>NC_056437.1:40254962-40854962 GCF_018296145.1 Oncorhynchus tshawytscha | reverse complement strand
ACACACCTCCAGGCTGTGTAAGGGCTATTTGACCAACAAGGAGAGTGATGGAGTGCTGCATCAGATGACCTGGCCTCCACAACCCAATTGAGATGGTTTGGGATGAGTTGGACCTCAGAGTGAAGGAAAAGCAGTCAACAAGTGCTCAGCATATGTGGGAACTCCTTCAAGACTGTTGGAAAAGCATTCCTCATGAAGCTGGTTGAGAGAATGCCAAGAGTGAGCAAAGCTGTCATCAAGGCAAAGGGTGGGTACTTTGAAGAATAGTTTGATTTGTTTAACACTTTTTGGGTTACTACATGATTCCATATGTGTTTGTTCATAGTTTTGATGTCTTTACTATTATTCTACAATGTAGAAAATATCAAAAACAAAGAAAACTCCTTTAATGAGTAAGTATGTCCAAATTTTTGACTGGTACTGTATATCCATTGATTCTTGAAGAATATAACTTAGAAATGCCTCATGAGCTTACTTCAATGTTTTGTAAGCATTGTAAATATAAACAAACATATGTAAACAAACCCTTCTGCTACTCTCTGTTCATCATATATGCATAGTCACTTTAACCATACCTACATGTACATACTACCTCAATAAGCCTGACTAATAGGTGTCTGTATATAGCCTTGCTACTCTTTTTTCAAATGTATTTTTACTGTTGATTTATTTCTTTACTTACCCTCACACAAACACACACATACCTTTTTTCCCCCACACCATTGGTTAGAGCCTGTAAGTAAGCATTTCACTGTAAGGTCTACTACACCTGTTGTATTCAGCGCACGTGACAAATAAACTTTGATTTGATTTTGATTTGACTGGTGCACTTCACAAAATAGATGGCATCATGAGGTAGGAAAATTATGTGGATATATTGAAGCAACATCTCAAGACATCAGCCAGGAAGTCAAAGCTTGGTCGCAAATTGGTCTTCCAAATGGACAACGACCCCAAGCATACTTCCAAAGTTGTGGCAAAATGGCTTAAGGACAACAAAGTGAAGATATTGGAGTGGCTATCGCAAAGCCCTGACCTCAAGTGCAAAGCCCTGACCTCGAATTGAGAAATAATAATTGGAAATTGTCAAAAACGTATCTTATTCAATTATTCATACCACTGTCCCAAATTTTTCCACTGTACAGCCTGTTTTGAGTTCAGTGAGTAACACTGACTTTCCCTAGCGGCTTATCTATTGGTCCACAGGAAGCTTATCTTTAAACCAATCACCAGATGGCAGCATCTAATATAATCAGTCCCAAGGCTCAATCCCTCTCTTTGTCATGTGAACTTGTATTGAAACTTTTACAAATTACTAAGATATTGCATTATTAGAGTTTTATCTGAAAGCCACTAATGTTACCATTCACATACTGTCAACACTCATTACATTTGACATCAACTGATAGATCATGAGTACCATGAATCTCTGTTTACTTTCACTAGTCCCCATATTGGTTTCTTTCAACTAGGAACCCTCTGCTCTTCCCAATAGGAAAAACCCTCTCAATCACTACTGCTAACGCATATGAATCACTCTCAAACTATGTTCTGCTTTTACCCCTATTGTTAGGTTAAAAAACAAACAATACAAACATGGTAACCTTTTCCTTATTTGAAGGCATTGTTTTCATTTTAGTCTACCCTAACAATGTCTACTTTTATCTGAGGGTATTGCTGTATTAAAGATGTTGTTTCCTCTGAGGGGCGTCCCTATTGTGGCTGGTTAATTTCATTTAATTATTGACGAAGCCTCTGATTTAATGTGGCAATGATATTTTTAATTGGAAGCTGTTACAAAAGCATAGAAAATGCGCCAAGAGGCTTTTCCCAAAATATTTAAACAGTCATACTCATCAGAAAACTTGGTAATGGCCATTCCATCAGTCTTCTTGGATATGGGGGCCCAGCAGGGCTCTCTTTCTCTGATGACCATCTACTTCTAGGTGACTACTCAGGGCCTACGTTGGTCCCTTTGACTCAGGATTCATCTCACCCTCTGTCAGGTTTCTCCGGAAGTCTTTGACCACCACGAAATCACCTGGGTTCAAATACTGCTGAGCTCCACCTGCCAAGTTCGGCAAAGACGCCTTCACTCGAGGAAAATTAGTCTTTAGAACACTGTTAAGGTTGCCACAATACTCAACCATGTCTTCCTCCATTCCGTGCAGGGACAACCTGTTATGGGGAAAAGGAGAAACCTAGTCTGTCAGCACCTCATGTGGAGAGAGATAAGTAACTGTGTGGGATCAGCCTCTCATACTCATCAGTGCCAGTGGAAACACCTTTACCCATGTCAGGCTTATTTCACCAATTAGTTTAATAAATGATTGCAAATCAAACATTGTACAACCCCACCACATGTTTTGCAAACACAGTAAAACCTACTGTACACCAATATTTATTTACCATCCCTCCTTTTGACACATGGTCTTGACCATAATTTGGCAAGGAATTGGAAGATACAACAGGGCATGGCTGGTCTGCTCCACTCGTCCAGCCATGCACCCGAGGCGTCCTTCTCTGATGCATCAGCCGTTGCCTGCAAAGTCATTAACAGAGAAATGGCTACTGGAAGCAGGAACTGCTGCCATCTGTAGAAGGGTGTGGGGGACAGAAGATGAAGCAGCCAATTTAGAAATGTTATCTTCAAAGGAAGTATGTCCCGGACACAGCCTGTAACAGCTGAAACAAGATTACTGTCTGCAATCTGTTTTCAAGACAAGGTCAAAAACATTCTATTCTTTCCACAATGTTCAAAAATCATGCACTGTACCAAATGCATATCTACAGTCAGTGTAAATGTTAACAGAGCTGTCCTTTTCCAAAATAAAAACTCTAGTCAGACCAAATAATTCTGCTGCCTGTGTAAATAAGTGTGAGACTCTTTTTCAGTTCTCTGAGCAGACCCTTCTACAAAGAACTCGGTCTGGATTGTCTCTCAGGTCCAACCTAGGTCTACAGTCAGCTTCACTAGCTAAATCACAGTCATGGTCTTCACAGGCATCTGCTGTAGGGAGAAGAGTTAAATGGTTTTAAGAATTATACATCGTTTCAGAGTAACATGGGACATTGTCAACAGAATGTTCTGGTAGTCTAGCAGTCTCGCAGGTGTCAAATAAGCCATTCTTGCCTGTGCAATAATTGCGTGAACAGAATGGGGCACATGTACGGTTAGAGGAGACATTGCCACAATATCAGAACATGCCAAAACAGCCTCAGTAGCAGCCACTACTGATCTCAACTTCACTCACCTCCATCTTTCTTCCATATATACAATCCTGCAGGGGTAGAACAAATGAATTGACTATAATCTATCACTGGAGAGGGCTCGACCCTTAGAAGTAACGTCATTATCCAAATATTTAATGGAACTCCAGCATAATTGCGTCTTGCTGGGGGAAACTTCATTATATTTTTCTGCCCCCCAAAAATCTACAATGCCCAAGTGTCCTTGTGACATATCTCCTCTGATTGTGAGCAAATCAACAAATCGTCAACATACTGAACCAAAATACTCCCTCCAGGAGCAACAAGAGAAGTGAAGAGAAAGAAAGCATTAGCTAAATCAACAACAACTATCTGGAGGCACCTGGGATAAAAGTGTTAGGCACCAGGGGTGCTCTACCATGCAGGCCTCCCACCAAAACCCACGGACCAAGCAAGGAGGGCATTAATCAGAGAGGCAACAAAGAGACCAAAGATAACACTGAAGGACCTGCAAAGCTCCACAGCGGAGATGGGAGTATCTGTCCATAGGACCACTTTAAGCCGTACACTCCACAGAGCTGGGCTATATGGAAGAGTGGCCAGAAAAAGCCATTGCTTAACTTCTTGACGCACCCATCCCGTTAGCGGGGTCATTTTCATCAACACAAATTAAATTACTAAACATATTTAATTTTCATGAAATCACAAGTGCAATATAGCAAAACACAGCTTAGCTCGTTGTTAATCCACCTGGCGTGTCAGATTTCAATACAGCTTTTCGGCGAAAGTGTCGCGATATGAAACCTTCAGCCCCGCCCCTTGGCCGGCAGTGGGGCTGCTAGAGCTGGTTAGAGTCCCGTTCCCTGGATTGGACAGGGCACTATAGATACTTCAGGTTATCTCGGTATAACCAGGACCGCTCACGTAGCCCTGCCTCTCTTTCTATATCGAAGCGTTGTCCGCGTAGAGAGGTCTTTTGCCTTGTCACTCTCAACGGTCTAGCTCTAGCTGGGATGTGTGAACCCCACCTTTATCCTCTAGACTCTTTGCTTCACCACTAATTGATCCCTGAGTTGTTATTAAGCACTAGTCCTACCAGTCTCTATATGATTTCCCTGTGGTTGAGTATTTCCCCTCTGTGATGTATCTAGTTTAAAGTGTGAAGACCTTTAGTCAACTTAGTCTCACTACTCTGCCCGTCGGCTATGTATCGCTTGGAAAATAAAACTTTAGATAGATCGATAAGACAATTAAATGAATCACTACTGGACACACCTTCCTCCTTGTCTTTTAATGGTAACTCATTCTGTCATAGAGCATTGATCCCCGTTTCCAGTGTCCCGGTAGCGGGAAGTGTCAGAGTTGTTATCTCCCGTGCCGTTAACTGTCTTTGAGAGAACCTTTTGCTCGAGACAAAATAAGACTACCGTTTATTTTTGAAAACACTCTGTTTTTTGTCTTTTACAAATCAAACATACTTCAAAATACACAATTTGTTACTCGGTCACACACAGCGTTAATCAAAAACATGCAATTGACTTAATGCTCTTATAAAATGCCTGGTACAATGATAACACTTATCTCTATATTAAATACTTATAATAGTTATTTAATTACCTTTGAGAGATGACGAGGAGACCCACAAGATCAGGAGCAGAGTTTCAATCGGTCAGAGTTTTTTAGAATTTAGTTAGTAGCGACTCCCCTCTACTGGCTGAGAGGTTGACTTGGAGTCGGTGCTTTACTAAATTGAGAGATTCAAGTTTGGACTGGATGAGAGAACCCGCTGGTGATTCCCTGCCCCAAATGGAATATCAAAAAAGTCTGTGTCCGCAACGAGGTCGAGATGCTGAGCTCAATCGAGAGGCTACAGAGAACTCTCTGGATATACTTGCATCAGCAGCCACGTACCTGGCGCAAGGCGACACGGTCAATTCAGACATCCATAAGAGAAAGCAAGGGATAACCTTAAGGACTAGAGTGCCTCTCAACCCCGTTGAACTACCGCAGCGTCAGTGGCCCGCAACGAGGTCGAGATGCTGAGCTCAATCGAGAGGCTACAGAGAACTCTCTGGATATATTTGCATCAGCACCCACGTACCTGGCGCAAAGCGACAAAACAGCTGATCGATAGTTAAACGGTATATCGGAGAGTCACTTCTCAGATCCAACAAGTTAGAATCTTTTAAGTAATTTGAGTCAGGTGTCAATTTACCCGAAGTCAAATGGTTGTCTAAATGAATTCAGAATTCAAGAAGTCAGCGCCAAAGTAATGGCAAATGTCTCTTTATATACCTTTTGATTCTCTGCACCCGATCTGCTGCTCCTCCCATTCCCTCAGAGCAGAGAGGGTGATGACATATCTTACAACAGGAAATACTTTTCTTACAGTGCATATATGGGCCTCTGGTTATGACAGTGCCCTTACTCTATCAGCAATGAGTCTATCAGCTGTTCCCATTCAGAGGTGTCACTTGAGGCAGAGGGTGATTCTTCCTGACACCAGTCAGGTTCAATAGTTGGTTGGCTTGAGTTGTCTTCTGGTGGTTTTGCCCAATCCGGCATTTCAGTAGGCGAGGTCATCTCTGTTTCTACCCTTGGTGGGTGAGACAGGGGAAGAGGACCAGGAGGTAGATCCATTTGGCGTTTTACTACAAAAGCATACCACGCTTTTATGTAAAAATATCTCTCTCAGTAGACAAAATATGACAAACAGCTAGCAGCCAAGTAGATTGGTCACGAAAGTCAGAAAAGCAATAGATTAAATCGCTTGCCTTTGATGATCTTCGGATGTTTGCACTCACGAGACTCCCAGTTACACAATATATATTCCTTTTGTTCCATAAAGATTATTTTTATATCCAAAATACCTCCATTTGTTTGGCGTGTTATGTTCAGAAATCCACAGGCTCTAGTGGTCACAACATCGCAGACAAAAATTCAAAATAGTATCCGTAATGTCCACAGAAACATGTCAAACGTTTTTATAATCAATCCTCAGGTTGTTTTTAAAATATATAATCGATAATATATCAACCGGGACTGTCACTTTTTCAATTGGAGAGGGAGAGACAATGGCTGCCCCACTTTGTTGCGCAAGCAAAACTCTGCGAACACCCAGCTATCCACCGACGCAATGTTATCTTTCCCTTCTCATTTTTCTAAATAAAAGCCTGAAACTATGTCTAAAGACTGTTGAAACCTTGAGGAAGCCATAGGAAAATTAATCTTGTTGATATCCCTTTAACCTCTAGTGACACCCCATCCCGTGAACCTTGACCGTTGTCATCATCTGACACTAATTAGCATAACGCAACGGACATAAATATTACTAGAAAATATTCCTATTCATGAAAATCACAAGTGAAATATATTGAGACACAGCTGAGCCTTTTGTTAATAATCACTCTGTCATCTCAGATTTTCAAAATATGCTTTACAGCCAAAGCAAGACAAGCATTTGTGTAAGTTTTTCGATAGCCTAGCATAGCATTTTGTCCAGCTAGCAGCAGGTAACTTGGTCACGGAAATCAGAAAAGCAATCAAATTAAATCATTTACCTTTGATGAGCTTCAGATGTTTTCACCCACGAGACTCCCAGTTAGATAGCAAATGTTCCTTTTCTCCAAAAATATTATTTTTGTAGGCGAAATAGCTCTGTTTGTTCTTCACGTTTGGCTGAGAAATCGCCCGGAAATTGCAGTCATGAAAACGGCAAAAAATATTCCAAATTAGCTCCATAATATCGACAGAAACATGGCAAACGTTGTTTATAATCAATCCTCAAGGTGTTTTTCAAATATCTATTCAATAATATATCCATCGGGACAATTCGTTTTTCAGTAGGACCGATTGGAGTAATGGCTACCTCTGTATTTTACGCGAGAATCTCTCCGGGAGCATCAGGTGACCACTTGCGCAATGTAGCCGCCTACGGGTATTCTTCAACATAAATGCGTAAAACTACGTCACAATGCTGTAGACACCTTCGGGAATACGGAGAAAGAGTAATCTGGTTGATAGCCCATTCACTGCTCAATAGGGACACATTGGAACGCAGCGCTTTCAAAACATGAGGCATTTCCGGATTGGATTTTTCTCAGGCTTTCGCCTACAGTTCGGTTATACTCACAGACGATATTTTTACAGTTTTGGAAACTTTAGAGTGTTTTCTATCCTAAGGTGTCAATTATATGCATATTCTAGAATCTTGTCCTGACAAAATATGGGAACGTTTTTTTTTCTTCAAAAATGAAAATACTGCCCCCTCCATTTAACCTCACAAAAGGTTAAATGGAGCGAAGGCAGGCTATGGAACATGGAGCTTTCAAAATAGAAGCAACTTCCTGGTTTGATTTTCCTCAGGTTTTCGCCTGCAATATCAGTTCTGTTATAGTCACAGACAATATTTTGACAGTTTTGGAAACGTTAGAGTGCTTTCTATCCTAATCTGACAATTATATGCATATTCTAGTTTCTGGGCTTGAGAAATAGACAGTTTCAAATGGCTACGTTTTTTAACCAAATACGAAAATCCTGCCCCTATACTCAAGACGTAAAAAAATAAGCAAAGACGTTTGGTGTTCGCCAAAAGGCATGTGGGATACTCCCCAAACATATGGAAGAATGTAATCTGGTGAGATGAGACTAAAATTGAGCTTTTTGGCCATCAAGGAAAAAACTGTCTAGCGCAAACCCAACACCTCTCATCACCCCGAGAACACCATCCATGATGCTGCCACCACCATGCTGTGGGGATATTTTTCATCGGCAGGGACTGTTAAACTGGTCAGAATTTAAGGAATGATGGATGGCGCTAAATACAGGGAAATTCTTGAGGGAAAACTGTTTCAGTCTTCCAGAGATTTGAGACTGGGACGGAGGTTCACTTTCCAGCAGGACAATGATCCAAAGCATACTGCTGAAGCAACACTTGAGTGGTTTACGGGGAAACATTTAAATGTCTTGGAATGGCCTAGTCAAAGCCCAGACCTCATTTAAATTGAGAATCTGTGATTTGACTTAAAGATTGATGTACACCAGCGGAACTCATCCAACTTGACGGAGCTGGAGCAGTTTTGCCTTGAAGAATGGGTAAAAATCCCAGTGGCTAGATGTGCCAAGCTTATAGAGACATAACCCAAGAGACTTGCAGCTGTAATTGCTGCAAAAGGTGGCTCTACAAAGTATTGACTTTGGGGGAAGTGAATAGTTATACATGCTCGAGTTCAGTTTTTTTGTTTTAATTATTGCTTGTTTCACAATAAACATATATTGCATCTTCAAAGTGGTAGGCATGTTGTGTAAATCAAATGATACAAACCCCCCCAACAAAATCAATTTTAATTCCAGGTTGTAAGGCAAAAAATAGGAAAAATGCCAAAGAGGGTGAATACCTTCACAAGCCACTGTATCCCATTCATGGTCATCTCAACTTTCTATTTTTGTTTTGACCATCTCTGGTGGTATACAGGTTCCTCTTTGCATGAGGGAACAGCAGCCGTGCAATGTAGGTGTTTAGACATTTCCTCGTTGGCATGCAACGGCTCCCTCAACATGTTGATCATTCAGGTGCCAAGCATAGTAACAGTTCATCGGGCACGGGAAGATTCCATTTTCTTTTAATCCCAATGACAATCCCTCTTCAGTACAGGCAACAGATAAATTCATTTTACACATCAAATCTCTTCCTAATAAATTTACTGGGCAGGCAGAGGAGTATTGGAATCAATGTCTCCATTTGCCCTCTCCCACTCCACGTTCAGGAGAAAAGTCAAACATTCTTCAGAGGGAATTGCACCCATGAAAGGGTTCCCCCTTGGAGAAAGGCGAGCCAGGCTTCTTCTTTTTCGTTTGTCCTTCTTTCTGTTCAAGTTAACCTCTCAGACTCCAGTTTTTCTGTGCTCCGTGTCCCATCTTGTCCAGTCTTCTGTTTTGTTCAGTATCCACTTACCAAATGTTTTAGCCATTACACTACATGGCCCTTTTGATTCCTAGCATGGATCCTCCATCCTACTCTTACTATTTCCCTGTCCCATACTAAATCCCTTGTTGAACTCATTGAAAAAACTTCCAGCTTAACACATCATCTCACATTCACACAACTCTCATAGCGGGGCTAAACCCCTGTTCAGTTAATTTGTCAATACTCACATCCACATTCACTATTCCCAAACACACTCAGTAATCTCCCTTATTACTCCTCATGCATCTTCACTATTCTCTAGTCATTACCTCCTATGCATACATATGTATCTTCAACAGTTCCTCTATAGTTTCTATAGTATCTATAGTCGCTGAGTATCTAACGTCTCTCAGTCTCTATCATCTCTACAGTCTATATAGGCATAAATGCTATAGTCTCTATAGATTCTATAATCTTGCCACTTCCTATACATATAGAATAGCACCTCATGCACCTTATGCTATTACCAGTGGTTCCCAGACCACATAGATACTTCTCATAAATGCCTAGAGACAATTTTCAGTGGGGCTTTTCCTGCTCTCACTTGAACCTTCTCCTAAGACTAGTTATAGCCTTCTCTAAGGACTATGTTACCTTTCCTCATTTTATGGTCAGTTTAATTGTTTAAATTATTTATTTTTATACATTCATTTAAATTGACCTACTGAAATCAGCTGAGTTGTCCTTCTAGGTTTCGTAAATGTTGTGTTTCCTCCCATACGTGTCCCACAGTGAAAGTCTGTTACGGGCGGGTCCTCGTCCTCTTTTAGTGTGACAGGAATTTCCCTTTATGCAATCCCAAAAATGCTGTTCCTTTTCAGATCTTCACTGATGGATCACGTCAAGAAGATCAAACACCGTAGTTCGAATTCGAACCAGAAGTGTCGTGGAAATTCACCACTATGGACTTAAACTCAATGTAAATTAATCTATATTTATTATCAAGGCCAGATAGGTTCACAAACTCAATCCAAGCTTTATGAAAAGTCTGAAAAGGGTGTTTCCTCTCAGTTCTTATATACTGCTACACAAACAAGTCATATAAGTACGATATACATTATTCATTTATTAATGTTGGTTCCAGCACGTGACTGACTCCTGCATGTGACTAGTATTTGGTGTTGGTATTTTAATAGGATCCCCATTAGCTGTTGCAAAAGCAGCAACTACTCTTCCTGGGGTCCACACAAAACATGAAACATGACATAATACAGAACATTAATAGACAAGAACAGCTCAAGGACAGAACTACAAACATTTTTTTTAATGTCAGACGTTGCCTATATATCAGTGCATACACACAAACTATCTAGGTCAAATAGGGCAGAGGCGGTGTGCCGTGAGGTGTTGCTTTATCTGTTTTTGTTAAACCAGGTTTGCTGTTTATTTGAGCAATATGAGATGGAACAGAGTTCCTGGTGGCATGTCTGGTGGGTTAAGTTTGTGTGTCAGAGCTGTGTGTAAGTTGACTATACAAACAATTTGGGATTTTCAACACATGAATGCAGTCAGTCTATCCTCAACTCTTAGCCAAGAGAGACAGGCATGCATAGTATTATATTGGCCCTCTGATAACAATGAAGAGCAAGACATGCCGCTCTGTTCTAGGCCAGCTGCAGCTTAACTAGGTATTTCTTTGCAGCACTAGACCACATGACTGGACAATAATCAAGATTATTATTTTTACATTCTTTATTTCACCTTTATTTATCCAGATAGGCTAGTTGAGAACAAGTTCTCATTTGCAACTGCGACTTGGCCAAGATAAAGCGTAGCAATTTGACACATACAACAACACAGAGTTACACATGGAATAAACAAAACATACAGTCAATACAGTAGAACAAAAGAAAACAAAAAGTCTATATACAGTGAGTGCAAATTAGGTAAGTTAAGGAAATAAATAGGCCATGGTGGCGAAGTAATTACAATATAGCAATTAAACACTGGAATGGTAGATCGGCAGAAGATGAATGTGCAGGTAGAGATACTGGGGTGCAAAGGAGCAAAATAAATAAATAAATACCAGTATGGGGATGAGAAAGGTAGATAGATGGGCTGTTTACAGATAGGCTAAGTACAGGTGCAGTGATCTGTAAACTGCTCTGACAGCTGGTGCTTAAAGCTAGTGAGGGAGATGTGAGTCTCCAGCTTCAGAGATTTTTTCAAATTTGTTCCAGTCATGGGCAGCAGAGAACTGGAAGGAAAGACGACCAAAGGAGGAATTGGCTTTGGGGGTGACCAGTGAGATATACCTGCTGGAGCGCATGCTACGAGTGGGTGCTGCTATGGTGACCAGTGAGCTGAGGTAAGGCAGGGCTTTACCTAGCAGAGACTTGTAGATAACCTGTGGGTTTGGCGACGAGTATGAAGCGAGGGCCAACCAACGAGAGCGTACAGGTCGCAATGGTGGGTAGTATATGGGGCTTTGGTGACAAAACAGATGGCACTGTGATAGACTGCATCCAGTTTGTTGAGTAGAGTGTTGGAGGCAATTTTATAGATGATATCACCGAAGTCGAGAATCGGTAGGATGGTCAGTTTTACGAGGGTATGTTTAGGGTATATAGGAAGCTGATTCTAGATTTAATTTTGGATTGGAGATGCTGAATGTGAGTCTGGAAGGAGAGTTTACAGTCTAACCAGACACCCAGGTATTTGTAGTTGTCCACGTATTCTAAGTCAGAGCCATCCAGAATAGTGATGCTGGACGGGCAAGCAGGTGCGGGCAGCGATCGGTTGAAAAGCATACATTTAGTTTTACTTGCATTTAAGAGCAGTTGGAGACCACGGAAGGAGAGTTGTATGGCATTGAAGCTCGTCTGGAGGTTAGTTTACACAGTGTCTAAGGAGGGGCCAGAAGTATACAGAATGGTGTCGTCTGCGTAGAGGTGGATCAGAGAATCACCAGCAGCAAGAGCAACATCATTGATGTATACAGAAAAAAGAGTCGGCCCAAGAATTGAACCCTGTGGCACACCCATAGAGACTGTCAGAGGTCCAGACAACAGGCCCTCCGATTTGACACACTGAACTCTATCAGAGATGTAGTTGGTAAACCAGGCGAGGCAATCATTTGAGAAACCAAGGCTGTCGAGTCTGCCAATAAGAATGTTGTGATTGACAGAGTCGAAAGCCTTGTCTAGGTCGATGAGTACGGCTGCACAGTAATGTCTCTTATCGATGGTGGTTATGATATCGTTTAGGACCTTGAGCGTGGCTGAGGTGCACCCATGACCAGCTCTGAAACCAGATTGCATAGCGGAGAAGGTATGGTGGGATTCGAAATGGTCAGTCATCTGTTTGTTAACTTGGCTTTTGAAGACCTTAGAAAGACAGGGTAGGATAGATATAGGTCTGTAGCAGTTTGGGTCTAGAGTGTCACTCCCTTTGAAGAGGGGGATGACCGCGGCAGCTTTCCAATCTTTGGGAATCTCAGACGATACGAAAGAGAGTTTGAACAGGCTAGTAATAGGGGTTGCAACAATTTCGGCAGATCATTTTAGAAAGAGAGGGTCCAGATTGTCTAGCCCGGCCAATTTGTAGGGGTCCAGATTTTGCAGCTCTTTCAGAACATCGGCTATCTGGATTTGGGTAAAGGAGAAATGGTGGGGGCTTTGGCGGGTTGCTGCGGAGGGTGCAGTTGACCGGGGTAGGGGTAGCCATGTGGAAGGCATGGCCAGCCATAGAGAAATGCTTATTGAAATTCTCAATTATAGTGGATTTATCGGTGGTGACAATGTTTCCTAGCCTCAGAGCAGTTGGCAGCTGGGAGGAGGTGCTCTTATTCTCCATGGACTTTACAGTGTCCCAGAACTTTATTGAGTTAGTATTACAGGATGCAAATTTCTGTTTGAAAAAGCTTGCCTTAGCTTTTCTAACTGCCTGTGTATATATGTTCCTAACTTCCCTGAAAAGTTGCATATCACGGGGGCTATTCGATGCTAATGCAGAACGCCACAGGATGTTTTTGTGCTGGTCAAGGGCAGACAGGTCTGGCGTGAACCAAGGACTATATCTATTCCTAGTTCTACATTTTTTGAGAGGGGCATGCTTATTTAAGATGGTGAGGAAGGCACTTTTAAAGAATAGCCATTAGACAAGACTAGAGACTGCAGAGCTTTTTGGAGTGTGGTGTTAAAAAAGCACAGCATCTCTTTATTATGGACAGACTTCTCCCCATCTTTACAACCATTGAATCTATATGTAAAGGTTAAAAAGGTACAAATCTGTCATTCTGCCTCTAATCACTGTTCCCCGGTAGGCAGTGATTGTAAATAAGAATTTCTTAACTGACTTGCCTAGTTAAATAAAGATTACATTTAAAAAATGAATATATGTTTTGACCAAGACAGTTTACAATCTAAGTTAACGGCAAGTAATTTAGTCTCCCCAACTTGTTCAACAGCCACACCATTCATTACCAGATTCAGCTGAGGTCTAGAACTTAGGGAATGATTTGTACCAAATACAATGCTCTTAGTTTTAGAGATGTTCAGGATCAGTTTATTACTGGCCACCCATTCCAAAACAGACTGCATCTCTTTGTTAAGGGTTTCAGTGACTTCAATAGCTGTGGTTGCCGAAGCTTATGTGGTTGAATCATCAGCATAAATGGTCACACATGATTTGTTTAACGCCAGTGGCAGGTCATTGGTAAAAATAGAAAAGAGTAGAGGGCCTAAAGAGCAGCCCTGCGGTACACCACACTTTACATATTTGACATTAGAGAAGCTTCCATTAAAGTTGGTTATTAAAAAAGCAGCATTTATGCTAAACATACGATCTGTGTATGATCCTATACACTCAAACATAACATTTTCCCTCACATGACTCAAGTAAAAGCAAAATAATATTTGAGTGAAAGTCTAAAAGTATTTTGTTTTAAATATACTTAAGTCTCAAAAGTAAATGTAATTGGCTAAAATATACTATAAATTCCTAATATTGAGCAAACCAATACACCAATATTCTTGTTTTTTATTTTTTATTTACAGATAGCCAGGGGCACCCTCCAACATTATTTACAAATGCAGCTTGTCTGTTTAGTGAGTTTGCCAGATCAGACAGTAAGGATGACCAGGGTAGTGCTTGAATTGGACCATTCCTGTCCTGCTATGCATTCAAAATGTAATGAGTACTTTTGGGTGTCAAGGAAAATGTATGCAGTAAAAAGTTCAATCTTTCTTGAGGAATATAGTGAAGTAAAATTCAAAAATGTAAATAGTAAAGTACAGATACCCCCAAAAACTATTTAAGTAGTACTTTAAAGTATTTTTACTTAAGTAACATTTTTACTTGGGGTGGCAGGTAGCCTAGTGGTTAGAGCGTTGGGCCGGTAACCAAAATATTGCTGGCTTGAATCCCTGAGCTGCCAAGGTAAAACTCTGTTGTTGTGCCCCTGAAGAAGGCAGTTAACCACTGTTGCCTGGTAGGCCGTCATTGTAAATGGCTAAAATGGCGCCTGACGAAATGGCAGCAGTTTTACGGGCACCCAACCAATTGTGCTATTATGTGTTATTTGTAACTTATTTTGTACATAATGTTTCTGCAACCTTATCTTATGGCAAAAAAGAGCTTCTGGATATCAGGACAGCGATCACTCACCTCGGTTAGACAAAGATATTTTCTTCAACAATCAAGATTCACAAGACATTCTCCAAACACCTGGCAGGGCCGACATCCCTGTTATTTGCAAGAGGAAGCGACGCAGGTACAGAGGACAAAGAGCCAGATGCCTGGTCAGGACCCGGAAAAGGCGAGTGGGAACGGTGTCGTTACCATCAAAACTACTCGCCAACGTGCAATCATTGGACAATAAACTAGACGAGGTACGATCACGAATATCCTACAAACGGGACATCAAAAACTGTAATATCTTATGTTTCAAGGAATTATGGCTGAATGACAACATGAATATTCAGCTAGCGGGATAGACGCTGCACCGGCAAGATAGAACAACACACTCCGGTAAGACAACAGCTGGTGCACGAAATCTAAGGAAGTCTCTAGATTTTGCTCTCCTGAAGTAGAGTATATTGTGATAAATTGCAGGCCACACTACTTGCCTAGAGAGTTTTCAGCTATACTTTTCATGGCTATTTATTTCCCACCACAGACAGATGCTGGCACTAAGACCACACTCAGTCAGCTGTATAAGGAAATAAGCAAACAGGAAACCACTCAGCCAGAGGCGGCGTTCCTAGTGGCCAAAGACTTTAATGCAGTGAAACTTAAATCAGTTCTACCATATTTCCTTCAACATGTTAAATGTGCAACCAGAGGGAAAACCATTCTAGATCACCTGTACTCCACACACAGAGACGCGTACAAAGCTCTCCCTCGCCCTCCATTTGGTAAATCCAACCACAACTCTATCCTCCTGATTCCTGCTTACAAGCAAAAATTCAAGCAGGAAGCACCAGTTACTCGGTCAATAAAAAAGTGGACCGATGAAGCAGATGCTAAACTACAGGACGGTTTTGCTATCACAGACTGGAACATGTTCTGGGATTCTTCTGATGGCATTGAAGAGAACACCACATCAGTCACTGGCTTTATCAATGAGTGCATTGAGGATGTCGTCCCCACAGTGACTGTACGTATATACCCCAACCAGAAGCCATGGATTACAGGCAACATTCGCACTGAGCTAAAGGGTAGAGCTGCCACGTTCAAGGTGTGGGACTCTGACCCGGAAGCTTACAAGAAATCCTGCTATGCCGTGTGACGAACCATCAGACAGGCAAAGGGTCAGTACAGGGCTAAGATTGAATCATACTACACCGGCCACGATGCCCGTCTTATATGGCAGGGCTTGCAAACTATTACAGACTACAAAGAAAAGTACAGCAGCGAGCTGCAATGTGACACGAGCCTACCAGACGAGCTAAATCACTTCTATGCTCGCTTCGAGGCAAGCAACACTGTGGCATGCATGAGACCATCAGCTGTTCCGGACGACTGTGTGGTCACACTCTCCATAGCCAATGTCAGTAAGACCTTTAAACAGGTCAACATTCACAAGGCTGAGGGGCCAGACGGATTACCAGGACATGTGCTCCATGCATGAGCTGACCAACTGGCAGGTGTCTTCACTGACATTTTCAACATTTCCCTGATTAAGTCTGTAATACCAACATGTTTCAAGCAGACCACCATAGTCCCTGTGCCCAAGAACACAAATGCAACCTGCCTAAATGACTACAGACCCGTAGCACTCACGTCCGTAGCCATGAAGTTCTTTGAAAGGTTGATAATGGCTCACATCAACACCATCATCCCAGAAACCCTAGACCCACTCCAATTTGCATACCGCCCAAACAGATCCACAGATGATGCCACCTCTATTGCACTACACACTACCCATTCCCACCTGGACAAAAGGAACACTTATGTGAGAATGCTATTCATTGACTACAGCTCAGCATTCAACACCATAGTACCCTCAAAGCTCATTACTAAACTAAGGATCCTGGGATTAAACACCTCCCTCTGCAACTGGATTCTGGACTTCCTGACGGGCCGCCCCCAGGTGGTGAGGGTAGGTAGTAGCAACACATCTGCCACACTGATCCTCAACACTGGAGCTCACCAGGCGTACGTGCTAAGTCCCCTCCTGTACTCCCTGTTCACCCACGACTGCATGGCCAGGCATGACTCCAACACCATCATTAAGTTTGCAGACGACACAACTGTGGTAGGCCTGATCACCGACAACGACGAGACAGCCTATAGGGAGGAAGTCAGAGACATGGCCGGGGGGTGCCAGAATAACAACCTCTCCCTCAACGTAACCAAGACTAAGGAGATTATTGTGGACTACAGGAAAAGGAGGACTGAGCACGCCCCCATTCTCATCGACGGGGCTGTAGTGGAGCAGGTTCAGAGCTTCAAGTTTCTTGGTGTCCACATCAACAACAAACTTGAATTTTTCAAACACACCAAGACAGTCGTGAAGAGGGCACGACAAAGTCTATTCCCCCTCAGGAAACTAAACAGATTTGGCATGGGTCCTGAGGTCCTCAAAAGGTTCTACAGATGCAACATCGAGATCCGCCTGACTGGTTGCATCACTGCCTGGTACGGCAGTTGCTCGGTCTCTGTCCGCAAGCCACTACAGAGGGTAGTGCGTTTGGCCCAGTACATCACTAGAGATAAGCTGCCTTCCATCCAGGAACTCTACACTAGGTGGTGTCAGAGGAAGGCCCAAAAATTGTCAAAGACCCCAGCCACCCCTGTCATAGACTGTTCTCTCTACTACCACATGGCAAGCGGTACCGGAGTCCCAAGTTTAGGACAAAAAGGCTTCTCAACAGTTTTTACCCCCAAGCCATAAGACTCCTGAACAGGTAATCAAATGGCTACACGGACTATTTGCATTGTGTGCCCCCCACCCCTCTTTTTACGCTGCTGCTACTCTCTGTTTATCATATGTGCATAGTCACTTTACCTATACATTCATGTACATACTACCTCAATTGGGCCGACCAACCAGTGCTCCCCACACATTGGCTAACCGGGCTATCTGCATTGTGTTCCACCCACCACCCACCAACCTCTCTTTTACGCTAGTACTACTCTGTGCTCATCATAAATCAAATCAAATCAAATCAAATTTTATTTGTCACATACACATGGTTAGCAGATGTTAATGCGAGTGTAGCGAAATGCTTGTGCTTCTAGTTCCGACAATGCAGTAATAACCAACAAGTAATCTAACTAACAATTCCAAAACTACTGTCTTATACACAGTGTAAGGGGATAAAGAATATGTACATAAGGATATATGAATGAGTGATGGTACAGAGCAGCATAGGCAAGATACAGTAGATGGTATCGAGTACAGTATATACATATGAGATGAGTATGTAAACAAAGTGGTATAGTTAAAGTGGCTAGTGATACATGTATTACATAAGGATACAGTCGATGATATAGAGTACAGTATATACGTATGCATATGAGATGAATAATGTAGGGTAAGTGACATTATTATATAAGGTAGCATTGTTTAAAGTGGCTAGTGATATATTTACATCATTTCCCATCAATTCCCATTATTAAAGTGGCTGGAGTTGAGTCAGTGTCAGTGTGTTGGCAGCAGCCACTCAATGTTAGTGGTGGCTGTTTAACAGTCTGATGGCCTTGAGATAGAAGCTGTTTTTCAGTCTCTCGGTCCCAGCTTTGATGCACCTGTACTGACCTCGCCTTCTGGATGATAGCGGGGTGAACAGGCAGTGGCTCGGGTGGTTGATGTCCTTGATGATCTTTATGGCCTTCCTGTAACATCGGGTGGTGTAGGTGTCCTGGAGGGCAGGTAGTTTGCCCCCGGTGATGCGTTGTGCAGACCTCACTACCCTCTGGAGAGCCTTACGGTTGAGGGCGGAGCAGTTGCCGTACCAGGCGGTGATACAGCATGCCAGGATGCTCTCGATTGTGCATCTGTAGAAGTTTGTGAGTGCTTTTGGTGACAAGCCGAATTTCTTCAGCCTCCTGAGGTTGAAGAGGCGCTGCTGCGCCTCTATATGCATAGTCACTTTAACCATATCGACATGTACATACTACCTCAATCAGCCTGACTAACCGGTGTCTGTATGTAGCCTCGCTACTTTTATAGCTACTTTTATAGCTACTGTATGTAGCCTGTCTTTTTACTGTTGTTTTATTTTTTTTACCTACCTATTGTTCACCTAATAACTATTTTGCACTATTGGTTAGAGCCTGTAAGTAATCATTTCACTGTAAGGTCTACACCTGTTGTATTCAGCGCACGTGACAAATACACTTTGATTTGATAAATAAGAATCTGTTCTTAACTGACTTGCCAAGTTAAATTTAAAAAATAAAAGTACTTTACATGACTGGTTCAGAGTTCAGAATGTCACCATGCGGCATCTATCAACATGCAGATGGAGCAAGAATCCATATACTGGATACTGTCATCGATTGCAAACGATGACAGAGGAACACATGGGGAAATGTTGCTGGATAAGGAACTGTTGTGGTTTACGAGGCACATACAAGAGTGAGATAGAAACACATGTTAACATAACATTAACGGGAAGTGATAAAAGTAGAATTAACTGAAATGCATCTTACTAAACAAACTGAGGATATACAGTTGAAGTCGGAAGTTTACATACACTGTAGCCAAACACATTTAAACTCAGTTTTCACAATTCATGACATTTAATCCTAGTAAAACTTTCCCTGTCTTAAGATCACCACTTCATTTTAAGAATGTGGAATGTCAGAATAATAGTAGAGAGAATTATTTATTTCAGATTTTATTTCTTTCATCACATTCCCAGTGAGTCAGAAGTTTATATACACTCAATAATTATTATCTGGTAGCATTGCCTTTCAAGTATTTAACTTGGGTCAAATGTTTCAGGTAGCCTTCCACAAGCTTTCCACAATAAGGTGGGTGAGTTTTAGCCCATTCTTCCTGAAAGAGCTGGTGTAACTGAGTTAGGTTTGGAGCCCTCCTTGCTCGCACACGCTTTTTCAGTTCTGACCACAAATTTGAGGTCAGGGCTTTGTGATGGCCACTCCAATACCTTGACTTTGTTGTCCTTAAGCCATTTTCCCACAACTTTGGAAGTATGCTTCGGCTCATTTTCCATTTGGATGACCCATTTGCGACCGAGCTTTGACTTCCTGACTGATGTCTTGAGATGTTGCTTCAATATATCCACATAATTTTCCTGCCTCATGATACCATCTATTTTGTGAAGTACATCAGTCCCTCCTGCAGCAAAGCACCCCCACAACATGATGCTGCCCCCCCGTGCTTCACGGTTGGGATGGTGTTCTTTGGCTTGCAAGCCTCCCCCTTTTTCCTCCAAATACAACGATGGTCATTATGGCCAAACAGTTCTATATTTGTTTCATCAGACCAGAGGACACTTTTACAAAAAGTATGATCTTTGTCCACCTGGTGCAGCTACAAAACACAGTCTGGCTTTTTTTATGGCGGTTTTGGAGCAGTTGCTTCTTCATTGCTGAGCGGCCTTTCATGTTATGTTGATGTAGGACATGTTTAACTGTGGATATAGATACTTTTGTACCTGTTTCCTCCAGCATCTTATCAAGGTCCTTTGCTGTTGTTCTGGGATTGATTTGCACTTTTCGCACCAAAGTATGTTCATCTCTAGGAGACAGAACGCGTCTCCTTCCAGAGCGGTATGACGGCTGCGTGGTCCCATGGTGTTTATACTTGCTTACTATAGTTTGTACAGATGAACATGGTACCTTGGTGTTTGGAAATTGCTCCCAAGGATGAAACAGGCTGATTTTATTTTCCCATGATGTCAAGCAAAGAGGCAGTGATCAGAATCTTCTAAAGCCATGACATGATATTATTCCAAGCTGTTTAAAGGCACAGTCAATTTAGTGTATGTAAACTTCTGATCCACTGGAATTGTGATACAGTGAATCATAAGTGAAATAATCTGTCTGTAAACAATTGTTGGAAAAATGACTTGTGTCATGCACAAAGTAGATGTCTTAACCGACTTGCAAAAACTATACTTTGTTAACAAGAAATTTGTGGAGTGGTTGAAAAACGAGTTTTAATGACTCCAACCTAAGTGTATGTAAACTTCCCACTTCAGCTGTGTCTTACATGCTGGACTGACAGTACATTTTACTAAGGCATATGGCAGCAGCAGCATATAAACTTTAACATCAAACTAAAAGTATCTTAATATTAACATTTATACATATTCTTCAATAATGAAAGGTACTCACTTTGTCAGTCACGCACAACATGGAATGGAAAAACATAAGATGGCTCCACCATGCCTTCACCAACAGGAATAAGAAAGCCTAGTGGGGACAAGTGAGGAAGGCAGGGGTGGTCTGAGGTTAGGGGTAAGAACATGAGCCTTCACAATGATTATAATTACGTTTACACGTAATTAACAAAGAAGTAAGCGAAAGGAATATGAATTATGTGCAGGGTATGAAGTTTAAAAATTGTTTGTGGGGTTCTGGGGATTTTGTATGTTTTTTAAAAAATGTGTAAACAAAGAAATAGATGCAGCATGCAACAATTTCAAAGATTTTGTTGAGTTATAGTTCATATAAGTAAATCAGTCAATTTAAATTAAATAAATATATTAGGCCCAACGGTTGTGTGGCCGGTTGGATGTACTGCCAAATTCTCTAAAGCGACGTTGGAGGCAATTTATGGTAGAGAAATTAACATTCGATTCTCTTGCAACAGCTCTGATGGACATTCCTGTAGTCTGCATGCCGATTGCATGCTCCCTCAAAACTGGAGACATCTTTGGCATTGTGTTGTGTGACAAAACTGCACATGTTATAGTGGCCTTTTATTGTCCACCGCACAAGGTGCACCTGTGTTACGATCATGCTGTTTAATGAGCTTCTTGATATGCCACACCTGTCAGGTGGATGGATTATCTTGACAAATTATAAAATGGTCACTAACAGGGATGTAAACAAATTTGTGCACAACATTTCAGACAATGAAGCTTTTTGTGCGAATGGAAAATGTATTGTATTTCCGCTCATGAAACATGGGACCAGCACTTTACATGTTGCATTCATATTTTTGTTCAGTGTTAATACATTTGACTTTGAAATTGTTGGTAAGTAAGGATCAGTACAATGATATTAATTAACCATTATTTACACAGTTTGTCCCAGGTTGTGATTTGTTGATCAGTTGATAGAATTGTGTTTATGTTCCTCCTGCACATGGCCTTTCCTATCCCAATCTTATACAGATAATGGCAAATGTGTAGACATACACAAATACATGTGGCCTGTGAGAACCTCAAATGTAGATTATTGAGCCAAATTCCCATTTATGACAGGATAAATGTTACACGCAACACACTTGAATCCTATCACATTGTGTAGCGTCAATTAATTGATTTTCATTCTTCAAACTGCCATTATTCCTTGGTGTAAGTCGGAGATATTTCTCTAGTGTCATGGTGAACTTTTCCTCAGATCATTTTGCTGCGTGCAGATTTGATTGGCCTATCACACATTTTCTATTATGCAACCCTCAATGCAGGTGGTTCAAGCCTTACCAACATTGTTTTCTAATGGAATCTATTTTGAGCATGCCTCCCCATATAGAGCAAATTTCTGCTTCCATGAAATTGTTCTATAATGACTTTGTTGCTGACAAATGCGGAGTCAATGCAGGTGAAGCACATCAAAATTGCACTAATTGCAGTATATCCGTACATCCGCTGGTATTTTATCCCTGTTAATTGTCCTCATAATGTCCCAGGCAAGATGATTACATTCTAATAACTTGTTGGTCATGGCTGGTCGAAATGAAATACGAAAAAGCAAAGTTGATGGAAAGTAACTTTCCATTCATTACAACTGAAATATTGCAAAATGTACAGTACCTATAGGATAATATAGTAGCCTATAACATTTGTGCTGTTATGGCAGTATACAGGATATTTGTTTCTTAAGTTAACCCATGTCCAGTCCACCGTAACTATGAACTTCTCAGAAATCACTGCTGAAAAGAAAACACAAACCTTCAAATAGAATGCACAATCATCTCATGATTATGTCCAAGGCATGCTAGTCACATCAATTCCAAGGATAGGCCTGTTCCAAGTATTAGAAATATACATTTAATTAGATTGTGCTAATGTGCCTTTGGATATATTCTTGCACATATTTCTACTTTTGTGTAGCCCTACAGAGGTAAATACATGATTCATTTAAACAAATATCTTGATTCATATAATTCTAATGTACCACTATCTTTGATGCAGAACTCTTATTGTGTCCTGGAGATATGTGTTATACAGTTGCATGACTGTCTGTAGCCCACATGAATATAGAAGTCATGGCTTTCTGCAGAAATATCTGCATCATCATCATCCCCGTGTAAATCACAAGCAGTTTCCTCCTGAAGACAACACCATTCTCCTGTGATCTCTGCATGCACAGCAATATGCAAAATCTAGTTCATTCAGTGCTTAGATGCATTTCCTACCTTCCTGTCAGACTATTGTGGACTATATGAGAAAATGTAGTTGAAATTGCATCGGTTAAAACAATCTATTCCTTGCAGCACTGCCACTTTTGCCATCCAATGTCACTAAAGCCAACCTGGGAATTGAAGAAAAAACATTTTACGGTCAAATATTGACTCAGCATCGTCTACAAAACCACAGTATTTCCAGATATCCACTGAATCATTAAAATACCACTTGTTACCAAATGGAGGCAGTGACAGGCAGGTGTGACTATCTATTATTCCACCGATGTGGACAACAATACAAGCCTACGTGTCAAACCTCTAAAACGAGACGATCCTAAAGGAGTCAGAATTAAAACAAAAAACAACCGAGCAAATCTAAGGTAGTAACCTAAAAGAGGGTGAGTATAGAATGTTACTTTTAATTTGCAATTAGCTTGCAATCTGCCTGACATCCTCACTAACAATGCAGAGCATGGTTGTGTTCCAGACTGCCTTAATCCATCTGTTTCACAATCAGACAGCCACGCTGTTGTTACACCACACAGATACAGGATTAGTGGACTTTCTTAGCTATTGGCATTCAAGGACCAAATCTAAAGGCAGAGATGGTTTAGAAATATGACTCAGATCAAATGTATTTAGTCTCTGTGCTTTAATGTGGAAATATTAATGTAATTTCAATTATCCATGGGGCCACGCTGACATTTTCGTCTGTGCTAATGTGTAACTTCTGTGCTAATGTATGTTTCTTACCTGGCAGCACTACTAAGGGGTCAAATGAACTCCCCTAAACCTTGTGTGTAGGCTATTTTCAGAGGAAATCTACAGACCCCTTTTAAAGAGGAAATTTGTCAAAATAAAACAGCATCCCATTTAAAGGCTTTTTCTAAGGGTCATTATAGTAATCACTCATACATTTCCAATGAAGGCTCTGAAAATGGTGATGTTTTTTTGGACACTACGTCACCAAAGGTGGGATTTGGCTCAGCCTTTCCAAAAACATTTGAGATTGGTGCCTTGTTCAATTCTCCGTTCTTGCGGTCTGAGCACTCCCACACTATGGGTAACATGTTTCCAAGTGCAAGGTGCTTTGGAGGCCTGCTGTCATGCGGTTTCACAGGTAAAGCTCATTGAAGTGCACCGTCTTGCCCTCAGACACGTAGTAAAGACAAGAATGGGAGACTCCCAATCTTTTTTGTGATTTTTAAAAGAGAAGGGGGTGGAAAAAGATTGATTCAGCAATCTAACAGATCTCGCCATATGCAATGCATGGTGAAGTTGGGTACTCTCCCAGATCAAATCTACAGACACGTTTGGCGAGTGGAGGTAATTTTACCTTGCCATTTCCACAGCTCAGGCACTTGTGTTACATCATACAGGACTTGCTAACCAGAGCATGCTTGGTCTCTGGAGGTCAGGCCCACAATGTGAAGAGTATAGAGCAGGTGCTGCTATTAACAGGCTGCCCGTCTCCATATCTTCTGGCTATGGCGGCACCACAGTCCTCCTGTCCAAGTGCAGCAGGTGCTGTTTTACAGGTCTCCAAAAGAGGACCCTTCCTCTAATGGGATACATGACCTGAATCCCAACAGGGGTGTAAGGCAGCAGAGGTGTCTCTCGCTGCCTCCCGGCGATAAAGAGTTTTCAAACACGGCGCAGGCTTGAGATGTGCGACAAGGCGAGCCACAGGGAGAAGTTGAGGGCTCGCCCCATGTGAGCGTCTTACCAAGTGACAGGTCCTTATTTATCAGGTCAAACCAAGGCAATCTGGGAAGGAGGTGAAATAATGAGAAGGCGGGCTGAAAAAGAGAATGTGTGGTCCTTGCATTTGACAGCCATCGGAAGACTGAATCTACTCTCTTCCTGGCTGAGGAGCAGAAAATAACATCACCCCCCTCTATAATGTAATTATGTTGCCTCCAATAAAGATAGTAATACATTTCTCTCATGAGGGTAAGTTGGCTGCGAGGTTGAATAAATACCCACTCTAATGGAAGATTTTGTGTTTCTTACTCTGATGCAAAGAGTAAATAAACTCACTTTTATACAAACTAAAAAGGGTTTTGTTGTCGTAAAGTAAACACAGCTTTCATTGTAATTTTTATTGCTTAAATGTTGTTCAAATATGGCTTTCAACAGTTGATTGTATTGTGAAGGTCTTTGAAAATATTTAATTTAGGCTCTGAGCCTAAATATATTTTTTAATTAGAAAGTATTTTGTTATGCTAAAGCTAACATAGCCTATATAGTATAGTTCAAGCTCACAGCATTGCAGTTATGTGTTGGCAGGAGTGGACCTTTAAGTATTGATTGTGCATATACCCCAATAATGCTAATGTTCTATGAGAATATCAGCAAGTATTACATTCTGAACTGTTCTGATACAGGTCTCCCACTATATCAGTGGTTCCCAAAGTTTTTAAAGTCTCGTACCCTTTCAAACATTCAACCTCCAAGCTGCGTACCCCCTCTAGCACCATGGTCAGCGCACACTCAAGTGTTGTTTTTGCCATAATTGTAAGCCTGCCACACACACACTATAGAATACATTTATTAAACATAAGAATGAGTGTGAGTTTTTGTCACAACTCGGCTCGTGGGAAGTGTCAAAGAGCTCTTATAGGACCAGGGCACAAATAATTATATAATAATAATCAATAATTTTGCTCTATATTTAGCATCTTACATATAAAACCTTATTTGTTCATCAAAATGGTTAATACCTTACCACAGGTTAATGAGAAGGGTGTGCTTGAAAGGACGCACATAACTGTGCAATGTTGGATTGTATTGTAGAGAGTCCCTGTCTTAAATAATTTTCCACACACAGTCTGTGCCTGTATTTAATGTTCATGCTAGTGAGGGCCGAGAATCCACCCTCACATAGGTACATGGTTACAAAGGGAATCAGTGTCTTATCAGCGCGATTTGTCAAGGCAGGATACTCTGAGCGCAGCCCTATCCAGAAATCTGGCAGTGGCTTCTGATTAAATTCAATTTTCACAGAACCACTTGTTGCAATTTCAAAGAGGCTCTATTGTTCAGATATCGGAAAGTGGACTGGAGGCAGGGCATGAAAGGGATAACAAATCGAGTTGTTTGTGTCGTCCATTTCGGGTAAGTTTTGCGCACCCAACTCACCCAGGTGCTTTGCTACATCACATTTGACATTGTAAACTTGAGTTAATTTGCACACAAAAAAATCATACAATGATGGAAAGACCTACAGTATGTGTTGTCCTTGTTAATGCAGACTGAGAAGAGCTCCAACTTCTCCAACTTCTTAATTATAGCCTCACATCCTGCACATTGAATATAGTTGCGGAGAGTCCCTGTAATGCTAGATTCAGTACATTCAGGCGAGAAAAACCATCACCTAGATAGGCCAGTCATGTGAGAAACTCATCATCATGTAAGTGGGCAAACAATTGAAAATGATGGTCAGTAAAGAAAACTTTAAGCTCATCTCTCAATTCTAAAAAACGTGTCAATACTTTGCCCCTTGATAACCAGCGCACTTCTGTATGTTGTAAAAGTGTTACATGGTTGCTGCCCATATCATTGTAAAATGCAGAATATCCACAAGAGTTCAGGAGCCTTGCTTTCACAAAGTTAACCATTTTCACTGTAGTGTCCAAAACATATTTCAAGTTGTCAGGCATCCCCTTGGCAGCAAGAGCCTCTCAGTGGATGCTGCAGTGTACTCAAGTGGTGTCGGGAACAACTGCTTGCACGCTCGTTACCACTCCACTATGTCTCCCTGTCATGGCTTTTGTGCCATCAGTACAAATACCAACACATCTTGACCACCAAAGTCCATTTGATGTCACAAAGCTCGTCTTAAGGATGTCTTCCTTAATTGACTCTCCATAAATGTAACGGACATATACCAGGAGCTGTACCAGGCCCGCCACTTCTGTTGACTCATCCAGCTGTAACTCATAGAATTCACGGGCTTGTATGCAAAGCAGTATTTTTTCAAAACATCTCCTGCTATGTAAATGATGCATCGTGAAACAGTGTTGTTTGTTGAAGGCATTGTCTGAAAACTTTTTGGGGCGTTTTCCTCCGCATTGTTCTGGCCATATCCACGGCAGCAGGAAGAATTAAATCCTCCACAATAGCCTGTCCGAACCACTCGGTAGCTCACCATATAAGATGCTTCTAGCCCATTCTTATTATTGGTATCTGTTGCTTTTATACATGTCTTACTACTCGAAAGTCGTCTTAATTCTCGCTCAAAAAAGTTCTGTGGCTCTTTTTTCAAATTAGCATGTTTAGTTTCTAAATGTCTGCTCAAGAGTGAAGGTTTCATTGAGTTGTGAGA
The DNA here is from genome assembly GCF_018296145.1 of Oncorhynchus tshawytscha. Lineage (NCBI taxonomy): Eukaryota > Metazoa > Chordata > Actinopteri > Salmoniformes > Salmonidae > Oncorhynchus > Oncorhynchus tshawytscha. The sequence continues at coordinate 40,827,467 of NC_056437.1, read as the reverse complement.
TGTATAACACACTGTGGCTGAGGTAAGGCTCTACTCCCAATATAAGTGATCCTCATCACATTTGCACCTCTTTGATGGTCCAACATCCCTGTCTGTTCGGTGCTTCCCGGGTAAGGTGGCAGTAGCTCCTTCGGTTGCATCAGATTCATAACTGTCAGTGTCCATGCTAGCTGGGCTAACAACAAATGTAGAATTACTGATACTAGCAGGTGCAGGTGTAGTACTGCTGGTAGTAGCAATACTACCAGTAGAGCTGGTATGTGTCTCTATGGACGCGGGCCTTGCTTTAAAAAAAAAACATTTATCAATTTCTGATCACACGGAATGAGCAGCAGCTACGTTTGGCTGCATATGGACCGTTAGTGGAATTCCCATGAGAGAGTAATGGTTAATGTGATTGGATGTTAATTATTTGACTAGGCTACCTGCATTTGACATTGTTGTTATTTCGCTGAACAGGCGCACCCCAGTTTGGGAATAGCTGCACTAGATGGTGTCACATTTACATTATAATCAGATAGTTAGACATGAAGGCTCTTGTTGAGCCTATACTTGGAGAAAATACTCAGTAATGGCATGAACAATATTCACGATACTAGTCTTACAACCACCTGTAATACCTGTAAAGCATTATACTCATTTAACCTTCACCAAATGTACATTGTACGATTGCTCGAAATTCGATAGATAAATGCCTGGTTCTTATTTTCCTTACACCATAGGTTCATGTACTTTGATGTGAAGTGGTCAAATTAAACAGAATGTTATTAGGAACTTATAAGGAGCTGTCATAAATCATTATAAATCCTTATCCTAGAAAGCAAATAGTTCATCTAAAACAGTTGAGGTGACTGTAAACAAACACCCAAATGTTTGAAGAATGTACTTATGTCAGCACACAATCTACATGGAACTACTACAACTACTAGGTTGCTAACGTTAGATCAAAGACTTATACCATAAGTTTCCAATTATCTGGTAATCAAAAGAATTGACACAACAATATATGTTTCTAATCCCTTAAAACATTTAGATTTGTTCAGATTTTGACATGGCAGAAAACCAACTTCATGCTTTCCTATACTTTCAAATTCAAGCGATATAATTCATTCATTAGTAGGTATTTAACATTTCAGAGATTACACAGACAAGCTTTAAGTATCTGCAGCGTAATACTCGGACACACTATGTGAATGGCAAATGAACTATGTGAATGTCTAATGAGACACTTAATGCTATCATGAATATGATATGGATGCAAAGTTCATTTGTTTGAGGAGCCATTTTGTAAGAATTGGCTGTTCAAGAATTGTATAATTGTAGATCCATGTCTTGATATAAATCTGATAGCTATTTGGTAGTACTGATAACAAATTCATTATTTCTGCCATACTGTACAGACATGGTAATTCATTTTGTCCAAAACAGCAACCACCTTCTCTCGGTTCATATGCCTGATGAAAATGTTGATCAAAAACCTGATCAAAAATAAACTCTACAGAGACATGGAATCACAGTAGGCTAACGTTACCAACCATAACAATACAATTCTTCATCATCTACCTTCCATGTGACATGACAAATATTTTTTTTTACCATCCTTCAAAATGAATCATATAATATCATCTTCACACAGCGGATCTTCTTACGACAATCGATTTTTACATCGAGACACACATGAATTCTTATTGATTTATAATTTTTGTATGTAATATCATATTGACTCCTATAGATGTAGGATCTTCATTTGATCACTCATTTGTTGCTGAGAATTTTCCAGCACAGAAAGAAATCCGTTTATAAAAGACCTTGAATGCTTGTTATTTCCACTTTGAAATTTCAAACTTTATGTGCCCTAAAATGCATCAACCCCTACAAAAATGTCCATTCATTTTAATCCGCATAATAATTCACATTTCCTGTTTCTGCAGGATTATTTTCCTGCAGTAGCAAACTGGCTCAAATTAAGATCCTACATCTGTACATATAATATTGATGCTCTTAGACATTTTGATTGATTCGTCGCTACGTGAGATTACATATTGACTTCCCTCTGGAAGCCCTTTATGGACTGAGGAGTAAAATCTGTTGTAACCAATGACTGTATGTATGAAAGCCATCTCTCACGTGACACCATTTGTTCCTATGTGAACACTCAATAGCGCATTTAAGCCAAATTAAGTCAGTTAAGATGACTTCTCATGGAGACAACATGCACAGTTGGAGCTACTCCAAGAAGTGATGTTGCAGGCTAGCTCAGTGCTGCCCACTCATTGAATAACTCAAGTTATAGGCCAACTGGGGAACTGCAGGCTGCCATTATCAACTAAATGATCTTTTTCTGTGTGCTATTTTAAAATAATCGGTTCAATTCGAAGCAATTATTGGTACCATGATTGTCTTCAAAATATTATTTTTTTTACACAAAGATTAACCACAAGGATTGGCATTTTCCCATTCACTATAATGGGTGATCCTGTTTTAGTTTTCGGCTAACAATGCCTGGAGTACCGCGGTCGGCCTTGAACTTCTGAGGCAACTTCTGTGGCTTCAATGAGAGTTGTTCTCCCCTGGTTGTAACCATTAGAGAAAAACTTCAATGACTACAACAATTCAATGGAGGAGAGGTAGGCTAATGTTCCACTGAATACAACTATTGATTGACCTTGAACACATTTCCAAATTATCAAAGCTTTTTTTTCACTGCTAGCATTGATCAATGGGAACCATGTCGATTAAGGATCAGAGACACTTATTGGATTTGGAATTGCTAACCAACTGAAAACAGAAAAATGGAGAGTCAAATCCTCAGCTCATTCTCACTCACACTGGAAGCAGTGCCACAATCCAATCCTCTGCCTTCCTCTCACACCCACTCCATCTTACCAACAGATCCATAACAGATGGGGGAAGTGAAGCCTTTTGGTGTAGATGGAGTATTATTGGTTAAATCTCATAACCCTCTCTGCCCAACACCAGTTTATTGAATCCATTGATATCTTCTTATCAACAAAACACAGAGGATTCCTCACCTGAATTTGTTTTCCCCTTCTTCTTTCATTCATTCCTCAGTATCTTGCAGTGAATGCAGGGCCCTTCCTGGCTATACTAATGTAGAGAGTCGCCATCAGTCTACCACTGAAAGAGGGTTACAAAATAATGTTTAATTTGCTGACAAGTAAGTAATAAGACACACATTATCTAAAGAACAGTTACATCTCCCAGAGGGTGGAAAGATAATTTGATACCACAATGAGTGGTATTCTCAATTGCAATATGATCACTATGGAGAGAGGAAGCTTTGGAGGGGAAGGGCTCTTAGACAAATTAAACCATATTGCCAAAAAGTTCTGATTTTAATTATTTCTGAAATTAGGCATATTCTGCTCTAGCCTCAGGGGTGAGTAAAATTATTTAATTCAAGCTCTTCAATGCAACCAGGATGATAGTATTTTCAGACTGAGGGATGGCAAAACTTTAACTCTTCTCTCAAAGGTCGGGCTATACAGATTAATTTGGGCTGATGGGACAGCCCCATCCAGTCTAGACGTACACACAGCCACATCTTCATTTATACGCTATTCATCCTGGAAACCTGTACAAGCATCCTTAGTAATTGTCTCCTGATGTGTGGTGTGTGCCAAATACTGATAAAGATTTTTCCATCTGCACATGCTAGACATACTGATGGGCAGACATACTATATAGTGGAAGACCAGCTAATACAAATGGGCATATGTTAGATTGGTCTCCATGGGGTCTATTGTGCAAATGTAATCTATTGTGCACATACCTTTTAACATCCCTCAGTGGCAGGGAGTTTAAACAACGTTTTCATTATTGAGCAGCGTTATGCATGACACATGGGTGTGCCTCAACTGTACTTCTCAAATACTTTTCACAATATGCTGTTTCAGTTTTCTACTTTGTCCTGAGAGAGATTGAGGATGACCATACGCCTTGCTACATTTAAATTTACTTCACAGAGCCAAGGAATGATACCTGCCCCTAATTCCATATACATTTAAGTTTGGGGTTTTAGGCTGGGTTTCTGTACAGCACTTTGAGATATCAGCTGATGTACGAAGGGCTATATAAACAAATTTGATTTGATTTGATTTAAGCACTCTAGGATGGCACAATCGATGATAATCTGAGATCAAAAGGATACTGGCAGATACTTCCATTATCATTGCAGAATACATTCCTCACCTCTTGACTGTGATTGTTTCCTATGCTACTCGCGAAATACCCTATAGGCCTACAACAAGTTAGAATTGGCTACCATTTGAACATTTAATTTATAAACATAATATATATACTGAATGCACAAAACATTAGGAACACTTTCCTAAAATTTCAGAAATACACAAAACTCCTTAGCCTGTTGCGAAATTGCGTGACTTCCTTGAAATTAAACTTCAAAATGAATGACAGATTTCTTGATATCTTGATTTATTCTGACGATGTAGTGGTGACTGTTGTTGCTAGGTAACATGATAAGATTCATGGGAAGAAGTTGCACCGAGTCGGCACAGGATGCCCACTCAATAAAGAGACATCTGAAGGGTGCAATGGAATCGAGTGATCGAGTGCTCAAAGTGTTCGGTTTGAGATTCGGCCATGGTGGATTTTCTGAGCCACTTTTTTACTTTATTTATTTATTTCACCTTTGTTGAACCAGGTAGGCTAGTTGAAAACAAGTTCTCATTTGCAACAGCGACCTGGCCAAGATAAAGCAAAGCAGTTCGACACATACAACAACACGGAGTTACACTTGGAACATACAATCAATAATACAGTAGAAATGTCTATATACAGTATGTGCAAATGAGGTAGGATAAGGGAGGTTAGGCAATAAATAGGCCATGGTGGCAAAGTAATTACAATATAGCAATTAAACACTGGAATGGTAGAATGTGCAGAAGATGAATGTGCAAGAAGAGATACTGGGATGCAAAGTAGCAAGATAAATAAATAAATACTGTATGGGGATGAGGTAGATTGGATGGGCTATTTACAGATGGGCTATGTACAAGTGCAGTGATCTGTGAGCTGCTCTGACAGCTGGTGCTCAAAGCTAGTGAGGGAGGTAAGAGTCTCCAGCTTTAGTGATTTTTGCAGTTCGTTCCATTGGCAGCAGAGAATTGGAAGGAGAGGCGGCCAAAAGAAGAAATGGCTTTGGGGGTGACCAGTGAGATGGCTTTGGGGGTGACCAGTGTGATATACCTGCTGGAGCATGTGCTACGGGTGGGTGCTGCTATGGTGACCAGTGAGCTGAGATAAGGCGGGGCTTTACCTAGCAGAGACTTGTAGTTGACCTGGAGCCAAGGCTATGGCATGAGAGCGACCAAGGCTATGGCATGAGAGCGACCAAGGCTAAGTCTGTGAATGTGTTTCTATAGTAACATTTAGTTATGGACACATTCTTGGTCAGGGATGTCTTAAATATCAGATAGGTCTACATCCATATCAGTGACATTTATAAAAAATACAGTACCTTGAAACTTTCTCCACCAATAATGCTGTATTCTGTTTTGCTTTCAGCTCTGAATTAACCAATTAGACATTCCTACTTCACTGTCAGAAATGCTTTGAGCCAGCATCTTGTGTCTCGCTCTATTTGAAGCAGCTTTTGAATGGAATACAATAATGGCATAGCTCTGGCCTCATGTACTCCATAGTCATTGATTCAAACATAAAAATTCTCAGAAGCAAGTATGAAAATAGCAACAACAACAAAAACAGAAATCATTAAACACCTATTCAAATGTGCTACAAAGCCCAGACATTGGATTCAAATTATTCTCCTCTGTAATTAACCATCCATATCAGACAAAGAACTCCGACTTTGTGCTATATCTGCATGTGGCGCCAGTGGTACACTCAGAACAATTTGTTGGCCTGGAAAAGGGACAGAAGAACAGTATCTACCTTATGGACCCAGTTCATCTTGAGTACACGCTGTGCATTAATGCGATACTGATTGTGCTCGCATCTCATCCAGAATGCATTACAATGTCACGTTTCCGTAGTCTATGCATTTCAATTAGCTTTTTGTCGGGGCACTAGCTTGGGCCAGATGAAGACAGCATTGGTTTCGGTGGATATTACTCCATATTGAAGGATGACACAGCTGTAGCCCAGCGGTCTTACATTAAAAGGAGCTGTCAGTTCAGCCTCTCATGAACTCCCATGAGCTCACATAACCACTAGGCTACCCAGTGGTTAGAGCGTTGGGCCAGTAACCCAAAGATTGCTGAATCGAATCCCTGAGCTGACAAGGTAAAATATGTTGTTCTGCCCCTGAACAAGGCAGTTAACCCACTGTTCCCCAGTAGACTGTTATTGTATATAAGAATTTGTTCTTAACTGACTTGCCTAGTTAAATTTTAAAAATCAACTCTGGTTTTGAATTCAAGAGTACGCTACACTTTGAAACGGCGTGATATGTGAATTCTTCCACACAGCCATTACACAGTAGTGTAAGGCATAGCACAGAGAACTTTTCACCAACCTTTACTTGGCAATACTTCCTCAATTCCCGACTAGGAAGACAACACGTCTTCTAAACCTCCATGTCTAGTTGCAAGGTATTCTCATTGACCGAAACAGGTGAGTGTCATCATGACATGGGGAACTTGGGTGGACACCCACCTGTCTCAATCAATGATTTGAAATACACAATATGGCAGCATACAGAATGTTGGATTACTTCATGGAGCAAAACATCTATTTAATTTAATAATGGAGCATTTGCAATTACACAAGTCTTTATAATTAAGTGTTTGAATGGTTATGAGGTGGGTTGGATATTTAATTGGAAATGAAGAATGCATTTGAGATTGAAAACGAAGGTCTGAGATCCTTAGTTTGCATTTCATATTCCAATGAATGATATGCGTCATTAAATTTGAAAATACATTAGAATTATTGTGGGAAATTGGTGATAGATTAGGCCCGTGCTTTTTCTTTATATATTTTAGCCAAGGGCAGTACAGTTTGGTGTCACTATTCCTATGTCAAAGCCAAAGGCACCCGCCTCAACCCACAAAGTTCACTGTATGATGCACATTATAGCTCATGTGTGTCCCATATTCCAAGCATGAGTTGACTACATCGGGCTTGTGACTCTACAAACTTGTTTACAGTTCATTTTGGTTGTGTTTCAGATTATTTTGTGCCCAATAAAAATGAATAGCAAATAATGTATTGTGTAATCCAGTCACTTTTTCAGTCACTTTTATTGTAAAAAAATAGAATCTGTTTCTAAACACTTCTACCATGGTTACGGACATTCCTGAATGAATCGTGAATAATGATGATTGAGAAAGTTACAGAAAGTCCAACATCATACCCCAAGACATGCTAACCTCCCCTGCTATTAATTAATGGTGAGAGGTTAGCCTATTAATTAATGGTGAGAGGTTAGCATGTCCATCAAAGTTGCCCATCACTGGTTTAGAGGGTATATTGCATTTGTTAACTTCAAGCAGGAGAGAGGCAGGCATGATATTTTATTTTTGATAATTCTGAGTGGAGATTGACTAATTTCACTTTAACCTTTCATGCTTACCAATTTAAAAAAATATGTTGCTGGTTATTATTACAGTACAATTACTGTATTTTAAGTTGAAAATATTTTATTAAGTTTCAAACTATAGAGTATATAGAGCAGCAGTAGTAACAACCTGACATTGTGGAAGTGAGAAAAATACTAGGAAAATACTCAGTAGCAGAGAAGGGTACAAAATGGTTGTTTAATTGAATATATCCACATTAACAGTCACATTGATATTTAGTAGAGTATGAATGGCCATTGCCCTAAGACTGATTGGAATATACCAGAGTAAGTGCCCATCTGCAAGGTTTGCCTTAGCCTTGTCAATTTTCCGATTTGTAAGTATTTGTCTGTATCCTTTTCTCAAAAGGTACAAATTAATGGAGCATGTTGCAGTTTAAATGCAAGTTTGCTGCAATTCTGGGCTAAGTGAGTGACTGTCAGGGAGATTCCTTTATCGCAAAATAATCCCTGTTCTATATGTGCAACTTATGGTATTTTGGTTGCTATAACATTTCGTTTGAAGTGTTGTACCTCAGTTGGTAGAGCATGGTGCTTGTAAAGCCAGTGTAGTACGTTCAATTCCGGGGACCAACCATACGTAAAATGTACGCACGCATGACTGTAAAATAAATGATATTAAATGGCATATACACTGAACGGGGTATGGTATAGGGGGCGGCTGTCTTGAGTAGCAAAACTGCTGGGTTTTCCACACTCAACAGTTTCCTGTGTGTATCAAGAATTGTCCACCAACAACTTGACACAACTGTGGGAAGCATTGAAGTCAACATGACCCAGCATCCCTGTTGAACGCTTTCGACACCTTGTAGAGTCCATGCGGTCTGAGGGCAAAAGGGGGTGCAACTCAATATTAGGAAGGTGCATTCGGAAAGTAATCAGAACCCTTGACTTTTTCCACATTGTTACATTACAGCCTTATTCTAAAATGTATTAAATTGTTTTTTCCCTTCATCAATCTACACAATATACATAATGACAAAGAAAAAACTGTTTATTAGAAATTTTAGCAAATGTATTCAAAATAAAAACGGAAATATCACATTTACATAACCATTCAGACCCTTTATTTAGTACTATGTTGAAACACCTTTGGCAGCGATTACAGCCTTGAGTCTTCTTGGGTATGACGCCACAAGCTTGACACATCTGTATTTGGGGAGTTTCTCCCATTCATCTCTGCAGATCTTCTCAAGCTCTGGCAGGTTGGATGGGGAGCGTTGCTGCACAGCTATTTTCAGGTCTCTCCATAATGTTTGATCCGGTTCAAGTCCGTGCTCTTGCTAGGCCACTCAATGACATTCAGAGACTTGTCCCGAAGCCACTCCTGCTTTGTCCTGGGTGTGTGCTTAGGGTCGTTGTCCTGTTGGAAGGTGAACCGTCGCCTCAGTCTGAGTTCCTGAGCACTCTGGTGCAGGTTTTCATCAAGGATCTCTCTGTACTTTTCTCCGTTCATCTTTCCCTCAATCCTAACTAGACTCACAGTCCCTGCCGCTGACAAACATCCCCACAGCATGTTGCTGCCACCACCATGCTTGACCGTAGGGATGGTGCCAGGTTTCCTCCAGATGTGATGCTTGGCATTCAGGCCAAAGAGTTCAGCCTTGGTTTCATCAGACCAGAGAATCTTGTTTCTTGTGATCTGAGAGTCTTTAGGTGCCTTTTGGCAAACTCCAAGCAGGTAGTCATGTGCCTTTTACTGAAGAGCTGCTTTCAACTGGCCACTCCACCACAAAGGCCTGATTGGTGGAGTGCTGCAGAGAAGGTTGTCCTTCTGACCAAGTCCCTTCTCCCCCAATTGCTCAGATTGGCCGGGCAGCCAGCTCTAGGAAGTGTCTTTGTGGCTCCAATCATTTTCATTTAAGAATGATGGAGGCCACTGTGTTCTTGGGGACCTTCAATGCTGCAGACATTTTTGTTGTTGTACTGTTCTCCTTTCTCAGAGCTCTACCTACAATTCCTTTGACCTCATTGCTTGGTTTCTGCTCTGACATGCACTGTCAATTGTGGGACTTTATATGGACAGGTGTGTGCTTTTCCAAATCATGTCCAATCAATTGAAACTGTTATTTGTATTTATTTACCCTTTATTTAACTAGGCAAGTGAGTTAAGCTGTCTGGGTGGCTGGTCTCAGACGATCCCACAAGTGAAGAAGTCAGATGTGGAGGTCCTGGGTTGGCATGGTTATACGCTGTCTGCAGTTATGAGGCCGATTGGACGTACTGCCAAATTCTATAAAATGATGTTGGAGGCAGCTTATGGCAGAGAAATTAACATTAAAAGGATCTGGCAACAGCTCTGATGGGCATTCCTGCATTCCGCTTGCCAATTGCACACTCTCTCAAAACTTTGACACATCTGTGGCATTGTGTTGCATGACAAAACTGCACATTTTAGAGTGGCCTTTTATTGTCCGCAGCAGAAGGTGCAATTGTGTAATGATTATGCTGTTTAATCAGCTTCTTGATATGCCACACCTGTCAGGTGGATGGATTATCTTGGCAAAGGAGATATGCTCACTAACAGGATTGTAAACAAATTTGTTAACAAATTTGTGCACAAAATGTCAGAAAAATAAGTTGTTTGTGCATATGAAAAATGTCTGGGATCTTTTATTTCAGTTAATGAAATCATGGGACCAACTCTTTACATGTTGCGTTTAAATTTTTGTTCAGTATGGTTTAAATTGAGCCGTTAAAACTTCTCTGGTACAAGTGGGACGGTAGCGTCCCACATCGTCAACAGCCAGTGAAATTTCAAAAAGGCCTTCCTGCAAAGCACACCATGCGATTATGGTAGGTCAGCGCCTAGTCACAGAAAACCATACAGCCATTTTCCAGCCAAGGAGAGGGCTCACAAAAGTCAGAAATAGCAATTAAATTAATCACTAACCTTTGATGATCTTCATCAGATGGCACTCATAGGACTTCATGTTACACAATACATGTATGTTTTGTTTGATAAAGTTCATATTTATATCCAAACATCTCAGTTTACATTGGTGCGTTATGTTCAGAAATGCATTGTCTCAAACAAACATCCAGTGAAAGTGTAGAGATCCACATCAAATTACAGAACTACTCATCACAAACATTAATCTAAGATACAAGTATTTAACATACATTCAAAGATAACCTTCTCCTTAATGCAACCGCTGTCAGATTTCAAAAACGCTTTATGGCGAAAGCACACTTTGCGATTATGTTATGTCTGCGCCTAGCCACAGAAAACCATACAGCCATTTTCCTACCAAGGAGAGGTGTCACAAAAGTCAGAAATAGAGTTAAAATTAATCACTTACCTTTGATGATCTTCATCTGATGGCACTCCCAGGTCTCCATGTTAGACAACAAATGTTTGTTTTGTTTCATAAAGACCATCATTTATGTCCAAATACCTCCCTGTTCGCACGTTTAGTCCAGTAATCAAAATGCACAAGGTGTGACCACAATGTCTAGACGAAAAGTCCAAAAAGTTATATTACAGTTTGTAGAAATATGTCAAATGATGAATAGAATCAATCTTTAGGATGTTTTTATCATAAATCTTCAATAATATTCCAACCAGACAATTCCTTTGTCTTTAGAAATGAAAAGGAATGGAGCTTGCGCTTACGGCCGCGCGCGTGACTAAACTAATGGCTTTCAGCCAGACCCCTGATTCAAACAGCTCTTATTCGCTCCCCATTCACAGTAGAAGCCTGAAACAAAGTTCTAAAGACTGTTGACATGTGCTGGAAGCCGTAGGAAGTGCAGTCTGACCCCATATACACAGTATATTGGACAGGCAATCACTTGAAAACTACAAACCTCAGATTTCCCATTTCCTGGTTGAATTTCTTCTCAGGTTTTCTTCTCAGGTTTTTTTTTACCATATGAGTTCTGTTATACTCACAGACATCATTCAAACAGTTTTAGAAACTTCAGAGTGTTGTCTATCCAAATCCACTAATGATATGCATACCCTAGCCTCTGGGCCTGAGTAGCAGGCAATTTACTCTGGGCACGCTTTTCATCCAAAATTCAGAATGCTGCCGCCTACCCTAGGGAAGTTAAAAATCACTAGATCAATATATCCCCCAAGCAACAGGAAAAGAGTTATACATAAAAACGAACCAATCTCTGAGTAAAACAACGCTGAGACTGGGACCCAATAAGCCAAGGCTTCACAAAGAACAACTTGGAGATGCAGAGCAATAAGAGCAACGAACAGCTGAAGGATATCCAAGAAAACATGGCTAAAGTCCTCCCAATTCTCACAAAATAAACTGTTACAATCTGTTGTTTAAAAAAGTAGATTTGCTCGAAAGGAAAGTTGTCTATTGTGTCAGATATGCATACACAGGGTGGGCATTTAACAAACAGGACAACAAAATACTCCTTCTGGAAACAAAGGTGCAAACTTTAGAAGATGAACTGGACCAGCAAGATAACAGAATGAGACAAAACAAAATGAGAATATTGTCCCTACCAGAAGACGAAGAAAAAAGGGACCTTTCCACTTACATGATCAAGCTGATATCGGAGGAGCTTGGCATGGTAATCTTTAAGCTGTGGAACTGTCACACCAAAGTCAACATTCTAAGGGCACAGGGGGGAAAGGAGACCACGGTCCATGCCAAGTCCATTTGATTCATCCAGGACCTGTATGTTAGGTTGAGAAAAAACCTGCAAGCAGTTTATTACAATCAGAAAGTCATTAGAGGAAAAAGGAATCAACTCCGATTCCCAGCAGTACTCTGGGTATGGAAGAGAACACAAAGGATGGAGTTCACAGGCGCCGATGAAGCCCTGAACGGGCTGCAGAAAACCTTTACAGTTGAAAGAGAGCTCAGTGCCCTGAGCAGAGGCACAAGCGGAAAAAACAGATAAGCAAACTTGGTTACATACAGTGATGCCCAAAACCATCCTATAGTAAGTTTAGACAACATTCCTTTTCCCTCCCACCGAAACAATCTATTCTCTATTGTCCCCAAGTAATTGTTCCCCTCTAGGAAGTAATAATATAATTATCGGATGGCAATGATATACATGGACACTGACAATACCATAGAAAATAAGAAATATAGTACACACAGTGCCTTCGGAAAGTATTCAGACCCCTTGACTTTCTCCACATTTTGTTATGTTACAGCCTTATCCTAAAATGTTTTAAATAAAACAAATTCCTCAGCAATCTACACACAATACCCCATAATGACAAAGTGAAAACAGGTTTTTAGAAATAGTTGCAAATGTATAAAACAACAAAACATAAATAACACATTTACATAAATACCATATTTCCATTGATTATCCTTGAGATGTTTCTACAACTTGATTGAAGTCCACCTATGATCAATTCAATTGAAGGAAAGGCACACACCTGTCTATATAAGCTCCCACAGTTGAGAGTACATGTCAGAGCAAAAACCAAACAATGAGGATGAAGGAATTGTCTGTAGAGCTCCAAGACAGGATTATGTCAAGGCACAGATCTGGGGAAGGGTACCAACAAATGAACACAGTGGCTTCCACCATTCTTAAATGACAGAAGTTTGAAACCACCAAACCTTTTCCTAGAGCTGGCCGCCCAGCCAAACTGAGCAATCGGGGGAGAAGGGCCTTGGTCAGGGAGGTGACCAAGAACTTGATGGTCACTGACAGAGCTCTAGAGTTCATCTATGGAGAGAACATTCCAGAAGGACAAACATCTCTGCAGCACTCCACCAATCAGGCCTTTATGGTAGAATGCTCAGACGGAAGCCACTCCTCAGTAGAAGGTCATGACAGCCCGCTCTGGTCTGATGAAACCAGGATTTAAATTTTAGGCCTGAATGCCAAGCGTCATGCCTGGAGCAAACATGGCACCATCCCTACAGTGAAGCATGGTGGTGGGAACTTTTTCAGTGGCAGGTAGTCAGAGTTGTCAGGGTTGAGTAAGGATTGAGGCAAAAATTAACAGAGCAAAGTACAGAGAGATCCTTGATGAAAACCCGCTCCAGAGAGCTCAGGACCTCAGACTGGGGCGAAGGTTCACCTTCCAACAGGACAACGACCCTAAGCACACAGCCAAGACAACGCAGGAGTGGCTTCGGGAGAAGTCTCTGAATGTTCTTGAGTGTCCCAGACAGAGCCCGGACTTGAAGCCGATCGAACATCTCCCTAGAGAACTGAAAATACCTGTGCAGCAACGTCCCCATCCAACCTGACATAGCTTGAGAGGATCTGCAGAGAAGAATAGGAGAAACTCCTATTGTGCCAAGCATGTAGCATCATATCTCAGACCCGATGCTGTATTCACTGCCAAGGGTGCTTCAACAAAGTACTGAGTAAAGGGTCTGAATTATTTTTAAAACATTTGCAAAAATGTCTAAAAACTTGTTTTGCTTCGTCATTATGGGGTATTGTGTGTAAATTGATGAGGGAAATATTTTAGAATAAGGCTGTAATGTAGAAAATGTCAAGGGGTCTGAATACTTTTTGAAGGGATTGTCAGTCAATAACTGTTGTGTTTGTGTGTGTGTGTGTGTGTGTGTGTGTGTGTGCGATGGGGCAGGAACATCACTGCCAGCCAAGCCCTCCTCTAGCCCGGACGATGCTGGGCCAATTGTGCGCTGCCCCATGGGTCTCCCGGTCGCGGCCGGCTGCGACAGAGCCTGGACTCGAACCCAGAATCTCTAGTGCCACTGCGATGCAGTGCCTTAGACCACTGCACCACTCGGGAGGCCCCTTTTTATTTTTTTATGACTTCTAAATCTGTTATAAAATGAAAAAGAGTTCTGGACAGATAGGAAAGGATGCCACATTATTATTATTCCTCGTTTGTCATAACTAGGATTTAACGGTCATTATTGGTGAGAATGGAGAGGGATTATATCCGGGGGATTGGGATGGGGTGACTGGGAGGGCATCAGATGCTTTTATGAGGTGTGTGGGGCCTCCACTCATCTCATTTCAGTCCCTCAGCGGACCCACTCAGTGGATTCCCCCAAGTAGACCCTCACCAGCCATTATACTTTAACTTAACTTATAAGGTAATACAAACCAACCACAGTACATAAGTGGCAGTCTTTCTTCAAATGTATGTACAATGTACAATACCAGTCAAAGTTTAGACACAGCGACTCATTCCAGGGTTTTTATTTATTTTTACTATTTTAACATCGTAAAATAATAGTGAAGACATCAAGACTATTCTCTCAACCAGCTTCACCTTCCCACATGCTGAGCACTTGTTGGCTGCTTTTCCTTCACTCTGTGGTCCAACTCATCCCAAACCATCTCAGTTGAGTTGAGGTCGGGTGATTGTGGAGGCCAGGTCATCTGATGCAGCACTCCATCCCACTCCTTCATGGTGAAATAGCCCTTACACAGCCTGGAGGTGTGTTGGGTCATTTTCCTGTTGAAAAACAAATGATAGACCCACTAAGCGCAAACCAGTTGGGATGGTGTATCGCTGTACAATGCTGTTGTACCAATGCTGGTTAAGTGTGCCTTGAATTCTGAAGCTGGTTGATAGAATGCCAAGAGTGTGCAAAGCTGTCATCAAGGCAAAAGGTGTCTACTTCGAAGAATATCAAATATAACATATTTTTATTTGTTTAACACTTTTTACATTACTATATGATGCCATGTGTTATTTCATAGTTTTGATGTATTCACTATTATTCTACAATGTAGAAAATAGTACAAATAAAGAAAAACCCTGGAATGAGTAGGTGTGTCCAAACTTTTGACTGGTACTGTATTTATGCCTTAATTAAAAATATATATAAACTCTCAGCTTTCATTTGACACCAAATTGGATTGGTTGATAAGAGGGCTGTTCCCCACAATCCCCGGGTAATGCCTGTTAGTAGTTCCATTTGAATTATTAATGCACATCCACTGTCCCACAGCCCAGCCAGACAATCTTCACTGGAAAAAAACATCTAGACATTTTCTAGCCTAGCATTTCATTTGCAACATTTGAGGTTTGTCTAAACCTTGCTGGCTGCCTCTCCAAAGTGTGCAACAATGTAAATTGTTGTTGTTGTGTTTTCCGCTGTGCCATCTAGAATGAACTTGTCCAGTATCAGGATCATTATAACGGATATATCCAAATAAATGGTAAAACAAACGAAAGGCACATACTGTAGTCTGCGGTCATCCCCAGTTTATCATGCTTTATTGCTTAAATAACGCCACTGATGTAATATACATTCTTTGTTGAGGACAGTGAAGGTCATGGACTGGTGCATGAGTCATTCTTGGATGAATATGGGTTTGGAGAGGAATCCAGGCTGATAGTACTATAATTGAATGTGGCTCTCAGTGGTACTAATCTCTAAACCTGCTCTTTGAGGTAGACACATCATATATGAAGATATCACACTTCTGTGACTACAAACAATGTGGTCTTCTTAACCCCGAGACATCTTATACAGTACCTGACACTGCAGGACATTGGACAGAGAGAGAGAGAGTATGTCAGCATTTCATCAGGCAGCCATGCTCAATAGGATCGAGTTCAGTTAGTGGGAAAGCACACTGTCTGTTGACATCATGACAGCTAGGGAGCAAGGAGCTGTGTTAGCAATTGGCTAAGATAAAGAATTATCACTTAGAGGTTTTCCCTGAAAGAAATAAAGGTCAAAGACACCCTTCACTCTCCATGAGAAAAGCTACTATAGTTGCAGGGTTGAGTAGGTTACTTTCTAAATGTAATCCGTTACAGTTACTAGTTACCTGCCCATATTTTTTTTATCAGTAACGGAATTTATGGATGACCTAATCTCAGTAACGTAATCTGATTACTTGCAGTTACTTTTGGTTGACCTTCCCATTAAGAGGCATTAGAGAAGACAAAAGTGATCATCACTGACTTGTGGTCAGACTCAATCAGGTGGAACAAACTTAAAATTGTACCTTTTTTCAATGCTGAATTGAATGACATTCAGAAAACATTGTCATTGTGTATCCGTTTTAAATTTAAAAGTGATCCAAGAAGTAATCATCTAGTTTTTCAAAAGTATCTGAAATCTGACTGCAATATTTTTGCTGTTAATGTAGTTAATTACAGTTAGCTTTTTATAATCAGATTACATGGAACTGATTAATCAGTTATTCCCCATCCCTGTATACCTGACCAATTGTATTAACCCTGTGTTTTGATTGGTTCATGGTACCCCACAAACACTGTTCCCTGGAAATGTCATAGGACTTGCTGATGAGTTTTGTCTATTCAGGAAATGTAATCATATCTTAATGAATATATTATTTACTAACTGAATACTGTACAATGATCAAGCTCCGCTCTCCAGACACCTCTTTGGACTTTCATGTTTGATTAAGCTCTTAAACAAAGGCATTTGTGAATTCATTAAACCTCACTAAACGGGTATGAAGCATCTCTCACTAAACAGGTTTGACTCATCTCTCAGCAATTTAAAATCTGTCATTCACGTCTATTTTCCAAAGTGTACAGTAATACTCCAACATGCCTCTAGTCTTCTATTGCCACATCTGGTATACACTCCTGGGGTAGCATGCCTCAATGGAGAGACTTTTCTAAATACCTTCTAATGTGTGTCTGAGACATCTGTCATGAGCACGTGATAGGACTGTGGAGAGGAATCCCACAGCAGAGTATCATACTGTACCGAAATACTTCAGACAGTCAGAGAAACCTGACTCTTTCCATGGATGGATTACCCAGTTAGTCATTAGTGTTTTTCTTATTCCATCAGCCCTCTGCATCCCCTTACCATTATGCCACGTTGTACTGTATTCCGCCTCCTGTACATTGTTAGGCAGAGATGGAGAATGTTGGAAACAGGAACATTTTATAAATGGATGCTGTGTGTGCAAATGGCCAGTGGGGAGCAGTGTTCCCTCTGCACTGTAGTAAAAATATTGTTTTTCCTTTAATAATGAGGATCCATTCACAGCGTTTCCATGTACAACCATCACTTTCAGAGATGTCTTGTCTATTCCTTCAGCAGTTTCATTGACTGACTCAGACACACCCATCCATATCCAAAATAATTGGATTTGAAGAATAGTCACTGTAATCCATTCACTCATGTAGTGTTCATATGTCCTTCCTGATTCTTAAGCCAGTTTAATGCACAGACTTGTCAGCTACTTATTCTACTAAGCAAGGAACTGCCAATTGAGAGTACGTTGAAGGTGATGGACTCCCTGGCAGTGCACTTTAACCTTTCAATTTAACAGGAACTTGATCCATCAGCTAGACAGTCTGGTCTGGGATCAGTAATCATTCAATTGGATTAGGCTGCCACAATTCCTAATCTAACTTGATTCCAACCCAAAGAGCAATATTACTCACGGTGACGTCATTGCAAAGTGAGCTCACTAAAACAACTATGTGAACATTATAGCAGATCTGATGACTGCTCTAAGGGATATTGTACATCCTTGCTAACTTGAGCGAAAACCCCCAGTGCATCTATTTTGTTCCACACAGTGGAGATTCTCTGCTTTGATGTACCCAATCCTTAGATCTACAATATGGTGCTAGGTCTATATAAAACATCCCCCATCTGAGGCTACAAATCGGTGTGCTTCCTCCAACACAGGACACACAACACGTTTTATTACACGAGGAATTTGTTTAAATGAAACAAACGAGGGCTGTGATCTACTAGATCAGCATTAGGATTAAATAACTCTGCAGGCTTTTGAAGCTCCAGAGCTTTGATTTACATTGAAAAAAAAACTGTTTTACTTAAGGGCAGAAATCCCACAAGGTATAAATCAATATCGCTTGTTTCTGCAAATACAATGAGGGTAGGAAAAGCTGATAAATTGTGTTTACCATTTCACTAATTTAAAGTGACAAACCATTCTGAGATCTATGTCCATAGCTGATTATCTTTGAATTGTGGGAAGGGAAAAGTATACTGTCAAGCTACAGTAGCAGTCAAAAGTTAGGACCCACCTACTCATTCCAGGGTTTTTCTTAATTTTTTACTATTTTCTTCATTGTGGAATAATAGTGAAGACATCAAAACTATGAAATAACACATATGGAATCATGTAGTAACCAAAAAAGTGTTAAACAAACCAAAATAAATTTTATATTTGAGATTCTTCAAAGTAGCCACCCTTTGCCTTGATGACAGCTTTGCACATACTTGGCATTCTCTCAACAAGCTTCACCTGGAATGCTTTTCCAACAGTCCACACATGCTGAGCACTTGTTGGCTGCTTTTCCTTCAATCTGCGGTCCAACTGATCCCAAACCATCTCAATTGGGTTAAGGTCGGGTGATTGTGGATGCCAGTTCATCTGATGCAGCACTCCATCACTCTCCTTCTTGGTCAAATAGCCCTTACACATTGGGTCATTGTCCTGTTGAAAAACAAATTATAGTCCCACTAAGTATAAACCAGATGGTTGTATAGTGACACTAGAACTCTCACATGTCTGTCATGGGCGGATTTCAAAATGTATCGTAACGCAAAAACTGCCGTAGCTAAAGCGACTTACTGCAATTACTTTGCAATTACTGATTGCATAATATGCGTGCATGTCATATGCTCCTGGTTCAGAGGTGTGCTACAAAACAAGGAAACATTTCAATATAATTAACCTGATGTATGAGGTGTCTTTGTACAGCCCAATTGCATTATCATTGGGCTGTAAGAAAAGTTAGGAAAGTTGTGATCTCATTTTCATAATATTTCTTGATAGCTGTGGTCAAGCTAGGCAAAGTCCACTGAATGATATAGAGCTCTCCAAAGAAATCAAATTTTTCAATTTAGAGCGGAGGAACCACTTTGCTAACACCTTTAAGTGATCATCTTTCATCTGCTCATAATTTCCTTCCACCTTCGGCCGCTAACGGTGTAATAATCCCATTACATGGCCCATATTACTTTACTGACTATATATGCCTTTTAGAGCCCCTTAAAATGGGTCTGTCTAAATGTATTATTGGTGGAAAGTGAGAAGTTTCATAATCTAGAAAATATACACAGATTCTCATCATGCCACAGAAAGGCAGAAAAAGACCTGATGCAGCATGAAATAAATTACATTTAGCAAAGTGGTTTGGGTACCTCGGTTCTCGATTGGCCATGGAGCTTGGCGCAGAAATCTATTTACGTGAGAATAATCTTGCACTCCCAATTTCATATTTATGTATATTACTGTGGGGCACATTGTGTTCAGTGAATGGGAGGTCCTCATATATTGTAACCTTATTGACAGAGTGAAAAGAAGGAAGCTTGTACAAAATACAAATATTCCAAAACATGCATTATGTTTGCATCAATTCACGAAAGTAATACTGCAAAAAATGTGGCAAAAAAATGAACCTTTTGTCCTGAATACAAAGTGTTATGTTTCCAATACAACACATAACTCTCATACCACTCTCCATATTTTCAAGCATAGTGTTGACTGCATCATGTTATGGATATGCTTGTAATCGTTAAGAACTGGAGAGTTTTTCAGGATAAAAAAAGAAATGGAATGGAGCAAAGCACAGCTAAGCACACCTGGTTCAGTCTGCCTTCCACCAGACAATGGGAGATAAATTCACCTTTCAGCAGGACAATAACCTAAAACACAAGGCCACATCTACACTGGAGTTGTTTACCAAGAAGACGGTGAATGTTCCTGAGTGGCCAAGTTACAGTTTTGACTTAAATGGACTTGAAAATCTACAGCAAGAGCTAAGAATGGTTGTCTAGCAATGATAACCAACCAATTTGACAGAGCTTGATGAATTTTGAAAAGAATAATGGGCAAATGTTGCACAATCCTGAAAGACTCACAGCTGTAATCGCTGCCAAAGTTGCTTCTACATCACCATGATCAAAGAGATATTTAATTTCTTTAATGACCCTTCTACCAATAGGTTCCCTTCTTTGCAAGGCATTGGAAAACTTATTTGGTCTTTGTGGTTGAATCTGTGTTTTAAATGTAAATGCTCGACTGGGGGACCTAACAGATAATTGTACTGTATGTGTGGGGTACAGAGATGAGGTAGTCATTCAAAAATGTTAAGTACTATTATTGCACACTGAGTCCCTACAACTTATTATGTGACATGTGAAGCACATTTTTACTCCTGAACTTATTTGGTCTTGCCATAACAAAAGGGTTGAATACTTATTGACTCAAGACATTTCAGCTTTTCATTTTAAATTAATTTGTAAACATTTCAAAAAAATAATTCCACTTTGACATCATGGGGTATTGTGTATAGGCCAGTGACCAAAATCTCAATTTCGTCTATTTTAAATTCTGGCTGTTTCACAACAAAACGTGATAAAAGTCAATGGCTGTGACTACTTTCTGAAGGCACTGTGTATTTCAAATGAGGTTAATATAATTTCAAATATTTGTGGGAAAAAAGTTGAAATTGTCCCGTCTTTAAAGAATCCCTGAGCTCTAAAACAGCAACATTTTCTCTCAGCCTTTTGGCAAAAATGTGTAAAATAGCATGAGATTAGCTATGAAAATGCACATTTTTTCTGTCTGCCCCATGGTTCGGACCTTGCGGGGGGCCCCGTAAAGCTGTTTTATGCCATTAGAGTTAAGATCCATGTTGCATTGGGTCTGTCTAGAGCCTTGAAAAAGACACCCACCTTGGCATGTGGGAAGATTGGTGCCAAGGAGGTTTGCCGCTCTTAATTTGATTTCAATCAATTACTTGATGTTTTTGGGGGATTTGAATGACTTAAAAAGCAGCAGATCTCATACTAATATGTGGGTATTAAACCTTTCCTTGTTTCCTGAACTATTATGTACCCAATGTTGCTATTTTGGTTCATATAATTATGTTTTCACAAGAGACATTTTTAATGACAGAATCTCAGAGGCGTATGGATAAATTCAGAAATTATATTGCTGATCAAGCACAATGTTACAACGTTGCCTCACAAACTATTATTTTGCAACTTTCAGCACATTCAAACATTTTAAATAAAGGTAAAACAGGAAATTAATAGCCTAATGTGGGACAGTTATGAAGAATTGTTGTGTGTGTTGCTATGCTATGCTATACACAGTTTTTAAAGATCAATGAGAATTGGTGGGTTTGGTTGAGTTTTAATCTCAGTTGGCCCCTCCCCCTGGGGTGGGACAGTTTCCCTGAAGGTCAGACATATTAATCAAGCCCCGTCAGGAGTGAGGCATAATGCTCAGAGTGATCTCCCTATTCAGCATGTAATGATTAGATGTTGTTTTTAGAAAACACGCTGATGATGGGGATGATAATTACAACATTGTGTCGCATGATGGTAATGATAATGATCGAGATGATGATATAGGTGGTGGATAAGACGATAAGGGTGAAAGTGGGGATGATGGTAATGTTAATGACAATTGTCGGCTGAAGAGAACACACAGTGTATGTATAGATTGAAACACCTGAGTACAATACAGACATTCTGAAATATGGTTAGTCACCACTGCATGATTTATTTTTGAAGCACTGTGGGTTGTCTAGCCTTGGACAAGCTGTACATCATGCCGAGTACCTTGGAGACAGGATGCTCAACAACAAAAAGCAGATTGTGTCACCAACTCGGTTGGGTTTCAGCAACATTGTGCATTCGCAGGAATGATACTTCTCATTCCCCTCTCTGTACAGCACAGGAAATTAATCTGGGTGAATACAGTGACAGCAACCTGAATGCAGTGGCTTGCTTATCCCCTATAACATAGAATATCACTACTGTGCATTTGAGGGTATCGTACCACATACAGTGCCTTCAGAAAGTATTCATACCCCTTGACTTATTCCACATTTTGTTGTGCTACAGTCTAAATTCAAGATTGATTTTTCTCACTCATCTACACACAATACCCCATAATGGCAAAGTGAAAACACATTTTTATATTTGTAAATGTATTGAAAATTAAATACAGAAATATCTAGTTTGCATAAGTATTCACACGCCTGAGTCAATACTTCGTAGAAACACCTTTGGCAGAGATTACAGCTGTGATTCTTTCTGGGTACGTTTCTAAGAGCTTTTTGGAACTCGATTGTACAATATTTGCACATTATTATAGTTTTTCAATTCTTAAAGCTCTGTCAAGTTGGTTGTTGATCATTGCTAGACAGGCATTTTCAAGTCTTGCCATAGATTTTCAAGTCCATTTAAGTCATTTAAGTCCATTTAACTAGGCCACTCAGGAACATTCCATTTCATCTTGGTAAGCAACTGTATATTTGGCCTTGAGTTTTAGGTTATTGTCCCGCCGAAATTTGAATTTGTCTCCCAATGTCTGTTGGAAAGCAGACTGAACCAGGTTTTCCTCTAGGATTTTGTTTGTACCTAGCTCTATTCCATTTCTATTTATCCCCAAAAAACTCACTAGTCCTTGCAGAGCATACCCATAACATGATGCAGCCACCATCATGCTTGAAAATATGAAGAGTGGCACTCAGTGATGTGCGTGTTGGATTTGCCCTAAATATAACGCCTTGTATTCAGGACATTAAATTATTGTCTTTGCCACATTTTTTGCAGTTTTAATTTAGTGTTTTATTGCATACAGGATGCATGTTTTGGAATATTTTTATTCCGTATAGGCTTCCTTCTTTTCACTCTGTCAATAAGGTTAGTATTATGGAGTAACTACAATGTTGTTGATCCGTCCTCGGTTCTCCTATCACAACCATTAAACTGTAACTTATTTAAAGTCACTATTGGCCTCAGTGAAATCCCTGAGCGGTGCCTTTTCTCTCTGGCACCTGAGTTAGGAAAGATGCCTGTATCTTTGTAGTGACTGGGTGTATTGATACACCATCTAAAAAGTAATTAATAACTTCACCATGCTCAGAGGTGTATTAATTAAATGTTAGCTTTTTTTACACATCTACCAATAGGTGCCCTTCTTTGCAAGGCATTGGAAAAGCTCCCTGGTCTTTGTGATTGAACCTGTGTTTGAAATTCACTGCTTGACTATTAGGGACCTTATAGATAATTGTATGTGTGGGGTACAGATATGAGGTTGTCATTCAAAAATCAAATGTGGTAAAAGTCAATGGGTGTGAATACTTCCTGAAGGCACTGTAATTGGCGGCATGGATCTCTTTATGAGTTTGTCAGCTTGTTGGTGCTTTGAAGGTTTCAAAAATCCACAAATAGCGATTAAATATTCACTTACTTTTTGAAAATCTTCCTCTGATTTGTCATTCAAAGGGTTTCAGCTATAACGTGTAGTGTCGTTTTGCTAGATGGATTTTATCCCAAAAAGTCTGTTTAGTTGGCACCATTGATTTGAGTAATCCACTCGTTCAACATGCAGAGAAAGGAATCCAAAAATCTACCCCTAAACTTTGTTTCAACAAGTCAAAATACGTTTCTATTTACTGCTCAGATACCCTAAAATGCAATCAAACTATAATATTTCTTACGGAAAGAAGTATGTTCAATAGGAAACCGGTGTGTCCTGTCTTCATGGTGTGCGCAAACACGAATTTCCAAGACTGTTTCCCTGTACTAAAACAGATATTTCTTATTCGTTTTTGAAGGTACAAGCCTGAAACCTTGAACATAGACTGCTGACACACGTGGGAAGCCATAGGAATTGCATCCAGGGAGCTAATTTTCAGTATGACCTTATACTTGCCATTGTAAGAGGATGGTTTCTCATAAAGCAATTCTGGTTGGTTTTTCTTTGGATTTTCTCTTACATTATTTTAACATTTCTACAAACTTCCAAGTCTTTTCTTTCCAATGGTACCAATTATATGCATATCCTGGCTTCAGGGCCTGAGCAACAGGCAGTTTACTTTAGGCACGTCATTCAGGCAGAAATTGAGAAAAAAAGGGCCTATCCCTAAGAATTAAGTAAAAGATGGATAAGTAAAAAGAGAAAATAAAAATAACAAATAATTAAACAGCAGCAGTAAAATAATAATAGCGAGGCTATATACAGGGGGTACCGGTACAGAGTCAATGTGCGGGGGCACAGGTTAGTTGAGGTAATTGAGGTAATATGTACATGTAGGTAGAGTTAAAGTGACTATGCATAAATAATAAACAGAGAGTATCAGCAGCTTAAAAGAGGGATCTGGGTAGCCTTTTGATTAGTTGTTTAGCAGTCTTATGTCTTGGGGGTAGAAGCTGTTAAGAAGCCTTTTGGACCTAAAGTAGAGAAAACAGTCTATATACTTGGGTGACTGGAGTCTTTGACAATTTTTAGGGCCTTCCTGTGACACCGCCTAGTATATACCGTACGTCCTGGATGTCAGGAAGCTTGGCCCAAATGATGTACTGGGCCGTACGCACTACCCTCCGTAGTGCCTTACGGTCGGATGCCGAGCAGTTGTCATACCAGGCAGTGATGCAACCGGTCAGGATGCCCTCGATGGTGCAGCTGTCAAACTTTTTGAGGATCTGGGGACCCATGCCCAATCTTTTCAGTCCCCTGAAGGGGGAAAAGGTGTTGTCGTGCCCTCTTCACAACTGTCTTGTTGCATTTGGACCATGATAGTTTGTTGGTGATGTGGACACCAAACTCTTTACATGTTGCTTTTATATTTCTGTTCAGTATAAATGACCCTGGCATCGTCAATGAAGCAGTTCACACACGTTTGCTCGTCTATGATGAGAAATCCAGATGACCCAATGTCTGACTATCTCTGACAAAATACTTAAAAATCAACAGGAAGAAGAAAAACAACAATACTTATGAGACATGTACTATTTAATACTGTAAGAGGCTGCATTACTTGTAGTGGTTATTGTTGAACTTTTATGAGACTTTCTATGGTTTCGAAGAACCTTCATATTAATTCATGCTTAGAGTTGTACAAATGCACCCTTAAGTATTACTTTTGTCCCCTCGAATGTTGCATTGTGTGCTTTTGTTTTGATTTCTAGTTCATTATGTTGATTCATACATGCATTGTACATGCATTGTAATTGCTTAGAGCCAGGGGTTTATTGATTTCTAACAACAGAACGGCTGACTCATTTATAACACAGTTTGGGGTTAAATCCAGCAGAAACTGCTTTGTTATATTTCAATATGAATGCATAATTAAATGTGAATAGCAAAATCTCCTACTCTCCAGTACTGAAAGCTCTGTAGCACTGACACCTGTTGTTGTGAATGAGGTCTGTAAAAGGCAGTTATATTAAAAGTAATTTAGGCCAACATTTCTCATCTGCACTGTATGTTTTCGCTCACCTTTAAGTAGTAAGGTTATGGTTATTTTAGTGCAGTGAAAAATCTTAGTTTTGGACAAGACTGACTGAATTAACCTGTTTATACGTTGTTTTCCATTTTGACACTAGAATAAAAGTTTCTGACACATATCGAGGCAATGTAGGCCATTTTCAAAACAAGACGTTGCTTTATAGGGGAAGTCATTCTTTAATTATCACTTCGATTAGCCTAATCAAAATATCTAATATATTTCTTCAAACAAACCCCTCTGGGGTGGAAGGCTATAACAGCTGTCAGTGCTCCTGGGCAACTTCACATCATTTAATCACAATTTAATTTCTTAGAACTGCTCATTTAAAAAAATGTATTATTCCTTATTAATGTGTTCCTCTGTCCTGTTACTATTTAGACCAAAGCACAGACAATGATGCATTCCCCCCATGTCGAAACTTTCTCTCTGTTGAGCACTCGGAATTGAAAGGAGCATCTTGGCTAATTGCTCAAACGAATGTGAACTGTTTAAGAACAACTTGAAAGGGTTTTGTCTGCGTGCTCCACGTCAGTCATTTGGTAGGGTTTTGTCTGCGTGCTCCACGTCAGTCATTTGGTAGGGTTTTGTCTGCGTGCTCCACGTGAGTCATTTGGTAGGGTTTTGTCTGCGTGCTCCACGTGAGTCATTTGGTAGGGTTTTGTCTGCGTGCTCCACGTGAGTCATTTGGTAGGGTTTTGTCTACGTGCTCCACGTGGGTCATTTGGTAGGGTTTTGTCTGCGTGCTCCACGTGAGTCATTTGGTAGGGTTTTGTCTGCGTGCTCCACGTGAGTCATTTGGTAGGGTTTTGTCTGCGTGCTCCACGTCAGTCATTTGGTAGGGTTTTGTCTGCGTGCTCCACGTCAGTCATTTGGTAGGGTTTTGTCTGCATGCTCCACGTCAGTCATTTGGTAGGATTTTGTTTGCGTGCTCCACGTCAGTCATTTGGTAGGGTTTTGTCTGCGTGCTCCACGTGAGTCATTTGGTAGGGTTTTGTCTGCGTGCTCCATGTCAGTCATTTGGTAGGGTTTTGTCTGCGTGCTCCACGTGAGTCATTTGGTAGGGTTTTGTCTGTGTGCTCCACGTCAGTCATTTGGTAGGGTTTTGTCTGCGTGCTCCACGTGAGTCATTTGGTAGGGTTTTGTCTACGTGCTCCACGTCAGTCATTTGGTAGGGTTTTGTCTGCGTGCTCCACGTGAGTCATTTGGTAGGGTTTTGTCTGCGTGCTCCACGTGAGTCATTTGGTAGGGTTTTGTCTACGTGCTCCACGTCAGTCATTTGGTAGGGTTTTGTCTGCGTGCTCCACGTGAGTCATTTGGTAGGGTTTTGTCTGCGTGCTCCATGTCAGTCATTTGGTAGGGTTTTGTCTGCGTGCTCCACGTCAGTCATTTGGTAGGGTTTTGGAGGCCCAGGTTCAGTAATCTATGGCTCCAGACAGTCATGCAAAAAAATACCTCTGTTCTGTGGAGCTAATGCATGTTTAATTTCCCCTCATTACACTGAAATGTGCTGTTAGTCCATGCTCGCTGTTTAATCATTTTCCATCAGGGTCCATTTGGAATAGTGGCCCCCACTTTGTCCCCATCCCCACCCCCTCAGACAGACGCTCACACAGCCACTTCCCAGGGACCTGGCCTAATGTTGTTTTAACCGTTCTTTGCAAGCCACATTGACTCATTAGAATGACTGCATTAATCAGTCACTTGGTTTGATGGATAGAGAACCGCCATCAGGACAATGCAGTGTGCTGCTGTAACACAGGAAGAAGCGTCAGACCAAGCCAATGGGTGTCAGGGATTGAATCCCGGCGGATCTCCTCACAAGGCTTTTTAGGGAGCATGACCTGGAAATTGCTTTAACCAAAAGTTTATGTAGGCTAATACATTTGAGCCTATTACTGCGTCATTTGCCGCCTGCCACATTTCACCATTCCACTCAGCTTCATCTTCACTGCCACAGAGCGTGACAGTTTTGAGGAAGACGTTGGTCTAAATTAAATGGATTTCCAAATCCTTTCATGTTGCTGGCAGTCTATGCGAACTAAATGACCTTGTTAGCTACAGTGTTTCAACTTACAGTCAGGTAAAAGTGCATGCATGATTGAGTCATATTTAAGTTAGTTAATATTACAATCCACCACTGACTAGTAAATGAGTACAGTGCAAGTCTCGAGCTGAGGGATATTACAATCATTTGCAGTAGTTCTTGCTTTTCTAGTATTTCACTGTATTCTCCTCTGGCCTTAAGCACAGGTATCAACCTGCACTCTACGATGTCTCTGCAATGAGTTTTGCAACATGTAGCCTAGAAGCATAATAATGTCTTCATCCAGTGATCCCAGTATGCTCTGAACAATTTGAGAAGTAATAGAACGCCTTTTGATTTGTCTGGCTTTTTGTTAGTCAGGTAACATCCTCTCCCATTTTGAGTTTGTGAAGGCCTCGGCATGCTATAGTTTCATTTTCAGCACACTTAGGTAAACCAGCTAAACACAAACAATGATTAGCTGCTAGCTGCTGCAATATTTACAGCATCTGATCTTGTTTCATCATTTCCCCCAGATGCACACAGCATGTGTAAAATCGGCTGGTAAAATCACAGCTTTGCACTAATTGTGAATCTCACGGACGCTTTTCGAAAGGAAAGTACCCTTACACTCCTGCATCACAGTCTGCCCTGTGTGGCAGTGTGAGGCTCCACCATGAAAAGGATCAACATTAAATGAATCATATTAGCATGACAATTAATTTGTGATTAATACCTTTAATCAAAGGCCCAAAGGGATTGGGGAAATCATACCTTAATGCCCAGGGAAATATGTTTCCATTTTGACAAGTGGACAGATAGGAGATTTCCCTTCCAACCATACCTTAGGACATTCAGCTGCAGGCAAAATGCGGATTCACCACCTGGCAATTCACCCTAACCCCCGGGCTTTTCTCAAGTTTCTCGTGGAGGGACTGTTTTTTTGTTATTGAAATGCCAAAGCAAAGACACATCACATTTGCCAAACACAAGTGCACTTGTGCATTGTATTGACTGTCAGCTGGTTCATGACAAAGTTGCTTGCTAGACAGTAAAATTACAGTAGTTGTAACTGTAGTGATGGACAATGCATGAGCAAGCAAGGGGGAAGGTGCAGCGGCATGGGGCATGTATACTGCCTTGACCTGTTGTATTGAATTGGAACAAAGAGTTTTGGAGATTATTATTGCCTCAATCTCTTTCTAGATTGACATTTTAGTGACATGAAGTCTGATGTACCATCGCCAGGGAATAGTGTAGCTAAATGTACTACACCCTGATCTGTTTCACCTGTCTTTGTGCTTGTCTCCACCCCCCTCCAGGTGTCGCCCATCTTCCCCATTATTCCCAGTGTATTTATACCTGTGTTCTCTGTTTGTCTGTTGCCAGTTCATGTTGTTCGTCAAGCCTACCAGTGGATTCCCCCATGCTCCTGTCTGTTTCCAGATTTCCCGGTTTTGACCATTCTGCCTGCCCTGACTCTGAGCCTGCCTGCCGTTCTGTACCTTGTCACACCACACTGGATTATTGATCTGTACCTGCCCTGAGACTGACTGCCATTCTGTACCTTTTGGACTCTGATCTGGATTACTGACCTCTGCCTGCCCTTGCCCTGTCGTTTTGCCTGCCCCCTGTTCTAGTAATAAACTTTTGTTACTTCGACACTGTCTGCATCTGGGTCTTCCCTAAAACATGATAAAATGTGTACATGTCCATTGAAGCATTGTGAGATCATGTTCATATACAGTAGGTAACAGTACGTTCTGCAAAAGGACTGACGTCGCAAAAATAATTGCAACAAGTGAAGTGATTGTTGAACCCATTTCAGTTGCCCTCAAATAAATGAACACTAAGTCATCTTATAATTAACAGAGTACTTTGGGTTTAATGTCATGTTTAAATCAATTTAAATAATGTATATGCATTTTCATATTTTCTAACTAGCATGTTTATATGTTAACACATGCATTTTTTTGCAAGATTTCATTTGAACCCTTTTATTGCGAGAACCATATTCACTTAATGTGTTCAGTACTACTTAATAAGAAGGTGAAGAAGCTGGATGTGGAGGTCCTGGGCTGGCGTGGTTACACTTGGTCTGCGGTTGTGAGGCCGGTTGGATGTACTGCCAAATTCTTGGAGGTGGCTTATGGTAGAGAAATTAACATTAGATTCTCTGGCAACAGTTCTGTTGGACATTATTGCAGTCAGAATGCCAATTGCAGGCTCCCTCAAAACTTTAGACATCTGTTGCATTGTGTTGTGTGACAAAATTGCACATTTTAGAGTGGCCTTTTATTGTTCCCAGCACAAGGTGCACCTGTGTAATGATCATGCTGTTTAATCAACTTCTTGATATGCCACATCTGTCAGGTGGATAGATTATCTTGGCAAAGAAGAAATTCGAGAGAAAGAATCTTTTTTTCTGTGGTCTTTTATTTCAGCTCTAAACATGGGAAAAACACATTTACATGTTCCATTTATATTTTTGTTCAGTATACATTACCACTGAGTAATGTATAGAATGTATGTGTTCCCTAAATGTACAGGTCTTTATAGATCCATTTAAGTGCATTAGCCAAGCCACACAGTAAAGAAAAGATGAAGAAGGTCAGAATTTATTGTAATATTGCACAAAAAAAGTAATGTTGGCTTAGCAAATAAATATAGCCCCATCTTTAGTTTACCTGTTAGGATGTCAGTGTTATCAGTTGACAGGTGAGCTTGCGTAGGTCGTGGTGGCTGTTGTCTTGGTGTCTTCACACAGGGCTCTGGTTAATGAGGTCATAGGGCAGGGTTTAATTTGCCCCCCACCCCGTGTTCCTAAGTATTCCTATGCATATAGGAAGACACATGATTGTCAGTAGCAGTGCGTGGGTAAAATCACTGAGGAAGTCAAACCAGGAAAAATTGCATGTAAAAAACAGTTACATAACCTACAGGTCAATCAAGTTTATATTTCCATCATTTTCAAACCACCAAACCACTATTGATTTAGAACAGCGGAGATACCGCAAGTCATAAAGATACAGCAGCTGCCTCCTCTATTCCAGCACCATTTCAACTTCAACATGTCAACATCAACAACTCACCTATGTTTAGTCTAATACAGTGACAACTAAAAGATTCCAAAATCAATTCAGTCCAATCAACGTAAGCTAAATATCATGTGCCTGTCCATGGTACTGACTTCTGTGTGTGTGTGCATAAGTAGAAAAAACACCCCACTTGTAGAGAAACGCCAATGCCATCATACTCTCTTTCATGTTGGCGAAATGGTCTAAGACTGTCATATATGCTTTTAGTTTTCCTAGGCTACCTGGCTAAAAGGGCCACTTTTAGCTAGCTAGTTAGTCACTGGACGACAACAACACAACGAGATGTGATTATTCAAGTTTTTTTCTGTCAATGACGTTTGGCTTGATGTGATGTGAAGTCAAATCCACACTGACTTCCCTTCAAACTTTTTTTTTTGGTGCGCCAGAACCTTTCACAGTTTTACAGTTGAGCTCACTCAGTTTAGCTCAACACTGATTGGCTATTTATGTTAAAATAAATATATCAAGGGAGGCCAAATGCTTCCTGGCTTCCCTTGCATTCAATGCTCCGGGTGGCAACAATATCATACACTTTTTTTCCAGACAGCTTCAGATAGATGGGCTACACATATAGAGACAGAGTGCAGCTGTTTCTCACACTCGGATGCTTTCTCAAGTGAGATACATTCAGACTTTTTCAAATTGAAGGACAATTATTAAACACAGAGAGACGAAAGATACATTATTTTAGATATTTTTCAAATGATTTCTTGGTGCATTTTTGGGGGATCAGTGGCTTCTTTTGGCATCCATGAATACACGCCATTGGTGATCGTATACAAATGTAAGAAATGTTTAAAATGATTACGTTTTAGTCAAATATATAGCCCGCGGCTGAATCTAGTTGATGATCCCTGTCGTAAGGGTTTGGATGAGCTGTGTGGGGCTAAACAGGCGTGGGTATTCCTGCAGTCATCGGTGAGGAGAATCAATCACAGAAGAGTGTTTTCAAACGCACGCACGCACACACACACACACACACACACACACACATACACTTTACACATAATATGTCATCCAATGTCAACCTGTAGTGATTTACTATTTACAGATTTACTGTAAAGCCGCTCGCCGACAGAGAGCGGCGGGTGGTGTGGCCAATTAATTTTCAATTAAGCCTAGACCAGGGGTAGAATTCTATCTAGAAGACGCTCAGCCAAAGCAGAGAAAATAGGATTCGGCGAAATTTTTCAAGCACCGCTGTCGTAGTTGATCAATCACAGTAGAAAACGTAGCCTGTGTGGTGATACGTGAACAAGTACGTCCAACAGCAGGACCAGCTAACTTGCCCGCCATAGCTAGCCAGCTGGCTAACACTATCAGTTTACAGAGTCACATTTAACAATACAAATCATTGTTTTTTATGTATTTTTGGATTAATAATTTTTGTTGCATTGAAAAATGTTTTCATGCATGCTTATGATGAAGCGATTCACTTTTAGCACATCCTATCTAATTGCTATGGTCAACGGCGGCTGTCACCCTGGTGTGTGAAAGCACTAGCCACTGACTGACTAGAGGGACAAGTGAATACTCTGTGGGGTACTCAACGATATTCCGCTCGTTCTCTGAAATGCGCTTAATAGGTAGCATGTGGGGTGGACTGATGGTCAGCTAGTCATCAATACCACCTCAACAACAACACCTGTGCCTGCAATCAACGGAGGTTGGAATAAGTCTCCTCGGGGTCTCACAATTAGTTTTGGCCAAACAACACACAGTACTGTGTATTTCCCAGACCCTAAGTTAAAGGTAGACTCAGTTACATGACGTTCCCATAACCAGCACCGCAAATGTTGCAATGAGCAACATGCAAGACTACGCACTCACACAGTCACATACAGTCACACACAGTAGCTGTGCAGGTTTGCTTCACGCTGCTAGAATGTGGTAGCCAAAGGGCCAAAACAGTGGAGAAGTTTAGCATCGGGCTTCAAGTTGAGTTGTTTTGGAATAGTACCCACAATGCTATTTACTTTGTGCATCTACGTCAAATCGCTGAGTCTACCTTTAAGCCACACACAGTCTGTCGTCATTGTTCAGTCAAAAGGGAATTCAAGAAAACCTTGAGTTATTTCTGCTCATAAGACGTGATGTACTGTCTTAGTACAATATGTGTTAAAGGTTCAATGCAACCGTCTCTTTATCGCAATGTCAAATCATTTCAAGGTAACAATTAAGTACTGTACTGTGATTGTTTTTGGACCATTATTGATACACACGGGACACTGTTGAGCATGAAAAACCCAGCAGCGTTACATTTCTTGACACAAACCTCTGTGCCTGGCATCTACTACCATACCCCATTCAAAGGCACTAAAATCTTTTGTCCTGCCCATTCACCCGTAGAATGGCACACAAACACTTCTCAATTGTCTCAAGATTTAAAAATCTTTATTTAACCTGTCTCCTCCCCTTCATCTACACTGATTGTAAGGGATTTAACAAGCGACATCCATACGTGGTCATAGCATTCACCTGAGTTCACCTGGTCAGTCTCATGGAAAGAGCAGGTGTTCTTAATGTTTGGTATACTCAGTGTATATAAAACACAGGCAAATCAGGTTTTTGACTGCACTCAGCATTTAAGAACTTTGAAGGGCTTGATATACTGCACTCTACTCTGTTTTTTGTGTTTATACAGTTGGAAGTTTACGTACACTTAGGTTGGAGTCATTAAAACATGTTTTTCAACCACTTCACAAATGTATTGTTAACAAACTTAATTTTGCCAAGTCGGTTAGGACATCGACTTTGTGCATGACAAGTAATTTTTCAGTAAATTTTTACAGACAGATTATTTCACCTATAATTCACTGTATCGCAATTCCAGTGGCTCAGAAGTTTACAAACATTAAGTTGACTGTGCCTTTAAACATTTTGGAAAATTCCAGAAAATTATGTCATGGCTTTAGAAGCTTCTGATAGGCTAATTGACATCATTTGAGTCAATTGGAGGTGTACCTGTGGATGTATTTCAAGAGCTACCTTCAAACTGCTTGACATCATGGGAAAATCAAAAGAAATCAGCCAAGACTTCAGAAATGTTTTTTAAATAATTGTAGACCTCCACAAGTCCAGTTCATCAATGAGCGCAATATCCAAACGCCTGAAGGTACCACGTTCATCTGTACAAACAATAGTTAGCAAGTATAAACACCATGGGACCACGCAGTCGTCATACCGCTCAGGTAGGAGACGCGTTCTGTCTCCTAGTGACGAACATACTTTGGTACCAAATACATTTCAACTCAGTTTGTCAGCATTCCTAACATTTAATCCTAGAAAAAGCTCCCTGTCTTAGGTTAGTTAGGATCACCACTTTATTTTAAGAATGTGAAATGTCAGAATAATAGTAGAGAGAATTATTTATTTAAGCTTTTATTTCATTCATCACATTCCTAGTGGGTCAGAAGTTTACATACACTGAATTAGTATTTGGTAGCATTGCCTTTAGATTGTTTAGCTACCTTATGGCCCATTCCTCCTGTCAGCTGGTGTAACTGAGTCAGGTTTGTAGGTTACCTTGCTTAGACACACTTTCTCCATTCTAACCACAAATAGGACCTATAGGATTAGGCCAGGGCTTTGTGATGGCCACTCCAATACCTTGACTTCGTTGTCCTTACTTTGGAAGTATGCTTGGGGTCATTGTCCATTTGGAAGGCCCATTTCCAACCAAGCTTTAACTTGTCTTAACTGATGTCTTGAGATGCTTCTTCAATATAGCTAAGTAATTTTCCTTTCTCACGATGCCATCTATTTTGTGAAGTGCACCAGTCCCCTCTGCAGCAAAGCACCTCCACAACATGATGCTGCCACTCCCGTGCTACACGGTTGGCATGGGGTTTTTCAGCTTGCAAGCCTGCCCCTTTTCCTCCAACTATAACGATGCTCATTATGGTTTTGGAGCAGTGGCTTCTTCCTCGCTGAGCGGCCTTTCAGTTTATGTCGATATAGAACTTGTTTTACTGTGAATATAGATACTTACCTATTTCCTCCAGCACCTTCACAGGTCCTTTGCTGTTGTTCTGGGATTGATTTGCACTTTTCTCAACAAATACGTTCATCTCTAGGAGACAGAACACGTCTCCTTCCTGAGCGGTATGATGGCTGCATGGTCCCATGGTGTTTATACTTGCGTACTATTGTTTGTACAGATGAACATGGTACCTTCAGGCATTTGGAAATTGCTCCCAAGGATGAAACAGACTTGTGGAGGCCTACTATTTTTTTCTGAGGTTTTGGCTGATTTCTCTTAATTTTCCAAAAATGTCAAGCAAAGAGGCACTGAGTTTGAAGGTAGGCCTTGAAATACATCCACAGGTACACTTCCAAATGACTCAAATGATGCCAATTAGCCTATCAGAAGCTTCTAAAGCCATGACATCATCTTCTGGAATTTTCCAAGCTGTTTAAAGGCACAGTCAATTTAGTGTATGTCAACTTCTGACCCACTGGAATTGTGATATGGTGAATTATAAGTGAAATAATCTGTTTGTAAACAGTTGTTGGAAAAATTACTTGTCATGCACAAAGTAGATGTCCTAACCAACTTGCCAAAACTATAGTTTGTTCGCAAGAAATTTGTGGAGTGGTTAAAAAAGCTAGTTTTAATGACTCCAACCTAAGTGTATGTAAACTTTCGACTTCAACTGTACGTCTGCTTTTCTCAAACCTAACGTGCCTGGTATTATCACATTGTCCATTGTAGTAACTACCCATGCCCAGTCTACCTTCCTCACACCCCCTCCACAATACTTGAACCGTCTGTGTATAAGATAAACTCTGGGTTTCCAACAGATGAACCATCAGAGAGCTGATCCAAAACCAACTCACAACAGTCGTGTTCAAGTAATGTGGTATCTGTAGGATTCAATAGAGTAGCTGGATTACATGGTGTCTTTTCAACTATACCCATGTCCAATAGATATTTACTCACTACTTTAGTAGTGTCCATAGCTTCCTTGATAATGGGATATTGTTTTGTGCAAGGTGGGGCAACAACTGTCAAGCACACTAGTTCCATATCCACATTTCCACACTCATTTTTCTTCGTAGTCCAAATAGCATGGTTCTGAACTCTAGATTCCCGCATCAATGTTCATTGGACCAATAGATGTTGATAATGGTTTGGCTTGTTTCATATCTGTCTTCCCTGCCCCCACTCCTGTTGCTCTCATCTCCCATGTACTGAGGACATATATGTTTTGGATAAGATACGGGCAATACAGTGACATCAGCACCCGTATCTGCTAAAAAAATCTACTGCAAAGTTATTAACCATCATGTTCACATATGTTCCATCCGATTTCATATGTACACCAGCTGAGATGGAATGTAAGAGGCGGTGTATTAGTTTACCTCCACAGCATCCAGAAAACTCTGCTGCTGAGAAGGAGAGATTTTCTTACATTTCTGCACAAGTATTGTCTCATTGGGGCTGTTGTCTTGATTCCATTTTCCCTGAGAAGGACCCTTCTTCTCCTGGCCACTTCTCATAAAATCACATTTTCTTTTCCGACATTCTCACTGCCAGTGACCAGAAATCCCGCAATAATGACATACAGTGGCTTGCGAAAGTATTCACCCCATTGGTATTTTTACTATTTTGTTGCCTTACAACCTGGAATTAAAATTGGTTTGTATCATTTGATTTACACAACATGCCTACCACTTTGAAGATTGAAATAGTTTTTATTGTGAAACAAACAAGAAATAAGACAAAAAACTGAACTTGAGTGAGCATAACTATTCACCCCCCCCAAAAGGCAATACTTTGTAGAGCCACCTTTTTTGCAGCAATTACAGCTGCAAGTCTCTTGGGTATACCTCTATGAGCTTGGCTCATCTAGCTACTGGGATTTGTGCCCACTATTCAAGGCAAAACTGCTCTAGCTCCTTCAAGTTGGATGGGTTCTGCTGGTGTATAGCAATCTTTAAGTCATCACAGATTCTCAATTGGATTGAGGTCTGGGCTTTGACTAGGCCATTCCAAAACATTTAAATGTTTCCCCTTAAACCACTCAAGTGTAGCTTTAACAGTATACTTAGGGTCATTGTCCTGCTGGAAGGTGAACCTCCGTCCCAGTCTCAAATCTCTGGAAGACTGAAACAGGTTTCCCTCAAGAATTTCCCTGTATTTACTGCCATCCATCATTCCTTCAATTCTGACCAGTTTCCCAGTCCCTGCCGATGAAAAACATCCCCACAGCATGATGCTGCCACCACCATGCTTCACTGTGGGGATGGTATTCTCGGGGTGATGAGAGGTGTCGGGTTTGCACCAGACATAGCGTTTTCCTTGATGGCCAAAAACCTCAATTTTAGTCTCATCTGACCAGAGTACCTTCTTCCATATGTTTGGGGGAGTCCCCCACATGGCTTTTGGTGAACAACAAATGTGTTTGCTTATTTTTTGTCTGTTTATATGCCCGGTTGATTTATCCTACGGTTTTGACTGTGTACAGGGAGAACACTGTAAGAACAGCCCATGTTCTGAGTCATGTCGCTGTACATTTCAAAAGTACTGAACAAATAGTTATATTGACTACGTCCGTTGATGCTTGCTCATTAATGTCTTAATCAAAATTACTGATTGCCTCTTATCCACTTGTCGTTCCCTTATGCCATCATTTGTGCATCTCAATTGTCAGTAGAAACAAGTCTGCGATATCAGCTATGTTATGGCCGTGTTCTCCTGGGTGCCGGGAGCACGGATCTCGTGGAATATAATTTCAACCCCCGTCCAGGAGAAAAAGTGCGTAAACGGTCATACCGGATACCAGAATCCCGGAGGGTGGCGGTCCAGCGGGAAGTGGCGACAATGCTAAAAATGGGGCTACTGGAGGAGTCACACAGTGCGTGGTCTAGCCCCATCGTGCTGGTTCCGAAACCGTACGGAACCGGCCTCTTCTGTAATGACTTCCGGGGCCTGAACAAGGTCAGTAAGTTTGATGCCTACCCCATGCCCCGGGTGGACGAACTGATCGACTGCGTGGAGATGGCGAGATACATCAGCACCTTGGACCTAACGAAGGAGTACTGGCAGGTGCCACTTGTGGAGTACCTGAGCTATCAGATCGGGAGGGGAAATGTGAAACCCCAAGAAAAAAAATCGCTGCCATTAGGGGATGGCTGGTCCCTCGAACCAAGAGGCAGGTGAAGTCATTCCTGGGGTTAGCAGGGTAGATACAGTAGATTTGTACCTAACTTTGCCGCAATAGCTTCTCCCCTCATAGACTTAAGAAAGGCACAACTCTCCCAGACGGTGAGATGGACGGAGGACACAGAGGTGGCGTTCCAGGCACTGAAGGATGCACTATGTTCGCACCCGGTACTTGTCACCCCGGACTTCTCGAAAAACCTCCTGGTCCAGACAGACGTGTCTGACACAGGGGTAGGGGCCGTTTTGTCACAAGAGCAGGAAGGCGAGGAGCACCCCATCATGTATGTCAGCAGGAAACTCCTCCCGAGGGAGAAGAAATACTCGATTGTCGAGAAGGAGTGCCTCGCCGTGAAGTGGGCACTGGACACCCTCAAGTATTACCTCCTCGGGAGGAAGTTCACCCTGATCACTGACCATGCCACCCTTGTGTGGATGGCAAGAGGTAAGCACACGAATGACTGTGTCACCCGCTGGTTCCTGTCCTTACAGAGATTCTCTTTCTCTGTCATCCACAGGTTGGGGGCCCAGCATGGCAATGTGGACGCCCTATCCCGGAGGGATGCAAACCTAGCCCTTATAGTGCCTCCCTCCCAGTCAGGGCTAAGGGGGTATCCCAGGAGTCTACTCCGGGGGATGGTAATAGAGGGGAGGTACGTGAGCCGACGTTGGCTTCCTCTGCTGGCAATACGGGAGCTGGGCACCCCAACATGGAAACCACCCGAGCCACTGCCTGTTCACCCCGCTGTCATCCAGAAGGCGAGGTCAGTACAGGTGCATCAAAGCTGGGACCGAGAGACTGAAAAACAGCTTCTATCTCAAGGCCATCAGACTGTTATTAAACAGCCACCACTAACATTGAGTGGCTACTGCCAACACACTGTCAATGACACTGACTCTACTCCAGCCACTTTAATAATGGGAATTGATGGGAAATGATGTAAATATATCACTAGCCACTTTAAACAATGCTACCTTATATAATGTTACTTACCCTACATTATTCATTTCATATGCATACGTAGATACTGTACTCTATATCATCGACTGCATCCTTATGTAATACATGTATCACTAGCCACTTTAACTATGCCACTTGGTTTACATACTCATCTCATATGCATATACTGTACTCGATATCATCTACTGTATCTTGCCTATGCTGCTCTGTACCATCACTCATTCATATATCCTTATGTACATATTCTTTATCCCCTTACACTGTGTATAAGACAGTAGTTTTTTGGAATTGTTAGTTAGATTACTTGTTCGTTATTACTGCATTGTCGGAACTAGAAGCACAAGCATTTCGCTACACTCGCATTAACATCTGCTAACCATGTGTATGTGACAAATAAAATTTGATTTGATTTGATTTCTAAGTGGAGGTAATTAGAAAGTGCCAACCAGTCGTGGAACGCAAATAAAAGGAGCAAGGTGGCTGAACGCGAAAAAGAACGGGGAGAGACTGACACCAAGCCACAGTAGAGAAGAGGGACCGAGCCAAACCTAAGTGATTTTCTTTTTTATGTTTATTTTCTGTCTTAGTAAAGTTGTTTGTGAGGACTAAGCCTCCCTGTCTCTGTGTCAATCTCTGCCCAACACCCCACTCCTCAACCCAACACCCCACGGTTTACCACAGAATATACAGTGTATATTCATATTCTTATTCTTATTCAATTGGAAAGGCAAAACATTTGTATATTCCATTTAGTCTATAGCTTTACTAAAGCTGTATCATTATTTAAACTTATGTGAATAAGTAAATAAATTATCAAAGAAATCACAAGTTGAACCTTTACAGCAAATAAACACTTGAAGTGCATAAGAGGAGCATGAGGAAAAGAGGAGCATGAGGAAAAGAGGAGCATGAGGAAAAGAGGAGCATGAGGAAAAGAGGAGCATGAGGAAAAGAGGAGCATGAGGAAAAGAGGAGCATGAGTCACTCACCAAGTCTATTTTTTGCTGCTCTTGACTGATTCAAGCAGTTCTTTGTCCTTTTGCAGAGCCAGAGAGAAGTCATTACATGACAAGTCACAGTTCACAGATGTTTGAAGTTCATTTTTGATCAGCTCTGTGCTGCATCTGTTTCTTGAGTCTGACCATTTAATGGAGAGAAAGAGAGAGAAAATCCTCTCTACAAAGGAATTTGAGCCGAGCACACTGAGGACAAATGAGACAATCCTGAATATGTTAATCAAGTTTGCTTTCCTTAGGTTTTGGAACACTGCCACCCACTTCTCACTGGTGGATTTTGTGGTATCCAGAATGGCTTTCGGGATTTCCTCCCGGCACAACACTGGTCCATATTGACTGTCTCTGTCATTAAAGCAAAGCTCCTCATAGAGGCCTATCTGTTTCAGTTTCAACATGACATTTTTTTGTGAGAAATCAAACCACTTGTCAATGTATTGTAATGACAGTGTCATAGAACTTCACAAAGTCCTGCTGCTGCTTGGACCTTTGTGCTGACAATTGTTTGTCCATCAGCTGCTTGGTCTGGAATCCAAAAAAGCTGTCCTGTTTCCGCTGAAGCATCTTAATTTTGAACTTTTGGACTTCTTCGTAAACATCTGTGATGCAGAGCATTGTTTCCTCCAGCTTTTTTACGAGTTGGTCAAAAACACACCCTACTTTGTGGAAAAAGCGCAGATAAATCTCAGCAGCTTCCGTTTTTTCTTCATACTCAAAAATACTCTTTAGTGCAACAGGACAGGTCTCCCCAAGGGACCTGAAGAATGAAGTAAGAGCTGGCAAGCTTTGCAGGAGACTGTCGACAGCTGGATGAAGAGAGCGCCATTGTGTGCAAACATGTTGCAGAATTCCATGCCACTCAATGTCAACAAAGGCACAAAATGCACGCAGTTCCTCTCTTTGTGATGCAGATACTCATAAGTGGCTGTAGAAAGAATTGTCTCAATATCCACTGACTGCTGATCGCAGATGTGCTTGCAGGCATTATGTGCTATGTGAGCTGGGCAATTAGCTTTCAGAATGCGATTGTTGGCACTGCTCAATAACTGGTAGAACGGAGTGGTGTTTTCCAATTTTGTCAGTTTCCGCTGAGTTAGGTCATTCTCGCCTCCATGTCCAATTGAGAAAGCCCGACGGCATAAAGTACAGAAAGCTTTCGTCGAGTCACCACTGACTGGCTTAACCCACGTATGTTTTTGCTTGACATTGTTTGTTGTAGCTGCACAGGCTTTTCTTTTGTGCAGGTTTATCCATATTTCCTTGATATGCCAAACCGACCGAACAACAACAGAAATGACTTTGCAGGAAATGGCGCGTTCACGCTGTACTGTGATTGGATGAATATTCAGGACAATGGAGGTCCCATATGGAACAAACCAATTTAGCGCAATATCAGGGACATCCCGGCTAATACGGGACAATTTGCAAACCTACATGCATCCAACATTAAATTTTTTTGCCCCACCAAGGTTTACATGCTAAAATTGCCACTGCAAATGTAATTGACAGAAAAACTTGAAGCAATAGTTGTTTAGTAGTCCAGAATGTCGGAAACATTAACTTGATTAGCCATGTTGTAGGTTATGTAACTGTTTGTTACATGCAATATGCTTTGTGGACCCTGGTTTTGTGATGAAACAAAGGTGTGGTTGAATTTATTTTTCCACTGTGTCTTCTTATCGTCTCAGCCTTAGGCCTATATATCAGGTGGCAAGGCATATGAACTAACAGGTTGAAGAGCACAACACACAGTTTGTAATATGGATTTTCTTTCCTGGCTTGGCTTCCCCAGTGATTTTACCCACGCTACTGTTCCTGTGTTGTGCAAAACGACTTAGGCTGTGACGTAAGCACTCGCTGTAATACCTGTGTTTGGTCTGCGATGTTAACACCCGGTTATCTCGGCAGACGTAATAATACATACATTATTAATTGTTCTCGACAAGACCCCGATTTCAAAAGGTCTCCCTGTGCTCTATTTTAACACTGGGATTTACAGCATTTACATATATTTCTGTTTCAAAGGTTGAGTGGAGAAAAACAGGGATTAGTGCGATATGAAACAGCGGGTCTCATCAATTCAGTTTATCTCTTCGCAGGCTCCTTTCAGAGAGGCCCCTAATCTCGCCCCGCCTCACACAGTCTTCACATGAATTATCAACACTATTTAGATCAGCCTGAAATTGATGAGACAGTCTTTTGACTGAATAG
The DNA here is from genome assembly GCF_018296145.1 of Oncorhynchus tshawytscha. Lineage (NCBI taxonomy): Eukaryota > Metazoa > Chordata > Actinopteri > Salmoniformes > Salmonidae > Oncorhynchus > Oncorhynchus tshawytscha. Next base: position 40,785,257 of record NC_056437.1, on the reverse strand, counting down.
AGAGCAATAGTAATGGTGCCTTTTTGTAGGCACTAACTCTGCTGTGGTTCATTTAACAAAGCCTATGGGAAATATATTTTTTGGGGGGTGGGGGGATAACAACCCATCAATCATTTTCTATCCAAATTCAACTCTTTTCTCTAAGAATATACTAGAACATGGCTTGACCAATATTTTGTGACTAACACATTTATTGTTATTTAGCACAGTTTTCATAACTATTCCGGGGGGGCATGAAACTCTTATATGTTGTCTACTAAGCTAACATATGTTTTAAGATGGTCATACCATGGATAATTGAGCTATTTGATTTGAAATTTTAGGACCCCTGCTGGTATCAAAATAAAGTTTAAAAAATTGTTGAAATTATGAATTTGGCCATACTGCTATCAGCCCAGAGAAACGCATTGAATAACACATTCATACATGGAAAAGCAGATGTTTGTTTTGAAGTGACTGTCCTATATCTATGAGATATAAGCAACGTCTGACTCAGCTTTTTACAGTTTTGAATGCTGAACCAACGCTTCAGAGTTCAAACTGCAAATATACAACAGTGCAATCATTTCCCAAAGCTATTTGTTAGTCTTGTTAGCCTTGCACTGAACAGTACAACTACATAAAGATGCAACTTTAGTGTTGTCAATAAAGTTTGGAAATCATGCTGTGTTGAGGGATATATTGTATATGAAAAGCCAACTGGTGGCCATCTCCAGTAGAGATGCCAGTTTAGATTATAGGTGCAACTGTCCAACAGTCCCGGTAAGAGGCCTGATAAACAAATAAAAAAGCATACATGTCAGTAGATATGTTCATCTTCCCCTTTCAAGATGATTCGAACACCTGCTCTTTCCATGACATACTGTAGACTGACCAGTTGAAAGCTATGATCCCTTCTTGATGTCATCTGTTAAATCCACTTTAATCAGTGGCGATGAAGAGAAGGAGACAGTTTAAATCATTATTTTTAAGCCTTGAAAGAATTGAGACATGGATTATGTATGTATGTCATTCAGAGGGTAAATGGGCAAGACAAAAGATTTAACAGGGTATGGTAGTAGGTGCCACGCGCACCGGTTTGAGTGTGTCAAAAACTGCAACGCTGCTGGGTTTTTCACTCTCAACAGTTTCCCGTGTGTATCAAGAATGGTCCACCACCTAAATGACAACCAGCCAACTTGACACAACTGTGGGAAGCATTGGAGTCATCATGGGCCAGCAACCCTTTGGAACACTTTTGACACCTTGTGGAGTCCATGCTCTGACGAATTGAGGCTGTTCTGAGAGCAAGAGGGGTTGGAACTCAGTGTACACACAGTTTAGATACATTGGCTCCAATACAATACATTTTAGGTTGAACCTAACCACACTGAGGATGATTACAGTTGAACACAATGTATCTGACAAGGCAGAGAATGTTGACTAGCTCCAATATGGCCCACTTAACCACTTACACTCTGGCTCTCAAATGAACATGCAGATGCAACCAAAAAGTTGAAATAAAATAAAAGTTATGGGGAGGCAATGTGTGTGAGGATATGGGTTGCACATTTTGGGGAATATTCAGAGGTGAAAACTTTCCGTGGGAATTAACAGAAATATATGCAAATTAATATTAATACCATTTAAATGTAGATGTTTTTTGCATTGGATATATTTGCCATATCATATGGAGACAGAAACATTATACCTTATCATAAGTAGACATAATTGCAAATTATAAAATCTTTCCAATAGAAGTTTTAAAAAACGATTTAGTTACGAATTAAACTTTAATTAAATGAGTTGACTCTTCACATGGGATGATTTCACTGAACAACAAAAGAAAGGGATTATTGAATGATCCCCAATGATCCATCGCATCTCCCAAAAATGTTTTCAACATACATCTCTAAATTGATAGTCTAGAAACTAAAGTTTTGGTTGTCTTCCTCTAAGGCTTCCATGTCTTCTCCCTGGTCCTCATCAATGTCCACCTCTTGAACATCAGACTCTGAGGCCTCATTTTCACTGTCACTTTCCAACCTTGTTGAGGATGGCTTGTTGTCGGGCTCAAAAAGCCTTAAATTTGCCAGGATAGCCACTAATTCTTCAACCCTTGTATTGGTCAGCTTGTTGCGTTCTTTGGTGTGTGTGTGTTTCCAAACAAGGACTAGTTGCGCTCTGAGTCGCTTGAGGTTGGTGGAATTTGGAGGATGATGAGGCAACAGGGGAAGGAACCTTAGATACACATTCCCTTCCACTAGGTGGCTGATGAGATATGTTGGCACAACTGCCATATTGCATCTCCATCCCAAATCCCTTGCATGGAAGTGTACTTCGCCAGACTGCCAAGAACCTTGCCCTCATCCAGGCCAAGGTGGCGAGACACAGTAGTGGTGACACCATAGTCGTTGTTGAGCTCTTGCCAGCATACTTGGGGTCCAACATGTACGCTGTGGCATGTTTGGGCTTCAGGCAGAAGTCTTCATGCTTTTTGATGCATTTCAGAACTGCATTTTCCTCTGCTTGGAGCAACAGTGAAGTGGGCAGTACAGATTTCTTCTCTTACAGTACATCTGCAAGCAGATTCTGAACATCAGACAGGATGGCATTGTCTCCCTCAATCAGTTTAATGGCTACTACAATAGGTTTCAGGAGTCTCAGGCTGCTTACCACTCTCTCCCAAAATACATCATCCAGGAGGATCCTCTTGATGGGGCTGTTCATGTCGGAAGAATGTGATATGGCCATTTCTTGGAGACTCCTTCCCCTCCTTCCCCACCACCCCAACGGGTGTTGCTGGGCAGCTTAAATGCGGTGCTCTTATTCTTCTCAATTTGCTTGGTGAGGTTGTTTGATGACTTAACTTGATATGACCCTTCACATACCTAACCATTTCCTTGGCTCTTGGCTCTCTTGTAGAGTGTATCCATTGTTTTCAGTACCATGATGTCCTTGAGGAGCAGATTCAATGCATGAGCAGCACAGCCAATGGGTGTTATGTGAGGGTAGGATACCTCCACTTCAGACCAAGCAGCCTTCATGTTCGCAGCACTGTCTGTCACCAGTGCAAATACCTTCAGTGGTCCAAGGTCATTGAAGAGAGCCTTTTGCTCATCTGCAATGTAGAGACCAGTGTGTCTGTTGTCCCTTGTGTCTGTGCTCTTGTAGAATACTGGTTGAGGTGTGGTGCTGATGTAGTTAATTATTCCTTGGCCACAAACATTTGACCATTCATCAGAGATGATTGCAATACAGTCTGCTTTCTCTATGATTTGCTTGACCTTCACTTGCACTCTGTTGAACTCTGCATCCAGAAAATTAGTAGATAAAGCATGTCTGGTTGGAGGGGTGTATGCTGGGCGAAGAACATTCAGAAATCTCTTCCAATACACATTGCCTGTGAGCATCAGAGGTAACCCAGTTGCAAACATAGCTCGAGCAAGACATTAATCAGCATTTCTCTGACTACGTTCCTCCATTGAGTCAGGAAAAACTTCTGATCCCAGGAGGACCATGAGCTGTTGCTATCGATTCATCATTTGCACCTCAAATAGAAGTAAAGGGACTTTTGTCAGAGTTTGCTTGTTGTGAGCCGCTGAGGGAACTTTATGCACTTGGTCAGATGATTCTGCATCTTTGTTGCATTATTCACATATGATTTGGCACAGTATTTGCAAATGTCACAGCTTTTACTTCTACATTAGCTGCAGTGAAATGTCTCCACACATCAGATAGTGCCCGTGGCATTTTCCTTGAAAGATTAGGAAAAAAATGAGTAAAAAAAACAACAAATACAATTCCATGTACAGATAAATAGTTAGATTAAACAACTTGTATGTAAGATAAATGTGTTAAAATTAAACATATAATCGAAACAGGTGAATCAACACTCCTCAGTTAGCAGGTTCCAGCAAGCTAAAACCCACATGGTAGCAAAAACTAACTAGCAGAAATTGTTAACAAGTTAGAAATGATTTAAACACACTTTGCTGTAGGCTACTATTTACTAGCTAACAAAAAATAATGTATGTCATATAAAATATATTCACCCCACCCAGTATTGTAAACAACACTTACCAGGAAGCATGCAGTCCTTGGCTCAGACAGTGTAGTAGTGTGGGCTCAATAGCATCTCATTAGTTTGCAAGATCTTGAGAATCAGCTGTACATGTGATGGAAGAATGCACTGTGCATGCAGAGGGTTGCAATTCCTTTGAATTGGGGATAGTTTAAGCAAAATATGCCACAAGACCTAGAATTGCCTTATGTGTATCCCACAAAAAAAAGGTTCACTGTTCACAGAAATTTACCGGAATGTTTTCGACCCTTTGCAACCCTAGTGAAGAGAACTAGGTACAGCTTTGCCCAACAGCGACTGAAACGCTCATGCTTATTCAGAATTCGCACTGTGACCTGTAAGATTAGAAAGCACATAGATGGTCCACTGACTGCAAAATATACACTCCTATAACACACAAAAACATCCAATACCACATTTCATTACCTCACAAAACATCACTTCAGAGATGAAGTGGAAGTGCGTGTCTGTGTCAAAGTCCTTGTCCAGCTGTGCAATGACCCTGAATTATCTTCCTTGTGAGGGCCTGTTGGCACTTGGAGACTGCAGGATGAGCAAACTCTGAGCCTTCTTTTTGTCTCACCCTGGAAGATCCTGAAGGATCCAGCCACTTGCTCATCCGGTCGTTTTTGAGTGTGCCGTCGGAAAGCTCTCGGTATGCATAGTTAAGTGGAAGGGTACTGTTAGCCATGTGTGAATTGTAAGCTAAATGTAGTTGAGAGACTCATCAAGACAATCATAATTCTTCAGAGAAGAAAATTACCTCAATGTTATTGTCAGTGAGGGCAAAAATGCCGAGGTGGTGGTGGAGGACAAGTGTTCTGGAAAATACCAAGTAATAAAGTTCATTATTTTTCTTTGATCAAACGTTGTAGTCCAATTTCAAAATGATGCATCTACTATGAGGTGGAATCCAATTACATACCTGTGTTATGTCATCTTTGTCACCGCATACTGTTATCTTTTGGCACCCATACCGTGCCGTGCCAGAGACACTGTGTCATAAAAGTCATAAATTGTGAAATACTGAGTTTAAATATTTGGCTAAGGTGTATGCATGCACAAATCAATTCAGTTTTTTATTTTTCTATAATTTTTTGAAACAAGTTATTTTTTTCATTACACATCACCAATATGGCTCAATTTGGTTCATCACATGATATCCAAATCCAACAAGTCAAAATCAAACTTATTTCGGATCAGTGGGATGCTAGCATCCTCGACAACACCCGGTGAAATTGCAGAGCACCAAAATCAAATTACTGTAAATATTTTTCTTTCATAAAATCACAAGTGCAATACAGTCGCCGTGTCAGATTTCAAAAAGGCTTTATGGCAAAAGCAAATCATGAGATTATCGGAGGACAGCGCCCCGCATACCAACATATTTCAACCAGGCAGGTGCGACACAAAAGTCAGAAATAACGATATAATTTATACCTTACCTTTGAAGATCTTCTTCTGTTGGCACTCCAAAATGTCCCAGAAACATCACAAATGGTCCTTTTGTTCGATAAATTCCTTCTTTATATCCCCATGTCAATTTTTTTTCCGTGTTTGTATCAGAAATACACCGGTTCCAACTCGCCCAACATGACTACAAAGTATCTAATAAGTTACCTGTAAACTTGGTCCAAACATTTTTTTTAAATGTCCTAATCCAACCTTAGATATCCTAAAACATAAATAATCGATACAATTTAAGATGGAATATACTGTGTTCAATAGCAGAAAAAAATTACGTGGAGCAAGCACCAGTTCACGCGCGCCACACAGAAGAGTCCACTTGGCTTGACACTCACAATGAACAGCCCTACTTCTTAATTTCTCAAAAGAAAAACATCAACCAATTTCTAAAGACTGTTGACATCTAGTGGAAACCATAGGAACTACAACCAGGTTCCTCATAAATATAGTTTCCCATAGAAAGCTATTGAAAACACAGTGACCTCAAAAAAACAAATCCTGGATGGTTTGTCCTCGGGGTTTCGCCTGCCAAATAAGTTATGTTATACTCACAGACAAAATTTTGATCGTTTTAGAAACTTCTATCTAAATCTACCAATTATATGCATATCCTAGCTTCTGGGCCTGAGAAAGAGGCAGTTTACTTTGGGCACGCTTTCATTCCGGTTGTGAAAATACTGCCCCCTATCCTAATGAAGTTAAATTACAGGTTGTAATCCAACAAAATAGGGCAAAACACCAAGTGGGATTAATAATTTTGCAAGGCACAGTACACTACCGTTCAAAAGTTTGGGGCTAATTAGAAATGTCCTTGTTTTTGAAAGAAAAACCTATTTTTTTACACATCAGTACCAGAGCGCCATGTCTAGATCCAAAAGCCTCCTTAGAGTCTCCCACCTGTCCTGCGCTGCCAGAGCCGCCCGTCAGTCCAGAGCTGCCAGAGCCGCCTGTCAGTCCAGAGTTGCCAGAGCCGCCCGTGAGTCCGGAGCTGCCAGAACCGCCCGTCAGTCCGGAGCTGCCAGAGCCTCCCGCCAGTCCGGCGCTGCCAGAGTCTCCCTCCTATTCGGGGCCGGCGGTGAGGGTTCCCAGTTCGGGGTAGGCGGCGAGGGTCGCCACTCCAGAGGCGCCACCTAAGTGGGCCTAGACTAGGGTGGAGTGGGGTCTACGTCCCGCACCAGAGCCTCCACCGCGGTGAAATGCCCAACCAGACCATCCCCTATAGGTTCAGGTTTTGCGGCCGGAGTCCGCGCCTTTGGGGGGGGGGGTGGGGGCGGTACTGTCACGTCCTGACCTTAGTTCCTTTTTATGTCTCTATTTTGGTTTGGTCAGGGCGTGAGTTGGGGTGGGCATTCTATGTTTTTCATTCTATGTTTTGTTCTGTGTGTTGTATTTCTATGTGTTTGGCCTGGTATGGTTCCCAATCAGAGGCAGCTGTCAATCGTTGTCTCTGATTGAGAACCATACTTAGGTAGCCTGTTCCCACCTGTGTTTGTGTGTAGTTGTTTTCTGTTTTGTGTATTGCACCTTGCAGAACTATTCATTTGTTGTTTTTGTTCAAGTGTTCGTATTTATTAAACGTATTATGAATACTTACCACGCTGCACCTTGTTCCTCTTCTCCTTCTCCCGATGACATTCATGGTGTCATGACTGTGTAAATTTCCTGGATCACATGCAATATAATTATAACAAGTTCAATGATCAACAATAAAAGTAATATTTTTCCTTGTACCCAAACTTGAGGGGTGTCCTCATCTTCTTATGCTGAGGGCAGCATCATAGCCATAGGCTAGGCTGCGTGATTGTGCATGGATAGCGTACATGAATAATGAGCTAGTCATGGGGTTCCATCTGTTGGCTTTTCCCCTTGTGTATTGGGTTTGATGTGCTTCTCAAATACTAATTATTGAGCTTCCTTGGTAGTGGAAAACGTGTGTGTTGTGTACTGGAAAGCCAAGATAAGTTCTGCCATGTGATAAGGTTATCATGCGTGCTTGTTTTTCAAATCAGATTTGCTACTTTCTCAATAATGTTGAGAGCTCATTTGCTTGCCAGAAACATTATGCTTTTGAACAGGCCACCTATTGACATATCACACTGTCACATCCTGATTAGTTCAGACAAATCCTCTTAAAGTTCTTACAACCTTTGCATATCTTTAAGTATATGTAGACTGTGAATTGAGTCTGGTAGTGAAGTGCGTATAAGGATAAGTGTGTGGCTATTGGCATTCTCTCAACCAGCTTCATGAGGTTGTCACCTGGAATGCATTTCAATTAATAGGTGTGCCTTGTTAAAAATCTATTTGTGGAATTTATTTCCTTCTTAATATGTTTGAGCTAATCAGTTGTGTTATGACAAGCTAGGGGTGGTATACAGAAGAAAGACCTATTTGGTAAAAAAAACAATTCCATATTATGGCAAGAACCGCTCAAATAAGTGAATGACAGTCCGTCATTACTTTAAGACATGAAGGTCAGTCAATACGGAAAATGTCAAGAACTTTGGAAGTTTCTTCAAGTACAGTCACAAAAACCAACAAGTGCTATGATGAAACTGGCTCTCATGAGGACCGCCACAGGAAAGGAAGACCCAGAGTTACCTCTGCTGCAGAAATTGCAGCCAAAATATATACTTCACAGAGTTCAAGTAACAGACACATCTAAACATCAACTGTTCAGAGGAGACTGTGTGAATCAGGCCTTCATGGTCAAATTGCTGCAAAGAAACCACTACTAAAGGAAAGCAATAATAATAATAAGAGACTTGCTTGTGCCAAGAAACATGAGCAATGGACATTAGACTGGTGGAAATAGGTCCTTTGGGCTGATGATTCCAAATTTCAGTTTTTTTGGTGAACGGATGATCTCTGCATGTGTGGTTCCCACCGTGAAGCATGGAGGAGGTGTGATGTGATGTGGTGGGGGTGCATTGTTGGTGACACTGTCTGTGATTTATTTAGAATTCAAGGCACACTTAACCAGCATGTTTACCACAGCTTTCTGCAGCGATACGTCATCCCATCTGGTTTGCGCTTAGTGGGACTGTCATTTGTTTTTCAACAGGACAATGACCCAACACACCTCCAGGCTGTGTAAGAGCTATTTGACCAAGAAGGAGAGTGATGGAGTGCTGCATCAGATGACCTGGCCTCCACAATCACCAGAAATCAACACAATTGAAATGGTTTAGGATGAGTTGGACTGCAGAGTGAAGGAAAAGCAGCCAACAAGTGCTCAGCATATGTGGGAACTCCTTCAAGACTGTTGGAAAAGCATTCCAGGTGAAGCTTGTTTAGAGAATGCCAAGAATGTGCAAAGCTGTCATCAAGGAAAAGGGTGGCTATTTTGAAGAATCTAAAAATCTGAAATAAATGTTGATTTATTTGACACTTTTTTGGTTACTACATGATTCCATGTGTGTTATTTCATAGTTTTGATGTCTTCACTATTATTCTACAATGTAGAAAATAGTAAAAATAAAGAAAAACCCTTGAATGAGTAGGTGTGTCCAAACTTTTGACTGGTGCTGTATTTGACAATGCTGAGCCATCTTTCACGGAGATTTTCTTCATATGAATGATACTGGTGACTCGTGCTATTTACAAGGGCAACCAGTGTCACAGCCATGGCCTTTGTTTCTATGGAGACACAGGGCCCGCTGGTTTGTGACATCCATCACCACTGAACAGCCTTGTATGGCGACTTGGTTAGATACTATGAATGATTTGTGACCTCCCGAGACTCAAAACGCTCCGTCTGAGCAAATTGCGGCCTCTGTCCAAGGGAGCGCCAGATTACCTTCCACTGGCTGCTGCATCACCCACTCAGATGTTGTGACAGTGATGCTGTTGCCCAGCTAATATGACACCTCAGAATGCACTTCATGAAGAAGTATGAGGTGATTAAGAGGGGTGCAGCTGTAGCATGTTATAATTAAGCAATAAGGCCCAAATGGGTGTGGTATATTGGCCATATACCCCCTTAGGTGCCTTATTGCTATTATAAACTGGTTACCAACATCAATAGAACAGTAGAGAAGTATTTTTGCGTCATACCCATAGTATATTGTCTGATATACACACGGTTTGATTGTTGTTTCAGCAAATCAGCATCAGGGAACCAAACTAACCATAATGTGGGGTACTATTTTTGGGCCACTGCAGAGCAGATTTGAACAATTTAGCTGTGTGCTGCTTTAAGGCACTGTGGGACATCCCTCCCATTTGAAAGATACTAGTAGTTTTCTTAGACTTGATGAATAGAAATCTCCATACTGTGTGATAAGAAGCGGACTTTCGATTTTAGCCACCAAGATCCTGCCACTGTTTGAGTGTGTAGTGTATTGTAAAATTCACATGGAATATAAACCCATGTGTCTTCCACTCCACAGATGGTTAAAATAATGCCAACATAAGGTCTAGTGGTTATTTGTTTGTGCAAATGAACCCCAATTAACATATAAAATATACTGTACATGTAGTACATATAGCATACCAAATACATTATTCTTCACACATGTCCTTCAGATTGAGAGAAAAATTGAAAATGTTGAGTATCGCATTATTTTCTTTGACAATATTATATTGATACTCTGATTACAAGTCTAATTCCTTGCTAGGTTGTTAATATTAGCTAGCGTTAGTCAGCTGTACCTGTGCCAACATGTAGGTATTTGTCATCTTATAGCTTTACTCAGCTTGTTCTGTCTTCTTTTTAAATGGTGAGCCAGCATGATTTCAGCACTTTTATTTGTGAGGTCCCTGGCAAATCTATCCCTAAGTGTCATTGACAAGAAATTCCATTCATAGTATTGCATTATAGCTTTCAGTACTGTTTTTCTCTGTGCAGTAGATGCATATCATGAATAGCAATGGCTTATTTTTTTTGTTCCTCTGCCTTCTCCCAAAAGCACCACTCTACTCAGGAGAGAATGGCCTTGACTGTTTATTGCATAATGTATGGAATTTCTAATCCAGCATATGAAAAAAGCTTGACAGCAGGGACTGTATTTTCAGCCAGATTTAGCTTCCTTTGGATTTTGGCTGGGTCTCGGAGCCTCCAGTGTAACTGATTTTCTGATCATATATTTGATTACTGGAGGGATCTCTCTTTCTCTCTCGATCTCTCCCTCTCTCCCTGCAGACAGGTTTTCAAGAAAAGTTTAAACCTGGCTGAGGGTACGATTTACAACATTTTTAGGACTGATGGCCAGCTGAGCATTCTACTCTATGCAGTCTCAATGGGTTCTGATGAAGATTTAGTCTGAAGTGCATTACAGTGGCTTGGAAACACGATGATTTCAAAAGGAAGCATTATTAGCAGGACAAGCTATTGTCATCATTGGGATGTCGCCAGATTTACTTTAGATACAGCATAACTTTAGTTAGCTAGCTAAGATTGAGGGGAAAGCACCGGAATTGTAGCTAGCTAACATTAGCTTTGCTAGCTATTTCTGACCAACTTTGCTTGTTCATGGCAACATGGCCATCTCTCTAAAGTATACTGAATGACATTGTAATGATGGCAAAGTTGTTTTCTACGAATTATTTGTTTACTTTAGCAATGTCATCGTATTTCCAGCCCACTACAATGTACATTTGACGAAACAGTCATTAGACCCCATTCAGAAAGATTGAGCATTAACCATCAGTCAGACATCAATATGCTACGGCATCTGTAGAATGTTGACAACACTGACAACGACGCGACCAAGAGACGGAGGTGCAACCCATGAATTGGAATTCACTGTGTGGTGCATCTGAGGCTTACTTTACTCATTATTTTGGAAAATAGCATTTCAATTGAACCAGGATCACTTACAGCACAACACCTTTTCAGTTGTTTGAAAGGGTTGTTTTTTAAAGGAAAACTAGATTTGGTTCTTAATTTGAAGACATTTATTTTCTCGGAAGAAGTGAGGAAACACATGTGCACAACATTGTGACTTATTTCCTCCCTTTGAGTTACTGGTTACAGCAAGATCAGTAGAATAGCTAATACAAGCCTTCTTGTCTAAATTATATGCAGCATCACACTTAAAAATAACAGCATTGAGCATGCAACCTTAGTTAAAGCAAGTTTTATATTAATTTTGGTTCACAGGCTGAACAAACAATGTTCAACATACTGTATTGTGACACCTGCTTTTGACCTTTAGTTATAACCTAAATCAATTGTTGAAAAAGGGAAAACCCATTTCAAGTGAAGAGTGCATTGTGGATAGAAAGATGGCACAGAGTCCTTGGAGAACTATGCAGTATTTTTTTAGTTTTATGTATTATTTCTTACATTGTTAGCCCAGAAAATCATAAGTGTTATTACATACAGCCGGGAAGAACTGTTGGATATCAGAGCTACGTCAACTAAGCAACATTAAGATCAGGAATACGACTTTCCCGAAGCGGATCCTTTGTTCGCACCACCACCATGGCATTTGATCTGATTCCAGAGGCAGACCCAAAACAACGTTGCCGCAGGAGGTAGATGGAGCTGCCTTCTCGTCAGACTTCAGAGGTGTGTACACCACCCACCACTTCCGAGTATATTATTTGCGAATGTCCAGTCTCTAGATAACAAGTTACATGAAATTAGGGTAAGGATTGCTTTCCAGAGAGACATCAGGGATTGTAACATGCTCTGTTTTACGGAAACATGTCTCTCTCAGGATATGTTGTCGGAGCTGGTACAGCCACCGGGATTCTTTAATGCGTCGCGCCAACAGAAATAAACATCTCTCTGGGAAGAAGAAGGGTGGGGGTGTATGCTTCATGATTAACGACTCATGGTGTAATCGTTCTAGAAGAAAAAGAAACGCACACCTATTAAGACAAGGTGCTGGCTAGTAGAAAACTTGAAAATAAAAGAGAGCCGCACACTCTAGGAGCTCAGATGCAAAAATTGAATTACCAACATTTCGACAGCCAAGCTGTCTTCATCAGGGTGTAATCACAAACACTGCGGGATGACTCGTTTATATCGTGTCAAAACACACAGGTGTCTGTAATCATGGCCAAGAGTGACCTAATATCATTGGTTAATAATCAAATATTAAAATGTCATACAAAGAACAACATACAAACAACAAATGGATGGCATACGATCAAGCTTACAAACAATTACAATGGCAAAGTCACAATAATCACAAGAATGGCTTCAGATCAAAGTCTACTTTGAGACCGAAGGGCGCAAGGGTCTTTAAATTAAAGATCCAGGCAGCCTCTCGTTTTAACAATAAATGATCAAGGTCACCCCCTCTCCTAGGGAGGGTGACATGTTCGATGCCAATATAACGCAGAGACGAAATCGAGTGGCCTGCCTCCAAGAAGTGGGCCGCAACTGGATAAGTAAAGTTTTTACAACTAATGGTGCTACAATGCTCTGAGATACGTAATTTTCATTTGCGCTTTGTTTTACCTACATAATTTTTACCACAAGGACAAGTTATAAGATAAATAACTGCCTTAGTGGAGCACGTAATAACACCTTTTATTGGGATCGATTTCCCTGTTTGTGGGTGTTTGAAGGATCTACATTTATAAGTGCCATTGCATTGAGCACAGCCATTACATTTGTAATTTCCATCCAGTAGGGGTGCAAATAGACGTTGTTCAGGAATATCTTGGGGTGGTAAATCAGAGTTTACCAATTGGTCTCTGAGATTTCTGCCCCGCGAGAATATGACAAAGGGAAGGTCCGAAAACATATTACCGAGACTATCATTGGATTTTAGTATGTGCCAATGTTTGTGAACAATTCCCTTAATTTGTTCAGAGCACTTTGAATAGCGAGTAGTTAGAACGCAAGAATGCGTCTTTTTGCGAGACTGACCTTGAAAAAGGTCATGTCTCGTTTTGTTTTGAATTTTCTCAATGGCAATATTAATCTGATCATTCTTGTAGCCCCTCTCCTTGAACTATCTTTGCATCTCAGCGATATTTCTGTCGAAATCGGATTGTTTTTTGCAAATTCTTTTGATTTGACAGAATTGGCTGTAGGACAAACTATTTTTCAAGGGAAGTGGGTGACAACTATCAGCCCTCAATAAACTGTTACGATCAGTAGGCTTCCTGTAAAGATCAGTGTATAGAACATTATCTTCACACAAGATCAGAAGATCAAGAAAACTGATTTGACGTGTATCAGATTCGCATAGTAAATCTCAGATGCTCAGAACATTAGTTAAGAAAAGCATGGAATGCCTGGAGCTGTTTTGCATCACCTCTCCATAGAACAAAAATATCATATACCGTTTCCAAATTTTTAGTCCAACGCTCTAACCATTGCACTCCACGAGTAGCCTGCCTGTTACGCGAATGCAGTAGAAGCCAAGGTAAATTGCTAGCTAGCATTAAACATATCTTATCAAAAACAATCAATCCTAATCACTAGTTATAACTACTAATCCAGTTTAGCAGGCAATATTAACCAGGTGAAATTGTGTAAATTCTCTTGCGTTTATTGCATGCAGAGTCAGGGTATATGCAACAGTTTGGGCTGCCTGGCTCATTGCGAACTAATTTGCCAGAATTTTACGTAATTATGAAATACATTGAAGGTTGTGCAATGTAACAAGAATATTTAGACTTAGGGATGCCACCCGTTAGATGAAATACCGAACGGTTCCGTATTTCACTGAAATAATAAACGTTTTGTTTTCAAAATGATAGTTTCTGGATTCTATCATATTAATGACCAAAGGCTCGTATTTCTGTGTGTTATTATGTTATAATTAAGTCTGATTTGATAGAGCAGTCTGACTGAGCAGCAGCAGGCCCGTAATCATTCATTCAAACAGCACTTTCGTGCGTTTTGCCAGGAGCTCTTCGCATGCACGGCGCTGTTTATGACTTCAAGCCTATCAGCCTAATGGCTGGTGTAACCAATGTGAAATGGCTAGCTAGTTAGCTGGGTGTGCGCTAATACTGTTTCAAACGTCACTCACTTTTAGATTTGGAGTAGTTATTCCCCTTGCGCTGCAAAGGCCGCGGCTTTTGTGGAGCGATGGGTAACGATGCTTCGAGTGTGGCTGTGGTTGATGTGTTCCTGGTTCAAGCCCAAGTAGGGGCGGGGAGGGGGACGGAAGCTATACTGTTGCACTGGCAATACTATAGTGACGATAAGAACATCCAATAGTCAAAGGTATATGAAATACAAATGGTATAGAGAGAAATAGTCCTATAAATACTATATTAACTACAACCTAAAACCTATTACCTTGGAATATTGAAGTCTCATGTTAAAAGGAACCACCAACTTTCATATGTTCTCATGTTCTGAGCAAGGAACTTAAACCTTAGCTTTTTTACATGGCACATACTTTACATGGCACACATTTTTACATGGCACATATTACTTTCTTCTCCAACACTTTGTTTATGCATTATTTAAACCAAATTAAACATTTTTCATTATTCATTTGAGGCTAAATTGATTTTATTGATGTTTTATATTAAGTTAAAATAAGTGTTAATTCAGTATTGTTGTAATTGTCATTATGATATTTTTTTTATTATTAAAAATCGGCCGATTAATCGGTATCAGCTTTTTTGGCCCTCCAATAATCGGTATCGGCGTTGAAAAATCATAATCGGCCGACCTTAAGTAGTGAGGTCTGCACAACGCATCACCAGGGGCAAACTACCTGCCCTCCAGGACACCTACACCATCCGATGTCACAGGAAGGCCATAAAGATCATCATAGACAACAACCACGCGAGCCACTGCCTGTTCACCCCGCTATCATCAGAAGGCGAGGTCAGTACAGGTGCATCAAAGCAGGAACCGAGATTGAAAAACAGATTCTATCTCAACGCCATCAGACTGTTAAACATCCACCACTAACATCGAGTGGCTGCTGCCAACATACTGACTCAACTCCAGCCACTTTAATAATAGAAGAATTCATGTAAAAAATGTATCACTAGCCACTTTAAACAATGCCACTTAATATAATGTTTACATACCCTACATTACTCATCTCATATGTATATACTGTACTCTATACCATCTACTGCAGCTTGCCATCTTTATATAATACATGTATCACTAGCCACTTTAAACAATGCCACTTTTATATGTTTACATACCCCACATTACTCATCTCATATGTATATACTGTACTCGATATCATCTACTGCATCTTGCCTATACCATTCTGTACCATCACTCATTCATATATCTTTATGTACATATTCTTCATCCCTTTACACTTGTGTGTATAATGTAGTAGTTGTGAAATTGTTAGGTTATATTACTCGTTGGTTATTACTGCATTGTCAGAACTAGAAGCACAATCATTTCGCTACACTCGCATTAACATCTGCTAACCATGTGTATGTGACAAATACAATTTTATTTTATTTGGCTAGATAGGCTCAATGGTGGAAATAGTACCCAATTGTCATACTTGAGTAAAAGTAAAGATACCATAATAGAACATGACTAAAGTAAAAGTGAGTCACCCAGTAAAATACAACTTGAGTATTTGATTTTAAACATACTTTAGTATCAATAGTCAAATGTAATTGGTCAAATATACTAAAATTATAAATGATTTCAAATTAATAATATTAAGCAAACCAGACGGGACTATTTTGTATTATATTTTTATTTACGGATGCCCAGGGGCACACTTCAACACTCAGACATTGTTTACAAACAAAGCATTTGTGTTTATTGAGTCCGCCAGATCAGAGGCAGTAGGGATGACCAGGGTTGTTCTCTTGATAAGTGTGTGAATTGGATCATTTTCCTGTCCTGCTAAACATTCAAAAAGTGATGAGTACTTTTGCATATCAGGGAAAATGTATGGAGTAAAAAGTATATTATTTTATTTGGGAATGTAAAAAAGAATATACTTTTTACTCCATACATTTTCCCTGATATGCAAAAGTACTCATCACATTTTGAATGCTTAGCAGGACAGGAAGATGAAGTAAAAGTAAAGTAAATATTCTCTGCAACTGCGCAAGTGTGTGAGCTTGAGTGAACGACAGGGAGATCAAGCCAGAGAAAAGGGGAAAAACTTGAATTGACTCACCAAGGGATGTGTCCGTTGTTGGGTTGGCAGGACACAGGTTTTGCACCTGAAAAATAGGAAAGTTGAAAAAGGATTTATTTGCTTTATGAAGTGTACAGTCATTGTTAATATATGAATCGTTAGTGGTAAATACAACTTAATCAATCCTAGTATATATCAAAGAGATTTCCTTAGTGGTGCTAATGATGATGACATACTGATTATCTGCTGTACTTGTTTTGGGATAGTGCCTCCTTCACAACTGTGTTGGTTTAGTTGGATGCATTGCTCTCATATGACCATTTCCACTGTGTCCTGAAAGTAGAAAGGTAATAAATACTTGCCCTTCCCAAAAGAATGTGTCTGAATACAACAGTGACTTTATATTTGGACATTCCAGGTTGGTAGAGCCAGGTGTTATACTGCATTGTAAACCAGACAAGGACAAATCAGGCTCTAATGTCTGGCACAAAGACAAGAAATGGGTGTAATTTGCCTCTGCAACTGTGAACTTGTGTGAGTAAGGTAAAGTGATTTACCTTGACAGTAGGGTTGATTTACTTTACTTTTGTATTTAGAACAAACTATTAATCTATTCTCAATGATTACTTGCTAATACTGTTGTTTATATGTATTATGTATCACTACAGATCATGTCCTTCATAAATTTGGAGTTGACTCTGGACAATTTAAGGCAGCGAGCCGGACGAAGCTGAGCAGTCAGGGCAGGGTGTTATTTATGTACGTTTTCATGTTATTTATTTATGTCATTACAATTAACCTTGGAATTTTGGGAACAAAGTAAGTCATCAATTTCACATTTCCAATCATTTTTATTTTGTTTATTGCATTTAAGAACATACACCCCATATATTTAAATTATGTGTAGTGTCAGTAGTAGTGATGTAGTAGTGATGTCAAATTACACCCATTTCTTCAGATGGTAAGATATCACTGGGAATAAATCATGTCCCCATTTTAAGGCCACACATACACAGTTCTTCATATATGGATTCCTCTAGTCTTATTTTGGATTAATAGAGCTATCTCAAATAACTGGGTTTTTTTTCTCAACAAAGCCTAAACAGGTACTGTAGTGAATCAAAACGTTTCTGAATATCAGGTTAATGGCAGGGTAATTAGGAGTGAGCTAAATTTCCACAGTAATCAAACCTGCTTTATAGGTAAGGGTTTTTCATAGGAAGTTTGATTGCCGTTTATTGAGCTTTATTGGAGTTTATGCTTGAATTCATCGCACACCTGTTTTCGCACACCTGTTTATCCCTTGATGTTTGGCCTAGTAATAGCCAGCTGTTTCACATCCCATGAGTCATTGATGACTTCCCACTAAATATGTGAATGTCAAATCAAATTAAATGTTATTTGTCACATGCGCAAAATACAACAGTGAAATGCTTACTTACAAGCCCTTACCCAACCATGCTTTAAGAAGTTTTAAGAAAGAATAAGTGTTAAATACATAAAAATAGAAAATAAAAGTAACAAATAATTAAACAACAGCAGAAAAAGAACAATAGCGAGGCTATATACATGGGTTACCGGTACAGAGTTAATGTACAGGGGGCACCGGTTAGTCGAGGTAATTGAGGTAATATGTACATGTAGGTAGAGCTAAAGTGACTATGCATAGATAATAAACAGAGAGTAGCAGCAGCGTAAAAGAGGGATCTCGGTTTTCAGTCTCCTGAGAGAGAATAGGCTTTGTTGTGCCTTCTTCACGACTGTCTCAGTGTGTTTGGACCGTGATAGTTTGTTGGTGATGTGGACACCAAGGAACTTGAAGCTCTCAACCTGATCCACTACAGCCCCGTCAATGAGAATAGGGGCGTGCTCGGTCCTCTTTTTCCTGCAGTCCACAATCATCTCATTTGTCTTGATCACGTTGAGGGAGAGGTTGTTGTCCTGGCACCACACAGCCAGGTCTCTGACCTCCTCCCAATAGGCTGTCTCATCGTTGTCCATGATCAGGCCTACCACTGTTGTGTCATCGGCAAACTTGATGTTTTCCTGTTTGCTTATGGCCATATACAGCTCATTGAGTGCGGTCTTAGTACCAGCATCGGTTTGTGGTGGTAAATAGACAGCTACGAAGAATATAGATGAAAATTCTCTTGGTAAATAGTGTGGTCTACAGCTTATCATGAGATACTCTACCTCAGGCGAGCAAAACCTTGAGACTTCCATAGATTTCAAGCAACAGCTGTTGTTTACAAACATACATAGTTTTACCAGAGGCTGCTGTTCTGTCCCCCTGTAAAAGCTTAAAACCCACTAGCTGTATGTTATTCATGTTGTCGTTCAGCCACGACTCTGTGAAACATAAGATATTACAGTTTTTAATGTTCTGTTGGTAGGATATACGTGCTCGTCTATTTTATTATCCAATGATTGTACGTTGGCTAATAGGACTGATGGTAAAGGCAGATTACTCACTCGTTGTCGGATCCTTACAAGGCACCCCGATCTTCGTCACCGATATCTCTGTCTCTTTCTCCTGCTAATGATGGGATGAGGGCCTTGTCGAGCATCTAAAGTAAATCCTTCCTGTCTGTCTCGTTAAAAAGAAAAGGATTCCTCCACTACGGGGTGAGTAATCACTGTCCTGATATCTAGAAGCTCTTTTTAGTCATAAGACATGGTGGCAGAAATATTATGTACAAAATAAGTTTCAAATAATGTGAAAAAAACCCACACAATTGGTTAGGAGATTGTAAAACGGCAGCCATCTCCTCCGGCGCCATTATCATCAATGTGTTGTTAATGCATTTAACCGAGGCACTGATGTGAAATTTCTAGGCCGTTAGTGCTAAAGGATATTTTCTTGGCCACGGGGGTCAATACTGATACTATTATGGTATTTAGAAACAAAAAGTTTAGTTTAGGCAACTTTAATTTCCTCAATGACGCAATTCAGTTTGCAGTTTACACAATATATATGGACAAAATCACAATTTAAAACAATTTGTTACATCAAAGGTGTATTTAGCATTAATGAATGAGTAAATGACAGGGATAGTTCAGCTAAATAAAAAATGTATTTGTTAACTTACCTTGAAAGCAGTCTATGGACAAATATAGACTACAATTCACACTTTTGTTTTCTTATTAAACTAGCCACGGCCACCAACTGCTAATATTAAATCCATGTAACTCAAGGTCCCCAGTTACAGTAGTATGCTTCAGTGGTAATGCCTGAATCATCTTATAGTAACTAAGTCACTGAGCCACACAATCCATTTCAAAGATGATTCTGACAAGAAGAATTTCCTCACATAACAGTTTACGGCATTGCGTACATAGCTAATCTAGTTAGTTTATGGCTTGTAGCTTAGTATAATCTTTGTTTATTCTTTCTCACCCTTGTTTTCAAAGGAAAAAAGTAAATCCTCATCAGAGGGAAGACATTTTTATTCATCCACTTAAGGGTTTCAAGACATTTCAAAGGGTGAGCATCCAGAATAACTTGAATTGAAATACCATATATCTAATTGGACTGGCTAACCCGAATGTCCAGGCAGTCATATTCCTAAATTCAAATACACATTGGATGTGAACTTTCAGAAATAGATGGGTACAATAACATTTATTCCCAAGGACTTGTCTGTGGGAAAACTAGTGAGGAGGAAACTCTGGGGACAATCTGTGAGAAAATAATATCAACAGAGCGGTTTATACAATCACTCAGCAAAAATGGAGCTTAGGCCTTATCTCACAGGGTGATTTATATGTATGAGCCCATATGAAGTGCTCAGATTTCCCCCTAACTAAATACAAGATAAATATGTGGTCATTATCATAAATATAGATGAGCAGTATTTTACATCAGATATCAATCAGAATTTTGTGTAACTGAAAAACTTTTTTTTTTTTTCAGTTTTACCGTTTTGACAATACAACGTCTCCACCCCCAACCACAGCTGTACCTTTACCCCCAAAGAAAGCTCACGAGTAATTCAATACAACTTATCTAGGGACATTTTCTTGAAACCAGTTTACTTTTGACTACTGGACAGTTTTTGAAATACAAAACTGTGTTCTGAAAAATGCTTGAAAGGAATTAGGCTACGCCTCAAGATATGCTAAACGCTTTTCTGCCATATATTCCAGCCTGGTGTCCAGTTATACTGCTTTGAAGTTTGGAAAGCCTTTGCCTCTATCCATCTGGATTTCATTTTCTCTCAGAGAACTACAGACCCACAATTCATCTCCTCAAAAGCTATCTCACAAAGTGACCATTTTTGATTCACAGTGTCATTGACTTTGAGGTTACATTTCATGTTGGTTGGGTTCTGGGCTACTGGCTCTACCATGTATCTGACATTTCAAAGGTATGAAAATATGGAGAGTTCCATTTGCTACGAACTATCATTTTCATGACACATTGCTCAAGGACTACCAAGATTTCAGTTGGTCTATTATTCAATCACTTCACAATGCGTTAAAAAAAAATCTCTTTGGAAATTGAACTTTTTGATAAATAAATGCCATGGACATTTGTCAATGTCTGAGTCTTATCATATGACCTCTTATTATGATTAATTCCCGAAGAGTCAGAAAGAGGCGTATTAGTTTTTTGCACTAGATGTCATTTTAATTCAAAGTTACTTTATTTGGATTTGTGCTGGCATTAAATTGTATACAACCTGCTGAAAATACATGTCTGGCACACTGCCTCGGTTTGTTCATGCATTTTACAGCGTCTGGTTTCTCCTCATCTCTGGCTGGATTCTTGTCATTTTTCTTCTATCCGGCCTTTTGCACTTTCAACAATCCTCATTCTATGTTCCTACCAAGGTTCACCAAAAGCCACTGATCATTTCCACTAGCTAGGCATTTTGGGAGGGGGGACCCGGGTTTCAGGGTTTGAACTTGTGTGTGGACTGTAAATGTGTCGTTGATGAAGTGAACCCTGATCCTTGGGTGTGTCTATTGAAAGAGAACTTCATATGGGCCTGCTACCATCCTCAGCATGTATGTTCTTTCTCCTCGAAGTTACATGGTTCAAAGCCAGGTCACTCTGTCAAACTTCCGCCTGTCAACATAGTGGGGGTGAACGTTTTGTTCTTTTCAGTTTATACAGAAAAGAAAGGATCTTTTCGGTTCTTTGTGTTTTAAACCTCGGTGAAATAATACCCAATAAGTGTCAAGTGTTTTATTCTTATCTCATGAAGGGAAATGCATTTGTTTGTTGGGAGTTGAGAGGCAGTGGTTGAAAGAGTACCCAATTTTCATACTTGAGTAAAAGTAAAGATACCTTAATAGAAAATGCCTTGAGTGGAAGTCACCCAAGAAAATACAACTTGAGTAAAAGTCTAATAGTATTTGGTGTTAAATATTCTTAAGTATTAAAGTCAATTTAATTGCTAAAATATACTTCAAAGTAAAAGTTTAAATCATTTTAAATTCCTTACATTAAGCAAATCAGACAGCAGAATTTCTTGTTTTTTTTAATTTACGGATAGCCAGAGATGTTCTGTTGATACGTGTGTGAATTGGACATTTTTACTGTGCTGCTAAGTATTCTATCAGGATAAAGGTAAGACCCACATGCAGACCGTGTCGAAGCAACAATGTTTATTACAGCAACAGGGGCAAAGGTACAGGACGGCAGGCCGGCTCAGGGTCAGGTCAGGCAGAGGTCGGTAATCCAGAGGTGGGGCAAAGGTACAGGACGGCAGGCAGGCTCAGGGTTAGGGGCATGCAGAGTGGTCAGGTGGGCGAGGTCATGGTCAGGATAGCCAAGGGTCAAAACCAGGAGGACGAGAAAAGAGAGACTGGGGAAAAGCAGGAGCTGATAGAAAAACCGCTGATTGACTTGGCAAACAAGACGAACTGGCAACAAACAAACAGAGAACATAGGTATAAATACACAGGGGTAAAATGGGTAAGATGGGCGACACCTGGAGTGGGGTGGAGACAATCACAAGGACAAGTGAACAGATTAGGGCGTGACATGTTCAAAATGTAACGAGTACTTTTGGGAGTCAGGGAAAATGCATGGAGTAAAAAGTACATTATTTTCATTAGGAACGTAGTGAAGTAAAAGTACAAGTAAAACAATGTATAAATTGGAAAGTAAAGTACAGATACCCCCAAAAATGACTTATGTGATATTTTAAAGTGTTTTTACTTAAGTACTTTATACCACTGTTGAGAGGTAAGAACTATATCCATAGATAAAATAATCACATTTTCTAATCAAATGATCCTTTCTCCATCTTGACTCGACTTAAGCCCTTGGCTCAGGTGCCCTTCATCTCACTTGGTTTGTGAGAAGTTCTTCTAGGCCGCACCAGTTTTCTCCATCCTGGCCCATACAGGATGTGAAATATAAATATCCAAATAAACAAAAACAGTCCTCTTGGGTAATATTTCTTTAAATACAGTATTTAGACACATATCCCTAGAAATTGAATGCAAGCTGTCATGATTGAGGCAATCCTTTCGGTGGATATAGTGAAAACCAGCAAGTGATATTAGCAAAGAGATAGCAAAAGCATGCTTTAGTATCAGGATTTCTTCTCTGCTGTTTCAATTACTTAATGTCATCCTATTTAATACCAGATTTTGAGTGTGAATTAAGCTTTCATTACGATGGAGTTACCCACATCCATCAACGTGTTCTAGAAAATCTACATAGTTCTGAATGCACCACAGATCTTTTGGGTAGCCAGCAGGTGTGAACTTTAGTCTTTTTTTCCCTGCAGAAGTGTCTGTGTCGGTGTGAGTGTGTGTCCTTGCCTTCTTAAACAGTTTAGTTGCCAGAAGGCATCAATTGCACGTTCCTAACCCTTTCCAGCATCGATCCTTGAATTTTCTACAAACTTACTCCACTTTTGACAGGTTTCAGCTTCATCACTCTGCTTTTGAGTCATGCACTATCTCACTTTTATGTATTACCAGTCGATATCCAGACAGATGATCCGCTGCATTGCCTCTCAGCTCTGCTCCATCAGCCATTGTGAGAACTTATGCAGAGGCACGACTCCATATTGAACTGGGTGATAAGTAAACTTGGTGAACATAATGTACTATATAATGCATTATTCCACCACTAAGAGAGATCCCAAAAAATTAATAGTTTTGATTGGTAAAAGAAGCTTTCTGAGAGATTTTTTTCTAATGATATTTTCTTTGCTTACATCTGACTACTCTTTTAGAGGCACATGGTTTAGGAAAAGGCTCTTAATAGAGACAGTCATTTGATCATTTATTTTGGTACTGTCCATATGTAGCTTGTTTTGGTCACAGGTCAATGGCTGAAGAATTGCAACATTTACCTGGAGCTAACTCTGCAGATATCACTACCGGGTCATTTGTAAAGTCGATCAAAAATATAATAATACTTTAGCAAAAAATTGTATCTTTAATTTACAATCTGTTGAAACTATGAGAATAGAAAGGTTTAGAATGTTTGTGAAACATCACAGAACAGATGAAAAATATATGGCAAAAAGAAATCCCATATGGATGGTGTTAAGAGATAGATGTTAGGGGTTGAGTGGAGCTGAAGAGGGGAACAATAACAACAACATAACTCATGTCAAATATACTGTGTCCGTGAAATATATATAGGTTCAGAAAATGTGTGAAACAGCACAGTAAAAAATATATGGTAAATAGAAATCAAACTGGATGGACATCAGAAATAGATAAGATAATTTAAGGGTAGAGGAAGGACAGGACTAAAAACAAATAAAATATAACTATTGTAAAATAGATAGTATCTGTAAAATGTATATAGTATGTATAAGCTGGAAGTAGAAGCCTAAGAAGTGTTGGTCATTAGTTTACTCCAATTAGGGGAGGGGTGGCAGGGTTAGTGGAAAATAATAAAGGAAAATATATTTTTTAAAGATATGTATGTATATAAACATTACCAGTCAAAAGTACTCATTCAAGTTTGTTTTTTAAATTGTAGAATAATAGTGAATACATCAAAACGACAAAATAACACATATGGAATCATGTAGTAACCAAAAAAGTGTCAAAATAGATTTTATATTTGAGATTCTTCAAAGTAGCCACCCTTTGCCTTGATGGCAGCTTTGCACACTTGTGGCATTCTCTGAACCAGCTTCACCTGAAATGCCAAATAGGTCAATCTTCTGTGGTGGCATATTTCTGCTTTACCAAATGAGGAGAGTTACAAACTACACACCAGTCAGAGTTATGCTTAAACTACATCTTCAATAATAATAAGCTTTGCAATAGCATTTGACTTTCAACAATTCACTATTTCTAATGAACCGTTGAGAAGTGACTACAGAAAAGTACAAAGATCTTTTTTCGCCAAGATACACCCATCTCAACTTGCACTGATGAACCACAGATCTTAGGAACAGTTCACAAAGGTTAAGATTTGTATGAAAGACAATAGTGCTGAGCAATTTATCTGAAATTGAGTTTACTTTTCTACTTTTGACAACTAATTGACCAACATGGGTTATTTGAATGCCATTACGTTAGTTTTCTTTCTGTGAGCTCAATGCGCACATTGCAGTTCCTCTAGAGATTAATCAGATCCTACCTGAACTGTGTGATGTATTTGTTGTAGTTTCCAACAGGCTAATATTCTACATAGTTTAGAGCATAAAACTTGGTAATTAACTACAATGACCATAATCCATTGCACATCTACTTTTCCGGTCAGTGTTTCTTTTATGACTGATACAGAAGAGACTGACAAATGCGGGATCATGAGGTTATATAGAGAGCAGCTGTTGCTTGGCGAGGTATCTCTACCTAAAAATAAATGTTCTAAGTGATTGATAGTTGGTATTCGGCAGATAAAAGTAAGCTTTATTGACTTCGAAGAACTACAAAATAGTGATTTTGTCAGACAGCATAGGCAGCCGCTCTATAGAGATGATGACTTGGAATGAAATAATAAAGTCATCAAATAAAACAAATGTAATATACATAACAACTGAAATATTTTATTAAAATGGTTGCTCATGGGACTTTTTATTAATTGTTTTATTTTGTGTTGTTATAGGATTCAACCTATATAATGCATAGTGCATTTAATGTAAAAATGTTTTTTTTGAAAACCAAACCGACCTCAAAAAGCACTAATCGCACTACTGAGCAAAGCTTACTTGTGGAGTGGCGAGAAATTCTGATACTGTAAATCTGCAACTACAAAAAAAGACCTAAGTTCGCCACCTGTCGTATTCAATCGTTATTAGTTACTAAACAGACCCTTCGGCTCAACAATATGATACTTGGAATGGAACACTAGTGAAATGGTCCACCCACAGACAGGAGGCTAGTCACTTTAATAATTTTTACATCCTGCTTTACTCATTTCATATGTATATTCTGTATTCTACTGTATTTCAGTCAATGCCACTATGACATCGCTCGTCCTAATATTTATATATTTCTTAATTCCATTCTTTTACTTTTAGATGTGTGTGCATTGTTGTGTTGAGTCTAGGAACACAAGCATTTTACTACACCCGCATTAACATCTGCTAAATATGTGTGTGACCAGTAACATTTGATTTGATTTGATTTACATCTCAAACAATATTTCACTACACTACATTACACTACAATACACTTTTGGAGAAACGAGTAAACTAGTCTTTAGCGAGATAGTCTTTGAAACAAATGGGTGATTTTCTCCCCTAATTTGCTCCTTCTCCATCACTATCGGGTAAAAAAAAAACATTTTGAAAAGAAACAGCATTTAGCTGAAGAAATGAGGTCAGTTAATTGGGACATCTCATAGATTGAAAAGGACACACACCTAAATATTGCAACCAAGATTCACAATTTTCCACATCAGCTGGAGCAAAATAAATCTCTCAAAATAAATATTCCAGCAACAGTGAGATGGGAAGAAGCCACTGGGAAGCCAAAGAAGTGCAGGAAGTGTGTCTGTGGCGATTTGGAAATTAAATCAGTCTTCAGCATGCCGACTGGCACACAACCTGCATTTCAAATTCAACTTTGGGAAATGTCTATGCTGAGGTGCCGTTGATGTTTATTTCACTGTAGTTCCCTGGAGCCCTACCATCAGTCACACAGTAAACAGTTCTGTTCAACAACAGTTGGTGGCCTGATTATTATCTTTTTGAGATAATGAGAATTAAGATGACAGTAATCCTCTCGCTCTCAGGTTTTTAGCTCTGAACCGTCTTATCGTCCACAGAGGTTTAGGCCTGTATATCATTCCCAATCCTAGCACTGCACTGATAATGTAAGGTAGGCCTGTATGGTAAAAATAGTTCAATGAAGAATGCAAAACCCTGCCATGTCCCACTCATTATAGTGGCAGGTTTATGGTAGAGGCCAGGGTCATGATGAGTTCACGACCGATAAATCTCAAGTAGCTGTATTATTAACGATAACCCTATATGCCCTGCCGCTGTGACAGTACAATATCCTGCAGTATAATGTTACCATGGTTACACATGTCATAAGGTTAAGATCTTTGAGAGGGTCAGATGTTTTTTTCTAATTTGCAGTCAGAGATATGAAGCTTCTTGATTTTCATTAGACCTTAGAGTCAAAGTCATATTCAATATGTTTTGAACTAAAACGAGGTGATCTGCTCCATTTAATCATCTTGTTGAACATGTCAGCTTGGCTATAACATAGCCATCAGGTTTCCCTTGTATCCAGTAAGCCAAGTCAAATCATTTCTGTAAGGCATTCATGTGTAAATAGAACTGACGTTCAACCCAAAAATGTGAGTGGCACAGTTTCTAGCAACTTTCAAAGTAGCCTACAGTACATGCCAATTCAATCTGAAAAGCTTATCATTGTAATCCTTTTAATCCTTTGAAATCCAAGCAGACAGAGCAGACTTGTTTCAACCTTGTTTCCAAAATGGAAATGTTCTGTTAATTTGAACTGTCAATTATGCGAATTAATTACAATTAATTGTAATGACATTGGGCCTTTTTTTTCAATGAGGATTTGTTCAAGTGGTGAGTTGACCAAGACTGTGAAGGCCGGGACCATCTTTCCCTGCGCAGGGTATCACAGCAGCCAGGCAAGGACAGACCTCTTGGGTATATGTTTTGCTGTCATTGATGATTTCCTCAGGGTCTCTCAAGCATTAGATGGGAATCTCCAAATCCACTGGCTCCTGTCGACCAGAAACCATTCATCCTCACAGGCCATAGTCCACAAAACTTTTGCACTCCATTTCAAAAATGTATGCCTTCGACTAGACATCTCTTTCTCGCTGTCACCTTAAATCGACATCGGTCAGGTCAGTTTTTAGTACTCTGTATAGTTTGTTTTCAAACTGAGATTGTGTGTTTTGGATAACCTGACAAACTACTGTCAAGAGCTTAAACATGGCTTATATGGCTTGAATCCAGAAACGTTCAGTCCCTATCTTGAACATCACATTGACAACTTGCCAGTGGGGAATTTTCATGAGACACAAGGTTCAATCAATGAAAGGATTTGAGTGGGAGCTTACGTTCTCTGTTTGTGTCTGCAATTTTCTGTTCAGGCAAAGTAACAGATACAGTTGGCAGAGAAATATTTTTCTTTGGCAAGAACATGACATGACAACAAGATATTACACAGAGATAAGGGGTTATTGGAGGAGCATTTAGTAGGCTAATCATTTCCATTTTTATGAGCTCATAATAAAACATTGTAAGGGCCCTTTGGTTATAACCAGTAATATATTTAAATACCACCTGTCGACCGGATGTAAAGCAAGCTGTCAGCAATTTATGATGCAATATTCGTGGGCAGATCATAGATTAATCAAATAAATAAAGCATTATAAACAATAAATTATTGGTGTGTCAGTGTCCTGAGTGAATAAACATAATTAATGGGTTGTTTCACCCAGCATATAACATGTATGTAGCCTAGCGAAAGTAAACTCAGCACAGGACACAAACTAATTTGGGGTTGTTTATTCTGTCGAAGCTTACATTTAAAATAGGATAATGTAGGAGGTAAATCCCCATAAAGTAAAGTTCAGTCTAAATCACAATCAAGTGAAATACATCTGTTTAGTAAAGTTTATAAAAACAATCTGAGTACAATAAGAACAAAGTGAAATGCATAAACGGTAGTGGCTCTGCTATTAACACACTGTCTACGTGATACCCTAACCCCACATGGAACAGTAGATCCTCATCTCACCCATACAGCAGCTTCAAATAATACAACTGCTCAAAAAAAAGGGAACACTAAAATAACACATCCTAGATCTGAATGAATGAAATATTCTTATTAAATACTTTTTTCTTTACATAGTTGAATGTGCTGACAACAAAATCACACAAAAATGATCAATGGAAATCAAATGTATCAACCCATGGAGGTCTGGATTTGGAGTCACACTCAAAATTAAAGTGGAAAACCACACTACAGGCTGATCCAACTTTGATGTAATGCCCTTAAAACAAGTCAAAATGAGGCTCAGTAGTGTGTGTGGCCTCCACGTGCCTGTATGACCTCCCTGCAACACCTGGGCATGCCCCTGATGAGGTGGCGGATGATCTCCTCCCAGACCTGGACTAAAGCTTCCGCCAACTCCTGGACAGTCTGTGGTGCAACGTGGCGTTGGTGGATGGAGCGAGACATGATGTCCCAGATGTGCTCAATTGGATTCAGGTCTGGGGAACGGGTGGGCCAGTCCATAGCATCAATGGCTTCCTCTTGCAGGAACTGCTGACACACTCCAGCCACATGAGGTCTAGCATTGTCTTGCATTAGGAGGAACCCAGGGCCAACCGCACCAGCATATGGTCTCACAAGGGGTCTGAGGATCTCATCTCAGTACCTAATGGCAGTCAGGCTACATCTGGCGAGCACATGGAGGGCTGTGCGTCACCCCAAAGAAATGCCACCCCACACCATGTATGACCCACCGCCAAACCGGCCATGCTGGAGCATGTTGCAGGCAGCAGAACGTTCTCCACGGCGTGTCCAGACTCTGTCACGTCTGTCACATGTGCTCAGTGTGAACCTGCTTGCATCTGTGAAGAGCACAGGGCGCCAGTGGCGAATTTGCCAATCTTGGTGTTCTCTAGCAAATGCCAAACATCCTGCACAGTGTTGGGCTGTAAGCACAACCCCCACCTGTGGACGTCGGGCCCTCATTCCACCCTCATGAAGTCTGTTTCTGACCGTTTGAGTAGACACATGCACATTTGTGGCCTGCTGGAGGTCATTTTACAGGGCTCTGGCTGTGCTCCTCCTTGCACAAAGGCGGAGGTAGCGGTCCTGCTGCTGGGTTGTTGCCCTCCTACGGCCTCCTCCACGTCTCCTGATCTACTGGCCTGTCTCCTGGTAGCGCCTCCATGCTCTGGACACTACGCTGACAGACACAGCAAACCTTCTTGCCACAGCTCGCATTGATGTACCATCCTGGATGAGCTGCACTACCTGAGCCACTTGTGTGGGTTGTAGACTCCGTCTTATGCTACCACTAGAGTGAAAGCACCGCCAGCATTCAAAAGTGACCAAAACATCAGCCAGGAAGCATAGGAACTGAGAAGTGGTCCGTGGTCACCACCTGCAGAACCGCTCCTTTATTGGGGGTGTCTTGCTAATTGCCTATAATTTCCACCTGTTGTCTATTCCATTTGCACAACAGCATGTGACATTTATTGTCAATCAGTGTTGCTTCCTAAGTGGACAGTTTGATTTCACAGAAGTGTGATTGACTTGGAGTTACATTGTGTTGTTTAAGTGTCCCTTTATTTTTTTAAGCAGTGTATTATCAACTCCACAACATGGTTCTGAGAGCACTGGTATTCAGCTAGCAATAAGCTAACATCCTCATGTCAATCCATCTAAAGTAACGTTGGACCCACTATGAATTACGACAGCTTTCCAGTGTAATTACTTGCTCTCAGTCTTACACACTGCGCAGGCGCACGCCCATAAGCGCTTGCACACATTGTTTAAGGATCTCTTAAAGAGACAGTGCCATCTAGTGGATATAAATTAATACAGCTGTGTGTGTTTTTACCACCTGGCTACAATTATATTAACTGTGGCGGGATTAAAGAGAACGTAACACCTATTTCTCAATGTCAGAAATTTAGAGCACCCCAAGAAGACATTCCCAAATTACAAAT
This sequence comes from Oncorhynchus tshawytscha, assembly GCF_018296145.1. Classification (NCBI taxonomy): domain Eukaryota; kingdom Metazoa; phylum Chordata; class Actinopteri; order Salmoniformes; family Salmonidae; genus Oncorhynchus; species Oncorhynchus tshawytscha. The sequence goes on along the minus strand of NC_056437.1, from coordinate 40,754,613 downwards.
TTAAATGAAATGTTATAATAGTGTAATGTTGTTCTAGAAGTTGGGTTTGAGGTTTTCTCCAAATCAGCTCTAACTTCGGAAACAATGCCCTGCGGTCAGTGTCACATGGTGAATTAAAAACTTGTGAAAAAGTGGGATAGTATATTCTGTATATGCTGTCCCTACCATTAAGGTGATATCTCAAACAGACAGCAGCATCAGCGGAGATCAAGCTTTATCACTGTTAAGGAAGTGAACCGTGTAGGTGGAAGAGCTAGCTTGCTACTGCTCTACTAACGTTAGCTAGCTATAGAGCTACCTCATTTAGCTCAAGTATTCCATCTAAATAACACTGAAAAAAATAACCAAATGTAAACATGTCTGCCAGCTGTTGGTTGCTAACTTCTGATGCTGTCATAGCCCACCTTGTACAGTACCAGTCAAAAGTTTGGACCTACCTAATCATTCAAAGGTTTTTCTTTATTTTTACTATTTTCTAGTGTCACACCCTGATCTGTTTCACCTGTCTTTGTGCTTGTCTCCACCCCCCTCGAGGTGTCGCCCATCTTACCCATTATGCCCAGTGTATTTATACCTGTGTTCTCAGTTTGTCTTTTGCCAGTTCGTCTTGTCAAGCCTTCCAACGGTTTTCCCTCGCTCCTGTCTTTGTCTAGTTCCTGTTTTCTAGTTTCCCTGTTTTTTACCTTTCTGCCTGCCCTGAGCCTACCTGCCATTCTGTACCTTGTCACACCACCATGGATTATTGACCTCTGCCTGCCCTGACCCTGAGACTGCCTGCCGTTCTGTACCTTATGTGCTCGGATCTGGATTATTGACCTCTGCCTGACCCTGACCTGTCATTTTGCCTGACCCCTGTTCAAGTATTACATTTTTGTAAATTCGACACTGTCTGCATCTGGGTCTTCTCTTGAAATGTGATAAATAGTGAAGACATCAAAACTATGAAATAACACATATGGAATCATGCAGTAATCAAAAACGTTTTCAACAAATCAAAAAAATAATTTGATTTTAGATTCTTCAAAGTAGCCACACTTTGCCTTGATGACAGCTTTACACACTCTTGGCATTCTCTCAACCAGATTCACCTGGAATGCTTTTCCAACAGTCTTGAAGGAGTTCCCACATATGCTGAACACGTGTTGGATGCTTTTCCTTCACTCTGCAGTCCAACTCATCCCAAACCATCTCAATTGGGTTCAAGTCTGGTGATTGTGGAGGCCAGGTCATCTGATGCAGCACTCCATCACTCTCCTTCATGGTCAAATAGCCCTTACACATCCTGGAGGTGTGTTTTTGGGTTATTGTCCTGTTGAAAAATAAATGACAGTCCCAATAAGCGCAAACCAGATGGGATGGCACATCGCTGCAGAATGCTGTGGTAGCCATGCTGGTTAAGAGTGCCTTGAATTCTAAATCAATCACAGACAGTGTCACCAGCAAAGCACCCCCACACCCTCACACATCCTCCTCCATGATTCACGGTGGGAACCACACATGCGGAGATCATCCTTTCACCTACTCTGCGTCTCACAAACACCCAGAGGTTGGAACCAAAAATCTCAAATTTGAACCCATCAGACCAAAGGACACATTTCTACTGGTAAAATGTCCACTGCTCGTGTTTCTTGGCCCAAGCAAGTCTCTTCTCCTTATTGGTGACCTTTAGTAGTCGTTTCTTTGCAGCAATCTGACCATGAAGGCCTGATTCATGCAGTCTCCTCTGAACAATTGATGTTGAGATGTGTCTGTTAATTGAACTCTGAAGCATTTATTTGGGCTGCAGTTAATTGACAATTTCTGAGGCTGGTAACTCTAATGAACTTATCCTCTGCAGCAGAGGTAACTCTGGGTTTTCCTTTCCTGTGGTGGTTCTCATTAGAGCCAGTTTCATCATAGCGTTTGATGGTTTTTGCGATTGCACTTGAAGAAACTTTCAAAGTTCTTGAAATTTTCCGTATTGGCTGACCTTCATGTCTGAAAGTAATGATGATCTGTCATTTCTCTTTAATTATGTGACCTGTTCTAGCCATAATATGGAGTTGGTCTTTTACCAAATAGGACTATCTTCTGTATACCAACCATACCTTGTCACAACACAACTGATTGGCTCAAATTCACAAATACATTTTTAACAAGGCACAAATGTTGAGTGAAATGCATTCCAGGTGACTAACTCATGAAACTAGTTGAGAGAATGCCAAGCGTGTGCAAAGCTGTCATCAAAGCAAATGGTGGCTACTAGAATCTCAAATAGAAAATAACACTTTTTTTGGTTTCTACATTATTCCATATGTGTTATTTCATAGCTTTTTAAGCCCATGTAATGCTTTGTAGGTTTGCAGTAAAACCTTTAAATCAGCCCTAGCCTTAATAGGAAGCCAGTGCAGAGAGGCTAGCACTGGAGTAATATTTTTGGGTTCTAGACAATTTTCTTGCAGCCATGTTTAGCACTAACTGAAGTTTATTTAGTGCTTTATCCGTGTAGCCGGAAAGTAGAGCATTGCAGTAGTCTAATCTAGAAGTGACGAAGGCATGGAAACATTTTTCCTCATAATTTTTGGATAGAAAGTTTCTGATTTTTGCAATGTTATGTGGATTGAAAAAATATGTCCTTGTAAGAGTCTTGATATTTTTTTCAAAAGAGAGATCAGGGTCCAGAGTAACGCCGAGGTCCTTCACAGTTTTGTTCGAGACAACTGTACAACCATCAATATTAATTGGCAGATCTAACAGAAGATCTCTTTGTTTCTTGGGACCTAGAACTAGCATCTCTGTTTTGTCCGAGTTTAAAAGTAAAACATTTGCCGCCATCCACTTCCTTATGTCTGAAATACAGGCTTCCAGGGAGGGCAATTTTGGGGCTTCACCATATTTCATCGAAATGTACAGCTGTGCATCGTCCACATAGCAGTGAAAGTTAACATTATATTTCCGAATGACATCACCAAGAGGTGAAATATATAGTGAAAACAACAGTGGTCCTAAAACGTAACCTTGAGGAGCACCGAAATGTACAGTTGATTTGTCAGAGGACAAAGATCTAAGCCAGGCCAGCACTTGTCCGTGTAGACCAATTTGGGTTTCCAATCTCTGTCCGATGGGATCCACACAGACTCGTTTCACCAAAAAACCCTGCAATGCAAAATTCTTTCTCATTTTATGAGGGAACATTGGCGTTATGTTCGAAGAAACCCACTGAGCACAGGCATCAGTTCAGCGTCTAGTTTTGATTTACATTTTGTTGAGTCAACTAATTAGAATTCATTGTGAAATCAACTAAAAATGTTAGGTTAAAAGTTACCTTAAAAAATAGAAAATTCCCTTAGGTTAATGACTTTTCAAATCCAAATCCATCACATTGAATTTTTTGGTTGAAATGATAGTTTGACCCATAGGTTGGATGAAGGCGTCAACTTCAATCAGCTTTCTGGTTTATGTTCAGTGGAGAATGTTGTAGCAAAAGGTTTTGAAACATATATAATACACAATTGACAAAGCATAGATCATATTAAGAAGGAATAGTCTATCATCCCAATGTTCTTGAAATAGAATTTGTGGCTTAATTGATTTGGATATGAATTGAAAAACTAATATCAGGAATATTATCAGGAATATTATCTTTACTGATGCTAAAACATTTGGAGACCAGGTAAACAAAACCAAAGCATGGATTGCTGTCTTACCTTGTCTATACACTGAGTGTACAAAACATTAGGAATACCTGCTCATTTCATGACATGGACTGACCAGGTGAATCCAGGTGAAAGCTCTGATCCCATATTGATGTCACTTGTTAAATCCCCTTCAATCAGTGTAGATGAAGGGGAGGAGACAGGTTAAAGAAGGATTTTTAATTGAGACATGATTGTGTATGTCTGCTATTCAGAGGGTGAATGGGCAAAACAAAATATTTAAGTGCCTTTGAACAGGTTCTGGTAGTAGGTGCCAGGCGCACCAGTTTGAGTGTGACAAGAACTACAACACTGCTGGGTTATTCAAGCTCAATAGTTTCCTGTGTGTATCAATAATGGTCAACCACCCAAAGGACATCCAGCCAACCTGACACAACTCTGGGAAGCATTGGAGTTAACATGGGCCAACATCCCTGTCAAACGCTTTCGACACCTTGTAGAGTCCATGCCCCGATGAATTGAGGCTGTTCTGAGGGCAAAAGGGGTGCAACTCAATATTAGGAAGGTGTTCCTAAAGTGTTGTACACTCAGTGTAGACTGCTAATCTTTTGTGGACAGACTATATAACATAAATGGTATCGTAACATCTGTCAAAAGACTGTTCAATACAATATCTAGCGGCCTATTGCCCACCTTCCATTTCTTGTTCTATAATTTCTCATTCATCTCCTCTCAGTACTTAATCGACGGTGGTGTTGTGGAGGGTAAACGCCGTTTACACATTTATTTTGCCTGAGCGCTTACCTACCTATTGTGGAAAAATGAATGGAAAACATAGGGAGCGTTACTGTATTTACTGCGGACGTGAATCAGATTTTATCCACCGCTATTTTTTTAAATTGTTTTACACTATATTGCTGTCAATTGGGTAGGTGGCGCAACAATTTTGTTCTGGGTTGATGAGATGAATAGACTGCTTACAAGGTAAGAAAACCGAAATGTAATTTTGTAATTTGGGTGACCTATCTCTTTAATGACTTTTAAGAGGCCACACAGTTTGAAGAGTGCATGTGGTTCCTTACAATTTCACTTTCAATTAAGCATCTGTTGTTGTGCAGGTTAGTGGAATGGTATTCCCTCCGAGTGAAATGAAGCGGGTTCATGCCAGTCCTACCTCAAGATGAGTCATCCTAGTTAATTAAGAAACTTCAAATTACCCCCTCTTTGGATGAATCTATTAAGATATCGGCTAATTAAAAGAAGGATAGGCAATCCAAAGGTTACTACAGGATGATTGATTGTAAAACCTTAGAGAGTTTCAAAGACGATCATAGGTAGTCTGCAAGAGTTTTATTTGTGTCATTTGCATGGCTCTGTACAGTGGCTCTAAGGGGCAAAATAGTTTCCCCTGACTCAAGTCATGCTGAGTTGACAATCATCATTGCACATCATTAGTTGCCAAATTTTAAGGTAAAATCAGCAATATGACATCATTATAGACAGCAGGATGACTTCCTGCTCACAGACATCAACCACAACATAATGCAAATCTTCCAAAACTGCCTATATAGCCTTTCCCAAAACACTTGGAAAGTGGAGACGTCACAAACCGCATGAATGTAAACAAAACTGCAGACACCTTGTCAGTTTTGGAGACAGACTCTGCTTGCAAAGCAAACTAATGGTAAATAGCTAAATGTCTTCTCCCCACAGTTAGCCAAGATGGTTAGCTATCTATCTAAGGTTGTTTACATTTAGCAATCGCTCATACAGTCTTTTGCTAGCTATCGTAGCATTGTCGTATCCAAAAATGATGAGATGGTTCCAATTCTTAGTTTAGTGATTGTGACACAGCCTTCATTCACTTTCCATGCGTATTTGTGCCCTTCCTTGAGGCATGTCCACATTGGGGAAGAGCTAGTAGTGGCAGTAGGTTTGTAATTATTGTATTGTTAGTAGGAAGTCTCCCCTGCTGTGTATGATGATGATTTGAATTTCAGACAGATGTTCTCTCTGTACCCAATCAAGTATTACCTGAATTTGGTAGAGAGACTTTAAAGGACCAATGCAGCCGGTTTTATTTCAATATTAAATCATTTCTGGGTAACAATTAGGTACCTTATTGTGATTTTTTTCAATTAAAATTGTCAAAAATAAACTAAAATAGCTTCTTAGCAAAGAGTAATTTTAGCAAGAATTTTGCTAGGACTGTCTGGGTGTGGTCTGAGTGGGAAGGGAAAACTGAAAGCTAGCTGTTATTGGCAGAGAGGTTTGGAACTCTTTTTCTTATCGGTCTATTAACTAGGCAGGCCAAAACTCCATCCCACCAAAACAGGTTGAAATTTCAGGCGGTCTTTTCAAACAGCTGTTACGTCATAGGGATGACTTTAGCTCCTATATGAATAGAATTTACACTGACGTTTGCATGCTCTCACAAATTATTGTCCTTATTTGGGCTCCCAAGTGGCGCAGCGGTCTACGGCACTGCATCTCTGTGCTAGAGGCATCACTACAGAGCCTGGTTCAATTCTATTAAAAATCAAATTTATTTATATAGCCCTTCTTACATCAGCTGATATATCAAAGTGCTGTGAAGAAACCTAGCCTAAAACCCCAAATAGCAAGCAATGCAGGTGAAGAAGCACCTGTATCACAGCATCTGTATCACAACCGGCCGTGATTAGGAGTCCCATAGGGCAGCACACAATTGGACCAGCATCGTCAGGGTTAGGGTTTGGCCAAGATAGGCCGTCTTTGTTTATAAGAATTTGTTCTTAACTGACTTTCCTAGCTAAATAAAGGTTCAATAAAATGGATAGCATGTGTGTGCTGTGACATGGAGATTTTCTGTGCTTAATTGTATTAACTTGTTTAACCACCCTCCTCTTGTGATTGGAGCATCCCCTAAACTATTCCCTCTCTTTAATTGCAGTTCACACCCTCTGCCTCCTTTATAACCTGTGGCACACCTGTGTTCGAGCCAAGCACCTCTGTTAGGGCAGTGTGGGGAGCAGGAGCGCTTCCGTGATTTTAGACTGTAGTCCTGGCAACTGTAACCCACGAGATACAGGCAACTCAGAAAGATGGCGGAAGCTGGAGCAGGTGGTAAACTTGATGCTGGTAAAAGCAAGGAAGATTGGACACTAGTCCAAAATAATGGAAAATGGACAAAAGTAGTGCTTGAAAACAAAACTGATAGTTCTGCGAATGCCGCTTCTTATCTTGCAGGAGTGCGGTTTGTTGAGGAGTGGCAGATTGAGTTGCCAAACCAAGGAATCCATTTGAAACATTAATAGCTGGTGGAAAGAGTGATGGGCATGCAAAGAGCATGCAAAATGCAGTGAGGATTACGAGATGTTTTGATTTTGTGTACTTCTGAGAAGCAGAAAGAGCTTGTGTTGCATTGTACTTGTGTCGTGTGTAGCTCTTCGGAGCAGGGCAACCCTCAAGGGGGTAATATCTGGTGTTTCCTGGGAAGTCAAGATAGAAAAAATACAAAATATCCCTGGAGTGACTGATGCGTGTCGGATGAATCGAGTAGTTAATGGAGAGAAAGTGAAGTCTATCTGTGCTTTTGTTTTTGTCCCCAGATTGCTGTAGAGTGATTGCTATAGGACACGTGGCACGTGTATGTAGAAAAAAGAAGCAAAGGTGTGAAGGTTGTGGAGAAGATCTTATTGAGTGTAGTTTGAGTTTTGATTGTGTGAAATGCTTCAATTGTTGTGGGAACCATGTTGCTTCATCTTTAGAATGCCCGATGAGGGTGAAGGAAAATGTGGTGGCTAAAGTCAAGGCCAACCAGAACATATCATATGCAGTGGCTGTCAAGAGTGTTGATGGAGCGAATGTTTCGAAAGGGCCCATGGTGGTGGATAGGTATTGACTGCAGGTGGAAGGGGTTGCCTCTCATCAGAGCAAGATCCAGATATTCTACAATATAAGTAGGTGGGCATCATGGTAGATGTAGCAGAGGTTTCTGGGATTGGAGGACTTCTCGGCGAAGGAGTTACATGAAAGGCTGTCATGAGCCGTACTACACTCTCAGGCCCCAGAGCCTGAGTGGGGAGATATGGAGCTTCGAAGGAGGGAAGAAGTGGGAGACTGTTTTGTTTTGTTGACTATTTTAGTTGTGAAGAGTAAGTTAGTTTTCCCCATGAAGCATATTTTTAGTGTTTACTTTGAATCCAGTTGTGGGTAGCAATACAACTTTTAGGATGTAGTCCACCCTAAATCCCCACCAAAGATGAAGGAGCGCATCCGTGGAGCTAGAGTACTAGATGCAAGTTGTCGGTCAAAACGACAAAGGTCTGAGCTGCGGAGCTCTGGTTGGAGCTATTTCTTAATGGCGCCCGTCTTAAACATAGTTCGCTCTGCGTTAAGGGTTGTCGGCTATCGTTTGTTCTTTTATAGTGACGTGATTTGATTTCCTAGGTATTTACTATTGGCTGAGTAGCATGCAAGCCACCATCCGGGTATGTAATTGATTGATCATTGTTGTGATACTGGCTTGAAGAAAGAAGATTTCCAGTTGGTTTTTAACCTGTAAATGAACAGAGTTTATTGTAATAAAATGTAATATTTTTGGTAAAGTTTTGTCCATTGTATTGCTTATGACCCAATCCAATAGATGGCCTGTCACAAATGTGTGTCATATACTGGTTGAGGTGTTCCACTCATTTAACAAGAACTGGCATAGTCTGGTAGTTGAGCAATTTTAGTCACTGCCCCTTGGCCAGGGTGTGACACTTACACTAAAAGGCCCTTATTATTATTTCACAGTACTTTTCTAACCTCAGTGTGGAAATACAGTATATATAAAACACAGAAAAATCACTTTTTTCTCTGCACTGGGCCTTTAGATATATAGATTGTGCTTGAAAAAGAAATGTACGTTATCACACTTTAAACTTATTTTAATTTACTAGAAGACTTTGAAATTCAGATGAAAGCACTGCAGGGCACTTTAATTCAAAACATGAATGAAGTTATTAAAAAAGATAAATACTGAATACATTATGATACAATATAACTTTATTATCCCTCATGAGGGAATTACCTCAGACTACAAAAGAAAAACGAATGGAACATGTCATAAGTTGAAGTAATTTGCACAGTAGGCCTACATATTTTATCTATCATGGCATACTATCCCAACTAATAGGAAGCCTTGCTTCTTATCATGCACTGTAGACAGCACTACTTTAAAAAATTAAACCGAGTGTGTTGCTCAATCGGGGATTGCTGTTCAGTAGTGCGAGAACAATGAGATGGCAAATAACAAGGCATACTCATACCAACCAATTAGAGAGGGAGAATCACATCTCCTCTTTAAAGAAAAGTCAATAGACTGCATTATATGGTGATGATATTAAACTCCATCACTAGGACTCTGGGGTGTATTGTATTATCCTTAATTGAAAATATTTGAAAATGATGAGCTATGAATCATAAGCATGCCCACTGTGTCTACTCTCTGACCAAGTTAATCAATTGACATGAATAAAACACAGATCCCGCACTAATGGCATTAAAATGATGGCGACCACTGTTTTCATATTCTGCCTTTTCACCTTGTGCTATATTGTATTGCAGATTCCACTGCGCAGTTTGAACACGATGGTGAAATGCACTGATAGAATCATTTCTGAACCATCTATTCTGTGCATGTACTGAACAGCCATCCTACAAACAGTCCCGAGTGTTTCATTGTTTTTCTTCCCTCCAGACATTGAGACGCAGGGTAAATTGGTCATGGTCTGCACAGAAGCCATGGGTATAATACCTTGATTGCATGTTGCAATATATTTTTTCTATAGAAATAAATGAAGTTAGTTGCTTTCCTCCCATCACAAAATGATAGTATTCATAAGAGATTTGCCAAGTGCTTAGGTGCCCATCTCTGTTACTCAATCGCACAATCTTTCTGATGTGGTGGTTGTTTTGTTCAAGAGGAGCTCATTAGGGCGGTTGCAATTTGTTCCACAGTGACAGTTGAAACAACTCATCCCCCTACAGTGTCTGTCACAAGTTGTCCTGAAATTTATAACACAGAGATCCAGCACTGTGATGCCTAGGTAATATACTTTTTATAGACTTGTTCTTTTGACAGGACAGATATTATACATTATACTTTATATATGATATAATAACTGTATATATAATATACAGTACATGCCATTTAGCTGATGCTTTCATCCAAAGTGACTTAGTCATGCATGCATTATTTATTTGACTCGTTTGGGTGGCCCCAGCGGGAATCGAAACCACAATCCTTGCAAGCACCATGCTCTACTAACAGAGTCACAGAGGACCACAAGATAATGATGAAAATTAGAGAAATAACATTTTAGTCAAGACTGACTGCATTTTCTAAATGTAATTTCTGAAGTTAGAATACACATAGATGTTGTCTTTTTTACCTTGGTATTATACAATTGTCAAAACACTTGTCAGAAAGTTAACCACAGTGTTTGGCAACTTTGTTCTTATTTATTTTTTTTGCACTTCAGAGGGATACTAACAATGTGGAAATGCAACCAATATTATATAAGGGACTTTGCAAAGTCTGTTCACGATGATAAGTCCCTTATATAATATGACAAGGTTGTTGCATTCAACCCTGCCTTTTTCAGTGAGGACTACTTCTATCACTATGGCCTTGATATCGGCCTAGTGAAATCAGTCCCTAGCATAAAGCATGACATCGGAGATGTTCGTTAACATCGCCCCAGGAGAGGTCGGGAAGGTTCCCGTCAGACTCTATGATGGTATACCTTCCCGGATGCTGTAATGGTTCATAGGCCACAGGCTACAGAGAGTCACCAGAGACAATGATGAGAAAAGGGCAGGAGAGCGAGGATACTCCAAGGCCATGTTGTATTTCAGTGATTTACTATTAATCATGGGTCTCCACATGCCTGGCATTGGGAATAGCTTTTTCAATTACCGTTTTGGTCCCAGTTGTCTTGGGTAAAATGTGATGCAACATTTAGAGTAAATAAGTGTACATTAAATACACTTGGTGCTCGTGGAGAATTCCTCAGTCAATAAATAGATCAACCACCAATCACCTGAACTGATTGAAATACTGTAGCTTACCGGTATTCATCTGAAGATATAAGCTTGGAGTTTTACCCTGACCACGGACCATAACTTTTAACCGTTATCTATCAGTGTTGCAAATCTCTGGGCTTCACCTTTCAAAACATAGAGGCACTTCTAGGCTCTTAAACCCATTGTAATTATATACGCTACTGTGATACCATCAGCCCTACCTCTGCACCAGATGGATCTTTAAAGGCCCAGCGCAGTGTTTTTTTACCCCTCCCCACTCAGACCACTCATAGACAGTCCTAGCTAAATTCTTGCTTGATAAATAGTTTTTGCTAAAAATACATTTTTGCTCATTTTAATGGAAATCTATTAGAGTAAGGTACTTAAAAGGTCCAATACAGTCATTTCTGGCTAACAATTAAATACCTTACTATAACTGTTTTCAATTCAAATTTTAAAAAATAAATAAAAATAGCATCTTAGCATAGGGCAATTTTGCTAGGACTGTCTGCAAGTGGTCCAAGTGAGGAGGGGAAATCTGAAAACTAGCTCTTATTGGCAGGTTTGGAACTCTTTCTTACTGGTCAATTAACTACACTGGATGGAAATATACATGCAACATGTCAAGTGTTGGTCCCATGTTTCATGAGCAAAAAAAAAATGTCCTGAAAAATGTCCATACACACAAAAAGCTTATTTCTCTCAAAATGTGTTTACAACCCTGTTAGTGAGCATTTCTCCTTTGCCAAAATAATCTGTTCACCTGACATGTGTGGCATATAAAGAAGCTGATTAAACAGCATGATCATTACACAGGTGCAATAAAAAAATGTCACTATAAAATGTGCAGTTTTATCACACAACGCAACGCCACAGATGTGTTTTGAAGTTTTGAAGGAGCATGCAATTGGCATACTGACTGCGGGATTGTCCACGAGAGCTGTTGCCAGATAATTTAATGTTAATTTCTCTACCATAAACTGCCTTCAATGTCGTTTTAGAGAATTTGGCAGTATGTCCAACTGGCCTCACAACCGCAGACCAAGTGTCACCAAGACACCCCAGGACCTAATGAATTAATTTAAATTGACTAATTTCGTTATATGAACTGTAACTCAGTAATATCTTTGAAACTGTTGCATGTTGCATTTATTTATTTTTGTTCAGTATAATTCACTGCATGGTGATGGCCACAATGGAAGGCCAAATCTCCATCCCAAAATCTCAAAAATCTCCAAAATGACAAAATCCCCATGTCTACATGTCTTTTCGAACATCTCTTACAATTTCACATCATATTCCAACCTCAGTATGGAAATATATATAAAGCACTGCACTGGGCCTTTAATTGTTAACCAGAAATTATTTGATATGGATATGAAAATGGCTTCATTGGGCATTTAACACACAACATTTACTATGTCCTGAAGATTTATTTCAGCTAGGGTACTTTCTCGTCCCTATGAAATGAATACTCAAGTTATTAGGTGCAGCAATAAATTGTGTAGGCTGAGAGATCCACTGTAATGGAAGGCCTGGTCCAATGTGCTTAATGGTTTACAGATGCAAAATGTTGGTCTTTAAAGCCCTAAGATGGACTTGGAGGGGGAAAAAGAGTTGAGTGCACTTTTGTAGCAAACGTGGGCAAGTCTCACAGCTTGTATTATTGAATTGCTCACTTCCTCACATAATTATTTAATTCTGTCCATCTCTAACTTTCACGGCTGGCTGTCAACTATACATTTCTTGTTAGGTCTTAAACAAGTTTTTAGACATTTTTACTAATGTATAATAATACAAAAAATAGAAATACCTTATTTGCACAAGTATTCAGACCCTTTGCTGAGACTTGAAATTGAGCTCTGGTGCATCCTGTTTCCATTCCATTGATCATCCTTGAGTTGTTTCTACAACTTGATTGGAGTACACCTGTGGTAAATTCAATTGATTGGTCATTATTTGGAAAAACACACACCTGTCTATTTAAGGTCCCACTGTTGACAGTGTATATCAGAGCAAAAACCAGGACATTCAGAGACTTGTCCCGAAGCCACTCCTGCATTGTCTTGGCATTGGGCTTCGGGTTGTTGTGCTGTTCGAAGTATAACCTCCGCCCCAGTCTGAGGTTCTGAGCACTCTGCAGCAGGTTTTCATCAAGGATCTCTCTGTACTTCCCCTTTCCCTCGATCCTGACTAGCCTCCCAGTCCCTGACACTAAAAAACATCCCCACGGCATGATGCTGCCACCACCATGTTTCACCGTAGGGATGGTGCCACGTTACCTCCAGACGTGATGTTTGACATTCAGGCTAAAGAGTTCAAACTTGGTTTCACCAGACCAGGGCTATTTTTCATGGTTTGGGCAGGCAAAAATTACAGCATACAATAACATTCTAGACAATTCTGTGCTTCCAACTTTGTGGCAACAGTTTGGGGAAGGTCCTTTCCTGTTTCAGCTTAAAATTCCCCAGTGCACAAAGCGAGGTCCTTACAGAAATGGTTTGTTGAGATCATTTTGGAAGAACTTGACTGGCCTGCACAGAATCCTGACCTCAACCCCATTGAACACCTTTGGGATGATGAATTGGAAAGCTGACTGCGAGCCGGGCCTAATCACCCAACATCAGTGCCTGACCTCAATAATGCTCGTGGCTGAATGGAAGCAAGTCCCTGCAGCAGTGTTCCAACATCTAGTGGAAACCTTAACCGATGAGTGGATGCTGTTATAGCAGCAAAGGGGGGACCAACTCCATATTAATACCTGTGATTTTGGAATGAGATGTTCAACGAGCAGGTGTCCACATACTCATGGTCATGTGGTGTATCTACCTCAATTACGTCATACATTGATTCAGTGCTGGTACACTGTGTATATACTCCAGTTATTGCTACTCATTGTTTGTTTATTATTACTTTTGTTATAACACATTTTACTTTTCTATTATTTCTCTATATTTGTCTTTGGCATTTTTTTGAAAAAAATGTAAGTACACTTTAAGTCTACACCTGTTGTCTCTGAAGGTCCTTGAGTGGCCCAATCAGAGCCAGACTTGAACCCAATCGAACATCTCCGGAGAGACTTGAAAATAGCTGTGCAGTGATGCTCCCCATCCAACCTGACAGAGCTTGAGAGGATCTGCAGAGAAGAATGGGAGAAACTCCTTCCAAATGTGCCAAGCTTGAAGTGTCATACCCAAGAAGACTCGCTGCCAAAGGTGCTTCAACAAAGTACAGATTTAAGGGTCTGAATACTTATGTAAATGTTGTATTTCAGGTCTTTATTTTTAATACATTTGCAAAAATTTGTAAAACCTGTTTTCGTTTTGTCGTTATGGGGTATTGTGTGTAGATTGCTGAGGGGAAAGAACAATTGAAACAATTTCAGAATAAGGCTGTAACGTAACAAAATTTGGAAAAAGTCAAAGGGTGTGAATACTTTCCGAATGCACTGTATGTCATTGCCAAAGTGAATAACAATGATGTGATTTCAGAATTACTCTGATATGGAAAGTTGGTACGTAAAACAAATAAAATTGTTCCGCAGGACTCCGGACTTGAAGTAATTCAAAATTAGTGTTTGCTGGTTAACAATGCAAGCCTTTGGCTCTGGGACAGCTGTTGATAGCTCTTCCAGAAGCCACTGACAATGGCTGACATATTCTGTGCCCTTTTCCACAAAGTCTATTAAAGCAGTAACATATAGCAAGCCTTGTATTTGAGCAATGGTTCCACTTATCGAGGGGGAAAAAATAATTTATACGAGTGAGCTATATATCAGTGCCAATATACAGTGGTGACAACACTGGAGAAGAAAGAAGAAAACAACATCCACTCAATGGAATGAGACACTAGATCATGGTGAATAACAAAATCTCAAAAGCCATATCTGCATTGAAAACTGATTGGATATGGATGCAGATTATTTTGAACCACTGCGGATGAGTTCATAAAAGGCCTGCTTATGTTGAATCCTCAAAGAGTGCCACAGACAGTGAATGGTAACAGATTTACTTTTGAATATGTCTAACTTAGGAAGATTTATTAGAAATAAACAGCAAAACCAAATGCGACAACGTCAACAACAATGGACCCAAAGAAAATAATCTAACTTTTCTCTCGGTCCGTATTTACTGTCAAATTACTGGTTGATCGCTAAAGTGTGGTGCGCAGCCACCAAAAATAATTTAAAATGTACTTAATTTCCCAGGATTGTCGTGGGAAGTCGCACTGATTGTCACGTTGCTTTCAGTCTTTCAGCACAGTGTCTGGCCATTGATTTTGAGGGACCTGTATTTGATGTTTGCCCTGAATGCAAACTTGCCCAACTGTTTCTGAGCTCTATAAGTGACAGGGGGATAAGGCAAGAGTTGCTGACACAATGAGCCCCTTCTGGACGGCTCTGGCTGACCTCAGATAGACAGAGAACCTGTCTTTTCCATTCTCTCTGTCTTTTTTTCTTTCTTTCTTACACTCTCGTCTCTCTCTCCTGCTTGATTCACTCTCCTCCCCTCTTTGTCTCTCTCACCCCTCTCAAAATATATTTCCCCTCTTCATCCCTCTCTCTCTCTGTTCCAGTCTCCCTCTGGTCTTGTTTCTCTCCTGTCCCTCTGTCTTCCCCTCAACCACTCTCTGTCCTCTCCTCCTCACTGTCCTCCTCCCTCACCCCTCTCCCAGTTCTTCTGCCTCCACCCCTCCTCCCAGTCCTTCTCCCTCTTCCTGGCCATGTCACAGCGGATAAGGCCCCTCTGTGTAATGTAGTGAGCTGCGGCTGCACTCCAGTCACCTGCCCTTAATCCCAGCTTCAAACCACAATCCAGGGGCTCACTGTCACAACCAATCTCCTCTGCCAGCAATGACTCCCTCCCAACTCCCATCCTCCCGCTTCTGACTCCTGCACAGCAGCTAGCACCTGGTTTATTCCATCTCACCCTTATCATTTGTCACATACTGTATACTGCGATAGACTCCTCTGTCTATAGATATCACTGATATCACACCTACAGTAACAATGTCACACTAACTGACACACACATTTACACACGCACACACACACACACCCCATACTGCTATACAATTACACTTTTTTTTCAGCCTCACACACACCATTCCCAATCACACACA
Source organism: Oncorhynchus tshawytscha (assembly GCF_018296145.1). Taxonomy (NCBI): domain Eukaryota; kingdom Metazoa; phylum Chordata; class Actinopteri; order Salmoniformes; family Salmonidae; genus Oncorhynchus; species Oncorhynchus tshawytscha. The sequence goes on along the minus strand of NC_056437.1, from coordinate 40,738,804 downwards.
CACACACACACACACACACACACTGTTCCTGTTCACTCCACCCACATGTGATACAAACTTATCCACATCCCAACCTTCCTCTTTGTGTGTTTCATCACCCTTCCCTCCTCCCTCCCACCCCACCTCACAGAGTACCAGTGAGTGAGCGGGTTGTTTACTGTGGCTTGCCAAACTTGTCACCGGGTAGGCCTGCAGGGACTGTGCAGTAAATATGGTGACAGACAGAATAAAGGCTTGTCTTGTCTTGCCACATACCGAGACAGCTCGGAGCTAGGAGGAGGAGGAGAGGAGTAGGAAGGGGGCAGGACTACAAGGCAGAGAGTGAAATAACTGGACGTGAAGCCATTCCCCTCAGGAGGGCGTGTGCGCTGAGCCGGTGGTGCTCTCCTACAGCCTGTGCAGCATGTACCACCACCCGTGGTTTTTCAATTGATATGATATCTAATCCATTATGAAAATGCTCAGCAGAACCGCTCATTTTTCTCATGAGGACACCACTGTAATATGGATTATGGTAAACACATTTGCCTTTATTGATGGAACAAGAAAGGCGACAACTCTTTCTGATTTGTGCTGACGTGCACTGATGGAGAGGAGGGGGAGAAAATACCGAACTCAGCATGAGGGTCTGCCCACTCTCTCCTTAAACTCTGATTGAGGGAGGCTGCAAACGGAGGACTTTGGGAAAGTGATGGACTATGAAGTATGTCCGTGCAGAGCCCAGTTGCCTAATTTTGGAATGGCATTTTGGCAGTGACCCCAGTGGATAAGCTATATTTGCAAATTTGTTTCCCATAACAGAAAGTAGTTAGTCACATGGGTAACATGACTGATAATGGCGCAAGAGCATCTCTAAAAGGGCATTTTCAGTCAGTATACTTAGCCAGGGTTAGAATGGAAAAACAGTCCTTAAAATTGGTAGCCTGAGATGGGAGATACACCAGACTACCTGTGGCTGATCCACTGATCCAAAACCACGACCGACACTAGAGAGGCCAAGACCTAGGCCATGAGTGTACTTATGTGGCCATAACTATAGTTTTATCGTCCAAAACCATTTACCATGCAATACGAGCTTTCACGTCATTTGGGGGGAATGCTCAGAGAGGAATGTCGGTAGGAAAAAGTAGTAAATACACAAACAAAATCATGGACAGGTGCTGGAGGAAAACTGGAATAAAGGCAGGGTCAAAGGTCGAAATAAGAAATGGAAGGGGCAGTGCAGTACAGTTGATGGAGTGTATATTACAGAAAGCATGGTTACAGTCTCTAGCATCCAGTCACCTGTTCTTATTCAAGGCAGAGGTAAAATAACTTTGAAGTGGTAACTGTGTATACATCATGGAGGACCAAATAAGAAGAGTTTAGCTTTGGGTTGGCTTAGCTAAATAAGATCGATTACGCTTCAGCAGCCCAGGTCTAAATATGATATAGCATGTGATATACAGCAGCATCTTTCTATATGAATGAGGCATAGGGGATGAGAGGGCTGAGCATTTGGGTCTGTTAATGGTATTTCCATGTCCCTTGGCACCGCACATACTGTATGGCAGCCAGCATTCTGAGTTTCCCGGTAAACCCAATCCTCTGTTTGATATGCCAGGGTCACTGACACTCAGCTCAGCAATATTCTCGAAGGCAGTGATCAGTACAACATAGGCCCCATCTGTATCCACACGCTCCCAGCCTCCCAGCTACAGCACAGTCCAAGTCCAATTCACCTTTGTTGCAGTGCATTATTTGAGAAGCATTATTTTGAAAGTAAAGGGAGAGAAAGCATTGGGTGTGAAAGCACAACATGTTTTTTTTATGCATATTTATAACGATGGCCTCGCTTTTCCGCTTCTTTAGCTCTGCACTTTAAATCTGTATGTTGCACATCCACCACCTCTCGTTGGCTTGGGCCCTTCCATGCATACCAAAGCCTATGATTAACAAAAAACAAGAGACTTGGATGTGATCCAAGCAACTCTGTGCCAACAATGCACTAAAGTCATTGTTGTAATCTTCCTCCCTCAGATTGAAATAGGTTTGTTTTGATTGGCTTTTCGTCATGGGCTAACTTTTTGCTGATTTATTTTCAATGTGTGTCCATTCGAAAACAACAGCATAAAAACCTTGAGATTTAACCGCATTAGGTTGTTCACAGTTGTTCACTAGTTGTTCAATAATACATTTGGAAAACAACCTGAAACGTTTTTTGGAATGCAATAAACATGTAAGAGGAGGAATTCCTTATATAACGGCAAAATGAATGACCAAGTCGGCACTACCTGGAGAGAACATGCCTCATGAGGATGTGATGATGAAAGAGCAAAGCAAATCCACACATTTCTCTCTTGGTCCCCAGGCTTACCTACCTAGTCTGTGTGGAGAAAGATTAAGTGCACCTCTAAACAAAGCAATAAGGCAGTCTTGTTCTCAGTATGGGGAGAAAAAGCAATTCATGCCAGCCTGATCCATCATAACCTTGTTAGTAGGAGTCGGGAAGCTTACTTTGAGTTGTGCCGGTGAAAACTAAAAGCACCTAATTCAGATTGCTCAGCAACACCGCCCACTCGTAGTCAGGAAGTCCAGTGTTTTACATTTCCAATTTACACACAGATACATGAGCAGAGCTTGTTTTACAGAGGATCTCCAGAGTCACCCTGTTTTGCAGAAGGGCTACATGAACAAGCATGGAATAACACCATCATGAATGCTCCCTGAACCCTTAATAAAGATGTGAATATATGAAGAAAATGTATTTCAGAATAAAGCTCAAGAAAGGAATGAAGAAGAGAGAGGAAGAGGTGGAAAAGCATGGTGGTGAGATATTCTGTAGCTAAAGTCAGGTAATGTGTCAGCCTATTAATTGTGAAAATATAAAAAATGCCCCATTACTAGGCTATTCAAAACCAAATACAAATTCACTATAATTGTAGGCTAACTCTGTAAGCCAACCTGCACAATCAATGAACCAACAGCAGCAATGAACCAACAGCATCGCCTATGCCTATAGTGTAAGGACAGACACTTGGAGATGAGAAGAAAGTACAGAGATTGAACATTGAATTAATAAACAGACATGAAACAGGACAGCGTCTGGACATGAAAAACATAACGACATTAATGCCGACACAGGGAAGAAACTGAGGAAGTGACAGATATAGGGGAGGCAAACAATAAAGTAATAGAGTCCAGGTGAGTCCCATGAAGCAATGATGCCCGTAACGATGGTGCCAGGTGTGCGTAATGATGGGCCACCTGGCACCCTTGAGCGCCAGAGAGGGGGAGCAGGTGTGACATATACATTCTCTCCCAGACTCATGTATATAAAGTTTGGAGCAAAGCATAAAGTAACCAGTCCTTCCAGTATGCATAATAATACAGTCTACACTCAATGGTGCTTACTAGAATTTGTTCAATTTTGGGGTATAGGCTAGAGACCAATTATGTACCAAAGACATCTTAAATACGTTTTTTATATATGTTTTTCTGACTTGCATAATATTCGGTAGGCTATGTATTGTATAACTGCACAATCATTATTTGAATTCAGGGCTTTTGGGGGGTTTGGGCTCATTAATAGGCTTATGCATATGCATAAGCTCTATGAATATGGCTGTTTTGAATTAGTCATCACCTTAGAAAGCGCTGTCCAATTTGTTGTATTAGGCTTTGAAACAACATCCACAACGACCATGTTTTCCACTCAGTTTCAACCTGTTGTTGAACTTCTTTATTCAAATTGATCAATCACAGTGAAGTGAGTTTCAAAAGCACATACTGTTTTGATGATGATTTTCGATTGCATTTGCATTGATATCAGAGTGGTTAGAGGGACAATAGAGCCCTGAGTACCAGTCCATTAGTGACCTGATGATATTTAACAAATGCATGTCCAGGGTGCATAAGAGGAGATTGCAATGACTCAACGGTCACGTGGAAATTACTCATGACTGCCGGTGTGGCGGTAATCAATCAAATGTATTTTTAGAGCCCTTTTTACAGCAGCAGTTGTCACAAAGTGCTTATACAGAAACCGAGCCTAAAACCCCAGAGAGCAAGCAATGCAGATGTAGAGGCATGGTGGCTAGGGAAAACTCCCTAGAAAGGCAGGAACCTAGGAAGAAACAAAAAAAGGAACAAGGCTCTGAGGGGTGGTCAATAATAATATGGAAATATAGTCAAACGCAACAGCCCTACTTACGGTTCAAGCTGAATTTCCTGAGGTTGACGAGGTGCTTTTGTGCCTTCACCACACTGTCTGTGTGAAGGGACCATTTCAGGTTGTCAGTGATGTGCACGCCGAGGAACTTGAAGCTTTTGACCCTCTTCATTGCGGCCCTGTCAGTGTGGATGGAGGCGTGCTCTCTCTGCTGTCTGCTGAGGTTCACTATCAGCTCCTTTGTTTTGTTGACATTGAGGGAGAGGTTAATAATGGTTAATAAACAACTGAAAGTTTTATATTTTCCACAAATGATGTTTTCTCAGTTTTATTTTTCCTGGATTTAGATTTTTGGGGTTTTTCACTCTCAAAATTACAATTGCTCATAGAAAACAAAAAAAGTGGATGTTCGGTCAATGGTTAAATCACATCAGAAGAAAACAAACATTTATTTTTAAGTGTAATTCCTCTTTAATTCTGCATCAAGCCCTTTAATTGCACATCTAGCGAGTGAGGAATGTGCCCTCTAATGTGTCGGTCTAGTGATGGTTCTGAACCGCTGCTGCTCATTTCAATGCTAAGTGTGCAAATAACAAATAATATATACAAATTATATACTTACTCAAGATCAGTGGAGGCTCATCGGAGAAGGAAGGGAAGGACCATCCTCCTCAGTGAAATTTCATAAAAAATAAAAACATTAGAAACATTTTAAAAAGTAGTCATTTTTAAAATTAAAATATACTAAATATATTCATATGTCACCAAATAATTGATTAAAATACACTGTTCTGCAATGAAGGTCTACAGTAACTTCAACAGCACTGTCTGGGGTAGCACCATGGTGTAGCTGGAGGACAGCTAGCTTCCGTCCTCCTCTGGCTACATTGACCTCAATAGAAAACCTAGGAGGCTTCTAGGCCTCGCCACCTTCCATAGACATACATGGTAATTATGACCACTTCCAGAGGATGTCCTCCAACCAATCAAAGCTTTTGCAGTATGAACTGACATGTTGTCCATCCAATCATAGAATTAGGATCAGAGAATGAACCTAGTGTGTTGTATTGGGATTGTACCACAAGCATTATGAGGTTCTATGTGTTGAGAACCTTGCTGACATTGTAGGATAGAGATTAAGAGAGAAGAGTGATAGTTGAGCATTTTTGGGATATTATTCAATTCAAATTAGTTTTTTCAAATTACAGAAGGTATATTCTAAATTGTTTTCTTGGTTATAGAACATTATTTTTGTGTCCAGTTAGTGCAATTTATTTAAAAATGTTTAAATGTTAGCCTTGATAACTTCAGTAGCTAGCTAGCTACCAGCATTAGTGTGCAGTTTTCTCCACCAGAATGGTAGAATGGCCAATGTGTCACATCATGTATGTAGGTGGCAGGGAAGTTAAGCGCAGGAGAATCAAACTTGGTATAAATGGAGTATTTTAATAACTTAAAACAAACTCCAAAACCAAAGTCCATAATAAAATAAATGTGGGTACAAGAACCCGTCGCACACCAATCCATAAAACATGACCATAACAATAAACAATCTCTGACTTGAGGGGAAACAGAGGGTTAAATACACAACATATAATGAATGGGATTGGAACCAGGTGTGTAAGAAGATCAGACAAAACCAATGGGAAATGAAACATAGATCAATGATGGCTAGAAGACTGGTGACTTTGATCACTAAGCACCGCCCGAACAAGGAGAGGCATCGAATTCGGTAGAAGTCGTGACACAACGCTGCCAAAAAATTTTGTGGGCTTTTTGTTGAAGAACCCCTTTTGTTCTCTGGGGTACATAGAACAAGTGACGGTCGACCTCTGCCTGAGATCAATTTCCTAAAGAATGATGAAAGGTGAGGGTGTTCAATATCAACAGGTGTCAAAAGTATAGCTGGTTAACAAGGAGCCTTTCATCAAGCCGCCTGTATTGCTGGTCTTGCCTGCTTTTTGGAAAGTCTGAGCCTTGGTCGAAAGGTGGGTACACTGACCTGAAGAACATAGATCGTTCAGCTAAACAGCAAAACAAAAGCAGGGAGCATATAAATGCACACATCAGATTCAAGCTTCTGGGAAAGAGCTGCATTGATAGAGGACACGACTAGAGGGAAAGTTACCGCCAACAAGGTCAACTACAATGAGCTTGCAGAGGTAATTATGACGCTTTACTTGCTGAACATATCAAACTTTCGACTGTCTTTTCTAGGATGTCAAAAACAATTCAGAATGATTTTATGGCTTCCATCACATCATCCATTAAAATGTAGATTAAAGAGAGAGGTTGACGCAGCGCTTAAGTAGGCTTTCCACTTTCCTCCGGTATTTATTTAGCAAAGATGATAACACATAATCACTCTGGACAGACACAAGCAAAAACTCTACACCTAAACATTAGAAATCTGACATGCTTTGGCAGGTATTTCCAAACTGGGGTACACATGGTGTTTTTTTGTTTTTGTTTTTTTGTTTTTCAAACAGTACATTTATGTTTTCAAACTGGGCTATACATATGGGTACGTTTTTTTCTCTCGCCTGAGTAGCCTCATTTCACAGCCAAAGATACCAAAAAATAACAACACAATGTCAAATACAGGTAGCCTAGTCAAATAATCAACATCCAATCACGTTAACTGTTACTCTCTCCCAGGAAACCTTCACTCTTGCACAGACATTTAGAGTGGGAGTTTTTTGAGCGAGAATAAAGACGACTTTTGAGTAGTAAGACATGTATAAAAGCAACAGATACCATTAATAAGAAGGGGCTAGAAGTGTCTTATACGGTGAGCTAGCGAGTGGCTAGTACAGGCAACCCCCAGACTATTGTGGAGGATTTCATTATTCCTTCTGCCACGGATATGGCTGGGACAATGCTGGGGGAAAAGGCCAAAAAAAACTATACAGACAATGCCTTCATCAAACAACACTGTTTCACGATGCATCAGTGACATTGCAGGAGATGTTTTGTAACAATTAATGCCAACACAGCGATGGCACTAGTGGGGCACCTATCTAGCATATATAAACAGGTGCATTATGAGTGTCTGATTAGTATGTCGTAACCTGCAACATGTTATATCTGAGTAAAAGATTATGCTTGAACTTTACCAAACTCTCAGATGTGAGTTATTCACAAACACATAAAAACATGGTGTCAGAAGTGGGATTTGAACCCACACCTCCAATCGGAGACCAAAAACATGGTGTCAGAGAAATTAACCCAAAGTCAAGTGCTGTGGAAAAAAAGGATACGGTATGTGGGCAGGGTAATCGCTGTCGGATAAATGCAAATAAGTGTGTCGTGCCTTTGGCATCATTAAAGTGAAGACTGTTATTTTATCAAATCAATTCTCTGAAATTATTATATTGTTAAACTAATCATGTAAATGTAATTAACTAAGAAGCCGGGGCACCATGGAAAATCTTCAGATTACAAAGTTATCATTTTCCTAATATAACTCTTCAGATATTTTGATATCTGATCAATTATTCTTCTAATTAAGGAATTATTCTTTACCTCACGTTAGTCTCATTCCAAACATTGTAAATTGTTGGTTATCTGCAAGAACCCAGCCTTTACTATGAATCATCCATACACCAATTGTCTTAATCATTTATTTACTAACTAACTAAATAATCACAGACATGCATAAACAAACAACACAGTAGATATGGTTACAAGGAAATGATAGGGGAGGTTCCCTAGTGGGCTAAGCCGATATAATTGCTTGGTAGACAAAGGGAAGTGGGCGTGGACTGAAAAGGGCGGGAAAGACAAAAGGAGTTACTACACAGTTGATAATTATATTAAACCTCTTGAGGATAGGGGAGACGCTAGCGTCTCAAGTGGCCAATTTCCAGGGGAAATGCAGAGTGCCAGATTCAAATAAAATGCTATAAAATTCAAACTTTCATTAAATCACACATGTAAGATACTCAATTAAAGCTACACTCGTTGTGAATCCAGCCAACATGTCAGATTTTAAAAATGCTTTTCGGCGAAAGCATATGAAGCTATTATCTGATAGCCTGCAGCCATCCTCACCAGCAGTAAACAATGGAGCTAGCGTAGCAGGTGCTACACAAAACGCTGAAATAAAATATAAAATATGCATTACCTTTGACGAGCTTCTTTTGTTGGCACTCCAATATGTCCCATAAACATCACAATCGAAAATGTCCATTTATAAAGCCCGTTTGATCCATAAAAAAAACAGCTTAGAAAAACGCAACGTCACTACAAAATATTTTAAAAGTTGCCTATAAACTTTGCCAAAATATTTCAAACTACATTTGTAATACAACGTTAGGTATTTTTAATCGTTAATAATCGATGAAATTGTAGACGGAGCAATCTGTATTCAATACATGAACGAAAAGAAACCAGCTCTGCTCATCACGTCTTGTGCAACTCACAAAAGTGTCCCCCGTTCCGATTTGGCCTACTTCCTGCTAAGACAAAGAAATATCCTCAGCCATATTCCAAACACTGGCGACATCGTTTGGAAGATGTAGGAACTGAAAGTATGTTCCTATTAAATTTCCAATGGGAAAGACAATATAGGGAAGAGAGGGAGAAGAAAAATAATAATTCTGAACAGTTAGTCCTCAGGGTTTTGCCTGCTACATAAGTTCTGTTAAACTCACAGACATGATTCAAACAGTTTTAGAAACTTCAGTGTTTTCTATCCAAATCTATGAATAATATGCATATCTTATAGTCTTGGCATGTGTAGTAGGAAGTTGAAATTGGGTACGCTATTTATCCAAAAGTGAAAATTCTGCCCCCTAGCTTTAAGAGGTTAATTGAAATGCTAATCCTTTGCACATGAACACTCACTCATTCAGGAATAATTACAATCAATATATATATATATTTACAAGAATTTAAGCTTTCAGCCGATATAAGACACTTAAATGTATCGACATTTGTTGTTTCTCTAAAATCTGTGATTGTGACACACGGCGCTGCATGATTTACAACTGCCCCATTGAAGGGACGCCTATCCCTAAGAATGAAGTTGCTACAACTCAACCACCAACATGTCATTCATAATGTCAGCACTAAAGACAAACAAAAGGTCCCATCAGACTCAAACACCTCAGAGGCAATACTGAAACAGTTTGAGGAAGTTTTTAAAGGGATTCGGGCTCTGGCAGGTGAGCTTCACCTGGTGGTGGATGAGTCTGTTAGACCAGTTCAACAGACTCATCAACAGACCAGTTCAACAACAATCCCCATTCCACTGAAGGAAAATATACTAAAGGCTGTTGATTCAATAGAGGAACAGGGTGTCATTACGAAGGTCGCCAAACCTACTAAGTGGATAAACAACATGGTTGTGGTGGAAAAGCCTGGCAAAATAAGAGTCTGCCTTGATCCAAGTGCCCTGAACAAAGCCTTATGTAGGGCACATTACCAAATCGAATCAAATCCATTTGTGTTGGTCACATAAACATGGTTAACAGATGTTATTGCGAGTGTAGCGAAATGCTTGTGCTTCCAGTTCCGACTATGCAGTAAAATCTCACAAGAAATCGAACAAATTCACGACAACTACCTTATACACACAAATACACACAAATGTAAAGGTTTGAATAAGAATATGTACATATAAATATATGGATGCGTGATGGCGTTTGGCATAGGCAAGATGCAGTAGATGGTGGAGAATACAGTATATACGTGAAATGAGTAATGTAGGATATGTAAACAAAAATGCTTTACAGCTAAAGCACAACATAAGATTATGTTAGGTCATAGCCAAGTCGGAAATACACACAGCCATTTTTCCAGCCAAAGAAAAGCAGAAATATAGATCAAATGAATCACTAACCTTTGATGATCTTCATCAGATGACACTCATAGGACATCATGTTACACAATACATGTTTTGTTCGATAATGTGCATATTTATATCCAAAAATCTCAGCTTACATTGGCGCCTTACGTGCAGTAATGTTTTGATTCCAAAACATCCGGTGATTTAGCAGAAATACTCATACTAAACATTTTACTTTACGGAAAAAGCATAATCTGAGAACGGCGCTCAGAACCCAAAACAACCAGAGGAATATACGCCATTTTGGAATCAACAAAGTTGGAAACAACACTATAAATATTCCCTTACCTTTGATGATCTTCATCAGAAGGCACTCCCGGGAATCCCAGTTCAACAATAAATGACTGATTTGTTCCATCATTTATGTCCAAATAGCCACTTGTTGTTCGCGTGTTCAGCCCAGTAATCCATCTTCATGAGGCGCAGACACTTCAAAAACTCAAAAAGTTCCGTTACAGTCCTTCAGAAACATGTCAAGCGATGTATGGAATCAATCGTTAAAACACCAATAATGTTCCAACCGGAGATTTCCTTTGTCTTCAGAAAAGCACTGGAACAAGAAGTAACTCTGTCAGGACCGCGCGTCATGAGACCAAGGCTCTCTGCCAGACCACTGACTCAAAGAGGTCTCATGAGCCCCTCCTTTATAGTAGAATTCTCAAACCAGTTTCTAAAGACGGTTGACATCTAGTGGAAGCCCTAAGAAGTGCAACCTCATCCATATCTCAATGTATATTCGGTAGGCCAAGCTTTGAAAAACTACAAACCTCAGATGTCCCACTTCCTGGTTGGATTTGTCTCAGGTTTTCGCCTGCCATATGAGTTCTGTTATACTCACAGACATCATTCAAACAGTTTTAGAAACTTCAGAGTGTTTTCTATCCAATACTAATAATAGTATGCATATATTAGCATCTGCGACAGAGTAGGAGGCAGTTCACTCGGGGCACGCTATTCATGCAAAAGTGAAAATGCTGCCCCCTATCCCAAAAAGGTTAAATGACTCACATCGGCCAAGGCGAATGAGGGAACACATTCTTTGTGAGCGCCGGGGTCGTGTGTCGGCGGCTCAATGTTGTTTTCCTCGAAGCTGGTGAAAAAGGTGTTTAGCTCGTCCGGGAGCGAGGTGTCAGTGTCTGCTACGTAGCTGGCTTTCCCATTATATTTTGTGATTATCTGGAGTCCCTACCACATACGTCTCATGTCTTAGTCATTGAATTGTGACTCCATTTTGTCCCTGTACTGTCATTTTGCCTCTTTGATTGCCTTACAGAGGTCGTAACTGGTCTATATTATATCAGCATATTGACTGTAGTACGCTGGCTGGCAAAACTCTGATCACTGCTACTCCAACTTCTGTGATGCATACAAGGCCCTCCACCGCCCTCCTTTTGGCAAATCTGACAACGACTCCATTTTGCTCCTCCCCACCTCGGAATCCACGCTTCAAGATTGTTTTGATCACGTGTACTGGGACATGATCCGAGTAGCCTCAGATAACAATATCGAAGTATACGCTGATTTGGTGAGTGAGTTTATAAGGAAGTGCATAGGAGATGTTGTTCCCACTGTGACTATTAAACCTACCCTAACCAGAAAAGGGTGGAACGATGACTGAATTCACGCAAACCACCGCATTTAACCATGGAAAGGTGAATGGGATTATTGCCAAATACAAACAGTGTAGTTATTCCCTCCACAAGCGAATCAAACAAGCGCAATGTCAGTACACAGACAAAGTGACGCATTCACGGACTACAAAAAGAAAACCAGCCACGTCTCAGACACCGACATCTTGCTTCCCAGACAAACTAAATACCTTTCCCCGATTTGAGAATAATACAATACACCGACGCAGCCCGCTACCAAGGTATGTGGGCTCTCCTTCTTCGTGGCCGACATGAGTATGACATTTAAACGTGTTAACCTTTGCAATGCTGCCGGCCCAGACGGCATCCCTAACTGCGTTCTCAGAGCATGCACAAACCAGCTGTCTGGTGTGTTTACAGACATATTCAATCTCTCCCTATCCCAGTCTGCTGTCTCCACATGCTTCAAGATGACCACCATTGTTCCTGTACCCAAGAAGGCGAGGTTAGTACAGATGCATCAAAGCTGGGATAAAGTGACTGAAAAACATCTTCTATCTCAAGGCCATCAGATTGTTAAACAGCCATCACAAACACAGAGTCCACCTTCATCACAAAGGGTTTCGTGGGATCTGGGTGTTTGAGCAATGGGGCGGGGGTAAAACATCCCTTCAGTAGGCGGAAGGCCTTGTCAGCTGCTGGACTTTTCACCAACCTACGGGGACCACCCTTGAGGAGAGAGCGGCTATGGTGCTAAAGTTCATGATGAAATGGCAGTAGAAGTTGGCAAACCCCCAAAACCTTTGTAGCCCCTTTATGGTGGTTGGGACTGGCCATGACCTGACCGCATATACCTTCTTGAGGTCCATCTTCACTCCTTGCAGGCTGATTTGGTAGCCTAGGAAGGAGACAGCCAACTGGCACTTCTCAACCTTGACAAACAGTTGGTTATCCAGGAGGCATTCCAGGACTACTCAGACTTGAGCGATGTGATCCTCCAAGGTAGCCGAGTAGACCAGGATGTCGTCAATATACCCGACCACCTAGTGTCCGAGCCTGTCCCGGAACACCTCAATGATGAATGCCTGGAACACTGACGGAGCATTGGTTAAGCCAAATGGCATCTCCAAGTACTCGTACTGACCAGACATCATGCTAAAAGCTGTCTTCCTTTTATCCCCTCCAGGATGCGGATGAGATTGTATGCACTCCGCAGGTCCAATTTGTTAAAGAACCTGGCCACACGGAGCTGTTCGATGAACATGGAACCATACGACATAGGAGTAGCATTTTGACATGAAACACAGAAACAGTTCTGCCAGGGTAAAGGGAGGTAATGAGTGAGGTAATGGAGTCCAGGTGTGCCTCATGATGAAGAGAAGGTGTGCGTAATGATTGATGCCAGGTGCGCGTAATGATGGTTACCAGGACCGGTGGTTAGTAAACCGGCGACGTCAAACACTGGAGGGGAGGTGCGGGAGTCGACGTGACAGGTAGCAAAAATATCAGGGCTGATATGTGGTAGCCAGAAGTGCTAGGGTTAGTTAGCTTTATTGATAGTGATTTATGCCAGCATCATACCTCCCTGCATCCCAATGCTGGCTTGCTTCTGAAGCTACACAGGGTTGGTCCTGGTCAGTCCCTGGATGGGAGACCAGATGCTGCTGGAAGTGGTGTTTGAGGGCCAGTAGGAGGCACTCTTTCCTCTGGTCTAAAAAATGTCCCAATGCCCCAGGGCAGTGATTGGGGACACTGCCCTGTGTAGGGTGCTGTCTTTCGGATTTGATGTTAAACGGGTGTCCTGACTCTCTGAGGTCATTAAAGATCCCATGGCACTTATTTTAAGAGTAGGGGTGTTAATCCCGGTGTCCTGGCTAAATTCCCAAGCTGTCCCTCATACCATCAAGGTCACCTAATCATCCCCAGCTTACAATTGGCTCATTCATCCCCCTCCTCTCCCCTGTAACTATTCCCCAGGTTGTTGCTGTAAATGAGAACTTATTCTCAGTCAATTTACCTGGTAAAATAATGGTAAAAAAATAAACGGCATGTCCTAAATTACACCTCTATTTTTTTCAGTGGGAGGGAGTCTTGTAGATCACACACACCCTCAGTATTCACATAAAACTTTTGTAATTGCTGTGCATACAGTGTGGTTGAGTTTGAGATGGACAGGGCTCAAATCAAAGGTTGTTTGTGGATTGCATTGCTGTCAAGGTGATGAACCACTGTGAGGGAAAAATCATTTGTATGTGCTCATTTCTAACCACCACTCAGTGTTAGACTGGTTAGAATGTGTTTTTCATAAGGACAAAAACAGACTTCCCAACAGAGGTTTGGACATTTTGGCATCAAAGATGGCTGCCAAAACCATATTTTGGAGCTGGTTGTTTTAAAAGTAAATGCAGTTGGCTGTTTTAGTGCTAATAATAGTCTTTGCCTTGTGTGCAGAGTTCCAATACACTCCAAACAGTGTTGTTTATCCTTGGTTGAGCGTAATACGTTGTGAAATGTTAAATTCTTAATATTGTCCCGAGTGACAGATTATGTTTTATCTTCATCAACGATGGCCATTCAGAGCTCGTCCTAATTTTGGAGTTAATAGTGACGGGTGTTGTTTGTATGGGGAAAGAAACATTTGGCACACAAAAACAGAACTGTGTTCAAATCGCTTTGCCTTTTCATCTCTTTCTATCTTAGCTATGCATCTCTCATATGGAGAAACACCAGGAAATTCTAAATTATTTATAAATTACCTTTACCTTATCAGATAAAATCCATTGCCTTTTATCATTTACAATTCATTTATAATGGCATCAGGAAGAAAGGTTAAAAGGTCCATTCCTGGGCATTCCAAGGAGCAGAAGGCCAAAAGCCAATACAGAAAACCCTGTCATATCTGCATAATCAGAGGTTTGGCGTTTCTAATTGAATGATATTGAAGCTTTATTATTTATTGCCCATAGTGACTCATGCTTGACCTATCAGTGTTTGCTGAGGGGAAATTTAAAATGCATTAGCCCCCTTGCACTTCAGATTGTCAGTCAGGATAGCTCTATCAGATTAATGGGACTATGATGGTTTTGGACCAGGTCCATGTGCAGGAAAGGAGAATTTCCCCCAAGTCATTTCCTGTTATAGCGCAGTGATCATCCACTGCAAATATTTACTAGGATTTAGGAGTTTTCCCTCCTCGGATGATTTAGGAAATCAACACCTAGTAGTGGAAAGTCAAAAACACCTTTCAGGTGTCTGAAAGTCACACACAATGGATTCCTCAATATTTTTTCAGGCACGTTAAGTGTAAAATCTTAACTGCCCAAAGTGTCAACATTCTTATATGTCTTAACTCTCTGAGATCAATAGCCCCCAGCGGAAATAGTTGGGACTGGAGTAAAAATATAGTCCACTCTTGGATCACAAGGTATTATTACATGTCATTAAGGATATGGCTATATTTATGTCTAAGTGCTTACATAAGGTGGGGTCAGAACCCCTAGGAATAGTCATTACTGCACTATGAGACAGCATGTTTGAATTAAAGGGGTAAAATTATCATCATTTCTTAATCTCTTACTGTCCTGGTCCGGTTTTGATTGAGTGTGGTCCATTGGTCCTCCCGATAATAGCATAGCACAGTGACAATCTTGCATGATGGCGGCAAAGTGTTCGTGGAACCATGAGAAGCAAATCAATTACCAATTTGATGTGCCTCGTGCACTTATTCTAACAAATCTGCCGAAGCCATATTAATTGGGACCACATCCAAGCTCCCTACAGTTCCGCTGAAGGCCACCTTGCACCACCAATTAGACATAATGACTTAGAGTACATTAATGAAAATCAACAGAACAAAGACAGATGGAATACGTCAAAACCTTTTGCCTTTGTTATAAATGCCTCTTTCATGTGCCTTTGAAGTGCTGGCTATGGTAATTGTGTTCTTAATTAGCTGTTTAGACGATGCACTGAAATCAGTCCATTTTAATACTCTTACATGGTTATCAGTTTCAGTTATCAAAACCTTTAAGTGGATTTATGAATTCACTCAGAACAATCATCAAGGCTTTCACTCTTAAATACTCAATACTACAATAATATGCTTGTGTTGGTGTGTGTTTGGGTGTTGTGTGGAGTATTCTCAACACATTTCACTACACTTCACTACTATCTTCTACACATTATACATACAGATCATACACTAGGCAGCTTGCCTGACCAACAGAGAGAAAATAGCTTTTCTGATTTCCATAATCCTATACCCCCCCAGTACAACAGTCTCCTGAATTGTACATTGTGAATCAAAACATTTAACCTGTGAGACGTTGGTGGCTGGTTTCAGATGTGATGTGCACACTGCAATCATTCAAAGTTCGCTTAAAAATGAATGAAGCTACAAATCAGAATTTATGCCTTAGTTCATCGTTAATAACAGCTGTTGCCATTCTAACCTAATTGTATCACTTGTCAAACATGCAGTATGGTAACTGCACCCACATATTTACAGGATAACGATCAAGGGTAATGTTTTTTACTAATTGAATCAACTGCAAAAATGAAAATCACTAAGATTGCGCAAACCAAGTTTTATTTTAGGAGGGGGCCTATCTATCTTTTTGTGTGTTGTAGGTCATAATTTTGCCCGTTACAGAAATGGACAGCAAAACCGTCTCCTTCTGCAGCCAGATAAATGCATTTAATTAAGGAGTTGTTTCAGACGGTTGCCTCTGATATTTCCAGATATCAGCTAAAACGTTTCCCTGTAATGGATAAGGAGCCTGATGCTATGATATGAAATACCTGAAAGCCCACTGCATGCTTGGGGACACTGTCCAACTAATACATAATTCAAATACTGAACATGTCATATCTTATGCTATACAGGCTTCGTGAAAATAATATGCTAATCTATGCCGCTGCTTGGCTTTGATTTATAGTAAGGGAAAAATTGTACCATAACACATTATCATTCAGACGTTACAGTCAACACCTTAATATTCTTTCAACAGCTAACCCTTCCATCAGCCAATCTGGCTATACTATTAACAGTGTGCAATAACTTCTGCTTGCTGTTGCATGTTCAATGAGTAGGGAAAGGCTTTAAGTTTTATAAGTCTTTGCCGGGTCTTACTCCCATTAGCAATAAACCAATGGTTAGCTGAATGGAAGGGGGAGATGGAGACACAGTATCTGACAATATACCTTGGCACCCTTCCACTTTTCTTAAATAATTCCCTATTTCTTCTAAAATAAATAGAAATTAAAATAAATTCACCACACCTTGGATTTTCAACATTGCAGAATCAATTGTATTTTTGTTAACCTACATTTACAATTTAAAATGTGAAAATAAAGATAAATGGCATGCACAAAATGATTGGCACCCTGGTGCTTGTACTTGGTTGCACAACCTTAGACCAAAATAACTGCAGACGAACCTTTCTACTAAACATAAAAAAATATTTACACTTTGACATTATGTGGTATTGTGTGTAGGCCAATACACCCAGTCACTACAAAGAGTCACTCAGTTGTCGGAGAGGAAAGAAACAATTGTGGCTCAGTTGGTAGTGCAAGGCACTTGTAACGCAATGGTTGTGGGCTTGATTTCCACAGGGGACTAGGATTAACAAATTTGAAAATATATGCACTCTGTAAAAGGCGCTGCATGGTCAATCCAACGTGTGCATTGGCCGTGCAGCATTTAAAGCGATACTGCTTCAGCAGAAGGCAGGGCATTCATACTTCTTGCAGAGCTGTTGTGAAGGAAGTTGTTTGTGTTTATACAGGACCTCCTGCACCCACCTGCCATCAACCAATCATGTCAATGCAGAGCTATATGGAGCCCTCCGCATTGTTACAACATTTGGAAGACGCACAGCGATATGGTACGGAGCTCAATTTGTCTTCTGCATGCTTCCGAAGGCTTCGCAATTGCGTCACACCCTCCATACGGAGCATCTGAACACATTTTCGGATCAAGCATAAATTGCTAAACTGCTAAATGACTAATATTTAAATGCTCCTGGATTTCATCAGGAGGCCAATGGTGACTTTAAAACAGTTACAGATTTTGGCTGTGATAGGAGAAAACTGAGGATGGATCAACAACATTGTACAGTAGTTACTCCACAATCCTAATCTAATTGACAGTATGAAAAGAAGGAAGCATGTACAGAATACTATAAAAACTACTTGAAATCTTGTATCCTACTGTAGGCACTAAAATAAAACCAGTGGTCCTCTGATCACAGACACGTGTGACCACCAGACAAACAGACCAGGGGTTAATTCAACGTGACGCAACCTTTTGGAAGGTAAAAAAATATATATAATATGTAGAACAAACACCCCTCACTGGCATCACTCTATTTGTATGATCTAGCTGCAACGTCCGACAATGTTTGGCTACTGACACATGTCCTGGTGACAAACCTCCTGCTGACTCAACTCTGACTGAAATCTTCCTATGGACACCGTACACTGAATTAAACATTTTACTCCAAAACACCTGATAATCTGCTTATTTCATGATTCCTTGTGCACATTCAAAGCCCTCAGTACCAGAGGCAGCAAAGCAACCCCACAGTATTATCAAACCTCCCCCATATTTGATTATAGTGAGGGTGTTATTTTCATTGAATGCTTAATCACGTTGTTAGTAAACACAGCACTGATCTGTATTCCCAAAGAGCTAAAACTGTGTTTAACTGACCTACAGAACATTTTCGCCAGGATTTAGGTTTGTTTAGGTGGGTTTTTGATCAGGCTTTTACGTGTCTTCTTCAGCAGTGGGGTATTCCTATGTTTACCAATGACCAAATTAAGCTTTCAAAGAAAAGATGGGAAAGGTTCAATAATGCTGTGGGGTTGCTTTGGTGCCTCAGGTACTGGGGGCCTTGAATGTGTGCAAGACATTACAAAATCAGTAGATTATTGGAGTGCAATGTTCATCACAGTGTTCAAAAACAGTCTCTGTTGAAGTTTGTGGGTCTTCCAGCAGGACAACAACTCCGAAACACATCAAAACGCTCTGGAAACACCAACGTGCTTACGGTATCCATGGAGGACATATGTAGGTCATTCAAACGTCATTTAAGCGTGTTAACCCTCGCAAGGCTGCCGGACCAGACAACATCCCTAGCCGCGCCTTCAGAGCATGTGGAGACCAGCCAACTGTTGTGTTTACTGACATTTTCAATCTCTCTTTAGCTCGGGCAGTTATATTCACCAGCTTCAAGATGTCCACCATCATCCCTATGCCTACGAAAGGGAAAGTAATTTAAATTAATGACTACCGACCTGTAGCACTTACTTCCTTCACCATGAAGTGCGTCGAGAGGCTAGTCAAAGACCAGATAACCTCCTCCATCCCTGACACTTTCGAACCCTCTCCAATTCACTTACCGACCCGACAGATCCCTGGAAGACGTAATCGTCACTGCACTGCCCCGACCCACCTGAACAAAAGGGATGCATACGTTAGGATGCTGTTTATCGACCACAACTCAGCTCACCACAAAGGCTCACGGCCCTGGGACGGATCTCCTCCCTATGCAACTGGGTCCTGGACTTCCTGACAGGCCTCCCCAGGTGGTGAAGATAGGCAACATTACCTCATCCACACTGATCCTCAACATGAGGCCCCACAAGGGTGTGTCCTCAGTCCCCCCCTGTAACCTGTGTATACCCACAACTGCATGGCCTCACACAGGTCCAACTCCATCAAGTTCACTGACGACACAACATTGGTGGGCCTGATTACCAGCAACAACAGGTTGGCCTACAGGGAGGTGGTAGGCACTCTGACTGCATGGTGCCAGGTAAACAGAGTCTCGCTCAACTTCAGAAAAACAAAGGAGCTGATTGTGGACTTCAGGAGGAACCAGGCTGGGCACGCCCCCATCCTCATCAATGGGCCATCGTGGAGATCAAAAACGTCAAGTTCCTCAGCGTACACATCTCCGAGGGCCCTCACAGTGTTCTATTGAACACCATCGAGAGCATATTGTCGGGCTGCATCACAGCTTAGTATGGCAACTCCAACTCCATCGACTGCAGGGCGCACTGCCTGCCCTCTAGGACACTTACAACACCAGGTGTTGCAGGAAGACCAAGAAGGGACCCATCAGGGACCCCAGCCACCCCCAGCCATGGACTGTTCTCCCCACTTCCATCACTAAGACACGGGAGGTATAGGAGCATCATGGCCACAATTGAAAGACTGGCCAATAGCTTCTACCATCAGGCTGCTGAATAGCCACCACTAGTCCGCAACCTGCTCACCCCTGTCCCCAGTGGTAGGAAAAAGTACCCAATTGTCATACTTGAGTAAAAGTAAAGATACCTTAATAGAAATTGACTCGAGTAAAAGTATCATTTCAGGTTCCTTATACTAAGCCAGTCAGTGTCATGACTTTACTTTCATTGATCTGATGACTGTTATCTAATCAACCCATTATGTTTAATTGTTACCCAATTTAAAATAATCATATAACAATTAACTCATTACGATTTGAGGCACCACAAGAGCGGTTATTTAAAGAATTACCATGTCCTGAATTAAACTCTAAAAGTCTTTATCTATCACATCTATAAACAGTCAACTTATTAATCATCTCGTATCATATCATCATTCTGAACAGTCGTAACCTTGCATCTGCAAAAACCTGAGCCTTACTTATGATTCAGTACTACACAAATTGGTTTAATGATTTATTTACTAGCTAACTAAATGGTAACACAGGATAAACATACACACTTAATAGTTAGAAACAGGTCCCTAGGGGACTGACAAAAATAAGGAAGCTTGTTACAAAAGATATAGAGAGGGTGAGAGAGAGCGAGGGACAGAGACACGTAACGTTGGTACATTTAGAAACTACACTCACTTATATTTTGCACACGGACCACCGCCTGCTTGGAGTAAGAAATCATGAATAATCTGGAAGATGCTTCTTTGAAGATAGGCTAGCCAGCCGTGTCGATGGCTCCCAGTGGGGTGATGAGAATAGTGGAATATGATGGTTAACTGGTCCCACTTAAATTCGCTTTTCTAGATACCTTACTTAGGACATCTAACCAGCCGTACCAGTGATTGTCCGGGAGGTGAGTTTATCGCCTCTACCTCTTACTGAGATTGAGAGTTCAAACCACTTTAAAAGTGAGCTGCAGCTCTACGTCTCTCTGATCTAATATGTTCATTCTTAATAAGGATCCGCCCCTTTTTTTCAATTTTCGACTGAAATGACAACATTTGGCAACATTTGAAAGGAAATACTTGGAAGTTTGTGGAAATGTGAAAGAAATGTAGGATAATATAACACAATAGATCTGGAAGAAGATAATACAAAGACAAAAACAACCGTTCTTTTGTATTTTTTGTACCATCATCTTTGAAATGCAAGAGAAATGCCATAATGTATTATTCCAGCCCAGGTGCAATATATATTTTGGTCACTAGATGGCAGAAGTGTATGTACAAAGTTTTAGACTGATCCAATGAACCACTGTATTTATGTTAATTAATTTGTATCAAGACTGCCCATATTATCCTCATTTGTTTATTAATAACTTTTTATGTAAAAAATTGTGCACTCTCATCAAACAATAGCATGGTGTTTGTTTCACTGTAATAGCTACTGTAAATTGGACATTGCAGTTATATTAACACGAATTTAAGCTTTCTACCAATATCAGACATGTCTATGAACTGGGAAATGTTCTTGTTACTTACAACCTCATACTAATTGCATTAGCCTATGTTAGCTCAACCGTCCCGTGGAAGGAACACTGATCCTGAAGAAGTTTTAACTCATCATTTTATACAGTTCGTTCAAAAGGGCGGTTCCGTCAGGCTGGCAGGCTCTCTGACCTCACTCAAGGGGGAAGTGACTACTTACTGTGCACAATTATAGAAACAATTTCCTCTTATAGTTTCTAAAATGACATCCGTCTCTTAACAAAAATACTTTCATAATTTTCCATATAGCATGCACAACACAGATGGAAACTTTGTACATGTAGTGTGTATACTTGTCAAGTTAGAGTATTTCCTTTATAACATTTTTAATAACATCACAAAATAATACACAATATGACATTGTTGTTATAGGTTGCCTCTGACCATTTCCCACGTTCTATGTTAGAAATATTGTTCCAGTTGTTACATTTGAACGTGTTAGAGTTTCAGCGGGAAAAGTGTTCTTAAAACGAAGAACATAGGGTGAGACCCAGATGCAGACACGGGAGGCAGATGGTTTGAGTCTCTGATATTTATTAAAATCCAAGGGACAGGCAAGAGAATGGACAGGCAAAATATCATAACAAGGTCAGAGTCCAGGTGGTACAGAGTGGCAGGCAGGCTCGAGGTCAGGGCAGGCAATATGGTCAGTTAGGCGGATTCAGAGCCAAGGCAGGCAAGGGTCAAAAGTTTGCCACAAGCCACCTGGGAGACACACCAAACATGTGGAAGAAGGTGCTCTGGTCAGATGAAACCAAAATTGAACTTTTTGGCAACAATGCAAAACGTTATGTTTGGCGTAAAAGCAACACAGCTCATCACCCTGAACACATCATCCCCACTGTCAAACATGGTGGTGGCAGCATCATGGTTTGGGCCTGCTTTTCTTCAGCAGGGACAGGGAAGATGGTTAAAATTGATGGGAAGATGGATGGAGCCAAATACAGGACCATTCTGGAAGAAAACCTGATGGAGTCTGCAAAAGACCTGAGACTGGGACGGAGATTTGTCTTCCAACAAGACAATGATCCAAAACATAAAGCAAAATCTACAATGGAATGGTTCAAAAATAAACATATCCAGGTGTTAGAATGGCCAAATCAAAGTCCAGACCTGAATCCAAATCGAGAATCTGTGGAAAGAACTGAAAACTGCTGTTCACAAATGCTCTCCATCCAACCTCACTGAGCTCGAGCTGTTTTGCAAGGAGGAATGGGAAAAAATGTCAGTCTCTCGATGTGCAAAACTGATAGAGACATACCCCAAGCGACTTACAGCTGTAATCGCAGCAAAAGGTGGCGCTACAAAGTATTAACTTAAGGGGGCTGAATAATTTTGCACGCCCAATTTTTCAGTTTTTGATATGTTAAAAAAGTTTGAAATATCCAATAAATGTCGTTCCACTTCATGATTGTGTCCCACTTGTTGTTGATTCTTCACAAAAAAATACAGTTTTATATCTTTATGTTTGAAGCCTGAAATGTGGCAAAAGGTCGCAAAGTTCAATACTTTCGCAAGGCACTGTAAATACCCAGGGGGTGGAGACAAGCACAAGGACAGGTGAAACAGATCAGGGTGTGACTGAACATTTCTTTGGTGAATTTGGAGAGGGATGTCAGTGTTCTGTCCTTGATTTACAACAGGGAGTGAGGTGTTAACCCCCACCAGCACTCCTCCCTCTGCAGGTGAGAGGGGGTCTGGTGGAAGTTATTTATTGCTTTGCTGATCTGACCTATTTGGATCCTCACAGGACAGTCATGACATCAGACTCCAAAATGTTCTTGTTTTTTTAAATTTAAGGATAGCCAAGAGCACACTTCAACACTTTGACAATAATTTACAAACAAAGCGTTTGTGTTTAGTGAGTCAGCCAGATCAGAGGCAGTAGGGATGACCAGAGATGTTCTATTTATAAGTGTGTGAATTGGGAAATTTTCCTGCCCTGCTAAGCATTAGAAATATAATGAGTAGTTTTGGGTGTCAAGGAAAATGTATGGAGTAAAATAATATTATTTTCTTCAGGAACGTAGTGGGGAAAAGTAAAGATTGTCAAATATAGAAATAGTAAGGTAAAGCACTGATACCCCCAAAAACAACTTAAGTATTACCATAAATAGTTTTACTTAAGTACTTTACACCGCTGCCTGCCCTCCCGGGTTGTGTCAAGTTGGCTGGATGTCCTTTGGGTGATAGACCAATCTTGATACACATGGGAAACTGCTGAGTGTGAAAAACCCAGCAGCGTTGCAGTTCTTGACACACTCAAACCGGTGCGCCTGGCACCTACTACCATACCCTGTTCAAAGGCACTTCAATTATTTTGTCTTGACCATTCACCCTCTGAATGGCACAAATACACAATCCATGTCTCAATTGTCTCAAGGCTTAAAAATCCTTCTTTAACCTTTCTCCCCCCTTCATCTACACTGATTTGAAGTGGATTTAACAGGTGACATCTATAAGGGATCATAGCTTTCACCTGGATTCACCTGGTCAGTCTATGTCATGGAAAGAGCAGATGTTCCTAATGTTTTGTACATATAATATAACACAGGAATAACAAGGTGTGTTGACCATTTAAACTTGTTTAAGAAGAAATAGGGAATTATTTAAAGGCACAGTGCAGTCAAATGTGTTTTTTATGTTTTATGTTTTTCCTGTGTTTTTTACATTTTCCTGTGTTCATTTTGCATCACATGATGTGGCAGGTGACACTGGGTTTTGAAAGCCCAATATCTTGAAAAATTCACTGCTGACATTCAAAACATTTTGAGACTGTATCAAGTGGACAAAATAACAAAATATATTTTTGGGGTGGATTTTCCCTTCAAGAAAAGTGGAAGGGTGCCAATATATTTGTCAGACACTGAACTAGCTTGAAGAAGTGCTTTAGTACATTCACAATATGCTGCATCTACTAGCTAGATATATACAACAATGTTCCTCACTTCCAAGTTGTTACTATATGTCTCTTGGCCTTTCATTAGACTTTCACGGAGGTTTAATATTTACCGACACTTGTTTAAGGCCTTATCCTAGCCGTTGTTTTTTTCAGGAAACGCAGAGATCCTGGTTCGGCCCCCATTACTATCCAACACCATAGTGAACCTGGCTGTGATATTAAAACCTCTAGTGACTCCCCATCCCGCATGAGGGAGCGTAATCATCGACTGACACTAATTAGCATAACGCAACGGACATAAATATTCCTAGAAAATATTCCTATTCATGAAAATCACAAGTGAAATATATTGAGACACAGCTTAGCCTTTTGTTAATCACCCTGTCATCTCAGATTTTCAAAATATGCTTTACAGCCAAAGCTAGACAAGCATTTGTGTAAGTTTATAGATAGCCTAGCATAGCATTTTGTCCAGCTAGCAGCAGGTAACTTGGTCACGGAAATCAGAAAAGCAATCAAATTAAATCGTTTACCTTTGATGAGCTTTCGATGTTTTCACTCACGAGACTCCCAGTTAGAAAGCCAATGTTCCTTTTTTTTTTAAATATTATTTTTGTAGGCGAATTAGCTCCGTTTGTTCTTCACGTTTAGCTGAGAAATCGCCCGGAAATTGCAGTCACGAAAACGCCGAAAAATATTCCAAATTAGCTCCATAATATCGACAGAAACATGGCAAATGTTGTTTATAATCAATCCTCAAGGTGTTTTTCAAATATCTATTCGATAACATATCCACCGGGACAATTGTTTTTTCAGTAGGACCGATTGGAATAATGGCTACCTCCTGTATTTTACGCGAGATTCACTCTGGGAGCATCAGGTGACCACTTGCGCAATGTAGCCGCTTACGGGTATTCTTCAACATAAATGCGTAAAACTACGTCACAATGCTGTAGACACCTTGGGGAATACGGAGAAAAAGTAATCTGGTTGATAGACCATTCAGTGCTCAATAGGGACGTATTGGAACGCAGTGCTTTCAAAATTTGAGGCACTTCCGGATTGGATTTTTCTCAGGCTTTCGCCTGCAATATCAGTTCTGTTATACTTACAGACAATATTTTTACAGTTTTGGAAACTTTAGAGTGTTTTCTATCCTAAGGTGTCAATTATATGCATATTATAGCATCTTGTCCTGACAAAATATCCCGTTTACCACGGGAACGTTATTTTTCCAAAAATGAAAATACTGCCCCCTAGTCACAAAAGGTTATTAAGGGGTTGAGAAAGGGGACACATAATTAATGAATTACTCCCCTATGATAATGGTTTCCTGAAGTCTTGTCATTAAATACTTTAATGGTGACTTTGGCCATTGAAGTCATCGAGACACTGCAGCGTGGCAGTTTCTAGCATAGCTTCAATAAAGAAACGAGGCCCTTTGCTCCACTAAGAGCTTAAAGGAATAGTTAATGTAGTCAAATTAAAAGCTTTGGTTGAAATTTGAAAGTTATATATTGTTCAGGGTCTGTGATGGTCATTGTACACATTTGGTAACTGAATTAACTTATTCTTGATTGATGTGATCAAATGATCTCTTCTACGTTACAATTAATGTATTGGTACAGTTTTATAACACTTACTTATTACTACTAAATATTTGGTGGTCATCTTATCGTGGACTGAATGTATGTAATGCATTTTTTGTTTGATCCTTCTTACTGCATGACACACTTGGGATGTCCGTAAACCAGATATGCACATAAGTTATCTATCCATTTTATTAACATTATTAGTTTACAATCCTAATTGTGTTATATTGAAATATTTGAAATTAGTTGTTTTCTTTTCAAGGTGAAATGGGTTGTTTCCTTGTCAGGTAACCAAATGGCTTTAAAATAGATTTTTCCAATCTGTGTCACGCCCTGGTCAAAGTATTTTGTGTTTATCTTTATGTATTTGGTCAGGCCAGGGTGTGGCATGGGGTTTTTGTAATTGTGGTGTGTTTGTCTTGGGGTTTTGGTGGTGGTATTGGGATTGTAGCTTAGTGGGTTGTCTAGCAAGGTCTATGGCTGTCTGGAGTGGTTCTCAATCAGAGGCAGGTGCTTATCGTTGTCTCTGATTGGGAACCATATTTAGGCAGCCATATTCTTTGAGTTTGTCGTGGGTGATTGTCCTGAGTGTCTTGATGTCCTTGTTTGATGTTAGTTGACACAAGTATAGGCTGTTTTCGGTTTTCGTTTCGTTTATTGTTTGTAGTGTTCGTGTTTAGTCGTGTTTACGTTTGTTTAAATAAACATGGATCGCAATCGACACGCTGCAGTTTGGTCCGACTCTCCTTCACTATATGAAAACCGTTACAATCTGGCTACGATGACAATTAGATTGCGAGGGCAGGAAAGGTATACAATCTACCATTTAAATAAATAATTCTCACTCTATGTCACTCTTAACTTTCCAATCTGGAAAAACAGAAAGTTAACAGAGGGGGAAAATCTATAAGTATCCCCTGGAGAGACACTAAGAAACCCAATGGTAATTTACTTTAGACCATAGTCTCATAAATTACCCAGCGTCCCCTCACTAACTTTGCCCCGATCAGAGTGTTGTGGGGCCTCCCCTGGTGTGTGCATTTTCAGCTCCACGCCAGCACTGTGGCTCCACACCCCTCTGGGGGGGACCCCAGAGGGACTCACAACCTGAGACATCTGGAAGGGAAGGAGAAGGATATGTGTGAGGGGATGGTGTTTAGGAGGGAGAGGTGGTGTGTATGAGTGTAACAGACTCCCACTTGGCCTCCCTGACAGCCCATTGACAAGTTGCAGCTGCTGGGTAGACTCTCCCACTGCTCTGGGGGCTACTGTTGCGCACGTGCCTGGAGTCAAGAGTCCTCCGAGTTCCATCACTTCCTGGCCAGCCAAGATTCCCTGCATTCTACTTTCTCTTTCTCTTCATTCATGGCTTTTTAGTGGCCTTTGTTCCCAAAAAGCCTTGCTTTGTTGAAGTGGGGAAGTTTCAACCAATTGCTAAAGTTAGCACTTAACAGCATTCAACATATTTTGTACTTAACTTTTTTGTTAGACAGGCCACGCATGCTTGACGATCCATAATATTTGCTGTTTTACTTCCTGAAGAAACACGTTAATAATCTGGTGTACAAAACATGTTAATGACCTGGTTTAAACATATTGAAGGGTAATAATAGGGGTTTAACTTGCTTTATGCGTCTCCTCTCAGACCCACACAACTCAAACGAACACACACGAGGTGGTGGCTCCTATTTCACTTTATGGAACTTGAAATGACATCCCACTCACAGTGCTATATTTTATCCTTAGTTCAAGTAGTCAAGCCATCTGTCAGATGCCTCTCACTTTAATTTCCTGCTTAGTAAGAGCAGTGCACTGGAGAGTCGCTCGAACCAGTGGCCCAGAGTTAATTTATGTATTATGCAAAATGGTCCATTTCCCTCTCTGTGCCACAGTTCCTGCATGTCACATTTGATTCATTCTTCGTCTCCATCCTAGGTCTGTGCAGTGCCATTCCTCCTGTGTGCTTGGCAGTTTTCGACATCCATCTTACTTGTGCGGGCATTAATCACCTTAGCCCATGGTTGCAAATCAGCAGGCTGGGGTTGAAGTAAAGTGGGCAC
The DNA here is from genome assembly GCF_018296145.1 of Oncorhynchus tshawytscha. Lineage (NCBI taxonomy): Eukaryota > Metazoa > Chordata > Actinopteri > Salmoniformes > Salmonidae > Oncorhynchus > Oncorhynchus tshawytscha. Next base: position 40,710,918 of record NC_056437.1, on the reverse strand, counting down.
CCTTTCAATGGAATAGGGCCACATACACTCATCTCCATGCTAGTTCGTTTATTGTTAGTTAGTTTCTTTTTGGAATGCGGAACAACCCAATGGGCGGTGTGCGTGTGTGTGTATAGTTGTACCATATCGTTTTTTTCTCTAGGGTTATTCTTGACATTACTACATTTTCACATGTAATCAAAGGCATTCAAGAGGGGTTACGGAGATACACCATTGCAATCTCCGATATTACGTTACCAAGGTTTTTTCTTTTAGTGTTAAATGTTATTCTCCTGCTGCACTACTAGTTGTATCACTCCGTAAATGTGAAAATCACCAAATCCAAGGCTGCCCTACCATACCTCCTTGCCTGTCCAAAATAAATATTGAAATGTCAATGATTTATTTGACCGAGAGGAGAGCCAACAGAAAGAAGCATCAATCTCAGATAAAGCATCTGAGTGACCGAAAATGTCTGCACCCCACTGTCTCAGTATGTGTAGACCATGTATCTGATGCTGTCTGGGCAAAAACAATATGACATGTAAATACTCTTTTTTTGGCCAGACAAAGATCTCTGGTATCAGCTACTTGCAAATTGGAAAGGACAGTTGGCATGTGCACTGTTCAGATGCTGGTTTCCCCTAAAGTAAATTAGATTTTTTGTCAAAATGATGTAATAACTCCTGTTTAAATAAAATCATTTTAAATACTTCACCAGAGAACATGAGCATTAGCATCTTTAAAACCTCTCAAGGGTATGTGGGACGGTAGCGTCCCACCTTGTCAACAGCCAGTGAAAGTGCAGGGCTCCAAATTCAAAACAGAAATCCCATAATTAAAATTCCTCAAACATACATGTATTTTACACCATTTTAAAGATACACTAATTGTAAATCCAGCCACAGTGTCTGATTATGTTAGGTGAGTGCCTATTCACAGAATAACACAGCCATTTTTCCAGCCAAAGAGAGGATTCACAAAAAGCAGAAATATATATCAAATTAATCACTAACTTTTGATGATTTTCATCAGATGACACTCATAGGACTTCATGTTACACAATACATGTATGTTTTGTTCGGTAAAGTTCATGATTATATCCAAATATCTGAGATTACATTGGCGCGTTGTGGTCAGAAATACATTGTCTCAAACAAACATCCGGTGAAAGTGCAGAGAATCACATAAAATGACAGAAATGCTCATCATAAACATTGATAATCTATACAAGTGTTTTCATGGAAATATAGATAACACTCTCCTTAAAACCTGTTAAAGCGAGGGGTCCCTCTCAGGGAGCGCCCCCCCCCCCCGTTATGCTGAAACGGTGGCGCAGGGAATGCAAAAATATTCTTAGAAATATTTAACCTCCACACATTAATAAGTCCAATACCTCAAATGAAAGATAAACACCTTGTTCACCTACCCAGCATGTCAGATTTTTTAAATGTTTTACGGCCAAAACACAGCACATATTTATATTAGACCACCACCGAAACAAAGACAAGAGGCAGCCATTTTGTCCCAGAAAATATAAAATTATAAAAGCAGGATTAAAAAATAAATAATTGACTAACCTTTTGAAAATCTTCATCAGATGACAGTCATATGACATGTTACACAGTACATTTATGTTTTGTTCAATAATATGCATTTTATATCCATAAATCACGGTTTACATTGACGCCATGTTCATAAAATTATCAAAAATGTCCGGAGAAATTATAGAAAGCTACGCCAGATAACAGAAATACTCATCATAAACTTTGACATAAACTTTGACTAAAGATACATGTTCTACATATAGTTAGAAAGATACACTGGTTCTTAATGCAACCGCTGTGTCAGATTTGTTTTTAACGTTACAGAATTAGTTGACTATGCAATAACCTGAGATGGCGCTCAGACGTAACAATATTTCTCCGCTATGTTGGAGTCAACAGAAATACAAAATTACAACAGAAATATTCCCTTACCTTTGATGGTCTTCGATCAGAATGTAGTGGAAGGAGTCATACTTACCCAATACATCGTTTTGTTTCAATTCTAGTGTCCATGTAGTAGCATATGCTACCACTTTCAGCTCAAATGCCCAAAAAATGACTTCTGGTCCAGAATAATTGCGCATCAAAACTTCCAAATTACATATTATAGGTCGACTAAACTGGTCAAACTAAGTGCAGAATCAAGCTTTAGGATGTTATAAACGTACAAAAACAAATGGCATTCCAACCGGACAATCCTAGTTCATCTAGGGCTAGCTGGAACAAAGGAAGCTCTGTGCCCAAAGCGCGCCCTAACGCACATGGAAATCCTTGCGATACTCAAAGTTTTTTGCCTCATTGGGTCAAAGTTCACAGCATTTTCACAATTAAACGCTCTACTGAATGAGGACATCTAGTGGAAGACATAGGAAGTGTTTCCAGACCCATAACTTGTTGGGAAGGGAGGGGGCGATGACGTCAAAGTTGCCCCAACTTTCAGGATCCCAAAACTAGTTTGGAAGATTGCCTGCCCTGTGAGTTCTGTTATACTCACAGACATAATTCAAACGGTTTTAGAAGCTTCAGATTGTTTTCTATCCAATAATAATAATAATATGCATATATTAGCAATTTAGGACAGATTTTTATGCAGTTTACTATGGGCACGCAATTCATCCAAAGTGGAAATATCGCCCCCTATCCTGAACAAGTTTTAATGCAACCGCTGTGTCAGATTTCAAAAACGCTTTACGGCGAAAGCACACTTTGCGATTATGTTAGCTAGTCACAGAAAAGCATACAGCCATTTTCCAGCCATGGAGTGTCACAAAAGTCAGAGCATAGCATTACAATTAATCACATACCTTTGATGATCTTCATCTGGTGGCACTCCCAGGTCTCCATTTTAGACAATAAATATTAGTTTTGTTCAATAATGTCCCTCTTTATGAGCAAAAAACTCCTTTTTGTTTGCGAGTTTTGTCCAGTAATCCGAATGCAGAAAGCGCGTGCACTAATTCCAAGACAAAGGTTTTTTTTAAAGTGCAATAAAAGTTAGTAGAAACATGCCAAATTATGTCTAAAATCAATCCTCCAGTTGTTTTTGTCATAAATAATCAATAATATTTCAACCGGACAAAAGCTTCGTCAATAGGAAAGGAGAAACAAGAAAGGCGCGTTCACGATCAGTGCGCATGGCTGATGAATGGAAATTTCCACTGGCCACTGATATTTAAGTGCTGTATCTCCCTCATTTTTCAGAGTAAAAGCCTGAAACAATGCCTAAAGACTGGTCACATGTAGAGGAAGTCACAGAGCTCGTAAACTGGGTCCTAAGTCTTTGTATGGTGGATAGGCTTTCAATGGAAAAACAGCCTTTCAAAATAATAGTACTTCCTGGTTGGATTTTCCTCTGCCAAATCAGTTCTGTTATACTCACAGACATTATTTTAACAGTTTTGGAAACTTTAGAGTGTTTTCTATCCAAATCTACTAATTATTTGTATATCCTATATTCTGGGACTGAGTAGCAGAAAGTTTAATTTGGGCATGCTTTTCATTCAAAATTCCGAATGCTGCCCCATACCCTAGTGAAGTTTAAAAAAATAGCTGTGGATTGTTTCAAATCACAAGTGCTTAGGCCTATGCCTAATTGAGAAGCCCGCAATTTGGGCAGCGCACGTGGCCATAGGCCTAGCTGATCATTGAGTTGCCACTGTCAGTGAAAAGCATCTAAAATATGTGATAAGATAATGTGTCTTGAGCATAATTTTAAATGTTGAGACAAGAAGAAGGGGAGGGTATGTGGCGAAGATAAGACATATCTCTCTCCAGAATGCATCCACTCAGCTCTCCAGAATGCACACAGCTGTCTCCCGCCAATTCTTGCGTGAATTGTTTGCTCTTCGATTGTTTGTTTTTATCAATTTCCCATTACATACGTATGTCATCAGCTGTAAATGTACCATTAATCCCCGTTATTTGGTTACATTCATTTCTGTTAATGCATGTTTTAATTACAGTAATTTACTGTTCTCATTATCAGAGTTGGCGGAGTTCACAACCTGCTACACTTGTGAGAATACATGTTTTGGTTTATTTCTTAACCATCATTTACGAGTTTTGCCAATCTTTCCATTGTCTTTTGTTTGGAAAGCTCCATGTGAGCAATGAGCATGTGCCTGGTTTCTCTTTCGTGATAATGTTGAGGGAGTGGGCGAAGCTGAGTACGCATAGGAGTATGCATAGAAGTAGGCCTACCTGGCATGCTGCGCAAATGTAGGAACGTTTCCATTTGGGGGATGTTGAATTTCTAATCGTGTTAACTCACAATGTCCACCACAGATAAGCTGAGCTTCTCAGTCATTCTTTCTTCAACTCACACAATAAGTCAATGAAGTCTGTTTTTTAACATCCATTGTAAATGATAGACTAATAGTTCCTTATAGCAATTCTACACATTTTGCCATGACTTATACCGTGTCAATATCTGAGTGAGAGTGACTAACAAAATCAATGGGGTCCCCTGTAGGTCAGGGCCCCTGGGCATGTGCCCAGTCGCTATTTGGCCTTGATTAATACAAGTTAAGATAGCTGGCTAGACTAACTAACCAATCTAAACATTGTTAGCTGACTGTTAGCTGACATGGCTAATTGAGTGGCTGTCAGTGATTAACATAACAAGAGAATAATTGCTGATGCACAACCGCATTTCTAACTTTCTCCTTGTGTATTCTACTATTCTAACTCTAAGTTGAAACCCCAACTGAGTTCCTTTTCTTTTTGGGGCCTGGGTCCCTAAGCGACCCCTCATATTATGTCGCTTATGCCTGGAGCCGGCCCTCGGGCCCTGCCTCACAGTATTCCAACACTCTCCTGGCCTTGATAATCACCAAAAGAGCACAATATTATGATCTGATGATCCCCTAAATCCAGTGGAAACGTCTTTTCCAAGCTTGCACAAAAATAGCTGCTGTCCCAAGCTCACTGACGCAGGAAACTCTGAGGGCCCCGAATAGGCAAGTTGATACAAAGTTAGCTAGTGACAGCTTCGGGCCATATCCATTTGATTGATTTGATACAATGTTGCACTTCGCTAACGATAGCTCGAGTCAAGACTTATAGAAAGCGAGGCAGACAGGTGAAGAAGAGAGATGAATGCAATTTGAAAGAACATGCATTTTCATCAGGATATTTTCTATAGTTTTTATGTTGGCTTTAGGCCTACTATGTAATAGACTTAGTTGATGATGGAAGTTATAGGCCTGCTGCTACATTGGCCTATAGGCTATCTCTGAGTTCCATGTGCTCATTTCTTTAGCCACCAATGGATCACGGTGTATCAATGTGTCCTTATGGTAGGGGCTGGTGCTCTCGTACTAGTTGAATGGTCTTTACTATAACACCCATGAAATAAAAAATGTGCATACGTCGGCCCTGCTCAATTTACAGTACTGCAGTATTGTTGTCAGAGAGACAACAATCCGGGCATTACTACTTCCATAAATAATTGCATTTTCACAGTCTTCTGTGCACAGACAAGCAGGGTCGGTACAGAGTCGGTGCTTGGATAGGAGATCAGATTCTGCTGGAAGTGGTGTTGGAGGGCGAGTAGGGGTCCCTCTGGTCTAAAGATCAAATCCCAACGCTCCAGGGCAGTGAAGGGGACATTGCCCTGTGTAAGGTGCTATCTTTTGGAGGCAACATTAACGAGTGTCCTGACTCTCTGTAGTCATTAAAAATCCAATGCCAACTAATCATCCCGCTCACTCCTAATTGGCATATATCACTCCTCACCTCTCCACCTCAAAGCTGATATGTGGTGAGCGTTCTGGCACAAATTGGTCGCCTTGCAAGTGCATGCTACACATTGGTGGTGGATGAGGTGAGCATCCCCATTACTATGTAAAGCGCTTTGGGTGTCTAGAAAAGCTCTATATGAATCCAATCAATTATTATCATAAGTCTGTGTATGACCTCACGTAACGTGGAGAGTATAGTTGAAGAGAGACAGGCCAGAATATTCCAGCAATTACTTGCACAACCTCTAGTGACTCCCCATCCCGCATAAGGGAGCGTAATCATCGACTGACACTAATTAGCATAACGCAACGGACATAAATATTCCTAGAAAATATTCCTATTTATGAAAATCACAAGTGAAATATATTGAGACACAGCTTAGCCTTTTTATTAATCACCCTGTCATCTCAGATTTTCAAAATATGCTTTACAGCCAAAGCTAGACAAGCATTTGTGTAAGTTTATTGATAGCCTAGCATAGCATTTTTTCCAGCTAGCAGCAGGTAACTTGGTCACGGAAATCAGAAAAGCAATCCAATTAAATCGTTTACCTTTGATGAGCTTCGGATGTTTTCACTCACGAGACTCCCAGTTAGATAGCCAATGTTCCTTTTTTCCAAAAATATTATTTTTGTAGGTGAAGTAGCTCCGTTTGTTCTTCACGTTTGGCTGAGAAATCACCCGGAAATTGCAGTCACGAAAACGCCGAAAAATATTCCAAATTAACACCATAATATCGACAGAAACATGGCAAACGTTGTTTATAATCAATCCTCAAAGTGTTTTTCAAATATCTATTCGATAATATATCCACCGGGACAATTCGTTTTTCTGTAGGACCGATTGGAATAATGGCTACCTCCTGTGTTTTACCGAGAATCTCTCTGGGAGCATCAGGTGATCACTTGCGCAATGTAGCCGCTTACGGATATTCTTCAACATAAATGCGTAAAACTACGTCACAGTGCTGTAGACCCCTTGGGGAATACGGAGAAAAAGTAATCTGGTTGATAGCCCATTCACTGCTCAATAGGGACGCATTGGAACGCAGCGCTTTTAAAACATGAGTCACTTCCGGATTGGATTTTTCTCAGGCTTTCGCCTGCAACATCAGATATTATACTCACAGACAATATTTTTACAGTTTTGGAAACTTTAGAGTGTTTTCTATCCTAAGGTGTCATTTATATGCATATTCTAGCATCTTGTCCTGACAAAATATCCTGTTTACTACGGGCACGTTATTTTTCCAAAAATGAATATACTGCCCCCTAGTCACAAAAACAGCTTTCAAGCAACGTTAAATCCACTCGCCACACCTCCCGCTTGGGTTGAGCTCTCCTATTCCTTATGATGGTGTATTTTCCATCAATTCACCCTGACATCCCATTATCTTTTAACCTAAGAATTATATAGTGACTTTACCAAACCTAATAAACTGTTGTAAAACATGGCTTTGTATTAGCTGTAGGGCCTAAACTGACAACACTGCTGCACTGCACATTTTTGTGTGGGAGCTCAAGAACATTTCCGAGAAATTATACTACTTACAGTATTTAATGTTTACGTTTAAAAAAAAGTCAGGAAGTGGTTTCAAGCTAAATATAAATATTTTTGTTCAAATGCTATACCTCAACCTTGAGGGGATGTCCCGCACAAACTCAAAAGATTTCCCGATACTTGAACTATTATAATAGTATAGGGTGTCTATATTAGAACAGCTTCAGAGTACCTGGAGATAAGTCTAGATTTCACATGATGTCTTGAATAATTTAGTGGATATTACACAGTTGTAGGCCTATGCACTAAAGTAGTGACAGACAACTGTTACTTTGCCAGAACTTTAACAGTCACCCAGAAGCAGTCCACTGGTTCGATAACTCCTGGGAGATTCACATGATCCAACCTACTGTAGCAACTCATCTGGAAGTATTTCCCCTGGTGGAGTTGCAGACCCCAGTCAAGGCAGGTCATGTGCGAATATATGATTTACGTTCACACGTGAACGCTTCCCAGTTTCAGCAGCGGCCATCAGACTTCCGTCTCTGACAGCCAACCCATTTGGTCCTGAAGTGTGGTAAAAACAGATCTAGAGAGATGGGGGAGGTAAGAGAGACAAAGAAGGAGGGAGGGAGGGAAAAAGAGAGTGAGGGGGCAGCAGTTTGTTGATGAATTGACAAAAACACACAGAAGCTGTCTGTCTGTGTCCATATCCTAGTGAGCGAAAGACCTTCAGTCCAATTCTCCTTGGCCTCACCTGTCTCCCTGGTTTAGAAATGGGGAGTGGAAGGGAGGTGGGGGAGGTGGAGGAGGTAGGAGTGGTGAACTTCAATAGATGCAGATGAGGAGGATGTTTTCTATTAGAGGGGCATGAGGCACATGTGACAGGATAGACAAGACGTGTTGGAAGGGAATGGGGGGGGATCTCCCAGATGGAGGGGAAAGAGGGAGGGAATGCTGTCAGATGGTTCTGATTTCACAGCCCAGTGAGCAGCCTCTCCGCAAACACACAGAGCCAGATCTGTTGTGAGGCAAGGCGGAGAGAAATAACAGTCCCTCCATAATTCATTCTAATTACCTCCGCTGTCAGACCTGGTTACTTATCAGTACAGTGAAAGCTTATTATTCCCCCATTTTACTTTCATCCCTGGTTCCCAGCAGTGTATTGATAGTCACTTTTAACACTCTTTATTCCACTTTTCAACAGTGCGCTCATTCCACTCATTCCTCCTTCCCCATGACAGTTAATTACTATTTAGAATGGTTAATTTGAGCAATGTGTTGTTACATTCCCCCCCCCCTAAAATGTGTTTTAAATTGAAATGTTGTCAATATTGCATTTGTGGGAAAAGTAATTACTAATTTAAAAGATGTGAGTTATGTAACTTAATGCAGAGCATGCAGGTGGATCAAGGATTGTTATTTGACTGAATGATTTGCATGATTTACTGTTTGAAATCTGATGGTCATTTTGAGAAATTGTAATAGGGGATAGGATTCGCCCACAGTGTGTAAATTAGCAACAATGTTTGACCACATTACCTTACAGCTCAATTTAGTCATTAGCACAGCTAGGATACCTGCTCCGTGGACAACAAAAAAAATGCAGCTAAGCACACTCAATATCATCTACCTGTTGCCATATACTGCAACAATAATAAGAGCATAAAGTGTAAACTGCAGGTAAATACTGAATGAAAATCAATACCTTAATCAGGACCATTGAATATGTGAATACCTTTCAATTAAAGTAGTTAACTGGCCCATTAACAACTCTCAGTTTTAAGATGCTGACTAGACCATTCTATTTTGAAACGCATAAACTATTTCAAGTGTTTTAATGCAATATGAACGGGGAGCACCTGATGGAGTGAGATAAGACAGCTGTGCCATCCGCCCTCTCAGTTCTGGCATGCACCTGTACCTCCGCAGCAAAATCTGGCTCTGTTCATGAGGGCGCACTATAAAAGAGAGCGCAGGTGTTGCACAGTCCGTGACACCGACTCTGTCTGAGCGGCAAACTGTAAGGATACACAATTCTGGACCCTCATCAAGTGTTGTTACCTACACAGCACTGTGGGAGATGGAGTGTAGCCACAGAGCTGTGGCTGCCACTGCCACTCCTAGGCTCTGTCACACATCTTCATTACTCTCAATTAACCTCGATTAGCAGCTTTGGAATGTGCGGGGAGGCTGGAATCAGTTGGGCTTTTAAAAAACAATATTTCTCACTGAATGAGACAAGACTGTATTCTGTCTCTTTGAGTTGAGTGCATGTCTGATGAATATGTGAAGCTGTGTGACAGGTCTGTTTCAATCCAAACTAACATTGTTGGATCATCACTTGGGCCATTTCCAAAGCAGTGCACCAGAATCATTGGATGTTTAAGACAGCGTGTTATATGCACGCCACCAATTGTACTATAACACCTCTAAGACGTAGCTGAAACGAGCAACTGTGAAATGTTTTATTTATCCCAGTGAGTATGCCAATTCAATAAAGGTATTCAACATGTTGAGAAATTTGAAGAGTGCCTTGGAATTTTTCCAAATATGAGTTCTTCAAAACAAATAAAAGGTTTTAAAGCATGTTGATGTAGTATCCAAAGATGCAGCTGAGGAATTTGTGAAAAGAATGCACAGGTGCAGACCCTGGACCTTTAGCCTTAACCCAAGCTGGAGCATCAATAAATGATTCCCGTGGGAGACTGGACCCCGTACCACTTCAGTGAAATGACTACCAGATACAAAATAAGCCTTGTGGTTATGGTAAAACACAACGATACGGAATAACTTTGTTTGCTGAAAGAATGACACCCACCATCTCAGATTGTTGTAAAATTATATCACCTTACACATTTAGTAATGACAGAATGCATTTTAAATGTACAGTAACACTTTTGTGTGATTTAATACAATTATTTAATCGATAGGAGTGAGAAAAAAAGGTGCTTAGGACCCCAAAGTCAGAATTAACGATAAGTAATAAAATAAATACGGCACTTTATTTTAAAAGCCTATTTCACACCATGGCCTGCTGAAATCGCAAGATAACTTTTATTTTATTTTGATTTTGGCACAAATTAAAATGTGGCACTGCCCCTCATGGATTGTCTCAATGAAGAGGTCAGTTTTCGAATAGCCATGTGCGACATGCATGCACAGTTACAAGCCTGTTAGAGTCAACAGCAGGCGGACGAGCAATATCCACCATCGTAGTATGGATGAAGCCTGTGCTGGAATATGATGCTAACTGAATCTGGTTAGCTTTAGAAAACTCCAAAAAGTTAGCATTTGTAACAGTGGCCAGGTAAACAAACCAAAGCATGGTTTCTGTCAGATCTGGTCCATAGACTGCTTACAGGGTAAGAACACCAATACGTAAGTGTGAAATAATGGGGGGGGATTCTTTAAAAAAATAATCAACTAATAGCATGAACAGCACCATCTAGAGGTCAGAACCTGGTCATAGCAGCATGTAGATTTGGACATAAACCCAACAGCTTCAATTACTAATTTCTCTGAACAAGGGGGGAAAACATCACCAAATTCACTGAGAATACATTACATAGGATGAAGAAGCAATACTCTGAATTGCAGCTCTATACTACTTGTCAAACATAGAGAACTGGTACTGTATACTCGTTGTTGGGGTGTGGGGGGTCCGCGGATGGCTTTTATTATTAGATGTATTACTCATTATTAGAAAAACGTTTGGTCCAAATCGGATGTTACTTACTATAATTATTGAATATGAATACAATATTCTATTAAAATGGCCCATTTGGGTGCAATCGATTAGCTTAATTTCTCAGAGATCAAATTCTATTTCAGCAAAAGAATGCTTCAGGAATGCTTATCTTATCGATATATGACACCCCAAACCGCACTTCTTAACACACGCCCGCTTAACCCGGAAGCCAGCTGCACCAATGTGCTAGAGGAAACACCGTTCAACTAACGATAGATGTCAGCCTGTCACAAGGAGTCGGGAGCCACCTTATCTGTTTCTAACTACAGAAACGATTTCAGAACAATCTGAGTTGGTGGGTGTCATGTTTTGCTGAAATGACATGGAACAAACGACCCATGTTCTATGTTGCCAGGGGACAGTTTTGCATGTCTCAATGAGAAAGCTCAATGAATGAAGATTTTATGGTTTCAGAAAATACATTTCTCCAAGTCTCCAAAGAGCGTTTTTAGGCTTCCCTCCTTTATGATTTTACAGATAAAGTCGCCGTCATTTGTTGAAGTTTGAAGGCTTCCTTAGTGCTTTCAAAAAGGACGAGAAAATCAGAAGATAATTGTAATGATAATGTGCTGGTTTGTGCAAAGGTTCAAAGTCCTGCAACTCAAAGTAAAAAACACTGTGATGTTTTTTTATCTAACAGAAGGCTCTTAAAATCCTTTCATGCAGTGACTCCAGAAGCAAGTCCCATTTCCAGTAATCTATTGTGTCCTCTAGGTGTGCACTGATTGCAGAAAATAATCTTATTTGATGTGGCGTGTCACGGGCAAAGAAGTTTTCAGCTCCTGGAAACTGCCAGGTCAGGTCTTTATCAGAAAATTGGAGATGGAATTGTTTCGTAATAAAGGATATGCATATTTTGGACAGAGACATACTTACAGACATTGTTCTGTGAAAAAACAAACATTGAGTGACACATATAATACAAAGAAGAAGAAAAAGCTCCATAAAGTGTTTATTTTTTACAACGTCACCTTCATAGCAGACAAATGTTCCCTGGCACACGATGACAATCCATGACCTCTTTGGCTGGAACACAGAGGAGACTGGCACTAGGGGTGATGTTCCGTGTAGAGGGTGTCAGTCAGCCGAAGCATTTCACGGTGTCTCTCCTCTCACCCGCGCCAGCCCTTTACTCTCCAGAGCAAGGTTATTATAGTAAACTAAAACGAAAACTAATCATGGAAAAACTATTTAGTCAACTGAAATAAAATCATTAACAAATCTGTTTGAAAAACTAAAACTATACTAAAACTATTGTCTTTGACTCCAAAACTAAATAAATAAAAAACTTAATGAATTATGTTTAGTCTTAGTTTTTTTCCCTAAACTTTGGACCAAAGCCTAAGCAGGTCAATGGGGGTTTCAAGTTTTGTGGGTTTTAAAGCTACGGAATCTGATGGGTAAATGCTGCCAGGAGATGGCGAAGTATCAAATAGGCATAGTTTGTATCAATATCACTAAAAATGGCTAGGTAGCTAACTTGATTCTTCTTACATGTACTACTAAAGTTAACAAGCATTGGATTGGTGTAAACTTGGACGAGAGAGGTTCCTTTCAGCAATTTGTTTTTGCACCAGTCTAAGCACTATTCATTTTAAATCCAAGTCACATTGAGATGGCCTTTATAATGTAAACCTAACCTATGTCCTGACCCATAACTTTATGTATTACTGCCCCCCCAGTGGCAAGAAGTGACATCCCAAAAACACACAAAAAACTGTACAACACAAATGGCTCCTAGCCTCCCACGCATGCTTTCTCTCACTATCACTAAAACAAAACCATAAACTAAATTATATAAAAACTAAATATAAATATTTTTATATAACCAAAACGAAATAAACATTTGCAAATCAGATCTGAAAACGAACTGTAAACTAAACTGAATTTCAAATAAACATTGAAAAACGAATAGAAATAAAAAAAATAATAGAAAAAAAAAAGTATATTAACCTTGCTACAGTGGTTCCTTCTTTAAAAGCTGCGAGCTTGCACCGCAGGACTTAGAGGTACCCAGCGTCACACTTCATTGCTCCAGACCACCCCAAGGGGGAGTTTTGAGGTGAGCCACCTGTGTTCTTTTGGTGTTCTTCAACAAAGATGACTGACAAAACATTACGGTGGAACCAAATTATAACGTCATAATGAGTCAAGCAAAAAATGTACATTTGAGAGGAATATGTTAGTTAATGTAGAGACAAACATTTGTGCATGTCTTTTTGTCATAAAGTTAATTTACAAAAATCGCCAGCTAGCTAGTGTTTGGAGATTTAATTTATAATTCATGTTGATTAATGTTTTAGGGACTCCTGAGAAAACCAGCGAACTAATCTGTCGTCTTGTGAAACAGTGGATGTAAAGAATCTAGCTAGCTAAAGCATTTACTGCAAATTGAATGTACAATTGTGTAAGCTTGCCTTGAAATGCAGCTGAAGTAACATAGCTAGCTAACTATTTACATGCTTATTGTGTAGTGGAGGATAAAAATAACTGTATGCCTATGGATGTGTAGCTAGCTACAGTATATAGCCGATCTGTGTATGGACCCTAAAACGTTTTCTTTGAATATTAGTTTAGAACCTATCTATGAACCTAAGCTATCATAGTCTGAATGGCATTAATGAAGCCTATGGATAGAGTAGAATATAATAACTTAATTGTGCCAAGGTTGCAAGTCCTATATACACATGTAATGTAGTTATTACCATGCATGAGATTCCCACATTGAGGCCTGTACATTGAATATATTCACTGATCATGTACTCTTTCTTGGCAAATAAAGGTGTGGTTCAGGTATGAATCTCTGAGACATTATTTTTCAGTCATATCAAACTTTGAATGATGCTGTGTCTGCATGTATGTATTACAATTATACACTTCAACAGTTGTGACGTTGAACAATAAGCTGGGAATAGAATGTTCGGAAGGCAAGTTGGTGCCACGGTGCTCAATATAACTAATAGGAGCTGTCAGGGTGACACATGCACTAAAATAAGGCCTGTTTTTGTGATTACTTCAAAACGACGGCAAGCAGCTGGGAACTATGGTCATATTATGAAACTGGGCTCCACGACAGATGCAATGAACTAGTTTTTATCAGAAAAGTTTTGGTTTGGTAACTTTTTTACCAAAAGTTTGCCAAATACATTTAATCTCATTTTTCACAATTCCTGACATTTAATCCTAGTAAAAATCTACACATTTTCTTCTGAGGTCTTGGCTGATTTATTTTGATTTTCCCATAATGTCAAGCAAAGATGCACTGAGTTTGAAGGTAGGCCTTGAAATACATCTACAGATATACCTCCAATTGACTCAAATTATGTCAATTACCCAATCAGAAGCTTTTAAAGCCATGACGTAATTTTCTGGTATTTTTCAAGCTGTTTAAAGGCAGTAGACTGACTGTATGTAAACTTCTGACCCTTCTGATAAACAATTGTTTACATACAGATATATACAATGGGGCAAAAAAGTATTTAGTCAGCCACCAATTGTGCAAGTTCTCCCACTTAAAAAGATGAGAGAGGCCTGTAATTTTCATCATAGGTACACTTCAACTATGACAGACAAAATGAGAAAAAATCCAGAAAATCACATTGTAGGATTTTTAATGAATTTATTTGCAAATTATGGTGGAAAATAAGTATTTGGACACAAGCAAGATTTCTGGCTGTCACAGACCTGTAACTTCTTCTTTAAGAGGCTCCTCTGTCCTCCACCATTTACCTGTATTAATGGCACCTGTTTGAACTTGTTATCAGTATGAAAGAGACCTGTCCACAACCTCAAACAGTCACACTCCAAACTCCACTATGGCCAAGACCAAAGAGCTGTCAAAGGACACCAGAAACAAAATTGTAGACCTGCACCAGGCTGGGAAGACTGAATCTGCAATAGGTAAGCAGCTTGGTTTGTAGAAATCAACTGTGGGAACAAATATTAGGAAATGGAAGACATACAAGACCACTGATAATCTCCCTCGCTCTGGGGCTCCACGCAAGATCTCACCCCGTGGGGTCAAAATGATCACAAGAACGGTGAGCAAAAATCCTAGAACCACACGGGGGACCTAGTGAATGGCCTGTAGAGAGCTGGGACCAAAGTAACAAAGCCTACCATCAGTAACACACTACGCCGCCAGGGACTCAAATCCTGCAGTGCCAGACGTGTCCCCCTGCTTAAGCCAGGTCATGTCCAGGCCCGTCTGAAGTTTGCTAGAGAGCATTTGGATGATCCAGAAGAAGATTGGGAGAATGTCATATGGTCAGATGAAACCAAAATAGAACATTTGGGTAAAAACTCAACTCGTCGTGTTTGGAGGACAAAGAATGCTGAGTTGCATCCAAAGAACACCATACCTACTGTGAAGCATGGGGGTGGAAACATCATGCTTTGGGGCTGATTTTCTGCAAAGGGACCAGGACGACTGATCCGTGTAAAGGAAAGAATGAATGGGGCCATGTATCGTGAGATTTTGAGTGAAAACCTCCTTCCATCAGCAAGGGCATTGAAGATGAAACGTGGCTGGGTCTTTCAGCATGACAATGATCCCAAACACACCGCCCGGGCAACAAAGGAGTGGCTTCGTAAGAATAATTTCAAGGTCCTGGAGTGGCCTAGCCAGTCTCCAGATCTCAACCCCATAGAAAACCTTTGAAGGGAGTTGAAAGTCCGTGTTGCCCAGCAACAGCCCCAAAACATCACTGCTCTAGAGGAGATCTGCATGGAGGAATGGGCCAAAATACCAGCAACAGTGTGTGAAAACCTTGTGGCGCCTTACAGAAAACGTTTGACCTCTGTCATTGCCAACAAAGGGTATATAACAAAGTATTGAGATAAACTTTTGTTATTGACCAAATACTTATTTTCCACCATAATTTGCAAATAAATTCATAGAAAATCCTACAATGTGATTTTCTGGATTGTTTTTCTCATTTTGTCCGTCATAGTGTAAGTGTACCTATGCTGAAAATTACAGAGAATGAATTTAAAAGTGCAGTGCAGTTAAAAACAACATTTTCCTGTTTTTTACACTATGTGGTTGACATAACGTTCTGAAATTGTGAAAATTATGATAATGCTCTTTTTGTGTAAGAGCTGTTTGAAAATAATTCCTCAAATTTCAGCCTGTCCAAGTGGGATGGAGATTTTGGCCCAGATCATGACTTCAAAATCTGATCTGATTATAATAGACCAATGACAGTTAGTCTTTGATATCCATATATACTCCTAGTCGATATTCATGTAATAATAAGGGATTTCTCTCGACCACACTAACGTACTGGGTGGAGTGGGTGAGAAGTCAGGTGCAGGAAGCAGAGAGTTCAGGGTAGTGCTATATTTAATGCACAAAACGGCAAACATAAACCAACCCCACGAAAACACAGTGCGCACAACAAAACAAATGCCCCAAACACGGGGCCTTAAACTGTCCAGCAAAACCCACGAAATGGGAAACACGTAACCCACAGACCCACCACACCCTCAGGGCCTTTACCACTGCTAACAACTCCCGGTCCCACACATCATAGTTACGCTCCGCCGAACTGAGCTTCCTCGAAAAGAACGTGCAGGGGCGGAGTTTTGGTGGCGTACCCGAGCGCTGTGATAGCACGGCACCCACCCCAGCCTCGGACTCGTCCACCTCCACTATGAATGCTAAAGAAGGGTCCGGGTGCGCCAACACGGGTGCATCTGTGAACAGCGCCTTCAACCTATTGAAGGCTCTGTCAGCCTCTGCCGACCACCGCAAACACACCAGCCCCCCATTCAGCAGTGAGGTAAGGGGGACCGCTACCTGGCCAAAACCCCGGAAAAACCTCCGGTAGTAATTGGCAAACCCTAAGAACCGCTGCACCTCCTTCACCGTGGTTGGAGTCGGCCAATTACGCACAGCCTTAATGCGGTCACACTCCATCACCACCCCCGAGGTGGAAATGCGATAACCCAGGAAGGAGACGGCTCATTTGGAGAACACACACTTCTCAGCCTTGACGTATAGGTCATGCTCCAGCAGTCGACCAAGCACCTTGTGCACCAGAGAAACATGCGCGGTGCGGGTGGCGGAATAGATCAGAATATCATCGATATAGACAACCACGCCCTGCCCGTGCAGGTTCCTGAGAATACAAAGGATTGAAAGACGGCTGGAGCATTCTTTAACCCATATGGCATGACGAGGTACTGATAATACCCGATGTGGTACTAAACGCGGTTTTCCACTCGTCTCCATCCCGAATACGCACCAGATTAAACGTGCTCCTGAGGTCCAGTTTTGTGAAAAACCGTGCTCCGTGAAATGATTCCACCGCCGTAGCGATGAGAGGTAGTGGGTATCTAAACTCCACCGTGATGGCATTTAGACCTCTATAATCAATGCACGGACGCAGACCTCCCTCCTTTTTCTTCACAAAAAGGAAACTAGAGGAGACGGGTGAAATGGAGGGTCGAATGTACCCCTGTCCCAGAGATTCCGTGACGTATGTCTCCATAGCCAATGTCTCCTCCTGCGACAACGGGTACACGTGACTCTTGGGAAGCGCAGCGTTTACCTGGAGATTTATCGCACAATCTTCGATGAGGTGGTAATTTAGTAGCCCTCTTCTTACAGAAAGCGATAGCCAAATCGGCATATTCAGGGGGAATGCGCACAGTGGAAACCTGGTCTGGACTCTCCACCGACGTGGCACCGATGGAAACTCCCATACACCTCCCTGAACACTCCTCTGACCACCCCTGTCTCCACTAAATCCTAGGATTGTGACAGCCAGGGAACCCCCAGCACCACTGGAAACGCAGGCAAATCGACAATGAAGAGACTAATCCGCTCCTTATGATTCCTCTGCGTTACCATGTCCAGTGGAACCGTGGCCTCCCTGACCAACCCTGACCCTAATGGCCGGCTATCTAGGGAGTGCACGGGGAATGGGGGATCTATCGGCACTAGCGGAATACCCAGCATGATGGCGAGTCCGCGATCCTTAAAGTTCCCAGCTGCGCCTGAATCGACTAGCGCCTTATACTGGGAAGAGGAAGAAAAGTCAAGAAACAAAATAAATACAAACATGTGACAAACAGGGGGTTCTGGGTGAGTTTGGCGCTGACTCACCTGGGGTGACCGAGAAGTGTTCCGCCGGCCCTCTCGACTCCCAGACGAGATCGGCCGTGTGACCTCTCCGACCACAGCTGGTGCAGGAGGAGCCTCCTCCTCCGGTACCCCTCGGCACGGCCCCCCCTAAATCCATAGGAATGGGAGCGGGATTGCTAGGTGGTGGAACAGACAGGACCCTCTCCAAATGCCCGTAGGCAGCCAGCAGATTGTCCAGCCGGATAGACATGTCTATTAGTTTGTCAAGGGAGAGAGTGGCGTCCCGACACGCTAGCTCTCTGCGGACGTCCTCCCGAAGACTACACCGGTAGTGGTCTATCAGGGCCCTGTCGTTCCACCCAGCCCCAGCAGCCAAGGTCCGGAACTCCAACGCAAAATCCTGCGCGCTCCTCTTCTTCTGCCTAAGATGGAAGAGTCGCTCACCCAATTCTGGGTAGTGCTCCTTCACCGAGTCTGGGCCATTCCAGACCGCGTTGGCCCAATCCAGAGCACGACCCGTCAGGCAGGAGACGAGGACACTCACACTCTCCTCCCCCGAGGGAGTTGGCCTCACGGTAGCCAGGTACAGTTCAAGTTGGAGCAAAAACCCCTGGCACCCAGCCGCCGCTCCATCATAATCCCTCGGGAGCGCAAGACGGAGAGTGCAGGAGCCGGATGTGGAGGGAGGAGAAGGTGGATTCGTCGGAGGAATCGGAGGTGAAGAGAGGAGACCACTCCTCTCCCATCAGTCCATTCTCTCCATCATCTGATCCATCGCCAATCCTATCTGATGGAGGACACATTCCTCCATCGATGGAAGGGGGTTGACAGCAGCTCCTGCTGACTCCATTACAGGGTGCGGGATTCTGTAACGTACTGGGTGTAGTGGGTGAGAAGTCAGGTGCAGAAAGCAGAGAGTTCAGGGTAGTGCTATATTTAATGCACAAAACGGTGAACACAAGCCAACCCCATGAAAACACAGGGTGCACAACAAAGCAAATGCCCCAAACACAGGGCCTTAAACTGTCCAGCAAAACCCACAAAATGGGAAACATGTAACCCACAGACGTGCACACAAGTTACACAAAACAATCCCGCACAAAGAGCAGGCGGGCCTACTGGTAAATAAAGCCCGACTAATCAGCCTAAAACACAAACAAGTGAAACCAATAAACAGAAAGGGGAAAAAGGATCAGTGGCAGCTAGTAGTAGGCCGGTGACGACGACCGCTGAGCGCCACCCGAACAGGAAGGGGAGCCACCTTCGGTAGGAGTCGTGACACACACCCACAAATTTGGGAAAACAAACATTCTTTCCCATTGACTCCCAGTGTAAAAGAGACAACTTCATAGTCTCGCCCTGTGAGAAGAGCCCTGGTGCTTTGGAATATTCGGAGTGGGAGAGTGGGACATTTTTTGCACCCAATGTCCAAGTAGACTACACATAGCTACGTATGTGTGTGGAAAACATTTCATCACAGGTAAGACATTTAACTCGTTTAGTATAGTCCGTTTGTAACTCCACTCACTATTTGCATCTGTATAGTGTATTGTTGGTCTTGGCTAGCTTAATATTTTGGTTGGTAGCTAGCTAGCACTCACTCACGCACCGGCATGAGGAGTGTCCTACAATAAAAAACAAAAACAAGTAGTGAGAATGCAAGGGAGCAGGCGATGTTGAAAATGTATCTTTAGACATGTTTGATTTTCCTTAAATGTTTTGTTATTGACTTAAACAAGCAGTCAACAAGAAAACTGCATTTGAAAAAGGTGAAGTTTTTTATGTAAGTCAATGAGTTAACCAAGATGACCATGGGTTATTTTCACCCAAGGCCGGCGGGGCCGAAACGTTCTATTTAATACCGACTGGGACTATCTTCATACAATTCTGCTGGCCCACCTTGGTCATATTGACATTACATTCCTAATTGTTGGCAACATGCAGAGTTAGGTTACCAAAGGCCAAAATATTTCTGGAGTTAGGCCCACTTCTTACTCTAAAGCAATGAGCAAAAGCAAATCAAATCAAATCAAGAGAGAAAGCAAGAGAGATTGTGCAGTAGCTGGCTGCAAGGAAGCAATTTTTCTTTGCACTGTCTCCCATCAGAGCGATCACTTTGTCTGATTTGGCATATGCACAGCACACTTCGACAAGGTAGCTAGCTAGCCACACTAGCCAGTGGATTTGCTAGCAGCATCCTGCATCAAGGTTCTATCCCATACATCTTGCATCCGGCAGCAACCTTTTAAGAAGTAAGTCTCTACAGGAAATAGTTATTATTTTTGCTATTTATTATTAAAAGTAAAGGAAATACTATTGTGCTGCTTCTGCTAGCTAGCTGCTACTATCCTCGATCGCAACTAGGATAGCTTTCTACTGATGTGACATGACATTTGTATAGGTACCTGCAGTTAGCTATATAAAAAGTAATGTCAGAATCATAAAGGGGAAACGCTGCCCTAGGGCCTAGGCAGACGTTGCCTCCCTCAATGTAAACAATGTACCCACATAGCCAACTACACTTTTCCCCTATGTCTGGGATTCAGCTAGTTAACGTTGGATAGTATGTAGCTTGCTAGGTAGCTAGCTTCTACTGCAATAAGTGACATGTATCTAGATTTCCGATTCTGACATTTATTTATTATGTACAGGTAGCTACCTAGATAAATGTATGTCATGTCAGTATCCTACTTGCGGTCGACGCTACCTAGGTAGCTAACTAGATCCCCAACCTAGGGAAAGTGTAGGCTGGAAGTTATATGCTGCAAAGTTTACATTGTGGGAGGCAACCCGACTGCCATGGCACGTTTCCCAAAGGGTTCACCTGATTTGAAAAATGGGTCGTAAGAGAAGCTCTGAATAAAATAAAAATGTGTTCATAGAACCGCGGTTACGTGCGTAATCTCCGATAGCCCCTAAATGTGGTTGTGATAAACAGAGTGTTTCTGTTTTTCTCCTGCAATGTGGCTCTAGCTTTTGAACTGTTGGAGCTATAAGCTATTACAACCATGTTACTGAAAGCTAGGATTCTCAGGAACACATATATTTCCCTTTTACGATACTCACTAACTGCGCAGGACTAAAGCAGAGTGGACAGGAGGAGACATATTGAGACTGGAGGGAAAAGCATCACATGATTGAAAGCAAAAATATTATTTTCTACACAGAAGATCATACACAATTATTGCCTGGTTATCTTCTGATCACTTCCCAGGTAGGGCTGTGGTGGTCAGCCGGTGATTGTCAAGCAAATGTTTATTTTATTTTTTTAACCTTAATTTAACTAGGCAAGCCAGTTAAGAACAAATTCTTTTTTACAATGACGGCCTACCAAAAGGCAAAAGGCCTCCTGTGGGGACGGGGGCCTGGGATACATTTTTTAAATAAAAATACTATATAAATATAGGACAAAACACACATCACAACTAGAGGTCGACCGATTATGATTTTTCAACGCCGATACCGATACCGATTATTGGAGGGCCAAAAAAGCCGATACCGATAAATCTGACTATTTTTTATTTGTAATAATGACAATTACAACAATACTGAATGAACACTTTTTTTACACTTAATATAATACATCAATAAAATCAATTTAGCCTCAAGTAAATTATGAAACATCTTCAATTTGGTTTAAATAATGCAAAAACAAAGTGTTGGAGAAGAAAGTAAAAGTGCAATATGTGCTATGTAAGAAAGCTAATGTTTCAGTTCCTTGCTCAGAACATGAGAACATATGAAAGCTGGTGTTTCCTTTTAACATGAGTCTTCAATATTCCCAATATTCCCTTTGGATGTTCTTATAGGCACTTTAGTATTGCAAGTGCAACAGTATAGCTTCCATCCCTCTCCTCGCTCCTCCCTGGGCTCGAACCAGCAACACAACGACAACAGCCACCATCGAAGCAGTGTTACCCATGCAGAGCAAGGGGAACAACCACAGTCTGTGAGTGACGTTTGAAACACTATTAGCGCGAGCTAACTAGCCAGCCATTTCACTTCGGTTACACCAGCCTCATCTCGGGAGTTGATAGGCTTGAAGTCATAAACAGCGCAATGCTTGACGCACAACGAAGAGCTGCTGGCAAAACGCACGAAAGTGCTGTTTGAATGAATGTTTACGCGCCTGCTTCTGCCTACCACTGCTCAGTCAGATACTTAGATACTTGTATGCTTGAATGCTCAGTCAGATTATATGCAACACAGGACACGCTAGATAATATCTAGTAATATCATCATCCATGTGTAGTTAACTAGTGATTATGATTGATTGTTTTTTATAAGATAAGTTTAATGCTAGCTAGCCACTTACCTTGGCTTACTGCATTCGCATAACAGGCAGTCTCCTTGTGGAGTGCAACAACAGGCAGGTCGTTATTGCGTTGGACTAGTTAACTGTAAGGTTGCAAGATTGGTTCCCCTGAGCTGATAAGGTGAAAATCTGTCATCCTGCCCCTGAACAAGGTGGTTAACCCACCGTTCCTAGGCCGTCATTGAAAATAAGAATGTGTTCTTAACTGACTTGCCTAGTTAAATAAAGGTATAACAAATAAAACATTTCCGATTGTTATGAAAACTTGAAATCGGAACGAATTAATCGGCCATTCCGATTAATTGGTCGACCTCTTATATATATATATATATATATATATATGGCCTCCCACTCCTCTTTCTATTCTGGTTAGATCCAGTTTAATCTGTTCTGTGAAGGGAGTAGTACACAGTGTTGTACGAGATCTTCAGTTTCTTGGCAATTTCTCGCATGGAATAGCCTTCATTTCTCAGAACAAGAATAGACTGACGAGTTTCAGAAGAAAGTTACTTGTTTCTGGCCATTTTGTTGAGCCTGTATTCAAACCCACAAATGCTGATGCTCCAGATACTCAACTATTCTAAAGAAGGTCAGTTTTATTGCTTCTATTATCAGAACAACAGTTTTCAACTGTGCTAACATAATTGCAAAGAGGTTTTCTAATGATCAATTAGCCGTTGCTGATAATGGGCCTCTGTAAGCCTATGTAGATAATCTATCAAAAATCAGCCGTTTCCAGCTACAATAGTCATTTACAACATTAACAATGTCTACACTGTATTTCTGATCAATTTGATGTTATTTTATTGGACACAGGTTTTTTTTTAATCGGCAAATCGGCGCCCAAAAATACAGTTTATCGTCCCTAATTAATTGGCCATTCCGATTAATCGGTCGACCTCTAATCACAACTAGAGAGACAGCACTACATAGAGACCTAAGACAACAACAGAGCAAGGCAGCAACACATGACAACACAGCAGGGTATGAACACAACATAACAACAACATGGTAGCAACACAACATGGTAGCAGCACAAAACATGGTACAAACATAATGGGGCACAGTCAGCAGCACAAAGGACAAGGAGGTAGAGACAACAATACCTCACACAAAACAGCCACAACTGTCAGTAAGAGTGTCCATGATTGAGTCTTTGAATGAAGAGATTGAGATAAAACTGTCCAGTTTGAGTGTTTGTTGCAGCTCGTTCCAATCACTAGCTGCAGCGAACTGAAAAGAAGAGTGACCCAGGGATGTGTGTGCTTAGGCAAGCTTTAACGGAATGTGACTGGCAGAACGAGTATTGTACGTGGAGGATGAGGGCTGCAATAGATATCTCAGATCGGGTGGAGTGAGGCCTAAGAGGGTTTTAAAATAAGCGGGTTTGCAGAGATGACCAGCTTACAGAGGAGTTTAGAGTGCAGTGATGTGTCCTATAAGGAGCATTGGTGGCAAATCTGATGTCCGAAAGAACATCTAGCCGCTCAAGAGCACCCTTACCTGCCGATCTATAAATTATGTCTCAGTAATCTAGCATGGGTAGTATGGTCATCTGAATCAGGGTAAATTTGGCAGCTGGGGTGAAAGAGGAGCAATTACAATAGAGGAAACCAAGTCTAGATTTAACTAGACTTGAGACCTTGTTCGTCTCACGGTAATTGACCGTTAATTTAACATAAACACATTTAGCATCTCCTGGCTTCCACAAGCCACTGAAGCAGGCCTTTCGAACATCTACATTTTAAAAAGTCTGATAAATCCATGTAATATAGCATACACCTTCAGAATAAATGTTGTCTATTTCAGAAGAACAGAATAGCACACTGAGTTGTCCTTGTGTTTGGTCCTGACCTGGCTATGCAATATGGCTGTGCTCTACACTAGTTCATTTAGCAGACAAGATTTACTTAGAATTCTGTGGCATTATTTTATATTATTTTATAGTATGAAGAATACAATTGAATAGAAAGGATATTTTCTCCAAACAATTTGATGGAGTGCACACATGCGGCTATTCTATGTTGAGCGATAAATAAAGAAATAGGTTCTCCTATATGCTTCATTTAGAGTTATTAATATAACTTTAGTTGTTCTACGAACATTGGGCTATATGTTTTGATTTTTAATACGTTGTAAGGCTGCATGATGCAAGTTTAATTATGATTTGAAAAAGTTGCTTGAAAGGCATGAGCTCTGCTTTGTTTTTTTTTTGCGCAGACTGTACACACTTCATCGCTCGATAATGCCTCGAATTCCATGGCGGCATCCCCGTTGTGTGGCCGTAATGGACCCTAAAAAAATCCATTACCTTTGCGGCAAGTGGCCATTATGCCCTTGATCCGGAATGCTGCATGGTGCCCTTCTTCCTGGGGGCTGCGTGTGTACAGGTCATTCTCACAGGTTACAGGTGAAGACAGACACATCGGGGACGCAATTGCGCTCGTCCTTATCCAATTCCGAGGTGCATATTGAAGATATTGGATGAACTGTCCACATTTACTTCTTGTCAGACAACAAGATGAGTAGGACTTATGAACAGCAAAAGCACTAGCCTATATGTCAATCTACTATCCCCCATAGTACAAAAGTTGACCTATTCTGTGCGAGAAATAAATATTCCAAACATGGTCTGGGACAGTTGTGGAATGTGATAGATCCCAAATTAATACAACCACTAGCATCAAAATTATTTTTTAAGGCAAATTGGCTGATGTAACAGATCAGAACGTTTAGCTTAAAATGTTGATAAACTATTAGGCTATTTCTTCTGATTATATACTCAGCCATGCGCACATGCAGTAGGCTATAAGCACGAATGTTCCATTAGCGGGTAAACACCATTATCAAAAGTGACCGCAAATGCGATTATGCATGTAATTATTAGGTGCCTTTTTATGGTGAAAATTATCTTCCTCAAACTTGAAACTCACACTCTGCTTTTGTATGTATAAGTTATTTGGCCACTAGTTGTGATACAAACCTTATCAACACATATAGACCTATGGTCTAGGCTACATGAGGTGTGACTGTCACCCATCAGACTATTCTTGATTTAATCTTGACTTTACATATACTACATAATATATATATCTGAACTTTGTTTTTATTTAGAATGGATCATTATCATGCACCTGTATCGAAACATGGGCAGCGGGAAAAAATACATGTCACATTTGCACTTAAATAGCGAATGGAGGACGCTTTTCCTGTGGTTCATTTTCATGCTATCCAGACAGGCTATACTCCTGTTGTAAAGATAAGCAATGTGATTAATATTAGGAAAGTTGAGAAATAGCCTATAGAAAGCTGATGTAATCACCGGTGGTTTGCCCACCTACGGCTAGACCCTCTGCGTCATCGCCAGCTGGTGATACCCTGCTCGCTCAGAGCAGATCTGGACCATTGGCAAGACCCACACGGCGTCCCCTTGGGCAGTGTGACCTCCTACATCCCAGTCTATAAGGACGCGTCTCTGATGGAATGGGGAGGGACATGTCAGACTCTAGAGATGGGAGGTGTGTGGCCTCCGTCAGAGTGCCACATCAACATCCTGGAGTTGGAAATGGTACTACTGGTACTACATCAATTTGCATTATGTATGCCTTTGGTTTTGATAATAAAACAAAGTAGCCTACACACCCGTGGAAGTTCGTCGCTTTCAGGGTCCAACTCCAGCTCCATCTGGTAGGTTGAATACCATGTGCCTTTGTTGATGATTTATTTGAATGGGTAAGGGGCTGGACTAGACTATTCTAGACTATTCTATCAGTCAATCAGGGCTGTATATGCAAATATATTCACATTTGTATCTCCACTCCCACACAGTTGGACTGAGCATTTCAGAGGCTCAGGGAAATAAATTATTGAAAATATATACACTGAGTGTACAACACATTAAGAAAACCTTCCTAGTATTGAGTTGCACCCCCCTTTGCTCTCAGAACAGCCTCAATTAGTCAGGTCATGAACTCTACAAGGTGTCAAAAGCGTCCCACAGGTATGCTGGCCCATGTTGACTCCAATGCTTCCCACAGTTGGGCGGATGTCCTTTGGGTGGTGGACCATTCTTGATACGCACGGGAAACTGTTGAGTGTGAAAAACCCAGCAGGGTTGCAATTCTTGACACACTCAAACTAATGCTCCTGGCACCTACTACCATACACCATTCAATGGGGTATGGTAGTACCCCATTCACCCTGAGAACGGCACACAGTCCATGTCTCAATTGTCCCTTCATCTACACTGATTGAAGTGGATTTAACAGGTGACATCAATAAGGGATCATAGCATTCAAATGGATTCACCTGGTCAGCCTGCATCATTAAATAGCAGGTGTTCCTAATGTTTTGTGCACTCAGTGTATTTTGGAGTTATATAAAAAAAACACACCCAATGATTTATTAAACATAAAGTGATGATTTAAACAATAAATTCAAAAGACTGCATGGGGGCTTTAAGAACAGAGCCTGAGACTAAGTACCTCTCGAAAATAAAGCACTCTCAACTGACAGCCCCTTAACTTATTAAAACCTCCAAGACAGGCTAGGCTGTCTGAGACTGCGGCTAAATAAAGAGTGAGCACTATCGAGAGGCTGGATATAACGTAAATGAAGGAGGGAGAAAGAGAGAGCATTGTAAGGATATCCGACCCTATCACAAAGACACGGCTCTTTAGGGAATTCACAATGCACCGCCAATGTGTCTGAATGGCAACTAGCCAGATGTCGTGCCTCAGTCCAGATGCCACAACAGACACCTTTGTAACTCTTAGTGTCTGACGAGGAGACATTGGGTACAACATTTATGTGCTTCAAGAGGGCAGCTGAAATGCTGGGATTTTTTTGATTGTATTCTTTGGTCAGAGACAGTCCATTTTATGAGTGTGGGAATATAGTCCTAACAGTCAGACAGTCACCGTCTATCCCAGTGGCCCAGAACGTTCCCTGGTAATACTTAACAATAGCTGAGGACATGCCAGCTGCAAGCCATAGAATTCGTTTTATTTGTTGTTTACAATAAAACATGTAGGCCTAGAAGTCTAACACGTTTCCAGTCCTACTATAACACAGAAAATGTAAAGGGGCAATTTCAAAAGTAGGAGGTGTGGTGGGAGGATATGACAAGGGACTCAAATGCAATCACTCTAGCTCTCAAAAAGAGTCATCTCCCATTTGACATCAGTACTGTATACCTCATGTCATAGCACAAAACTCTTTGTTTTTACAATATGTTCTCCCCTTGTATTAAATGTGCATTTCTTGCTGCTCTGCTGACTGTCAGGGTTTTCTATTTACAGAGCTGAGAGTTAGTGTCTGGGACAAAATCAAAGCTCTTTTTCTCCAACTGTAATCCAGCTTTCGGAGCTAGCGGTTTATATGATGACTGCCCCAGATGCCACTGTTACATCATGTTATTGAGATCGTAAAAGATTTGTACCATGCTGAATAACAGTAAAACACCTCCTGCACAGACATCTTCCTCATTCCCAAACCTTTTATTGGGTTCTATGTGTGAGAAAATACTTTTAAAGATGCAATATGCAGAAATCGATCACTTCCTGTTTGCAGAAATTCAAATAGTTTGCCTAATTTCGGTTTGTGACAAAACTATCTGCCATTGTCTAGCAAATCATTGTGCCATCTAAACAATATGTGAAATATATTTTCCATAACCAAAAATATTGTATTTTCAGCTTTGAAGCTGGTATACAAAACTGAATGTCAAAAAGGCCAAAATTAAACTTAAGAATGAGAAGCATAGAAATTGCTTACATAGGTCTACTGCTTCTTATACTTGCTTTCAATGAGTGACAGATCTGTAACACAAATTTCTATGTGAATTTGGTTGGTTTGCCCAAAAAGTAACATATTGTAGCTTTAAATGAGAATCACTAATGTGTTTTTTAATGCAAGATTTCATATTTCTTTTTTTGAAAACCATAACCCTGTTTGGATTTTGTTTTAAATTAATTCAACACTTGCCTGTAAAAGTGAATAACTACGCTATGTATGAAAGCTCTGTGGGCTCCATGGAGTTCAAGCTGTTAGAGAAGGGAGTGAAAATAACCTCTTCAAAGCAAACAGCCTTATCTGGATAGTAACTTAACAAGGTCCAGAATGGCAAAGGGGGTCCATTTTAAGTGTCAAGGCAAATTCATCAATCTCTCTCTGTCTCTTGGTAGCCAGGCCAATAGGTGTCACGTAGTCAGCACAGCGTTGACAAGCAATGCATTAACATTCTTTTCCAGGCAAAGTAATTGGCCTGATCTGTATCTTGCTGCTCGTTGGCCACGTTTGTTTAAGGAACATGTCAGGTTTTTTCCCGGAGGATCGGGTCAAAACGTTCATCTTGTACTGAGAAGTAGAAGGGCAAAGGTCGATGTGGGGGAGTTGAACCAACCTAAAGACTTTAATTTCAATTAGTTTATTCTTCCTTTAAACATTCTGTAAGGGAAGATTGAACAGTGCACTTTATTATTTGTATTGATCCTTAGGGCCTAGTTTTTATGTGTTCGGATTTCGGCAATCGGATAGGATTAAATGCATAGACATAGAATGAATAGAACATGGCATCATTTACTTGAATGGGGATTCCCATCCTATTCATTAAATTGTTTTGCATTTAATCCTATCCGATTGCTGAAATCCAATCAGATAACTGTTGAAAAACTGGGTCCTGGGAACGCTGACAATATTGTAGCAAAGGGAACTCCCGAGTGGTGCAGCAGTCTAAGACACATCATCTCAGTGCTTGAGGCATCACTACAGATCCTGGTTCGATTCTAGTCTGTATCACAACCTGCCGTGATTGGGAGTCCCATAGGGCGGCGAACAATTGGCCCAGTGTCGTCCGGGTTAGGGTTTGGCCGGGGTAGGCCGTCATTGTAAATAAGAATTTGTTCTTAACTGACTTGCCTAGTTAAATTAAGGTGAAATAAAAAGCATACAGATTATGACAGTAAGGTCTGTGGGTTGAATAAAACCAGTGCCTCTGTACACAAGCATATGAGTTCTCAGCATAGTTTTTTATGAATCAGTCAAAGACCTTGATATTCTGGCCATGTCATTCTATCAAATAGAAAATCATTATTTGATCTGTAAGAAAGCAGATCCTGTCACGTTCTGACCTTAGTTCTTTTGTTATGTCTTTGTTTTAGTATGGTCAGGGCGTGAGTTGGGTGGGTTGTCTATGTTCCTTTTTCTATGATTTGGGATTTCTGTGTTTGGCCTGGTATGGTTCTCAACCAGAGGCAGCTGTCAATCGTTGTCCCTGATTGAGAACCATACTTTGGTAGCCTGGTTTCAATTTTGAGTTGTGGGTGATTATTTTCAGTGTCAGTGTTTGTGCCACACGGGACTGTTTCGTTTGTTTCGTTCTTTCACTTTGTTATTTTGTAGTGTTCAGTTTCACATATTAAAATGGACACTTACCACGCTGCAAATTGGTCCGATATCTCTTACTCCTCGTCACAAGAAGAGGACGAGCGTTACAGAATCACCCACCACCAAAGGACCAAGCAGCGTGGTAACGGGCGGCAGCAGCGATCTCCAGACTCTTGGACATGGGAGGAGATCCTGGATGGCAAGGGACCCTGGGTACAGCCGGGAGAGTATCGCCAGAGCTGGAGGCAGTGAAAGCCGAGAGGCGGTGGTATGAGGAGGCAGCCCCAAAAGCCCGAGAGGCAGCCCCAAAAATTTATTGGGGGGAGGCACACAGGGAGTGTGGCTAAGTCAGGTAGGAGACCTGAGCCAACTCCCCGTGCTTACCGTGGAGAGAGAGGGACCGGGCAGGCACCAGGGATAGCCCGGTGCAGTACATAGCAGCGTCTCGTATAGGCTGGGCTAGAGTGGGCATCGAGCCAGGTGCCATGAAGCTGGCTCAGCGCATCTGGTCTCCAGTTCGTCTCCTCGGGCCGGGGTACATGGTACCAGCCCTACGCATGGTGTCCCCGGTTCGCCAGCATAGCCCAGTGCGGGCTATTCCACCTTGCCGCACTGGCCTGGCTACGGGGAGCATTCAGCCAGGTAGGGTTGGGCAGGCTCGGTGCTCGAGACCTCCAGTGCACCTTCACGGTCCGGTCTATCCAGTGCCACCTCCACACACCAGCCCTCCGGTTGCAGCCCCCCGCACCAGGCTGTCTCTCCGTCTCCTCCCTACAGGTGCTCCCGCCTGTCCAGTGCTGCCAGAGTCTCCCGTCTGTCCTGAGCTGCCAGAGTCTCCCGTCTGTCCTGAGCTGCCAGAGTCTCCCGTCTGTCCTGAGCTGCCAGAGTCTCCCGTCTGTCCTGAGCTGCCAGAGTCTCCCGTCTGTCCTGAGCTGCCAGAGTCTCCCGTCTGTCCTGATCTGCCAGAGCCGCCCGTCTGTCCTGAGCTGCCAGAGCCGCCCTTCTGTCCTGAGCTGCCAGAGCCACCCGTCTGTCCTGAGCTGCCAGAGCCGCCCATCTGTCCTGTTCGTCCGGTGCTGCCGGAATCTCCCGTCCATTCGGGACCCATGGCTAGGGTCCCCAGTCCGAGGTTGGCGGCGAGGGTCGCCGCTCTAAAGAGGCCATGGAGGCGGTTAAAGAGGTTGAGAAAGACTATGGTGGAGTGGGGTACACGTCCCGCGCCAGAGCCGCCACCGCGAACAGACACCCACCCAGACCCTCCCCTATAGGTTCAGGTTTTGCAGCTGGAGTCACCACCTTTGGGGGGGGGTGGGGGGGTACAGTCACGTTCTGACCTTAGTTCTTTTGTTATGTCTTTGTTTTAGTATGGTCAGGGCGTGAGTTGGGTGGGTTGTCTATGTTCCTTTTTCTATGATTTGGGATTTATGTGTTTGTTATTTTTTTTGTAATTTTGTAGTGTTCAGTTTTACATATTAAAATGAACACTTAACACGCTGCAAATTGGTCCGATATCTCTTACTCCTCGTCAGAAGATGAGGACGAGCGTTACAGATCCCTTATTCAGCTTTGTTTGATTTATGTCCATGAAGCAGGAGTGCTATACATAGAAGGTCACTTTAATTTATCTCTGTAATGGAAAGTTATGTTTTTTTTAATTGATGTGACAACTGTGGTTGTGTTATATCTAAATGTTTATTGTGTTGTTTCATTTCTACAGTATGGCATCACCAGATGTTGTCAACCAAAATAGTTTGTTTTGAAATACCACATTCATAAGAGGCTTGAGAAAATGTCTGTAGTGCCTCTATTCTCACATTGGCAAACTAAGAATTCACACTAGATCTGTTTTTTACCTGATTCAGAGACATTACATGCCATTATGAATCATGCTTCCATATTGTAACCAGCCTAAAAGGGAGTTTGAGCAGCTGGCTTATCGGAGTCATTGTGAGTTACATATTTTCATATGTCACCTTTGACTTGCTGTTGCACTCCTCCATCTGCCCACAATGAAGGCCCTTGACCCCTCAACCATTAGTAATATTACACAATCGAAAAAGGCCCATTTGTTTTGACCCGAGCCACACTTCAGTAAATTTCACTCTTTGCACAAATGGCATAAAAACACCAGCTACAGTTACGTGTGAAGGAGTCTACAATTCCACAAGCAATTTTACCACTAACCACAAAACTAGAGCCAGCCTCGGTTGTATTTTACTAGGGTCTTGTTGCTAATCTTATGTATTTTCCAAAGGAATACCACAATATATATCCCATGCATTTCTCACCTTTACAATATCTGGCATAAACAAACTCGAAAATCAATGAGGATCAGAGTGAACATGAAAGTGAGAAGGCGAATGCAGCGGGATCAAAGCGAGCTTCCATGTACATGCTGGGATGAAAGGGGGTGTAAACATTCCTATTTATCTGGATAGACTGACTCTACTGTGTACCAGAACAAGAGGAAAAGTTGGGTGCACGATAACAAAGAGTGCTTGTCAGCTTCAGTATAGAATTACTGTATGTTGCCACTGTAGATTACATGGAGAAGAGGAGCAAGCGAAGTAGTGTGGCCTAGTTGACAGGCTGTGAGATACAGTATGTGGTGGCACAGAGATATGGAAGGAGCTCATTGTTCATTAACAGCGTCTCACCGGCTCACCCCGGCTGGCTTTGTGCCGCCAAATTTCCCCTTGCTGAGTTGCTGAATCGGGCATATGCAAAGCCTTTGTTTTCCTGTTGGGATTGGGGGGATAATCCTGCCTGAAAATGGCAACCATGCAGTGTTGCCACAACCAGGATTCTGGTGAAAGCAGGCTAGCTGAGGGAGCATTGGGTTTCTGTGGTGGATTTCATAGAAGACAGGCCACGACTGGCCGTTTGACACAACATGTGACCTCTATAGCAGGGGAAATTAACACGTTTATTTCCCCTTTGGAAGAGAGTTGTACTGTATGGGCTATATGCTACCGTGAGCTGAAAAAAGGCCTGATATTATTGCTTAAACATCAGGTCACTGCTCTGAGTGAATGTGGAGGGAAGTGGGGGTGGATGTTTCATCAAAAAATGGCTTGCCCTCACATTGTTAGTATCGGCCACGTACAAATGGTTCCACCAAGCTTTGCATTTTTATTGAGCCATCCCTTCACTGTGAAAATGAAGTGTCTTTTCAGCATCATAAATATGTTGACGTGTGTCTATCAATCAGAATTTCATTATAGTTCATTGCGGAAACAGAGGGTCAACAGAAAATGTTTTATTATACCTAGTTTCTTGAGTTCATGACTTTGGTTGAGAGAGTTTGGCTTTGAGGGCACAGTGGTCTTTGTTCAAACCTTAATTGCTCTAAAGTAGAGTTAAAGGTCAACATCCCCTTAAGAACAACTTATCTGGTTTTAAACAGACTATGCCTAAATCAGAAACATTAATTATAGTGTCAAAATTGACTACAAGGTGTAAATAGGATAATTTTGTCAATAAAGTAATTCTCGTCCAAAAATGAATTTTGTAAATGAGTTTGTCATGACTTACTGGAGGGGATGGGGATGGATTACTTACATGCCCACTTTTACCAATGATGCCAAATTGCCCAGAGACAACACATTGTGTTCAGCCCCCAGCTGCCATGTGGACATTTGTCGTCAAGGTTGTGTATCGGTGCAACGCATGCACATTTCGCTCGACAAATAGAAGTGAAAATGGGCTACCATATTGGTCACTTCTACCGCCTGTCACCATTAAACTACTGGTGTTGGTGAGTACGTTAGCAAAGTAAATAGCTGGTACTAGCTAGCTAGTAGCTACTTAAGAAATAAGGCCCGAGCGGATGTGGTATATGGCCAATATACCACGACTAATGGCTGTTCTCATGCACGACGCAATGCGGAATGCCTGGATACAGCCCTGAGCCGTGGTATATTGGCATTATATCACAAACCCCTGAGGTGACTTATTGCTATTATAAACTGGTTACCAACGTAATTAGAGCAGTCAAAATAAATGTTTTTGTCATACCCGTGGTAGACGGTCTGATATCACGGCCTTCAGCCAATCAGCTTTCATCCAATCAGCATTCAGGGCTCGAACCACCCTAGTTTATAATTTTGGTTATACAACCTTATTTGATCTTTCTAGTGAGCCAGGCTAGCTATGATGCCACAGACGAAAGGGAAATGATACTGTAGCTAGCTAGCTATATACATCAAGCTAATATGTAATGTCATGTAGCATCTGAGGAAGATGTGCATAGCTCTCATAGCTAGCCACCTTGCTTACAACATTTAGCTGTAGCCCATTGCCATTTAGGGTCAATACATGGCAGGCACTTGGATACTAGCTCCCTAGCTCAAATCAAATTGTATTCATCACATGCTTTGTAAACAACAGGTGTAGACTAATAGTGAAATGCTTACTTACAGACCCTTCCCAATAATGTGAGAGAAAGAAAATAGAGAAATTATAGAAAAGTAAAACACCTAATAAGTAATAATAAATCAAATCAAATGTATTTATATAGCCCTTCGTACATCGGCTGATATCTCAAAGTGCTGTACAGAAACCCAGCCTAAAACCCCAAACAGCAAGCAATGCAGGTGTAGAAGCACAGTGGCTAGGAAAAACTCCCTAGAAAGGCCAAAACCTAGGAAGAAACCTAGAGAGGAACCAGGCTATGTGGGGTGGCCAGTCCTCTTCTGGCTGTGCCGGGTAGAGATTATAACAGAACATGGCCAAGATGTTCAAATGTTCATAAATGACCAGCATGGTCGTATAATAATAAGGCAGAACAGTTGAAACTGGAGCAGCAGCACGGTCAGATGGACTGGGGACAGCAAGGAGTCATCATGTCAGGTAGTCCTGGGGCATGGTCCTAGGGCTCAGGTCCTCCGAGAGAGAGAAAGAAAGAGAGAATTAGAGAGAGCATATGTGGGGTGGCCAGTCCTCTTCTGGCTGTGCCAGGTGGAGATTTTAACAGAACATGGCCAAGATGTTCAAATGTTCATAAATGACCAGCATGGTCGTATAATAATAAGGCAGAACAGTTGAAACTGGAGCAGCAGCACAGTCAGGTGGACTGGGGACAGCAAGGAGTCATCATGTCAGGTAGTCCTGGGGCATGGTCCTAGGGCTCAGGTCCTCCGAGAGAGAGAGAGAGAAAGAGAGAATTAGAGAACGCACACTTAGATTCACACAGGACACCGAATAGGACAGGAGAGGTACTCCAGATATAACAAACTGACCCTAGCCCCCCGACACATTAACTACTGCAGCATAAATACTGGAGGCTGAGAATAAATACACAATGAGTAACGATAAACTTGGCTATATACAGCTAATCATAGGTAATCTATGATTAGCCGTACAGTAATGTTTATACTCGAACTGGCTAGCTATCTACCCAACAAATTTAATCTTTGAAAAATATATGATAACTAACTCAGATTTCCAAGTTAGGTAGCTAGATAGCTAGCAAGCATTTGGGGGCTTTGTCTACTAACCCAAAACAACATACCTTATCTCATAAAAGTTTATCATGTATTTACTAGGGCAAAAATATGGCCGTAGCTATGGCTGCAAATATATGTAGCAAAACGTATCAGCAATCATTCAGCAACGTACACAGCTGGTTGTATAGTAATGGCGTCAGCATCACCGGCCTGAATCAATTCCGTAGTTGCAGTCCGTCTACTAGCATATAAATTACTAGAAATAGTTATTTTTCTCGCTATATGTACAGTACCAGTCAAAGGTTTGGACACACTTTTTTTAAACAATTTTCTACATTGTAGAATAATAATGTAGACATCAAAACTATGAAATAACACATGAAATCATGTAGTAACCAAAAAAGTGTTATATATTTTATATTTTCGATTCTTCAAAGTAGCCACCCTTTGTCTTGATGACAGCTTTGCACTCTCTTGGCATTCTCTCAATCAGCTTCATGAGGTAGTCACCTGGTATGCATTTCAATTAACAGGTGTGCCTTGTTAAAAGTTCATTTGTGGAATTGTATGTTGAGAGTTGTATGTTGAGTATTTATTGACATTCCTGATGTCTAAACAAGAGCAAAGCAGCTGCTAAACCATATGCCACGGCCATCTCAGTCACCAGATCTCAACCCAATTGAACATTCGGAGATTCTAGAGCGATGCCTGAGACAGCATTTTCCACCACCACCAATGAAAAAACAAATTATAGAATTTATTGTGGAGGAATTGTGTCGCATTCCTCATATAGAGTTCCAGACATTTGTATAATCTATGCCAAGTTGCATTGAAGCTGTTCTGGCTCGTGGTGGCCAAATGCCCTATTAAGACATTTTATGTCGTTGCTTCCTATATTTTAGCAGTTACC
This sequence comes from Oncorhynchus tshawytscha, assembly GCF_018296145.1. NCBI lineage: Eukaryota > Metazoa > Chordata > Actinopteri > Salmoniformes > Salmonidae > Oncorhynchus > Oncorhynchus tshawytscha. Next base: position 40,674,751 of record NC_056437.1, on the reverse strand, counting down.
TGTAGATTGGCAATGTGTTTGAGCACTGTGACCATTAAGCTGCCCCCCACATACAAGCCTGGCAGGACAGAATTATCCGTGTTGTCCCTAAATCACTATTTTTCATTGGGACAGGAAGTAAGAGCTCCAAACATGAAAATATATGAATAAATCATACCTGCATGTAGAAACACTTGAGAGAGTCACTGCAGGGAAGGACAGGGCTAACTGCAGGCTATTAAAATGTGACTGCACTTCCTGATTTGGCCTTGTTGTTCCATCAATGCTCATTAAGAAATGCTCGCGGCCGTGACTGAAGGTAAACAAGAGTTGTTTTGGGGGTGTGGTTTAATGTTGGTGTTTCTTGGGTGTGTCTTCGCCATTCAACAACAAACAAGGGCATTTGATTTGATTTTGATTTAGTGAGTACAGTGAGGTAAGCTAAGCTAGCTTTGCTATGGAGATAACTGGAATGGCATTTGCTATGTCTAACCAGAACTAGAATGGCATTCTATTTGGCTGTCTAACCACAAACTGACATGCGCAGCTCTCTGGGTGAGGTTCTGTCTTCAAGTTTCCAGTGGGTGATTAAGTCCCTTACATCTATGTAGTGTATTACAGGTTATGGGCAGGTGCAGTCAGGTGGCAGGAGGGGTAGAGTGCATGATACTCCATCCTGACCTGGATTTGAAAGCGTTTGCCCCAAGTGTTACAGGCAGATGTGTGACGCAAGAAGAACCAGGAAGAAGCTTTGCATCGGGCAGTAGCTGACTCACAGCTAATTCACAAGGGACAGGTGCCAGCATGGCACTGGCCGGTTGGCATTACTCACTCAGGCCCAGGAGTAGTCCATTGGCACAATGGAAGAGGGCACCTCCTTACAACATACAAGACACACATATAAACACAGCACTGATTATTATCAATGGGGGTGAATTTCAGGATAGAGAAGCTTCCATGACTGGACAAAATACTACCTGTCCTGGAATATAACGTGCCTCCTTTTCTGTGTTTTTTGCACCTGGTAGTTAACAGGTAGGCCAGCTACTCACTTATACCTGCACCTATATATCTATATGAAGAGCATACTCTACTGCATTCTCATAGCTTTTATGCATTGATCAGTTCATACAATACAGTACATTGTTGATCTTTCTTCCCATGAGGGCTGGAAGATAATCAGCAAGAGTCTCCAAGGTTGATGGTTTGAGGACTGTCTGACTGTCTGTAGCCTGTCATGCCGGTGGAAAATGAAGTATACAGTGCTTTGAATCAAAGGAATTAAAATCTCCTCTCAGTGCAGCACAAGTTTAACGATCTCATTTTGCCGGTTGTCATCCGATTACCTTGACAACTTATTGAGGGCTGCAGACATAAACAGGATCATTTCAACTGCAGTCGTGAGCTATCCATAAAGGGGGGCCATGAAATTATTGTCTAGAGCCTCCGATACACATTATTGCCATGACAACAAATGGATTCTCCTTCGTTAATATCGATTTATTTGTGTAGCCCATGCCCTTGTCCAAGGTGATGTTAAATGCCCACAATGAAATGGTTGCTTATGCAATCAAGCAATGTAACTACCGAGGTCATAGCTTTATATGCTTAAATGGAAAGAGACAATGTGTCTGGATGAGCTGTATGGGAAATTACACTGGTTCAGATTCTAAGAGACCAAACTTTCTGTTTCTAAGGCCCTGGGTGTAACAATCTACTCAGACATAAGTGACCTAGCCTAGTTGAACTCCTTTGCGAGAGAGTGACTCAAGATGGTCATTTTCTTTTTTTATATGAGAAATTAAAAGGAATGAGAAAGTATGATAGGAAAACTAACTACAATCTCTAACATTGAAATTGTTAAATGAATCAGAGGAGGAGCAGACCTGGGTTCAAAATACTATTTAGGGTATTTAAATTACTTTCAACAACATTTGGAAGGAAGTATTTCTAAATGTTTTATTTGGAAAGACAAGTAGTTGAATATTGGAATGTATACTCCCTTATGTATTTATTTGTACAGTGAAGGTAAACCTTTTAATTTGACTCAATACTCCAACATTTTGGATTTGAGATTTAAAAAAAAAATGTATATAAGTACCTTTTATTTTAGGGTATGTTCATATATATCTGTTTACCGTTTAGAAAAGAAAGCACTTTCTGTATCCAGTTCCCCCATTTGAAGGTGTCATAAGTATATGGACATAATTAAACTTATATCAAATCAAAGTTTATTTGTCACATGCGCCGAATACAACCTTACAGTGAAATGCTTACTTACAGGCTCTAACCAACAGTGCAAAAAAGGTATTAGGTGAACAATAGGTAAGTAAAGAAATGAAAACAACAGCAAAAAGACAGTGAAAAAGAACAGTAGCGAGGCTATATACAGTAGCGAGGCTATATACAGGCACTGTCACTCTCCTTGTTCGGGCGACGTTCGGCAGTCGACGTCACCGGTCTTCTAGCCATTGCCGATCCACCTTTCGTTTTCCATTTGTTTTGTCTTGACTTCCCACACACCTGTTTTCAATCCCATCAATTACATGTTGTGTATTTAACCCTCTGTTCCCCACATGTCCTTGTCCGGTATTGTTGATTGTAAGAGTTTGTGCACGTTATGTCTGGCGTGCGAAGGGTTTCATGCCATTGTATTTATTTATTGTTTTTGTTCACGGTGATTTTATTATTAAACTGCACCGTTGTAACACACTCTTTGCTCTCCTGCGCCTGACTTCTCTGCCGCTAGGACGCACGCATTACAGAACACCGACCAAAATTATGGAGTCAGCAGGAGCAGGTACCCCGGGTATAGGGGTGGAGGAGCATGTCCGGGAGCACACAGCAATGCTCCACCATCTTGGCACCGCCATGGACCGCGTTGTCCAGACAATGGACCGCTGGGAGAGACAGGGAGTTCTCCCAGTGCCTCCACCAGCACAGCCGGGATCTCCACTATGCGCCCCTTCTTCTCCTGGTCCCAGTGGGATTCATCTCTCCCTTCCGCAGGAATATGACGGGACGGCTGCGAACTGCCAAGGGTTCCTATTACAACTGGACCTATTCCTGGCAACCGTCCACCTGGCTCCTTCGGGCCGTGAGAGGGTGTCCGCCCTCATCTCGTGCCTCACTGGGAAAGCCTTGTGGGCCAACACCATGTGGAGAGAGGGAGTCCAATGCCACAGCATTGGACCAGTTTGACCCGCCCGAGGGTAGAGCGGCCGGTGAGCGCCTCTTCCATCTAAGGCAGGAGATGAGGAGCGCCCAGGATTTCGCCCAGGAGTTTCAGACCCTGGCTGCCGGCGCGGGCCGGAACGACAGGGCCCTGATTGACCATTATCATTACAGTCTGCGCGAGGACGTCCGTCCGGAGGTGGCCTGCAGAGACACCACCCGCGGACGTTCCCGTGGTCTGTTAGTTCCATCCCCACATACCCCCTCTCCGATACCCATGGAGCTGGTAGGGGCGTTGCGCAGGGAGACCGGAAGGGGTTCCAGCTCGTGCCCCATCTGTGGCCGCAGAGGTCACACTGCCGGTCGGTGCCGGGTTGGTTTCTCTAGGTATCGAGGCAGCAGGCAGGGCGCTCTGGCGTCACTCCAGGTGAGCCGGCACCATTCTCACCCAGAGCACTCTGTTGCACATGTGTTTGTGTATGTCACTTTCCCTGAGTTTTCCCCACATTCCCAGCATAAGGCGTTCGTCGATTCAGGCGCGGCTGGGAATTTGATTGATAGAGTGTTCGCCCATAGTTTAGGGATCCCCATTGTTCCTGTGGCTGTGCCCTTCCACATTCACGCATAAGATAGTCGACCATTATGGTCAGGGTTGATTAGGGAGGTCACCGCTCCTCTGGGCATGGTGATGCAGGGGGGTCACAATGAGAGAATTAGTCTCTTCCTTATTGACTCCTGTGTTTCCCGTGGTGCTAGGCCCACCCTGGTTAGCTTGTCATCACCCCACTGTTTCTTGGCCACAGAGGGCTCTCACAGGGTGGTCGCGGGAGTGCTCGGGGAGGTGTTTAGGGGTTTCCATTGGTGCTACTATGGTGGAGAGGCCACATTCAAATCAAATCAAATTTATTTATATTGCCCTTTGTACATCAGCTGATATCTCAAAGTGCTGTACAGAAACCCAGCCTAAAACCCCAAACAGCAAGCAATGCAGGTGTAGAAGCACAGTGGCTAGGAAAAACTCCCTAGAAAGGCCAAAACCTAGGAAGAAACCTAGAGAGGAACCAGGCTTTGAGGGTTGGCCAGTCCTCTTCTGGCTGTGCCGGGTGGAGATTATAACATGGCCAAGATGTTCAAATGTTCATAAATGACCAGCATGGTCAAATAATAATAATCACAGGCAGAACAGTTGAAACTGGAGCAGCAGCACGGCCAGGTGGACTGGGGGCAGCAAGGGGTCATCATGCCAGGTAGTCCTGAGGCATGGTCCTAGGGCTCAGGTCCTCAGAGAGAGAGAAAGAAAGAGAGAAAGAGAGAATTAGAGAGAGCATACTTAAATTCACACAGGACACCGGATAAGACAGGAGAAGTACTCCAGATATAACAAACTGACCCTAGCCCCCGACACACTACTGCAGCATAAATACTGGAGGCTGAGACAGGAGGGGTCAGGAGACACTGTGGCCCCATCCGACAATACCGCTGGACAGGGCTAACCAGGAAGGATATAACACCACACACTTTGCCAAAGCACAGCCCCCACACCACTACTATTTTCAACCAGCAACTTACCATCCTGAGACAAGCCCACAAAGATCTCCACCACGGCACAACCCAAGGGGGGGCGCCAACCCAGACAGGAATATCACATCAGTGACTCAACCCACTCAAGTGACGCACCCCTCCTAGAGACGGCATGAAAGAGCACCAGTAAGCCAGTGACTCAGCCCCTGTAATAGGGTTAGAGGCAGAGAATCCCAGTGGAAAGAGGGGAACCGGCCAGGCAGAGACAGCAAGGGCGGTTAGTTGCTCCAGAGCCTTTCCGTTCTCCTTCACACTCCTGGGCCAGACTACACTCAATCATATGACCCACTGAAGAGATGAGTCTTCAGTAAAGACTTAAAGGTTGAGACCGAGTTTGCGTCTCTCACATGGGTAGGCAGACCATTCCATAAAAATGTTTGCTTAGAAATTCTAGGGACAATTAGGAGGCGTCTTGTGACCGTAGCGTACGCGTAGGTATGTGCGGCAGGACCAAATCAGAGAGATAGGTAGGAGCAAGTCCATGTAATGCTTTGTAGGTTAGCAGTAAAACCTTGAAATCAGCCCTTGCCTTGACAGGAAGCCAGTGTAGGGAGGCCTAGCACTGGAGTAATATGATCAAATTATTTGGTTCTAGTCAGGATTCTAGCAGCCGTATTTAGCACTAACTGAAGTTTATTTCCCCCTGAATATGCCGATTTGGCTCTCGCCTTCTCTAAAAAGAAGGCGACTCAATTACCACCCCATCGACGGGGCAATTGTGCGATAAATCTCCTGGTAGACGCTGCACTTCCCAGGAGTCCCCTCTCACAGGCGGAGACGGAGGCTATGCAAACATATGTCTCCGAATCCCTGCGTCAGGGGTACATTCGGTCCTCCACTTTACACGGCTCCTCAAGTTTATTTTTTGTGAAGAAGGAGGAGGTAGGTCTGCGCCCGTGTATTGACTATCGGGGTCTGAACCAGATCACTGTGAGGTGTAGTTAGCCGCTACCGCTCATAGCCACAGCGATTGTGTCAATGCACGGGGCGTGCTTCTTCACCAAACTAGATCTCAGGAGCGCTTACAGCCTGGTGCGTATCTGGGAGGGAGACGAGTGGAAGACGGCTTTCAGTACCACCTCACAGCACTATGAGTACCTCGTCATGCCGTATGGGTTGATGAATGCGCCATCAGTCTTCCAAGCCTTTGTAGACAAGATTTTCAGGGACGTGCACAGTCAGGGTGTAGTGGTGTATATCCCTCCGCTAGACGCGCCGAGCATGTGTCCCTGGTGCGCAGTGTGCTTGGTCACCTGTTGGAGCTTAACCTGTACGTCAAGGCTGAAAAAGGCCTGTTCTTCCAGCAGTCCGTCTCCTTCCTAGGGCATCGCATTTCCACCTCAGGGGTGGAGATGGAGAGTGACCGCATTTCAGCCGTGCGTAATTGGCCGACTCCCACCACGGTAAAGAATGTGCAGCCGTTCTTAGGGTTTGCCAACTACTCCCGGAGGTTTATCCGGGGTTTTGGTCAAGTCGTGGCTCCCATTACCCCACTGCTGAAGGGGGGCCCTGTACGCTTGCAGTGGTCAGCCGAGGCAGACATGGCCTTTAGTCACCTGAGGGGTCTGTTTACCTAGGCTCCCGTGCTGGCCCATCCGGATCCCTCTTTGGCATTCATAGTGGAGGTGGACGCGTCCGAGGCTGGGATAAGAGCTGTGCTCTCTCAGCGCTCGGGTACGCCACCGAAGCTCCGCCCCTGTGCCTTCTCGAAGAAGCTCAGCCCGGCGGAGCGAAACTATGATGTGAGGGACCGGGAGCTGTTGGCTGTTGTCAAGTTCTTTAAGGGAACTCAGAGAAAAAAACGTTTGAATCATGACGTCAGTGATCTTCAGGTAGGAGTTCTAGAAAGAGGCCCGAGTTCCTGACTTGGAATTCCGAGTTGGATGACCGTTCAAAACGTGTTTTCCCAGTCTGAGCTCGATTTGTGTTCCCAGTTGTCTTGAACTCACTTAAGACTGAGATTTCCCAGTTCCGAGTTTCCAGTTGTTTTGAACGCAGCAGAAGTCTGGATTGACAGCATGGCCAATGTATTCAACCTTTTTGGCCCTTGGCATGTGTATGTATATCCTTTTAAGCTTGCAAAAAGGACTCTTATTCCCAGACTTGGACCACACACCTGCTCCACTGAATTGCAGGCTAGTGATTGCTGTCACGCCCTAATCTGTTTCACCTGTCTTTGTGCTTGTCTCCACCCCCTCCAGGTGTTGCTTATGATTCCCAGTGTGTTTATTCCTGTGTGTCCTGTCTCCCTGTGCCAGTTCGTCTTGTTTTGCCAAGTCAACCAACGTTTTTCCTAGCGCCTTTCTTTCCCAGTCTCTGTTTTTTCCTAGCCCTCCTGGTTCTGACCTTTGCTTGTCCTGAGGCCGAACCCGCCTGCCTGACCACTCTGCCTGTTCTGACCTTCATTCTGCCTATCCCTTTGTACTGTTTGGACTCTGACCTGATCACTGAGCCCCTGTCTGTCCTGACTTTGAGGCTGACTATCGCCTGGTACTGTTTGGACTATGACCTAGATTAGGAACTCTTGCCTGTCCCCGACCTGCCTTTTGCCTACCCCTTTTGTTATAATAAATATCAGAGCTCAACCATCTGCCTCCTGTGTCTGCACTTGAGTCTCGCCTTGTGCACTTATAGTACGAACTGGCCATGACAGACCCAGCAGACTTGGACCAGCTCCTTCATGCTGTCTCCCTGCAGGGAGCCACCTGAATCCGGAGGCTCTGTTTGACACCTTCCTCCACAGACTGTCGGAGGGGATAAAGGACGAGTCCCCTAATTACAATCACCCACCCACCTTTTTTGTGAGTCTGCTGTGGGGAGACCAGTCTAAGTCTCTCCGGGTGCTCATTGACTCTGGAGCTGATGAAAGTTTTATGGATGCTACCATGGTTTGTGAATTAGGTATTCCCACTTGACTTCTCTCTGTCCCCATGGATGCTAGGGCACTGGACGTCCGCTCGATTGGAAGATTCACCCATAGCACAGTGCCGTTCATATACAGGTATCAGGAAACCACAGTAGACCATACAGTTCCTCCTCATCGATTTTTTTATCCCCCCCCCCCACATTTAATTTAATGTTTCAAATGTGACTAGAGCAAATAAATCATTATAGCAGGTGCAACAACATGATGGTGTCCATAGAAAAACCGAGAATTGCATTTCTATGGCCATTTGATAAATAGGCTACTCAGCATTTTACACTGGCTACATTTAACAGCATTTTACGCCATTTTTACAGCTATCTGTCATGAGCAGACATTCTCATATTCACACCAGTGATGTGAGTTTGGGATTTTCTTGGCTCCGGAAATCCTGTTATTGACTGGACCACGAGCTCCTTCCTGGGTTGGAGACCATTTTGTCATTCTCATTGACTTAAAGCGGTACAGCCGTCCTTGAGACGTCCCCCTGAGGACGTAAGCAAAGACTCGGATGTCTCTGCCGAACCCTTTGAGTATCATGGCCTCCTGTGGATCTTCAGTAAGGCACATGCGACTTCCCTTCCCCTGCACAGTCCTTATGATTGTGCCATTGATCTCCTCCCAGGCACCACACCACAACGTGGTCGGTTATATTCTTTATCAGGCCCGGAGACTAAGGCCATGGAGGAGTACGTTGAGGATTCACTGGCTACTGGAGGCATCTGTTCGTCTGCATCTCCTGCCGGGGCAGGGTTTTTTTTTGTGGAGAAGGACAAGACCCTGTGTCCGTGCATTGACTACCGGGGTCTGAATGATATAACGATCAAGAATCGTTAACCCCTACCTCTCCTCTCCTCTCGAACCTCTCCAGGGGGCCACCATTTTTTTCCAAACTGGACCTTCGGAATGACTACCACCTGGTTCGGATACACGAAGGAGATGAGTGGAAGACAGCATTTAACACAGACATTGAATACCAGGTCATGCCGTTTGGACTCACCAACGCCCTCATGTCTTCCAGGCTCTGGTAAACGTTGTTCTCTGGGACATGCTAAACCATTTTGTGTTTCTCTACCTTGACGACTTCCTGTTTTTCTTCTGGTCGGCCCAAGACCACGTTCTTCATGTCAGACAAGTCCTTCAGCGCCTCCTGGATAAACAATTGTTTGTGAAAGCCAAGAAGTGTGAGTTCCACCGCTCTACAATCTCCTTTCTGGGATACATCATCGCTGATGGGAATGTCCAAATTCATCCTGAAAAAATGAAAGCAGTGGTAGATTAGCCTCAACCTACGTTCAGAGCGCAGTTACTATGTTTCCTGGGTTCGCTAACTTCTACCCCCATTTCATTCAGGGCTACAGGCACTCACCTCTCCCAGATTACCATTCACATGATCTCCAGCCGTCGACAGAGCCTTCGTGGACCTGAAGCATCGGTTCACCACAGCACCCATCCTCGTCCATCCGGATCCGTCCTGTCATTTTTTAGTAAAAGTTGATGCTTCTGATGTTGGAGTGGGGGCCATGCTGTCCCAGCGATCTGTCCAGGACCAAAAGCTAAATCTCTGTGCTTTCCTGTCCCATCGTCTCAATCCTGCAGAGAGGAACTATGACGTCGGCAACCGAGAACTCTTGGCGGTCAAGATGGCACTGGGAGAGTGGAGGCACTGGCTGGAAGGAGCAGAACAGCAATTCTTGGTTTGGACCGACCATAAAAATGTGGAATATCTCCGTTATGCCATGTGCCTCAACTCCAGGCAGGCCCGGTGGGCTTTATTGTTTACAGTATTCAACTTCACCATTTCCTACCGCCCAGGGTCCAAAAATGTGAAGGCTGACGCCATCTCCCACATATACAGTTCCTCTGCCACACCCTCAGTCTCCGAAATCATTCTCCCTACCTCATGCCTTGGGGTATTGAAACCTTGGTCCACAAGGCACCACGTTCCCAGCCTGAACCTGAATGGGGCCCGGCTAACCGGTTGTTTGTCCCTAACTCAGTCCGGTCCTGGGTCCTGGAATGGGCTCATTCCTCCAGGCTGACCTGCCATCCAGGTTCCCGTCGTACCCTAGCCTTCCTCTGACAACATTTCTGGTGGGCCACAATGGTTCCTGTTGTCTCTGCCTTCACCGTCGTGTGCACAGTGTGTGCACAGAACAAGACTCCACGGCAAGCTCCTTCTGTCCTCCTTCAGCCACTACCTGTCTCTTATCTCCCCTGGTCCCATATCTCTCTGGACTCCCTCCATCTGCTGGCAACACTGTTATTCTGATGGTAGTGGATCGGTTCTCCAAGGCCACCCATTTCATCCCTCTCTGCAAACTACCCTCTGCCAAGGAGACGGCCCAGCTTCTGGTGCAAGTATGTCTCTCTATCAGCCTCCGCTCTTCCCAGAACAAGAGCAGGAGGTCAACGTACCCTCGGCCCAGGTGTTTGTCCGCCGCTGTCGACGTACCTGGAGAAGAGCTCGGGCTGCACTTCTCCAGACCAACTCCAGGTATCCTCGACAAGCACACCGCCACCGGACTCCAGCTCCCCGCTACCGCATGGGGCTCAGGGTATGGCTTTCCACACGGGACCTGCCCCTTTGGGTGGAGTCCCGCAAACTGTCCCCTATTTCATTGGTCCCTTTCCCATCTCTAGAGTCCTTAGTTCCACTGTTGTCCGTCTTGTGTTACCCCGTACCCTCAGTATTCACCCTACTTTCCATGTGTCTAGAATTAAGCCCGTGTCTCACAGCCATTTGTCTTCTGTCTCCAGGCCCACCCCTCCTCCCTGTGTCATCGATGGCCATCCGGCATACACGGTGAAACACCTTCTCGGTGTTCGACCACGGGCAGGGGTTTCCAGTACCTGTTTGACTGGGAGGGTTACGGCCGGGAGGAGAGGTGCTGGGTTCCCGCTAGAGACATGCTGGATCCAGCACTCATCACCGACTTCCACCGCCGACACCCTGGTCAACCAGGTATTTGCCCAGGTAGGACTCCAGGTGGCACCTCTAGAGGGGGGGATACTCTCACTCTCAATCTGTTTCACATGTTCTTGTGCTTGTCTTCACCCCCCTCCAGATGTCACTTATTATTCCTGTATTTATCCCTGTGTTTCCTGTCTTTCTGTGCCAGTTCGTCTTGTTTTGCCAAGTCCCTTTCTTTCTCAGTCTCTATTTTTCCTAGCCCTCCTGGTTCTGACCTTTGCCTGTCCTGACGCCGAACCTGCCTGCCTGACCACTCTGCCTGCTCTGACCTTGACCCTGCCTATCCCTTTGTACGGTTTGGTCTCTAACCTGATCACTAAACCCCTGCCTGCCCTGACCTCAAGGCTGCCTATCGCCTGGTACTGCTTGGACTGTGACCTGGTTTATGAACTCTCGCCTGTCCCCAAACTGCCTTTGTCCTATCCCTTTCGTTATAATAAATATCAGAGCTTAACCATCTGCCTCCTGTGTCTGCATTTGGGTTTCGCCTTGTGCCTATATAATTTCTTTGCAAAGCTTGCAGTTAGACACTGTTTCCTTCCAAACCACTCATTGTTGAATTTGCGATTTCCAACTTGTTGTGTAATGTTTATGTCCAATAGCCGATGAGCATTGATACGTTTTCTCTATACTCTCTCTTCATATGACAAGGATTGAAAAGGATTTGCCAGTAGATTGTTGACTTGATTCATGGTGACTGTTTACTAGCTTGCTTAGATTCTGTTTTTTTGCCACTGAACTTGAAGAAACTTTCAAAGTTCTTTAAATGTTCAGGCTTGACTAACCTTCATGTCTTCAAGTAATGATGGACTGTCATTTCTCTTTGCTTATTTGAGCTGTTCTTGACATAATATGGACTTGGTCTTTTACCAAATAGGGCTATATTCAGTACTACCTTGTCACAACACAACTGATTGGCTCAAACGCATTAAGAAGGAAAGGAATTCCACAAATTAACTTTTAACAAGGCACACCTGTTAAATGAAATGCATTTTGGTGACTATATGAAGCTGGTTGAGAGATGCCAAGAGTGTGCAAAGCTGTCATCAAGGGTGGCTACTTTCAAGAATCTAAAATATGTTTTGGTTATTACATGATTCCATGTTGATGTCTTCACTATTATTTTACAATGTAGAAAATATTAAAAATAAAGAAAAACCCTAATGAGTAGGCATGTCCAAACTTTTGATGGAAGTGTAAATATTTTTGTTTTATTTTATTTTTATTATTAGCTAAACAGATAGGGATCAACTGAGTGACATGTTGCCACTGACTGTGCTCTACATGTTAATGCGTAATTACTGTAGGCCTATACCCCTTTTTCAATCTGTTAGTAATCATAGCAATAAGTTCCATTGATCAAACTCACATCACTGGTGTGAATATGAGAATGTCTGCTCATGACAGATAGCTGTAAAAATGGCGTAAAATGCTGTTAAATGTAGCCAGTGTAAAATGCTGAGTAGCCTATTTATCAAATGGCCATAGAAATGCAATTCTCGGTTTTCTATGGACACCATCATGTTGTTGCACCTGCTACAATGATTTATTTGCTCTAGTCACCTTTGAAACATTAAATTAAATGTGGTTTGTAGACTCAGCATAAAGAGAGACGCACCACTTGAGGGATGATGAGTCTGTTTTGTCCATTACTGCTTATACGGGAATACGAAACTAAAAATATAGTTAAGAGGGGACGTTGATGACACAGTGAAGAGGACGCCCTATTTCTCGGGAAGCATCTTATTAATCAGCGCGCCGGCCGAGTGTCGTTGTCATGACCAGATGGTGAAACTGAACACAAAATATTTAATACGGACTGCAGGTTTCACGATTCATACCATTTATGGTCTAAAGCAGGTAATACCGTGTTTTAACTAGGTGTATGCTAAATACAAAACGTGGGAACCAACCAACAAGCTGCTTTAGGAATGCATGCATGCATTATGAGAACGAAGAATTAGTAATTTGGCGAGTCACAGGCCCATAAATAATAGGTCGACTATGCGCAATTACGCACAATTGCACATTGGACATCTCATCTGGTGCAGATATTTTGAATGGTTGAAAAAAACTGGGGAAAATAATGTTGGTTAAATATCTTCTCAAAATGCACTTCTATGTTGTACGGATCAATAGAGGTTTCGTGAGATTCCTAATCCGAATTACTCCCAGTGGAGAGCGACTAGCTGAGCGCACTAGTTTGTGCCTGCATCCATTGCCCCCCTTGAGTGTGTGAGCACGAACATTTTGCCCAGGCGGATTAATTCGTGTTGTGTGTGTGCTACGGCTGCTAGTCACTCATTCTGCGAGCTGCTCTCGTGCGTATTCGGGTAGCTGCAAGGACCAACTCGAATATTGCTATCAGAATACAGTAGTTGGAAAACATACATTTCTTCAGAACACTGAAATCGTTGTCAAGTCTGTCCATCTATTCTTCAAGGAGAATATCTTTGTGAGATATTGCAATGCTTCAAACAAGGTATCTCATCTGGGCATTGCTCTTTGGCTATGCAGGTAAGATTGTTTTTTTTAAATGTTTTTTTTTCTAGAAATGATTGGATATCGCCAACTCATACATGCTACAATGCAAATTCTTTAAATTCTGAAAGTGCTTTGTTTTGTTCACAGTATAGCAGTGTCCGTATGTGTCCCATCCGTGCTAACTGCGTCTCAAATGTGTCTCAACGAATGGACAGTTAGATCTATCATATTAGAGCTGTCGCTTCGGAATATAAACAGGCAATGGAAACCTGAGTTTCTCATAGATAAGAGACGAACGGGAAAGTATGGCTCTTCTCTCAGTAATGGCTGTGAAGCGAAATAACCGATATTTGAACCTTATTTCATAATCATATAGACTAAATCTCAAGTAGGCTCTGTCTGTAGTTTACTGTTTAGGCTACTAATTATCTGTGTAATAAGATATCACTTGTCCGTTAATTGAGTCGTTGCATTGCCTCATGGTTTGAATATACATAGTTTGAGCAGTTGGACAAACTGTTTTTCCTAACCTTGAGCTTTGTTGTTGCGGAGGAGTGGGTATAGCGCCAAGGAGTAGATGGATGCGTTCGGTCTTGGGAGGAGAGTCAGTGAAACACGTATTGCCTTGCTGGTCCTTTGTGTCAGCAAAATCACTCAACAGTTAATGTGTTTGAATTATTGTCCATCACATTTAATTCATGGAACCAATAGGCTTACCCTTTTTTTACAGTAGGCTAATACAAAGAGTTTGGTAGCTTTTTATGCTTTTTATATATATATATATATATATATATATATATATATATATATATATATATATATATATATATATATATATATATATATATATATGGCTGGTTGGGGGAGTATGAATAGTATATATATATATATATATTATATATATATATATAGTGGCGCGCATATTGTGCTCAGCGTTGGTTGCCGATGAGGATGATTTGTTTCGGTCCTCAAACCTAGCACCTGCAAATATTTTTTATGAACGCGGTAACTACGACACTTCTTGGTAGCGTAATAGTAGTCTAGGTTAAACGCGAAAGCCTAATGTTTTATTTTGTTTTCAATTAAACTTGTTTCAGCATTTCTTTATCAATTCATGCGTAAATGTGAAAGCTCTAGGCTGATTTTCAATCGCAAAGTTGAAGCCTTCCAATAGGCTACATTGTATTTAATGCGTAGAGGTCTACTCAGTGCAGACTGTGCGTGCTTGTAACGTGAGCCACATAGGGGCATAGTTAGCTATATCAATACATTTCACATGAATACATACATACCTAGCCCTTCTAGACAGGCTTATATATGCGACAAAGATTTTTTTCATCCCCGAACTGAATAGGCCTATAGATTTTGGGAGAGATAACAGAAAACAGACATCTATAGACAGAAAAGTAATTGGCAATATGCTACTATTATCTATACAAGTATCTAAAGAAATGGGTCAGTAGTCATTTGGTAAACAATGTTATCCAACCAGAGAGCGCAGACTCAGGCGGGGACCCGTTATATTGGATCAGTCTGTATATTGCCCCCCCCCACACACACACACACACACACACACACACATGCACACGCAGATACACACCACAAACAAACAAATATTTTTTTTCTTCTTCTAGAAAGCATGTGTTTTTGCATAAAGATGTCTATATGTAAAACAAATGTAGTTCTAAGCAAACACAAAACACTCCTTTGTCTTTGGTTGAACTAGGGGCGTGGCATTGATCTGCAGGGAGGTTTAGAAGGGAAGCTCCACTGGCAATGTGGGGAAGAAAGTTGTCATGAGGACTAAGCAACAGTAGGGGGAATATTAAGAGCACCTCAAAATCAGTAGCCTACTTCATTCAGTGTTCACTATAAATACCCAGAGACTGCTTCAGTTCTTTTTTGAGGAGGGAAAGTGTAATGGACTAGACAGAGATAATTGAACAATTGTGAATAACTAAGTCCTAACCCATTGCAAGGGAGTTAAAATAAGAAATTTATCACATTATTTGATTGTCCTGGGAGGTATTAAGTGAGTAATGACAGTACTGTGATGTTAGAAAGCAAAATATAAAAAAATGTGCAGAAACAATGTAATTAAATATATTCATTTCCAGTTTGCTGACAATTACATTTCGATGCCAAGGGCTAATAAACTTAGAAGGAACCCTGGCCACTGTCCAAGAAAATGCCCAAACACCGCTAGATTCTTTGCTGGGTGAAATTCAATACAATTGTTTGAGAGAGAAACTAACTAATATGAAAAGTGGCTTATAGTACTGCCTTGACAAAAAGGCAGCGAGACAAAGACTTTGGCTGGTTGGGGGAGTATGAATAGTATCTGGTTCTGTGGAATGGAGGTGCATCATCACATCTGTTACCATCGGTGTATAGCCAGAGAGAAACATGGGGGTTCCAACCAGACAGACTGGGAGCTGTTGCTGGTTACATTCCATTCTCTTAGTCAAGTACAGATGTTGGATCTTCATTTGATCACTATTTTGTTACTGAGAATTTTCCTGGCACTTCAGGAAATGCAAACGTCTAGTGTATTTGAGTTTTAAAAAGGCTTCTAAAGTTTGTAATTTCCACATTGACATTTCAGACTTGATTTGCCCTAATGAAAAATGTATCAACCCCAACAAAAATGTCCATTAATTATAATACACATAATAATTCTTATTTCCTGCAAACTGGCTCCAAATAAGATCCTACATATGTAAGAAGCACATTGAGGACCAACTCCATTCTTTCTTCCCTCCTCTTTTTTTTATACATCACTTTTGTCCACCAGAGCTGTTTTAAGGAGCTTGTATAGTTGACTCCTTTCACAGTTTGAATATATATTACATTTGGGCGATGAGATTTGTGGCAAGGGGTAATGGTGCAGAAACTCTCCCTGTGCGGTTGTCATGTGTTAACATGTAAATGTTAGCATGCAGCTGCTCCTGCAGTGCTCCTTACCATTAAGTGCATGTGTGACTGCCAGCCAAAAGATGGCCCCGGCCGGCCACACATTCCCATCACATTGGCGACATTCTCTGGGAAGCCCCTGGTGCTTTTTGCCAGGTTCAGGTCCCCATCAACATCAAAGAAGTAAATCCAGGAGAGAACACGCTTCAGGGAGTTCTTTAAAGTCAAGCAAATAAATAAAAGGGAATGCAAAGACTTTCCAAAAAGCGTGTTGTTTATGTGTGTCCGGCGTAGAGTTCACCTCAAGAAGAGGGCGAAGTTTAAGATTAGTCAACAGTTGGGGAAAAAATAAACAATTCCACAATGGTTAACATCTGGGACTTCAACTTCTGTGGCAAGTTCAAAGCCACTATGAAAATAGGATTGCCTATTTTTGAGAGGCGGAAGCAGTAAAAAGCAGCCTAACAAGGGAAAATTATAAGTCTTTCGGTCTGTTGCTTGGAATTGGATATGAATAAAACATCCAGCTGGATACTTCAAACCCCATCCCATTCTAGTTGGGTGAGAGGCATAGCGTTTAAAGGGATATACACGGTTTCAGACTTCTCTGTTGCCTTAACTCTGCAATAATGTAGCATTGTAAATATTATGGCCCTTGTTCCGGATTGCTATTGTTAGCACCTCCACTTTATGGTATAACCTAACTGTGTGTATCCACATGGAGGATGACTTTATCCCACCCAGATTGGAGGTAAATTATACTTCAAATTTGGCATAACATTGATAGTCTTCAATGTAACACTACTGTTGTTTGTAATGATTGGCTACATCTGTGCGTATGAAGTATAGGTTATTCCTCCCGTACATAATGGCACGTCCGCCCTTGATCTCCTGGTGTGGGCCCAATGAGGCATTAATAGCAACCTCTTTTAAAGTTTATCATTCCATCTGGCAGCTGTCCCTTAGCAGATTTTGCAGTCAAGGCTGATTGTGTTCACCACAACGTAGGAGAACCACTGTGTGTCTAGGATTGCTCAAAAGACTGAATGTGGAAATGGGCGGCAATTCAATTTAGTGAGGCGAAATGTGTTCATAGATAAGCCACATTTGGAAGAATTGATTTCATCCCAAGGATGAGTCTTCATGGAACATAAACTAAAGAGATCCCCTTTGAACCAATCCAGTCAAAAAGTATAAATTCCCCTATATTTAATTAGAGTAAGACAGCAAGTGCAAAAATAGACTGAAAGTGAAAAGGCTTAAATTATTTGCTCAACTGGCAGGCTAAAAAGTAATATGATTAACCACGAAACAGAATCTCATCGGTGAGTAATTTATTGCAGCGCCACTTGTTCCATTTGCTGAAACCTGATGAGATTGCAGATGTTTTTTTATTTATTTAACTAGGCAAGTCAGTTAAGAACAAATTCTTATTTTCAATGATGGCCTAGGAACTGCCTTGTTCAGGGGCAGAACGACAGATTTTTACCTTGGATTTGATCTTGCAACCTTTCGGATACAAGTCCAATGCTCTAACCACAAGGCTACCTGCCGCTCCAATGTTATCCAACACTCTAAGAAAAAAAAGGGTTCCAAATTGATTCTTGTGCAGCCCCATAGGAGCACCCTTTTTGGTTACACGTAGAACCCTTTTTAGTTCCAGATAGAACCCTTTCCGGTTCTACCTAGGCTTGGGGGGGTATACTGTATATCGGGGTATTTGGAAAAAGGAAATGCATCGTTTTTCAATACCGTCAAAACTATTTATTTGAAGTGTTTCAATACATTTGAGTATTTGTTCTCTTAGGGGGAAAAAGGTGCTAGAACCTTAAACGGTTATTCGGCGATCCTCATAGGATAACCCGTTGAAGAACCCTTTTTGGTTCCAGGTAGGACCCTTTTGGGTTCAATGTAGAACAAGGAACCCAAAAGTGTTCTACCTGGAACCAAAAGGGTTATCTTATGGGGACATCCGAAGAACCCTTTTGGAACCCTTTTTTTCTGAGTGTAGCTACTTACGTTATTACCTGCTGTCAACTTGTGCAGTTCTTCAGGATATGAAGCAGATTGTGTTCTTCATTTCACCTGTCACATTGTCAATTATGAAGCTTACCGTAGGTCCCCAGAACAGTTGAGCCAGTCACGTGTTTGTTTGTAAATGGGAAAAAGCGAGCTTGGTGAGTCCATAGCATTCTATCTCTCTCTCTGCGAGTCTCTGTTGTGCGGCGCACATCATATGATGAAGTTACACTTGTATGCAATTCACTACAAACATTTTGCCATCAGATATCTTATAATGGTTTTAAGAGCTTTGGATGAGTTATCTGTACATCTGCCATTTTTTCGCTGTGCTTCCTACTAGCATTTTTTCCCTCCTCCGTTCTTAACCCATCTGCTCCATCTATACATGCTGCTCTTCCTTCAGAAAAGCATCCATAACAACTTTGTTCATTTGCACAGTTTCTCTCGTTCACTTTCGCTTTTGAATGTCCACACTCACCCAAAATGACATTCGGTAGCTACTAGCTATGCTTATATTACTTTATGAGCTGGATTTGCCTGCTTTTGCAGTTAGTTTGTTTTTGCTCGTTAGAATTTAGCTAACAGCGTCTGTGATTTCGCTATTAGTTTGTAATAATTTTGTTAGCATTCAGGTAATAGAGGCCCAATGGTCTTTTCTTGCGTTTTTAGCGGCCCCTTGTGTGCTATGCCATATGCCAGTAATACCTCAAATCCCGGAACGAGAGAAGGACAGTATGACAATATGAAACCTGTAACCGAAAGGGTTCTACCTGGAACCAAAAAAGGTAGGTTATAAATAGCACCTATTTTTCCCAAGAGTGTAAAGACTACACTAATGTGTTCAAGTCAATGATATTTCTGTGGCTCTAGCATAGTTGTAGGCCTGCATGGTGCATTGGAGTAGTTTGACTGTGAGACAGATATTGGGGGCTAAATAACCAGTATGTGCCAAAGATTCTCAATACCATGGTTTTACTGTCTCATAATACGATTAGTGAGTTGGAATAATTGTCAGAAACTGCAAAGTTATCATCAAAACGAAATGGTTTCATATTTCACTACTTGAATGAACCCAAAGAGCAAATGGATGAAAAATTCTAAATGACTACACTGGCAGCTTGTGTTATATTTTTCCATTGCTGACTGTTTGATAAGGATGGGCCGCCTTTGCATATTAATCAATCCATGAAAAGGGACTCATACTGATTTGCATTGTGTAAGCTCTGAAGGCATCCTATAGAGTATTGGAGGAGAAAAAAGAAAGAGAAATGGGTTCGGGTTTGTCATGCTGAAAAGCAACCTCTCCCTCCCCTTGCCCCCCCCGTCTCTGAAAGGATTCTTTTAAAAAATTGAAGTGGAAAGGCCTTCGAAAGTCGAGAGGACCTATAAAAGGCGACCCTGTATGGGACCCAGGACGTGTGCACGCACACACACACACGGCTGTTAGGGGAGGACACAAGGAGGACTGGGGGCATGTGCTGTACCCCAAGATCAGTGAATGACTCATCACTCTGATGTATTGGCACTTAGCAATGGCACTTAGCTCATCATGTGGGTTAGATGCACACCTGCTGATTGGCTAGGTTGGTTTTATAGGTCCTATGGATGATGCTGCAGCATCTTTGTCTGAAGCAAAGAAAACATGGCCTCAGCTGGGGGAGAAGAACATGACAGGATGTGTGCTAGTCTCTAGAATTGTTTACTCCTTAGTAGAACGGTGCTGCTATCGCCACACCTTAAGCACAGGCAGTGTCAATGTTGATGCAGGACTATTCTTAGGTCATCAGAAAATAACTGATTGCTAAATGATCCATGATAGATTACTTATTACTATCAACAAGCCTTTACTATGGCCGGGACGATACCAGTATCGCGATAATGGGGAAAGGAAACAAAACACGAAGGGAATTTAGCTTCTTTAGGAAACCATCCTTAATGTCAGAAACAAACATCATTATGTTGTCATCCGAGTCACATTTATTTATTTCCCAAGTTAGAGCACACAATATTTTACATACAGCAGGTTTTTAACCCTTTAGAATCCAAAGCTGCCTTCAACGGCCTTTCTTTAAATTACTATAGCGGCTGTGAACGGCTTGTTTTTCTAACTATAATATCTGTGTCAATATCGCAAAATGAACTTGCTAAAAACCTGTTGTCATGAACCAGAAACCGGAAAGAGGGTATAATGTCATTTGACTTTTAAAATAATAAATTACTTCATTACTCAATGACAGCAGCGAATTGGCCACGTTGGTTGGTGATATGGACTCGGACATGTCCTTGCACTGTGGCAGCCCAGGGGAGTCACTCACAATGAAAAAAGACAGCGGGAGACAGTTTTGCGGTGGTCAAACAAAAGTTGTTCTTTAGTAAAGGTTGGGGAGAACAGTTGATGTGTAGTTGATGTGTTGAATCTGTAAACCGGTGTGCCACAAACTTGACTTCTTACTAGATATGAAAACTAATCTGACCATGGGTCTATTTGTGTACTCTATCCTGTCTGATTATCCATCAGTCTGACATACTGTACATATGCACACCATCAACTGAACTAGCCACTAAGGACTTCATAAAATAATGTTGATTGATTGAATGAATGAAAGTGCTCTATAGCATCATGATAATACTGTTGTGTGTGTGTGTGTGTGTGTGTGAGTGTGTGTGTTGAATGGGAGGCATGCAATTGTATCACACAATTTATTATGGAAACTCTTTCTGCTTTTGAGAAAAAGAGAGGAAGGAAGAGAGCAACTGTATGAGAGGGCGAGAGAGATGTTCCTGACCACAATTGTATCCTATTTGTTGCTCTGCTCCTTTCTGTCTCTCTCTCCCTCTCTCTCTGTTAGTATGTTCCTCTAGGTCAGTTAAAGTGAGGGAAGTGATATGGAGACTCAGGGCTCAGCAGCCGAAGGCAAGGTGGAAGAGGAGTTGGAGATGATAGGAGGGATAGAGATGTCGAGCAAGGAGGAAGAGAAGGGAGGAGTGGAGCGAGAGGAGAATGGAGGGAAAGAGGAAGAGGCGAGTGAAGAGGAGTGAGAGGAGTAGAGGGAGAGGAACATGGAGAGGAGAGGGAAGAGGGAGAGGAAAAGGAAGAGAGAAAGAGGAGGAAGAGGGAGAGCACACCCGAGAGGGGAGCCTTGTTTCCATGCAGTGCGTTGGCCCGAAGTCCCACCATTCACAAGGTATTGCTCGCCTGAGTTAGAGTACCTCATAATAAGCTATAGACCACACTATCTAGCAAGAGATTTTTGATCTATATTTTTCATAGATGTTTATTTACCATCACAAACCAATGCTGGCACTAAGAAACCAATCAACGAGCTCTTTAAGGCCATAAGAAAACAAAAAAATGCTCATACAGAAGCGCCGTTCTTAGTGCGGGGGATTTTAATGCCGGCAAACTTAAATCCGTTTTACCTCATTTCTACCAGCATGTCACATGTGCAACCAGAGGATTTAAAAAAAATCTAGATCACACACAGAGATGCGTACAAAGCTCTCCTTTGCACTCCATTTGGAAAATCTGACCATAATTTTATCCTCCTTATTCCTGCTTACTAAATGCTAAATGCCTTTTATGCTCACTTCGAAGCAAACACGGAAGCATGCATGAGAGTACCAGCGGTTCCGGATGAATGTGTGATCACTCTTTCCAAAATTGATGTGAGCAAGACCTTTTAAACAGATCAACATTCACAAGGTCCGCAGGGCCAGACGGATTACCAAGACGTGTACTCAGAGTATGCGCGGAGCAACTGGCAAGTGTCTTCACTGACATTTTCAACCTCTCCCTGACTGAGTCTGTAAAACCTACATGTTTCAAGCAGACCAGTCTGTATACTTCTGGCCCACTACGTCCAGAGTAGTGATGTTGGACAGGCGGGCAGGTGCAGGCAGCGATCGGTTGAAGAGCATGCATTTAGTTTTACTTGTATTTAAGAACAATTGGAGGCCACGGAAGGAGAGTTGTATGACATTGAAGCTTGCCTGGAGGATTGTTAACACAGTGTCCAAAGAAGGGCCAGAAGTATACAGAATGGTGTCGTCTGCGTAGAGGTGGATCAGAGACTCACCAGCAGCAAGAGCGACATCATTGATGTATACAGAGAAGAGAGTCGGTCCAAGAATTGAACCCTGTGGCACCCCCATAGAGACTGCCAGAGGTCCGGACAGCAGACCCTCCGATTTGACACACTGAACTCTATCAGAGAAGTAGTTGGTGAGCCAGGCGAGGCAATCATTTGAGAAACCAAGGCTGTCGAGTCTGCCGATGAGGATGTGGTGATTGACAGAGTCGAAAGCTTTGGCCAGATCAATTATTGAGGCAACTAGAACAGAAAAATATTAATGAGGTCTTTCATTTGATGAGGTAAATATTGTCTGTTAAAGCTTAATGAAATGGATATTGAGTTTGTGTCTACATGCAACGATTTGGATAAGCCTGGTAATATCTCTTTCACCTGGATATATTCACTACAAAAATTAAAACCATCTAAATTAATTCAAGTTGGAAGAGATAATGCTGCCATAGCCTCCCTTTTATTTACTTTTGCAGTAGCGCGCGACATTAGCAGAAGATTTGGCAAGGTTACTAAATCCATGCCTAGTTATCCCCATACTGTTTATGCCCCTTTAGCAGGCTGTGAAAGACATCTTTAAAAGCATTATCTACAATTAGACACATTTGCTGGCATTGCTCTGATGTTCAATCCATGCATCTCTGTATCAATGTTCTGTGCAAGCCAAGATCATGTTAGTAGAAGCCAAACAATAGATTTACAGTGGTGGTGGTGATGGGTTGCTGAGGCGCTGCTGTCAATACGGAAATTTGGACACCTTAATCAACTCTGATTGGCTAAGACGAATGGTGGTGTTGTGTTCGGGGGTAGCAGGTGGTTAGTGGACTGATGTGTTTGATTTCCTGAGAGAGATTGGTAATGTCCCTCCTGTCCCAATGAATTGTCCTTGAACTGCACACAATTCAACCAAAGTCTGGGAAGAGTCCTATTTTTTACATTCTAAGATCTTGTGACCAATTTTTTACAACGTGTACCTTTGCAGACAATTTACAGGTAAATTATACAAACTAAAGTAATTTATAAAACAACATGTTACTAACCAACCAATCTGAGATCACATTCCATCATACTAATTGAGGAAACCTTTGAAACAGTGTGAGACTTTCCCCATTTGACCCCTTCCAAAGACCATGAAGGAGGGCTTCTCATTATGTTGTTTATGGTCAAGCCGCAGGACTTCACAAGAATAGGGGAGCCCGTGATTTATTAGGGTTGTGGACTAAAAACAATATCAAAGAAGACCTCTTAAAGAAAAACCTGGTGCCCCTATATGCACCCAGTGAGAGAAAAAAGAGAGGCAAAGGCAAACAAAGGTAGAGAGGCAAGGTGGGGGGAAGGGGCGGAGGAATAGAAAGAGCTAGGGCACAATGGAGAGTGTCATCGGGGAGGGGCTGCTGGGCAGTCGAGTGAGCGTGCAGCTGAATTGATTGTGGTCCGTCGCTGTGTTACAGCCCATCATCTGTAATATGCCTCACTCTAATGGTAGTTAAGGCTTTTTTTCTCCGTACAACCACAAATCCCTTTATATAATCTTGGACCATGACCAATCCAGGCCTATTAAGATGCTTATTCTTTCATATTCCCTATATTAACTTGACCACATTTACACATGGACAATTCCATGTTAACAGAGTGACAGTGAGACTCGTATTTTTCACTTTAAAATGTATATCATACAAAAACACAATGATTGCAAAGTTATACAAACCATACAACTCTATGCACAAGGACCACTTCTAACAATATCCACTGAAAATATGACAAAAACAC
The DNA here is from genome assembly GCF_018296145.1 of Oncorhynchus tshawytscha. NCBI lineage: Eukaryota > Metazoa > Chordata > Actinopteri > Salmoniformes > Salmonidae > Oncorhynchus > Oncorhynchus tshawytscha. Next base: position 40,650,849 of record NC_056437.1, on the reverse strand, counting down.
ATTTATTTGAAGAACACCGCACAACATAAGTTTGGTAACAGAATAAGCACAAACTGTCATTCTGTTACCAAACTTAGCATCTGCACTTTTCTTCAAGTAAATGTGTTTTTGTCAAATGTTGTATGGTTTGTTTAACTTTGCAGTCATTGGTTTTTGTTTGACATGGGCCTACATTTTAAAGTGAAACATCTTAGTCTCAGTTTTACCATGGAATTGTCCATATCTGAACAAAATAAATGGTATAATTAACAGAAATTGTAAATGGCCACCAAAAATAGTGCAGTCGAGATGCTCAGGCATCAAATCTAAACCAGCAAACTCACTTGGCTGGAACATAAGGATTGATTATCTTCTAACTCGCTGCTCTTAAGCCAGTGTATAATGTTCTGATTACACCACAGCAAGTGTAGAACTGCTCAGATGACTGACAGCTGTCTCGTTTCATCTGCAGTGGCTGCTGTGCAAGTGGTGCTTTGCTGATCAGTTAGCCATTGCAGCAAGGTTCTGCATCTGTACACATAATTAGTCTAGTAAGTGGGCTGAAAATATTGTATTTTCTGAAATAGTATGTTTAGCTCCAGGAAAACTACACCAATGTATTAGTGTTCCTAAACATGTACTGTTAGAGATGTATTACACTACATTGCCAAAAGTATATGGGCACCTGCTTGTCGAACATCTCATTCCATAATCATGGGCATTAATATAGAGTTGGTCCCCCCTTTGCAGCCTCTTCTGGGAAGGTTTTCCACTAGATGTTGGAACAATTTTGAAGGGTCTTCCCTAAACTGATGCCACAAACTTGGATGCACAGAATTGTCTAGAATGTCATTGTATACTGTAGCGTTAAGATTTCCCTTCACTGGAACTAAGGGGCCTAGTCTGAACCATGAAAAACAGCCCCAAACCATTATTCCTCCATAGTGCCAATGGAAACCCATTGGCACTATGTGTTGGGGCAGGTAGCGTTCTCCTGGCATCTGCCAAACCCAGATGCATCCGTCGGACTGGCAGATGGTAAAGCTTGAATCACTACAGAGAATGCATTTCCACTGCTCCCGGGTCCAATGGCGGCGAGTTTTACACCACTCCAACTGACGCTTGGCATTGCGCATGGTGATCTTAGGCTTGTGTGCGGCTGCTCGGCCATGGAAACCCATTTCATGAAGCTGTATGTAGCAACAGCCTTATGTAGCAACAGTATGTTCATTACATCATCGATCTAGGTGATGAAATCATTAAGGCAACGTATTGACACCATAGGTTTATATCAGTCAGAGTTTGATCATAGAATTCATTATCTTTACGCACTAGATATAACACTGATTTTGATTAATATGCTAATATAATAAATCGGCTATTGTAAGAACACAGGTGAGAAACGATGGAAAAACAGGAGTGATCTTCCCTTCAGGACATCATAGCATAATAGTCTATAATTTACTGTTGAACACAAGCATCAATATGCACAAAGAATTGTGCTTAAGTGACAAATGCACTCCCTAAATTCCTCCCCTTGTAAGTACATCTGACCAAAAGTTTGAGATCACTTTACCATAAATATACTCTGACCCAAGTTATCTGAAGGCCCTGCAAAAACCCGTTTAGATTTGAATTTAATGTCAGTATTAATTTATTTCATACCAAAGGGCCTTACCGGCAGAGAGAGAGACCTGACATTTCCCACTTGCTTCAAATGGGAATGAAGGTCTGAGCAGCACAGAGAATATTGTTATTCTTGGCTTTTCATAATTCCCCACCACAGGGAATCAGAAACAATCAATCCACTTCTTCAGCAGACCTGCAATTTAGAGTCACAAGCTCATGGCACACCTCTGATTGTACCTGCTCCTTTCATTGCTTTTGGTGCCTATACATGTCTTAACCACCCTTCATCAGAAAGCAGTTCACTCTACTTATTCTACATATCATTTGGCTGTCCTGCCAGTGTTTGCCAAAAAAACATTGAGTCATTGCAGCCAACCAAGTTCATCTTCAATAGGGCGCATCAAGCTTTCAGTTAGCGGTTGACAAGGACAGAGGCTGAGCTCTAGGCAGATTAAAAGGTGACGACCTCCATGCGCATGGCCATATCGGTGTATATTTGGGGCATTAATCTAGCCGCCAGCTGGAAACGAGTAAGCCGTTTTATTTCCCACCACATCTCCATCGCTCACCCAATGCTCTTGACTAGGAAGGAGATGAGATGAGCAGGAAGGCGGGTGCAGATGTGCAGCTTCCTCAGAGAGTGGAGGATACCTCCAAGAGCTGCCGGCTCCCAGGGAGTGTAACAGATTAGAGTTATTTGCAGCAAATATAGTCTGCACCACCTTGTCTGTGAAAAGGGCTGCAGTCCACTGACTGAACCGAGCTGAGAAATAGATTTGGCCAAATTCACCATAGATGCCAAGTTGATGTCTCTTGGAATCTATGGACAGGAAAAGACTAGTGGATCTGAGTCAGATTATTTTTTTTTACTCAAGAAAAGCCCTATTCCGCTACATAACTTGCGACAGACTGATTGTAGAGGGAATATCAATGGAGATCATTCGGTCGAGCCCCTGAGGAAAGACATCTGTTTACATTGGAGGAACAAAGGGGGATGTCAGGTCACATATGATTGATACTGCCCCGCAATATCTACAGCTAGTTGGGCTGCACTCTGTGAAGTCAATAGGGGGCGGGGGTTACCCTTTTACCAAAGCCAAGAAGGTCTGCTTCAGTTACTCAGTTGATAGGCCCAGGCCCAAAGATTTCAGATGTTTTTGGCAGGGCTCATTGGCTTTCTTGCCTCATTGATGTTGTAGTGAGTCTGCACATCAACGAGATTGGCCCGTGATCCATAACATGATCAATATGGCATACAGTGCCTTCGGAAAGTATTCAGACCCCTTGATTATTATTATTTTTACAGCAATCTAAACACAATACCGCATAATGACAAAGTGAAAATGTGTTTTTAGACATTTTTGCAACTTTATAAAAAATGAATAAATAAAACAGAAATACCTTATTGTCATAAGTTTTTAGACCCTTTCTAATGAGACTCGAAATTGAGCTCCGGTGCATCCTGTTTCCATTGATCATCATTGAGATGTTTCAACAACTTGATTGAAATCCACCTGTTGTAAATTCAATTGATTGGACAAGAAAGACACACCTGTCTATATAAGGTCCTACAGGTGACAGTGCAAAAACTGTCAACTGTGTTGACAGAGAAAAAACCAAGCCATGAGCTCCAAGGAATTGTCCGTAGAGCTCCAAGACAGGACAGGATTGTGTCGAGACACAGACGCGGGGAAGGGTACGAAAAAATGTCTGCAGCATTGAATGTCCCCAAGAACACAGCGGCCTCCACCATTCTTCTTATTATTATATATGTAAAACTTAAAAAAAATATATATATATCCCGTTTTTCTCCCCAATTTCGTGGTATCCAATTGTTTAGTAGCTACTATCTTGTCTCATCGCTACAACTCCCGTACGGGCTCGGGAGAGACGAAGGTTGAAAGTCATGCGTCCTCCGATACACAACCCAACCAAGCCAACCAAGCAGCACTGCTTCTTAACACAGCGGCCTCCACCATTTTTAAATGGAAGAAGTTTGGAACTACCAAGAATCTTCCTAGAGCTAGCCGCCCGGCCAAACTGAGCAATCGGGGGAGAAAGGCCTTGATTAGGGAGGTGACCAAGAACCCGATGGTCACTCTGACAGAGCTCCAGAGTTCCTCTGTGGAAATGGGAGAAACTTCCAGAAGGACAACCATCTCTGCAGCTCTTCACCAATCAGGCCTTTATGGTAGAGTGGCCAGATGGAAGCCACTGCTCAGTAAAAGGCACATGACAGCCCGCTTGAAGTTTGTCGAAAGCAAATTGAAGACTCTCAGACCATGAGAAACAAGATTCTCTGGTCTGATGAAACCAAGATTGAATTCTTTGGCCTGAATGCCAAGCGTCACGTCTGGAGGAAACCTGGCACCATCCCTACGGTGAAGCATGGTGGTGGCAGCATCATGCTGTGGGGATGTTTTTCAGCGGCAGGAACTGGGAGACTAGTCAGGATTGAGGTGAAGATGAACGGAGCAAAGTGCAGAAAGATCCTTGATGAAAACCTGCTCCAGAGCGCTCAGGATCTTAGACTGGGGTGACTGTTCAACCTTCCAACAGGACAACGACCCTAAACACACAGCCATGACAACGCAGGAGTGGCTACGGAACAAGTCTCTGAAAGCCCTTGAGTGGCACAGCCAGAGCCCGGACTTGAACCTGAAAATGGCTGTGCAGCAACGCTCCCCATCCAACCTGACAGAGCTTGAGAGGATCTGCAGAGAAGAATGGGAGAAACTCCCCAAATACAGGTGTGCCAAGCTTGTAGCTTCATACTCAAGAAGACTCAAGGCTATAATTGCTGCCAAATGTACTTCAACAATGTACTGAGTAAAGGGTCTGAATACTTTCCGAAGGCACTGCATATTGAGTCAGCATTGTGGTCTGCTAATGATTTGTCAGATGATTCGTATTTGTCGTTCTTCTTATTGATATCTTCATGGTGTCGATTGTTTTCAATCCACGCATACATACCCTCAACTACCCTAAGAATGTCCAACTGGGGCCAATGACGCATAGTGGATCTCCCATGAAGATAAGTGTTTGTTGAATGATACAGCAGTTGAACGTTAATTAGACACCGTTGAACATCAGATCTAGTATACCTCTCCTGAGGTAGTGTAAACAGTGGAGAGAGGATGGGAAGCAACAGAGCAATCATTTGTGAAAGGTACCATGGTAAGTGTGTCCGTTACAGGACATGAAAAGGTATCAATTAGCAACGCGTCTTGAGTGTTTAGACCTAATCTCTCCGCCATTTCCTGGTTGAAAAATGTCTAATAGTCTAATTTCTGTTTATGTGACAAAACAAGCAAGTATAGTGAAGAGAATCATTGTACCTTCTAAACTTCTGTGTAATATATTTTCTATAACCAAAAATATTGTGTTTTCAACTGTTTGAAGTGGGTGTACAAAACCGAAAGTAAAAGATGCAAAAACGTTTAACTTAAGAATGGGAAGCATAGAAATAGCGCACATAAAACATATCTACCACTTCTTAGACTCACTTTCAATGCGATTGACAGATCTATGACACACATTTTGTACGTGAATTTGGTCAGGTCTCCCAAAAAGTTACATGTAGCAGCTTTAAATGCCTTCTGCAATACCTTCGATTTGAAAAGGCAATAAAAGAATCTTAGTTCACCCTTCAAACATATATCACCTCTGAAAATGGGAATCTGGACTCGGGTGTCATTGACAGCTGTTTAAAACTAAACCAATGAATCTGGATGCTGAGAGCCCCTAAAATGGCTTCTGGACACATTGTTTATCTTTATGGTGGTGGATGCTCCTCATTTGTAAATCTATCGTGCAAGAGGACAGATGGTGGGTTGTGGGCGATATGTGGTGTGTGTCAAAAGACGAACCACTGTGGGATTGTTTTGTGTTAGTCGCCCTCCCTTTGCAGCAGAATGTCCAACTTTGAAACCTCTGTAACACGCTCTCATATCTGTTCACCTTGCTTTGAAAGCATTGTCACGTTATGTACCTTCCTCACATTTTCATACAAATTACCAGTTCTATTACAGGAATGCAATACCTATGATCTTGCACTCTTATCGTCACATTATCACTGCTATCATTTTTCCTCTTTTATCGGACTGTCAATAGGCATTAATAGCTCGCTTATCAGCTTTTGACCTATTGCCAATTTTAAGACCCATTTGAAATGCCACAGAGATATTTTCCACTATTCACTGAAACTATTTCTTCCCCTTTTTACGAAAGCTTTTGGAAGCATATCATACTCTGTGAAGGCCAAGAAACACACTCAAAGTATTGACTCAATTGTTTTGTCAGCACCAATGCACTTTAATTGCATAGTGCATCACTTGGATACCATACCAGACACCATGTTCCATAGAAACCTCTGGGACTGTTGATTCCCAGGTTCTTTGCTCATTCTCTAGAAATGGGGACCAGGAAAGGCAGAGTCCTCATTAATCATTGTGTCAGATTTACCCTCGGGCAATTATAACCAAAATCATCCCCAAAGTGTCAGGAGGTAAAAAGGATGGCGTACATTGGAAATAGACTACTAGTAAATGAGAGATGGAGAGAGAAAAAGAGGGAGTGCTGAGAGGGCTGCAAATGAGGCCGGATTTCTCTCCGGTGAGAATGGGCTGGTTGTTAGCTGTGCTGGCCTGGTTGCAGGAGACTGGGTAAGATGCAGTAGGCAGACATGGCCAGGTTCCCAAGGACAGGGCCTTTTTGGAGGCTCTCCTCCTCATTAGAGGAACAGCTTCTATTGTTTATGGACCGTAATGGGAGTGAAGCGGAAAACACAGACATCGCCATCGCTCAGAATATAACACGTCTACTCTTCGAGAGGAGAGAGCTCCAAATCTCACCCCTTCCCCCCTGTTTTGTGTCGATGCAGACAGGCACCTCACGGGTCTGAAGGCCGCTGCCTCTCCCTCTCTCACTCTTTCCCTCACCGTGGCTCCCTTTCTTCATCTCACACACTCTCTAGATTGTTCTTTCTCATTACTGTTATTGGGACAGTCTCAGGGTACCATTTTGCCGGGGACATTTAAGAGCCTTAATTAGTTAATTCCCCAATATGGTGGTTCTTACTAGTTCAATGGTTTTTAATGCCTCCAGAGAGCCTTAAATGTCAAATTCCCTCTCACAGACAGAACCCTTAAACACAAAAAGCTAATACGGAGGCACCCTCGCAAATGGTAATGTTCAGTCTGCGGCATGCATTTATTTATAACATCTGTGCTCTTTTCTTTGGACAGATTCAGTTCAATGTGTGGTGCGCACAGATTTATGTCTCTTAACACTAGTAGGGACAGAGAAAGAAAAATACAGCAATTAACTTGGCAATGTATATTGAAGGGAAGTAGGGGAGGCTGCTGCGGGATCTGCATGAATACCCCAGGGTCTCTTCCTTTGCAAAAGATTTATCGCGGTGATCTTCGTTCTTGATTTGCAGTATTCAAAACACTGGGTAAATGCGGGAGGCTTGTAGGAGGGGGGGTGATCAAATGTTGATAATGGGGGATACAGAGAGCAGGGTTAAAAGGTAATGAAAGAAGTTCCTAGATAAGTCTACTGTTTATATTCCTTTTTCTTTTTTTGCAGCAGCGGACAAACTGGACCGAAAACTTTGGTACAATTAGCATGGGTTGTTTCAACTTTCATTGACATGATGTCACGCCCTGACCTTAGAGAGCCTTTTTATTTCTCTATTTGGTTTGGTCAGGGTGTGATTTGGGTGGGCATTCTAGTTTGTATATTTCTTTGTTGGCCGGGTATGGTTCCCAATCAGAGTCAACTGTCTATCGTTGTCTCTGATTGGAGATCAGCCCTTTTTCCCACCTTCAGTTGTGGGAGCTTGTCTTTGTTTGTTGGATGTTTTTGCACTACGAAGCTTTACGTTCATTGTATTATTCATAGTTTTTTTGGTGGAACATTAATAAAGAAAATGTATGCCTACCACGCTGCACCTTGGTCCACAACATGAGTTGTGATGGTTTCTGAGGCGTAGCTAGAATTCAAGGCACAATCAAGCCTCTCCTATCAGTTGGATTTACTCTGGAAATTAAATAATGTGAAACATAGAATGATGTTAGTTGTCTGATTGAATGGGAAATCTAGTTTGGAGGCTGTGGCCGTCTCTGGGCAACAAGAGTGACAGCTGTGCATGCCTTTGTAACGGAGGGTGGGGGGCACTGGGATGAAAACCCTGTGTCCATGGGAGCCTGGGCCGGGCCTATCGATGCAGCTGTGTTTGAATAGCCAGATTACACGTCGATCACAGGCCCCAGGGACCCCGTGTGTGTGATACAGTCTGAAGTAAAGAAAGAACTTTATAAGTTTCTCTTCTTGAATATTGCAAGAGTGAAGCAGTTGGCATAGCCCTAATTATCTTCAGAGAGTCAGGGGAAACAGGGGAGTTTGAATGAATGACAATTAGACCAGGGGGGCTGGTATAAACCCTGTCTTTGAGAGATGACAATAGGCAGCAGATAAAGAATGTACGTTGCTTTGTCTTTATAATGTAGGGGGGAGCCGAGCAAGAACCCAATCTAGGAAATGCTCACTGTCTTTTTGTTTATCGATTTGGATGGTCCAGGAGAGATTTTGAGACTAACAGCAGCAGCAGCATGACGAAACAGGAGCTCACTGCAGGCACAACCTCATTAATCACTGACCTTTATTTCATCCAAATCAAATCAAATGTTATTTGTCATGTGCTGAATACAAAAGGTTGTAGACCTTACCATGAAATGCTTAATTAACAAGCCCTTAACCAATCATGTCGTTTTAAGAAAATTGAGTAAAGAAAATATTTACTAAATAAACTGAAGTTAAAACAAATATAAAAAATATAAAAAAGTTACACAATAAAATTAAAATAATGAGGCTATATACAGGGGGTACCGGTATCGAGTCAATGTGCAGTGGTGCAGGTTAGTTCATGGCTGGACAAGGTGGTGATGTGAGTGGACGTGGGTGGGGTGTGGGGGACAGGATTTTGAGATGTGTGGTCGTCTGTACTGGGGTGTTCTGGGGGAATGGGTCGTTGAGAGTTTGTGCCCCAAGCTCTAATGCCTGCCCTTCATTTGACATGCCATTAAGCCCTTTTACGCTGTGCCTCCTCATCAGTATCAAAACGAGGGGCCATTATCTGCATGGCACTTACGCCACATCAGCTGCCTATTTGCCTATGGGCAAAAGGGTGTGTGCAGCAGGGGTCTGTCTACTTCTGAGTGACTCTCTATCCTAGTAGCCACAGGGGACATTGTTTGTATTATACAGTAGGCAAAATACTGTATATACAGCGGGTATAGAAAGTCATGAACCCCTTTCAAAATGTTCACCTTTTGTTGCCTTACAGCCTGAAATGAAAACACATCAAATCAGACTTTTTACGCACAGTAACCCACAATATCCAAGTGCGGGGACTCTGAAAATGTATCAGAACTAGAAGAGTAAAATACCCTATTTGGATAAGTGAACACTTCCCTGAGTTAGTACTTGGTGGAACCACCTTTTGCTTGAATTACAGCCATGAGTCTCTTTGAATAGTTCTCTCCTTGCAGAATTGTTCAAGCTCAGTCAAATTGCATGGTGACCGCTCATGGACTGCACTCTTCAAGTCATTCCACAGATTCTGGATGGGATTTAGGTCGGGGCTCTGACTAGGCCACTCAAGGACATTTACCTTCTTGCCCTTCAGCCACTATACGGTTGCTTTGGCGTTGTGCTTTGGGTCATTGTCATGTTGAAACATGAACCATCTTCCCATTTTCAACTTTCTGGCAGAGGGCTGCAGGTTCTCCTCAAGAATTTCCCTTCTATCCTGACAAGTGCTCCAATCCCTGCAGAAGAGAAACAGCCACAACAGGATGCTGCCACCGCCGAGCTTTACTGTAGGAATGGTGTTCTTTGGGTGGAAAGATGTATTAAGTTTTCGCCAGACATTTCCTTTTGCGTTCAGGCTAAAAAGTTCTATTTTGATCTCATTTGACCACAGCACCTTTTGCCACTTGGCCTCGTAATCTACAGAGGGGCTTTTTGACAAAGCTCAGACGAGACTTGATGTGGCTTTTTATGAAGGAGTGTTTCTTTTCTTGCCACCTTCCCATATAGGTCAGATTTGTGGAGCGTTTGTGATATTGTCGTCACCTGCACGCATTGACCAGTCTTTGCCATAAAGGCCTGAAGCTCCTTCAGTCGCCATTGGCTTCTTGGCAGCCTCTCGGATCAGTCTCCTCCTTGCCCGGTCATCCAGTTTGGAGGGACGGCCTGATCTATGCAGGGTCTGGGTGGTGCCATAAGCCTTCCACTTCTTAATAATGGTCTTGAAGAGTGCAGATCAGGAGCAGTCACTATGCAATTTGACTGAGCTTGAACAATTATGCAAGGAGAGAAGTATTCAAAGAGACTCAAATAGGGTATTTTACTGTTTATTTTTATTTTTTTAAATAATAATAATTTCACTTTAATATTGTGGGTTACTGTGTATAAATAAGGCCGGAAATGTCAAATTGTATGTGTTTTCATTTCAGGTTGTAAGGAAAAAAAAGATTAACATTTTGAAAGGGGGTGGTGACTTTCTATACCCACTGTATGGCCTGCACAGTAACAGTTTTCTTTCAAACCCTAGACAAGTCAAGTCACTTGTCAAGCGCGCCAGCCATCGCTGTGTTAAGATGTTTTAGAATGGCACAGATTGTAGGTCAACTACTGTATTTTTCCCACATCAAAATCCAAAGCCCCTACTGTGATAATTGCTTGAGTGTGTAACTGTTTTCACATTCAGAGACAAGACGTTTGAAAATGGGTTGTGATTATGTGATTATGGTTATTGAAAAGTAGGAATGGCCACCACAGCATGGACTAGAGCGTGTGATTACGTACAGTTCAACTGTGAATAGTCCCATTCATAACCATCCACCATTTTCAGAAAATCTACACCAACCATACACCGATTTCTCCTAATCCTTTAAGGCTGAGGTCAACCAAATGCTTTGGTTTGTGAAACCTATATTGCATCTTAGTGTCTCAGAGAAGACCTTGTGGTACATTTAATTTGGCACATTCACCGTTCACAAATAATATTATATGCTTTTGTATGTTAAGATCGATTACATTTAAGAGCAAAATTGGTTTGACATGTCAGCTTGAAGACATGTTCAGAAGTGGGTAACAGATGAGTGCTAATAATGCTAATAATCAGTTTTGAATTATCAGAGAAGCCAGTAAACAAAACCAAATTCTATATCAAAACATGTTCTCCGTGGACTTTAGAACAGAGGCGCCATCTATCCGCTGAGATGCCAGGCGGTGGGGGGGGGGCAACAACGGTGTGATAAATAATAAATACAGAACCCGGTATTCCCTGTTCTGATTGAGGCATTTAGTCTGGCTAGGGCTATGGAGAGCCCCATTGTCACTGCGGCAGGGACTGCCAGTGCCAGAGTGGCGCCAAGCTGGGAGGCAGGGTGTGGCCACCATGGGGGTGGCTGGTTCCCCCTAGTGAGGTGAGGGTGGCAGATGGCGAGGCGCCAGGCTGGCGTGCGACAAACTCCCAGGAGCAAGCACAATGTAGCCCCCCTGTGGTGGGAGAGAGGGGCCCCACCACAGACAGACTGCCTGAGCCAAGCTAAGGGGCTCCCAGGAGCAGCCATCTTCTGCTTGAGACTTGGAGCCAGCCTAAAAGATTGAAGCAGAAACGTACTGGAGGTGACACTGAGCCAAGAGACAAAAACAGCATAAACATAGGACCACACACACAGACACACACACACCCAAACACACTCTCCCTTGAGCCAGCACTCATCAATATCCACTCATTATCTCTCTCTCTCCCCTCTCTCTCCCTCCCTCTCTGCCTCTGCGTCTCTCTCTTCCTCGCACACACACACACTCTCTGGCCCCGGTCTGTCATTCTTTTTAGATGCCTCATTTTGTTCATTAGGGGGATATGACCAATTCCAGGAATCAAAATGAAATATATCTACCAGCTAATCCTGCGTACCCCCTGTAGTACTGAGTCAGAGTGAAAAGATGTTCCTGTCATCGGAGTAAAGCAGCAGCTCGCTACTAAGAAGCATTAATGTAGGGGCGAGTCGTGAATCAGCCTGGCTGACTGAACGAAGAGGTGTTTCACTTGGACCGTCCTCTCGAGGCTCTGCACATTGTTCTTGTTAGCCCTGTCTGCCGCCCCTTCCTCTCTAATGTCAGGTTCTGTCTCCTCTAGTAGAGCGCTGTTTGCTGCTGCTGGTCTTCATCCAGAGTCCAGCATGTGAAAGATTACCCAGGCTTCTTTTGGCTACGATGTCAAGACAATTCCTAGTGAGGTACTATGATCGCAAAGGGATGTGATACTAGCCAAAAGCTTCCAATGGGGAACCTGACCCCTACTACTAGCATCAATGGTGATGACTTTTGCACAATTACTTAATGTATTAATCATTTGCTTGGCAGCTGCGGTTGTTGCTTTAGAGCGGCAATCAGAAACAATAACAAAGCACATTCCCCACCACTGTTTCAGTAAATAACAGGGGGATGGGGCAGGAGACATGTAACCACTCTCAAAGACAGCGCTATGGATTCAAGGATGATTTTTTATACCTTTATTTAACTAGGCAAGTCAGTTAAGAACAAATTCTTATTTTCAATGACAGCCTAGGAACAGTGGGTTAACTGCCTGTTCAGGGGCAGAACGACAGAGTTGTACCTTGTCAGCTCAGGAATTTGAACTTGCAACCTTTCGGTGACTAGCCCAACACTCTAACCACTAGGCTACCTTGACCATCCATGATATCAAAATGATATTTTTAACCATGTTTTATAGGTTATATTGTGTTTGTTTGCATGTACTCTGTTTAGAAACACTGGAGTAAACAAGTGTATAGTTTGGGTTCTGATGGGGTATGACAGATTTTTATTTTATTTTTTTAGTTCACCTTTATTTAACCAGGTAGGCTAGTTGAGAACAAGTTCTCATTTACAACTGCGACCTGGCCAAGATAAAGCATAGCAGTGTGAACAGACAACAACACAGAGTTACACATGGAGTAAACAATAAACAAGTCAATAACACAGTAGAAAAAAAAGAGTCTATATACATTGTGTGCAAAAGGCATGAGAAGGTAGGCGAATAATTACAATTTAGCAGATTAACACTGGAGTGATAAATGATCAGATGGTCATGTGCAGGTAGATATACTGGTGTGCAAAAGAGCAGAAATGTAAATAAATAAAAACAGTATGGGGATGAGGTAGGTAAATTGGGTGGGCTATTTACCGATGGACTATGTACAGCTGCAGCGATCGGTTAGCTGCTCAGATAGCAGATGTTTAAAGTTGGTGAGGGAGATAAGTCTCCAACTTCAGCGATTTTTGCAATTCGTTCCAGTCACAGGCAGCAGAGAAGGTGGCCAAATGAGGTGTTGGCTTTAGGGATGATCAGTGAGATACACCTGCTGGAGCGCGTGCTACGGGTGGGTGCTGCCATCATGACCAGTGAACTGAGATAAGGCGGAGCTTTACCTAGCATGGACTTGTAGATGACCTGGAGCCAGTGGGTCTGGCGAAGAATATGTAGCGAGGACCAGCCGACTAGAGGATACAGGTCGCAGTGGTGGGTGGTATAAGGTGCTTTAGTAACAAAACGGATGGCACTGTGATAAACTGCATCCAGTTTGCTGAGTAGAGTTTTGGAAGCTATTTTGTAGATGACATCGCCGAAGTCGAGGATCGGTAGGATAGTCAGTTTTACTAGGGTAAGTTTGGGGGCGTGAGTGAAGGAGGCTTTGCTGCGGAATAGAAAGCCGACTCTAGATTTGATTTTAGATTGGAGATGTTTGATATGAGTCTGGAAGGAGAGTTTACAGTCTAGCCAGACACCTAGGTACTTATAGATGTCCACATATTCTAGGTCGGAACCATCCAGGGTGGTGATGCTAGTCGGGCGTGCGGGTGCAGGCAGTGAACGGTTGAAAAGCATGCATTTGGTTTTACTAGCGTTTAAGAGCAGGCCACGGAAGGAGTGTTGTATGGCATTGAAGCTCATTTGGAGGTTAGAAAGCACAGAATCAATGGATATATATCATGAATTTTTAAGTCAAAAAATTGATGTAGCAAGTAAGGATTCTAGCTTTAACCCGTGGATATTATGAAGGTTTGATGTCCCAAGCTTACAATCAATGCATTGTTTCTGTTCCTCTTGTTCTGAGATTAATCATCACATTTGATATGTTATTTGTGCGGCTTGTTTCAGTCTTACAGTAAGAAGAAATAAGAAGGCCCATCTTACCGTTCCATCTTGCTGTTAAAGCCAGACATTAAGTTAGATAAGATCAGGCTTGGCACTCAGTCCCACAGATGACTCCGTGCACCAGCTCCCCCACGTCCTGAAGATCCCAAAATAGCGCCAAGGAGAGAACCCTGAAATGTGTCAAGGTTAGAGATTGGAACCGGCTGATCCCACCGAGATTAATCTACGTGACTTCTTTTTTTCCCGGGGTGATGTGATAAATCATAAGAGAGGGAAATATGGAGCACGGGATATTTGCGTGGGCTGCAATGCAGTTTGTCTCCCCTTTACTCTAATGAAAGTGTGAGTCATCACAGTTTATTGTGTTGGGAAGAGGGCATTATGACAATTGCAAGAGTGCTTGTTTATAGTCATAATATTAATCTTCACGCATGATTGGCTGTGCTTTCTCTATTTTCCCAATTTAGGCCATTGCCTAGACTTTAATAAGCCAGTATGAGAATATTAATAATGATAGTGGTAGTAGTAGAGATACAATTGTATCATTTTAGAGGCTTATCTCTCAGAAATCTATTCCAATTCATATTCACGTCATTATAAGACTTGAATATGACTCAAATACACATGGTAGGGATCATTGTCTTGAGTCAGTTCTCTAGATGCCTGGGAGCCTTCAACCTTGTGAGTGTGTGTGCGTGTGTGTGCGTGCATGAGGTGACAGATTCCTGAATTAACCACACAGTTGTTTTAACAGTTTACCCTCTGTTTACCCGCCAGGCTCCAGGGGTACATACAGTGCCTTCGGAAAGTATTCAGACCCCTTGACTTTTTCCACATTTCGTTACGTTACAGCTTTATTCTAAAATGGATGAAATATGATTTATTTCTCAGCAGTCTACACACAATACCCCTATAATGACAAAGCGAAAACAGGTTTTTATACATTTATGCAAAAAAAAGAAAGAAAATGTTTTTTACATACGTATTCAGACCCTTTGCTACGAGACTCAAAATTGAGCTCAGGTACATCCTGTTTCCATTGATCATCCTTGAGATGTTTCTACAACTTTATTGGAGTCCAGCTGTGGTAAATTCAATTGATTGGACATGATTTGGAAAGGCACACACCTGTCTAAATTAGGTACCACAGTTGACAGTGCAAAAACCAAGCCATGAGGTCGAAGGAATAGTCCGTAAAGCTCCTAGACAGGATTGTGTCGAGGCACAGACCTGGGAAAGGGTACCAAAAAATGTCTGCAGCATTGAAGGTCCCCAAGAACACAGTGGCCTCCATCATTCTTAAATGGAAGAAGTTTGGAACCACCAAACTGAGCAATCGGAGGAGAAGGGCCTTGGTCGGGGAGGTGACCAAGAACCTCAATGGTCCCTCTGACAGAGCTCCAGAGTTCCTCTGTGGTGATGGGAGAAACTTGCAGAAGGACAACCATCTCTGCAGCACTACACCAATCAGGCCTTTATGATAGAGTGGCCAGACGGAAGCCACTCCTCAGTAAAAGGCACATGGCAGCCCATTTGGAGTTTGCCAAAAGGCACCTAAAGACTCTCAGACAATGAGAAACAAGATTCTCTGGTCTGATGAAACCAGGTTTGAACTCTTTGGCCTGAATACCAACCGTCACGTCTGGAGGAAACCTGGCACCATCCATGATGCTGACACCACCATGCTGTGGGGATGGTTTTTTTAGCAGCAGGGACTGAGAGACTAGTCAGGATCGAGGCAAAGATGATTGGAGCAAATTACAGAGAGATCCTTGATGAAAACCTTCTCCAGGGCACTCAGGACCTCAGACTGGGGTGAAGGTTCACCTTCCAACAGGACAACGATCCAAAGCACACAGCCAAGACAATGCAGGAGTGGCTTCGGGACAAGTCTCTGAATGTCCTTGAGTTGCCCAGCCAGAGCCTGGACTTGAACCCGATCGAACATCTCTGGAGAGAGATAAAAATAGCAGTGCAGCAACTCTCCCCATCCAACCTGACAGAGCTTGATGGGATCTGCAGAGAAGAATGGGAGAAACTCCCCAAATGCAGGTGTGCCAAGGTTGTAGCATCATACCCAGAAAACTTGAGGCTGTAATCGCTGCCAAAGGTGCTTCAATAAAGTACTGAGCAAGGGATCTGAATACTTAAGTAAATGTGATATTTCCAGGTTTAAAAAAAACAAATTAGCAAACATTTCAAAAAACTGTTTTTGCTTTGTCATTATGGGGTATTGTGTGTAGATTGATGAGAGAAAAATTCTAAATGTTATCAATTTCAGAATAAGGCTGTAACGTAACAACATGTGGAAAATGTCAAGGGGCCTGAATACTTTCCAAAGGCACTGTATGTCATTTTGGCTGAGATGCCGGACATTGCGAAAAGTTACAGGTGTATAGTGGATTTGTTTTCACTCCAGCCCCAGATTGAATTTCAGTAAGAGGCTAGTAAGTGAGGCTAGTAAGGAAGAATATGACTGAGATAATTTAGTAGTATGTTCTATCAAGGGACAATTAGACTGTACTGTGAGAAACAGTAATTGGATCAGTTTTTTTACATAAATATTTTATCTTTTGCTCTTTTATCTTTTTCTGAAACACTGTTGGAACACATTAAATCCAGTTAGGGCCAGCTTATCCGTATTCAAACGGCCTGTTATGACAATAGACCAAAAAAAAGAGGATTCTTGCTGAACTTGGGTAGCATGCTGAGATTTTAGAGTGGTCCTTTCAAACCCCTTTTGCTCTAACCCTCTGAATGACAGACCAGATAGAGAGTGAACTCTCTTCTCTCGTATTCCCTGTGCTAGTAGCCTTTTTTACAGCCCTCATGTTACTTTGCACTTCTGACACCAATCTTCAACTCCAAATTGCTACTGACATTACAGCGAAGCCCTACTGGGTTGCCTCTAACCGGTATACCCCTAATGATACCTTCATGCCTGTTATTCTTTTTATGGACAGATGTATTTGGAATTTCTGGTGCATTTGGATTTGGAGTATTCCAGCAGTTGAGGAGAATACAGTAGCCCCCATTATCCTCAGCTGAAAGGAATGCTACTATTTAGCTTTTCACGCTCACCGAGCAGAAATAATGCAGAACATTATTTATTTACTTTTCGGTGGATGGAATAAACCCTTCCCGACCTTCCTCACCATCCACCCCAAACGGTTTTAAACATTTAGAATGCCCAGACAGTGGCACTGTGTGTTGCTGTCACACTGGCTTAAAGTAATTGCTTTTTCTCCAGCAGCACCCTGTACTGCATAGAGCCGATCACTGAGTATAAATCGCCTGAACTGGTGACACAGTCTATCTAGCTAGGAAGGATAACAGCTAGTCCTATTCCATTAAAGATGCATGGGGAAAACCCCTTGTCCCTTCAAAGAGAAGACCAAAGACAGCGGTGCACCCCCCCCCCCATTTACTCTGCACATGTCTGCAATACATACAGTCGTCATACTTTGACATTCCGATATCTTCTCTACCGTTTTTTTTACTTAAACTAGGCCTGATTTGAAACAGCCCACATGTCTAGTTTGCTATTCACGATCAGCCCCTCCTCCCTACATAACTGCCAATTCATTTACATTTCTGTTAGTTCAAATTTATCATTACGATTTCTTTCACTCTTAGCAAATTGGCTAACGTCAGTCTAACACTACTTGTGACTTTACTGAGTGAAATATTGTGAATGTGGTGAGAAAGGTTGAATTTGCCCATGAACCCTTTTGGGCGTTGAAAAGTCGAGAGTGTGAAAGCTTGTTTGTCTAAGACCTACATAAGCACACAGAATTGATATTGAAAAATGTCACTTAGAAAAGTTTGCCTGCAATGTTTGCACAACTGTCGGGGGTCGTAATTGAAGATTATAGTTGCAGTTGGTGGTCCTCACCATAGAAATTCCGAAATGAGGGGCATGCGTTGAGATCTCAGAGAGTTAATGTTGGGGAAGTGGGTTTGTGGGTGCAGATGTTAAATTTCTCTATGGAATGCACCATTGGTATATTTATGCTGTACTTCTGGCAAATGTGATCATGTGTAGTGTCATTTTTTGTTGACTCTTCATGCATCAGGTTAAGATGTTTGTTTCTTTTGATTAGTGTCTTTTAATGCTTCTAGACAGATTTTTTTGTTGTGTCAG
Organism: Oncorhynchus tshawytscha; assembly: GCF_018296145.1. Taxonomy (NCBI): domain Eukaryota; kingdom Metazoa; phylum Chordata; class Actinopteri; order Salmoniformes; family Salmonidae; genus Oncorhynchus; species Oncorhynchus tshawytscha. The sequence goes on along the minus strand of NC_056437.1, from coordinate 40,632,856 downwards.
GGCTTTTAGCATGCAGTGTTTATATAGTAGCATATGGTGTTGAAATCAGTTTACCCATTGTCGCCCAAGACACTATCTCTGTGTGTAAGAGTTTTTGGCAAAAGGAAGTGCTATGAGATTTCACAAAAACATGTCCATATGCATGGTCTCATCTTAGACTATATTTCTTGGGTAGAGTCCCAAAACAAACTCTCAGCGGGCTGCCTGAAAATGAAAAGCCCCGCAGCCCCACACTTTGAGCTAGTGATAGTGAAGATCTTTGACGACTCGCAAAGAATGCTAATAGAAATCCGATTGAACGCTGAAGGGCAGATTGTACAAGGTACAATATCTGCTCTCATGCTGCTTTTGAAAGCAGGCCAGTCTTTCTTTGGGGATTCTCCTCCACTCACTGCTCATGTTATTTGCAGTAACTTATAGATGGGTAGTAGGCCCCCCTTATCTGTGTGTTTCAGCATTTACAGTAGTGGTGCTGAAGACAAATGGCATAAGGATGCCTTTGAGATGCAGGACAACAAAGGCACCATTGAGAAGTTATCGGAAGTCCTACCAAGCCAGAGCAATGGACTGTCTCTGTGCAGCTGTTATGGAAAGCACTGATGGTTGCCAGTTGAAGAGTTGGACTCTGGACCGTCTTGGACATGTTTCCTTCAATGTTAAAAAATGTTTTTCAATAGCTGTTCATGTCTGGTCTGTGAATGTGGTTGCCTCATCAACGCTGTCAGACTTGGTCCTGAATGCCAACACTGGCAGACTTGGTCCTGAATGCCAACACTGGCAGACTTGGTCCTGAATGCCAACACTGGCAGACTTGGTCCTGAATGCCAACACTGGCAGACTTGGTCCTGAATGCCAACACTGGCAGACTTGGTCCTGAATGTCAACACTGGCAGACGTTGTCCTGAATGTCAACACTGGCAGACGTTGTCCTTAATGCCAACACTGGCAGACGTTGTCCTTAATGCCAACACTGTCAGACGTTGTCCTTAATGCCAACACTGTCAGACGTTGTCCTTAATGCCAACACTGTCAGACGTTGTCCTTAATGCCAACACTGTCAGACGTTGTCCTTAAAGCCAACACTGTCAGACTTTGTCCTTAAAGCCAACACTGGCAGACGTTGTCCTTAATGCCAACACTGTCAGACGTTGTCCTTAAAGCCAACACTGTCAGACTTTGTCCTTAAAGCCAACACTGTCAGACTTTGTCCTTAAAGCCAACACTGTCAGACTTTGTCCTTAAAGCCAACACTGTCAGACTTTGTCCTTAAAGCCAACACTGTCAGACTTTGTCCTTAAAGCCAACACTGTCAGACTTTGTCCTTAAAGCCAACACTGTCAGACTTTGTCCTTAAAGCCAACACTGTCAGACTTTGTCCTTAAAGCCAACACTGTCAGACTTTGTCCTTAAAGCCAACACTGTCAGACTTTGTCCTTAAAGCCAACACTGTCAGACTTTGTCCTTAAAGCCAACACTGTCAGACGTTGTCCTTAAAGCCAACACTGTCAGACTTTGTCCTTAAAGCCAACACTGTCAGACTTTGTCCTTAAAGCCAACACTGTCAGACTTTGTCCTTAATGCCAACACTGTCAGACTTTGTCCTTAATGCCAACACTGTCAGACTTTGTCCTTAATGCCAACACTGTCAGACTTTGTCCTTAATGCCAACGCTGTCAGACAAAGAGAGCACCTATGGTTTCCAAAGAACACAACAGTCGAGCAGACACTGAATGCTCCTTCTTGTTCCTTGTTTGTTACTGTGAATTGGAGCGCAGCTAGTTCCAATTAGGATTGATTCCCTAAATTTAGGTCCTGCCAACAATAATAATTCATGCATAAAGTGAAATGTCTCCAATTTGACGACCAGGGAAATAGTGTGTTCTATTGACTGCACTATTCTGCATTTATTAATATTTCCATTTGTAACCTTCAGTGTTCCTGTGCTGATTTCTATATCCGCGGAATGCCCAGAATGCTCAGGATCGTCAGCACAAAGCCCAAGTAACGCATTTTGCATTTAGAAAGGCCTGCCTGTGTGTTCTGTAATTGGGACATGCATTCATCTGTCAAACAGGCTTGTTTCAAAATGAAGGACAGACCATAATACATTGCACTCCAGTTGTGTCATTCTTCCAATGATCAATCTTTAGTGTCTTACAGGGAATCATTTCCCCCCATGTATCTGAGGAGAAAAACAGAAAGACAGATTCTGTACATTTTAAGATATTCCAACTGCCAGTTCTTGGGGGCTTGCAGATCAAAAGCATACACTCGATCCTGTCATTTAAATTATTAACCATGATTTGAGGTGAGCTATTTATGGATTTGTTGAATAGCTTAACTAGTTTACTGGAAACAACTGGAGCATGTGGAGTACTCAGTTGACCACAGAATGCAAATTGACAGACATTGTTCTGAAAGATGATAATAAGGGTAATTTATGTTGAGTAGGACAACTCATGTTCTGTTTCTCGAAGCAACACAACCAAAAGAATCCTATCATCCTTAGCTTCACAAAAACGTTTGGGGCAGGAGGAGAGGAGTGGTTGCACCCCTTTATTTTCTGAAAACGCAATGCATTATTAAATAGTTTGTTTGAAATGTACATACAAGAGAAAATCATTCGTCATAAAGAATATGTTTGAGCAGCATCAATAAGAGAAAGTAACACATTTCAAGCATAAATGAGTCCAATGCACCATGATATGTGAGGGGAAAACTTGACTATCAGTGTCATCAAACTGTTATTTAAAAGCATGATGGATGGTGGCCATTTTGTAACTCATCCTGAGGATCTTTCATAGGTGAATCATGGAACGGAATTAGAGGTCTTCTGATGGTTGCCTGCTGCGTACGGCGGCTCCGCTTGCTTCATCCTCACTTCAGCCCGCTAAGTGCGATTGATGTCATCTTCCTGCCTGACCTGTGTGCTGTTGGCTCTGCAGCAGGGCAAGGACTGGGGGGGGAGAAGATGCCCACTTGAACTTTCTCAGAGTCACTGCAAATCAGTTTGCACCCCAGGAAGCATTCAGAGTGTACTGCTCACCCTTTGGCGTGGTGCCCACCAGGGCTCTGAGAGCCTGTGAGGGCCGGGGGGGGGGTGGGGGGGAAGTCAGAGAGGCGCTCTCCACAGGAAGTCAGAGAGGCGCTGGATAATGGTGGGGGCGTTCTTTGTGTAGCATGTTTATCCCGCAGGCCCAGAGAGCAAGCCATACACCCACCAAAACTCAGACTCGCCTCCTACTGGCTGGACTCACCTCTGGGGCAGGATAGTCATTGAGAGCCAAAGCGATGATCATAAGCAGTTAAAGGTTCCGTGTTCAGTGGTTAGACCCATCGTAATTACCCAGAAGCCCTGCCCGCCTCCGCTCAAGGAGGCAACCTAAGCTGAGTGACCTCTCAGAGCCGCCGCCTCCCCAACCTTTCTGTAAACACTGGGGGAATGTGGGAGAATGCTCCTTCCCTGACCCCTCTCTGTGAGGGACCAGAGGGACACCTCCACAGCATGTCAGCGCCTCCACAAAATCCATTAACTTTGCAATGGTACCACAGGCTGACTTCGTATTTATGACATTTGAAATTGAACTATACATCTAGAAGTTTTCGAGCCTGTACCCCCATATCTCTTGGTAGTGAGTGTAATTTGCTCACAGTCGACTTTAGGATGCAGCACGGAGAGGCCCGGTAGTAAAGTTTGTCATTCAGCCAAGGTTGTTGATAGTGGGGACACAACTTATTGGCCTTGTTAGAAGCTTTGGTTCAATTTCAGTACGATCAGCACAAGTCGTTCACTCTTAACGGCAAGTAATAGCAAGCACTTTTCAAGGTCCTGATCCGTATAGATCTGAGGAGTAATTCTTGTCTGTGGGGATGGCAAGAGTCAACGAGTGTTATTAGACTACAGCTTTTTGGGGAGTTCATTTCTGATGATTATAATGCAGTCAGGAAAATCCCTGAGGCTGCAATTGTGGACTGGCACAATGATTACTGAACATGTGGATATTGAGAACACACATACACCGACCGATCTTGGTAGTTGGATTCAAAGCCTTTGCAAGTTAACATCGTAAACCTGACCATGCGCTATAGGAAGTGAGTTTCCCAGAAACATTGTACGTCAAATAAAATAAAATGTATTGGTCACATACACGTGTTAAGCAGATGTTATTGCTAGTGTAACGAAATCCTGTGTTCCTAGCTTTGACTGTGCAGTAATATCTAACAAGTAATATCTAATCATTTTCCAACATGTAGGGAGAGCTGATCCCATTCACATTACAATGACCTGTGTAACTCTCAACATTGGCGTACCGTAGATCTCCCATCCTGATTGGTTTGATGTTATGGTGTGTGTACGTGTCACGGGTGAGGAAGAGGGCAGGGGTGATAACTCACTGTCATGTTGACCAAGTCATCATAAATGTAGCTTGGTCAAGCTCCGAGCACATGATTTTTTCTGGGGAATTATAGGACAGCTAAGCTCTCAAATGTTCCATCTTCTGTGGCTCTAATTAATCAGGGCAGGACTCTACCGTGGGGCTTTAACGTTCTCTCGTCAATTTGCAGCTCTCGCCCTGCGCACCCAATGCAGTTTGTCTAGTCCTAGTTATCATCCACTATGGATTTCAGACTCTCAGATCCCATTTGACATACATGTTGATCAATCAAGGTGTCCAAATACTATTTTGGATGCAATTAAATGCTATATTTAATTTGATGGTCCATAATCGAAAGAAAAGAAAACACACACACACACACTAACAGCGCTTTGTAACTTGCGGTCCCAGGCCCTTTGTATGTGAGGGAGCTCCCGAAGGACATATACAAAATTTAAGCTCACTTATCTCGGAAGAGGAGTTGCTTCAACTGAGTGCTCAATTTGTGAAGCCTAATGTGGGAATGCGTTAACTCAAGCCACTTAAAAGGTCCGTCAGACACATTAATAGCCTTGTTTTCAGGAGGACTTGAAGCTAGTGCTAATCGACTGGCAGCTATGCCCCACTTCCTTTATCTTTTAATGAACTGCACTGTCACGGTCAGCTCGGTTTAAAATGGAGGCCAGTTGTTGTTATTGGTCAACTGCTAGTCATAGCGATGCCACAGACTACATGCCTCGAGCAGTGCTGTGTCCATTTTTGATTGACTATTGTGAGCACTCATCTTCAGCTTCCCCCACCACCGCACACATGCGTATGCACATACACATGCACACAAATTTCTTCCTGAACACTTCAAGGCTCACTGTAAAGGTAACATCTTTAGCCTTGCAGTGGGACTCGGCTTATGAGAGTCTGTGTCCCTGAATCGATACATCAGTGCTCTTTGAAAAGACCAAATCAAAATCGAATAAAATGTTATTCCTGTTGTGTTACTAATTTATGTATAACTCTGCATCGTTGGGAAGGACTCATAAGCAAGCTTTTCATGGTAAAGTCTACACCAGTTGAATTCAGCAGGGGGAGAGTGGGAAGCACACTCAGGCCAGGGCAGAATCCAAGGTACGCCATGAAACCAATCACCTCATCCGCTTTTTTTGTTCTCACGATATACAGTACCAGTCAAAAGTTTGGACACACCTACATATTCAAAGGTTGTTCTAAATTTGTACTATTTTCCACATTGTAGAATAATAGTGAAGACATCAAAACTATGAAATAACACATATTGAATCATGTAGTAACCAAGAAAAGGTAATAATATATTTCAGATTTGAGATTCCTCAAAGTAGCCACCCTTTGTCTTGATGACAGCTTTGAACAAAACTCTTGGCCTTCTCTCAACCCGCTTCATGAGGTAGTCACCTGGAATGCATTTCAATTAACAGGTGTGCCCTATTAAAAGTTAATTTGCAGAATTTCTTTCCTTCTTAATATGTTTGAGCCAATCAGTCAATCTGGAAAATTTCAAGAACTTTGAAAGTTTCTTCAAGTGCAGTCGCAAAAACCGTCAAGCGCTATGATGAAACTGGCTCTCATGAGGACCGCCAAAGGAAGACCCAGAGTTACCTCTGTTGAAGAGGATAAGTTCCTTAGAGTAACTGGCCTCAGAAATAGCATCCCAAATAAATCCTTCACAGAGTTCAAGTAACAGACACATCTCAACATCAACTGTTCAGAGGAGACTGCATGAATCAGGCCTTCATGGTTAAATTGCTGCAAAGAAACCACTACTAAAGGACACCGATAAGAATAAGAGACTTGCTTGACCAAGAAACATGAGTAATGGACATTAGACTGGTGGAAATCTGTCCTTTGGTCTGATGAGTCCAAAATGTAGATTTTTGGTTCCAACATGTCTTTGTGAGACGAGAGTAGGTAAAAGGATGATCTCCGCATGTGTGGTTCCCAGTGTGATGCATGGAGGAGGAGGCTTGATGGTGTGGGGGTGCTTTTCTGGCGACACCGTCAGTGATTTATTTAGAATTCAAGGCACACTTAACCAGCATGGCTACCACAGTATTCTGCAGCGATACGCCATCCCATTTGGTTTCCTCTTAGTGGGACTATCATATGTTTTTCAACAGGACAATGACCCAACACACCTCCAGGCTGTGTAAAGGGCTATTTTACCAAGAAGGAGAGTGATGGAGTGCTGCATCAGATGACCTGGCCTCCACAATCACCTGACCTCAACCCAATTGACATGGTTTGGGATAAGACCACAGAGTGAAGGAAAAGCAGCCAGCAACAAGTGCTCAGCATATGTGGGAACTCCTTCAAGACTGTTGGAAAGGTGAATCTGGTTGAGAGAATGCCAAGAGAGTGCAAAGCTGTCATCAAGGCAAAGGGTGGCTACTTTGAAGAATCTAAAATCTAAAATATATTTAGATTTGTTTAACACTTTTTGGGAACTACATGATTCCAAATGTGTTATTCGATAGTGTTTATGTCTTCACTATTATTCTACAAAGTATAGCAAAAATTAAGAAAAATCCTTGAATGAGTAGGTGTGTCCAAACTTGACTTGTACTGTATATACACTACCGTTCAAAAGTTTGGGGTAACTTAGAAATGTCCTTGTTTTTGAAAGAAAAACAATTTTTTTGTCCATTAAAATAACATAAAATTGATCAGAAATACAGTGTAGACATTGTTAATGTCGTAGATGACTATTGTAGCTGGAAGTGGCAGATTTTCTATGGAATATCTACATAGGCGTTCAGAGGCCCATTATTGGCAACCATCACTCTTCTGTTCCTGTGGCATGTTGTGTTAGCTAATCCAAGTTTATAATTTAAAAGGCTAATTGATCATTAGAAAACCCTTTTGCAATTATGTTACCACAGCTGAAAACTGTTTGATCTGATTAAAGAAGCAATACAACTGGCTTGGTATGTGGTATGTGTTTGTAAACAGAGAGGAAGAGGCTAAGCGAGATGTTTCACTCTCGCCAAAATCCAAAAGGCCAATGCATTTCTATGGGCTTATTTTTGACCTAGGCTTGTCGCCTGCCTTCCTGCCTTTGGGACAACGACTCCCATTGTTAGAGCGGAGACATGAGCATCTCGTCATTATATGCAGATCTGGTGAACCTTGAGAAGGTGCACACAGCACAGAAGGAGTGAAAGAGACTAGACCAAAAAGACAACATGAAACCAAGCGGACATAAACGCTCAGTAAAACCATTAAATAAAACAAACCTTGCAATACAGGCATTTGGAATATCGCTCAAAAACATACATTCTAATTAATTGAAGGAATTCGATATATCGCCCAGCTCTAATGACAGGACCCCTCTAAAGTGCTGGATGAACAGACATTACCCATTATAGCTCCTCTACTGTGTGAGGAGCGTGTGTATAAATAAACTACCGTTTAGTCCGGTGGTAATGACACTTGAGTATTTGCAATAGGCTGCTGTGACAAAGGTTGAAAGTAGAAGCAAACAAAAACAAGCTACTACTAACATCTCTTAAGGTTAATTTAAGTTTCAAACTCCCACTCTATCCACCCATACATAACCTCACCTCAGGCAGACCGATTGTTGGATTCAGAAGTCAGCCACACTACTATCATTGGCAATATAAATCATCTCAGGGTTCTGGATGCTTTCAGAGGGCTTTCATTGGCTTCTGTACTTTGTGGACTGGCAGGGCCACTCACATCTGGAAGAAAGATGGACAGGTGGCGGCCAACGTTGAAATGATGATAAAAGAAGAAGAGAGGGATGATTCAGCCTGACTAACCGAGGTGGAAGGCACAAGATGGTTAAGAAGAGATAAGCCAAGGGAGAGAGAGCACTCTTGTTTACCAAAAGGATAGAGATATGGTGAGAGGCTTAAGGACAGGAAGGAAGATGAAGGGATTTAGTGGCAATCTTCAGATCAACAAGGTTGGGGAGACTATATTTAACCCACAATGGGTTTGGAGAGAAATGGAGTGTAGTGTAAAGAGGTTTTGTCTACGAGCCGAGCGCCATTCATTTCCTACCAGAAGAAGCAGGGCTTTGTTTTATAATTTCTTGTTGTCCTCTAATGATTGCTCTCAATTCATTGCCAAAGTGGAAAATGTATCACAGGTGGTGAGCTTGATTCAATTCAGTGTTACCACTACTCAGACCTCTCCTGGATAGAAAACGGTTGGTTGTTAAAGACTTCCTCAATAAAAAGTTGTGGCTCTCAGTACAATCATAGAAAAAATTGCCTCGCCAAACAGTAGGTCGGAAATGGGGCTTTTAAATCAGAGTTCTCCATCTCACCATAGCAGATATTGCTTGTCTGCCTCCACCAGCTCCTTTTTGTGACAACAGGGCATTTGTCACCACACAAACCTGTTAAAACATGGTGCACTGAGCGTGCACTTTTAGAGCGACGGACCATTAAATGTGTGATAGGTGTATTGGTGAGGCGATTTTATCACCCCAGGGTTCAGAACCCTACTCTTCGTGTTACATGACAGGGGACTGATGGGAATCACAAGTATCTCTCGTCTGTCTTGGGGTAAATGTATTTTTGTGCCAAATACAGCCCACGTCTTGTATTTCTGGCCATGGCAATTGAGATAGGAAGGTGTTTTTTTTCCCTTGGGTTATTGACAAAGATCATGTGTTCCCTGCCGAAGCCCTAGCAGTGGGGTAACACGCATGGTCACTCCTTCGCTTTGTAATTTGGTATTTGGCCGGTGTTGACATTAGCTCTATCACTGTAAGCCAAGCTTCTCAACCAAACAAACTATAAAAGAGCCGAGTCAAGGGTCGCTTTCATCTGCCAGAGAAACAAAGGTGTCATTTTGCCCTCTAAATATTTAGCTAATTTGAAACTGGTGCTATTTGTTTTCTCAAGTCATTCAATTCCTGCACATGTTGCATAGTCCCAAATTAAATCTCATAAATTCTGCGAACAAGTACAGTAGGAGGATGAAAGTACAGCAGGAGGATAGCAGCAGCAATGCTGTCCTCCATTAAGCATATTGGAAAACCAAGCACATGTCTGCTGGCTGAATAGATGAATCCAGTCTGTATAATGATAATAAAGCTGGACTCCATCGAATGGAGTGTTCGATGAAGAAATAGACTGGCCTCTTAAAGAGCAGCGTGTGTGTATAGGGCCTACAGATCAGTGGGCTAGGAGACAAGAGGACTAGGGCCCAGATGAACCACAGATAAGGAGTTAATGATGATGGTTATAATTCAACTCATCATTGAGCGAAACAAAAGATAGCAGGGGAGATAGTGTCTCCCATTAGGATTCTGACAGGCTGTTGCAGCAAGGATTGTCTGTTCATGGGTTGAAGGGCAAAATGCACCGTGGTATTGATACAAGTAATTGCGTTTGAGGTTCAGATTAGCATAGTTTTCAAAATTACCTCATACTTCAGACACATGAATTGGTGTAGACAATGTGTCAATTTCTTTCTCCACAAAAAAAACGTTTTTTTATAGTCTTTATATTTCATTGCCCACCTTTCTTTCCCTGGTAGCCTAGAACTTATTTGCACCCAGAGCTCATACATTATGTATGATGTAGGGAGCTCCACTCACTTTGTAGCAGGAGGATATTCCCTGGATTCTGTGTTGGAAATGGTTAAATAAAGCGGTCACTGGATTGAAACATGAGATCTCAATAGAGTGTGCCGATATGACTCATCAGATATAGGTTTACTACCAAGTTTTTGTTCATTTCTGTTTAGAACGAATGATTATCCATATTTCACGATTGGCTATGCCAAGGCATTATGACACTCACGCGGTAACATCATACATTTATTTCCTGTTTACTTCTTGTTAAATGACGTTCAGTGAGCTGTTAGCCAGTGTGCTTTTGGCTTGACAAAACATTTTTAGCTTACCTTACCTCAACTTGTGCTAGTAGTGATGAAGAGGTGCCTCAGTGGGCCATTGTTGGGGCTCTTCAATCAATTTTACAAATGTATTTTATAAAGCCCTTTCTACATCAGTAGTTGTCACGAAGTGCTTATACAGATACCCAGCCTAAAACCCCAAAGAGGAAGCAATGCAGATGTAGAAGCACAGAAGCTCTTATCTGTTTGTAACTGCTTCTTTGGACTGTGCCTTGCCGGGCTAGCCCGCCCCCATGAACAGTTGTTTTGGCATGGCCACAACTCAAGGAATTTTGCAGACACTTCTTCAGCAGTCAGACAGGAGGTTCATTTAGAGGCTACAGATTGCTATTGTTGACACAAAATAACCCCAGATGCTGAGATTGTCTCGAAGCAGAACTTCATTATTCCCTTGTTCCTACAATATCACTACTATAAATTGCTTATGCATGTTCTCCACATTAGAAATGCTACTCACTTACTGAATCTGTTCATATTTCTGGGGTGCACTGCTTTGGAGAGACATATTCATGTTGAGTTTCTTTTTATCCGGTTCTAGAGATGGCACTTCAAATGAAAACAAACAGTTTGGCTACTTTCTCAGTGGACAAAGATCTCAGACGTAAGAGTTGTGGCTCTGATCGAGAATTCCAGCCTCTGAACAACAACACCACCTCCAACCTGCCCAGTCAAGCCTTACACAGCCTCACTGACCATATTCCCCTGAGATGTTTTATTGATGTCTAAGCTTCCACCCCTACTCCATTCTTAGCCCCATCTTGTATTACTGGGTGGTAAAGAAAGAACATATGGATCCACTATCCCCAACCTCCACTACACACACACACCTTGTAGAATACCTGCCACCAGCTGCCAGTTCAAATTGACCCAGGTTTCTTTTGTGTAAGTGCATCCCGAAGACGTTCACAGTTTAAGCAGCCTCTCTGCTAATCGACCCCGGCCAGGCAGTGTGTGCAAGTCCCCGCTGCAGTCTCCAAGGCCAACTCTGTCGGGGTTCAGTGCATGGCATAAGCTATTTCGAGGAGCGAGGCAGCACTTGCGGGTGACACCAATACAAATTCCTGCTCTTTGGCACTCCACTCCGCCTGCTGCAATATGAGATTGCATTAAGTGAGCGGTATCCCAGAGCATACAGCTCTCTCCATTAACCTAGGTTGATGGGTAGAGAGTGAACTACTGGAGAGCAGTGCAGACTGAGACCTGCTACAACCCATGAGGAGCTCATACGGATGTACATGAAACATCGATTACATCAGCTTAGCTGAAACAAACTGCTGAAGGAGGACAACACGAGGGGTTTCCTACTATGTAAATGTCAGTTAAGTTGAAAGAGAGAGAGAGACAAGAGAAAGGACTAGTAGCTGTTGATTATTCAAGCATATTTTCACATTGCTCAGACGGGAAGAAATTGCCCTCCCGCATCGTGATAGGCAAATGTGCCAAATGTTTATCTTGGTGGAACTCGATTCTCCTCACATCAGCGAGCCGCGCCATCCTCTCAGATCCGAGCGGCGGGGAAGCTGCTCAGCATTCAGGAACCCGCCGTGTCACCGTTGAGAGGGACGGGGGACTCGGCACTCTCCACTGAATCAACCACTCCAAAGTTCACACAGGCCGACACTGAGAAGAAGCTCTCAGCTTTTACAACATTCATTATCATTAGTCAGAGATATGGAGAAGTGCACAGCTGCCTCTTGCTATGGCACTGAATATCTGAGCTCAGATATTAGAAGTACCAATCCAGATTGTGTTACTTATGGACAATGCCCAAAATGTGTCATTTTTTCTCAATTTTGGACAAAATTATTTCAAGTACATATCCAGGTTAAAAGGGAGTAGAAGATCAATATGTTGCTAAATGTTAGCTTTAAATGCTTTGGTCCCAGAGCTTTCAACGTTGGGGTGGCAACAATTAAGACAGCGGGTGGTCTCTTTAAAGCACTTTACAGTGAATATCAATGATCTGTGTGTGTCAGCTTATGCCTCCATCTGTAAAGTAATTTGGGTTTTTGCTTGGCCCTTTGTACCACTATATCCTGGCAAGCACTAGAATAAGCTGTGCTAACTGCCACTTACAACGTTAAATGGAAAGTATGCTTTTTCAGAGATACAGTAAAACCTGGCATTTGTCACAGGCCTTTAGTTGTGCAAAATGCTATGTGCCCGATTGGCTCGGCAGCCGAGTATTCATTGTGAATCTGAAGTTGATTAGAGGATGAATGAGTGAGTGTTCTACGGTGTTGTTAGCTGGACTTTAGGAAGTGATCTGGAATGGACAAGGCTAATTGGCCAAGGGGCCTAAATTCATCCCAACTCCCACCTTTTCCTCAATAATGATCCACAGTGTTCTTCTGCAGAGCCTATTGGAGCTTTGGGTTATTTGGAATCATTTTCAACAATTAATAAATTAACAATAGACCAAACCAGACAGAGGAACTCCACTCTGAGGAAAGAAACATACAGCTGTGACCTTTGCACAAAGAGAACAAGAGCGCTTCTCAAATGACGTTCTCAGTGAAAACTTGCGAACGCTGAGCCAAAGTCTATGTTGGTTATTGTTGCTTATTGTCGCTTATTGCTATGCGCGGATCTCTGATTATAGTGTGACCTCGCCGCTGAAAGGATGCCATGTAACCTGAGATAGCATTAATCTCTTAGACCAACACAAATTCAATTACTGGCAAGCAAACACTGGTGGTTTAGCTGCAGTGATTTTTACCATTCAGAGATGATGTATATCCATGACAACACCCTTCAAACTTGTCTAAAAGACACGGCTTTGTAATTCAGACAGTACGCCATGTCCTTCTCCTATGCGTCGTGATAAATGTGAGAATATGATTAACCTTGGGCGCACAGTCTTGATTCACTTCCATTAATTCTCACATGATGATGAACAATCACAAGATATGAGGACAGTATCGCAGTTAGCCATTAGAATTTGAAAAGGCTACCTGAGACTCTCTTAGGAAGTTCTCTCATGAAGATGACCGGTGAACTTTGTTGTTTAATGGTACTGTATGTAGATATTTTCCGACCATTACTATCGTATGGAAATGTTTCGCAAACTGCACACCCGAATCAATGTGATTTACAACTTGTATGTTACCATTCAAATCATTAACCAATGACTAATTCAGTGTTTGGACTTCTCTCTTTCTCTCCTGTCCTCTGGATCCTCTGGTGTCTTGATGGTGTTTTCTTGGTATGCTGTCTCTTTCTCAAGGTAAGTCATTTATTGTTTACTAGTAACTTTGAACCTTTTAGTTTAGGTTACTTCTAAGGTGTATCCTACTATTTCTACTACTGTTTCACATCACTCCTACTTTTAAAAACAATTACGCAGGAAACTCCAGTGAGATGGATCCTTCATTATTAAGTAATGTGAATGATCCAGCGACCCCCAAGCCAGGTGGTTAATGGGTCAAAACATAATGAAGCCCAGAAAGAACACACATATTCTGACACATTCATCCAAATCCCCTTTGACACACACACACACACACACACACATACACACACAGATGCAATTAGGCTTGCATCTTAAGACCCATAAACTGTACGAGCTTTTGGAGTTTTGTTTTCATCTTAATGCTCCAAATCTGGTTACGATTAAGCAGCTCAGCGAGACTCTCAGGAAGTCATCCATGCACTGCCCGTTCTTTCTAAATGCTCCCGTCTGCTCACTCCACTACACCATTCACCATGGCACATTTCTCTAGAGGGGCCTCCAGCCTCCTGTCAGGGATGGGGCCTTACGTCTGAGCCATAGGGGAGAATACAGTGGACACCGCTTGTAGGCTAGGTGATGCACAGCCTAGCTTTGTCCATAACACTCAAGTTTCACCCCCAGAATGTATCATTGTTTTCCCCAAGGGCTCGTGCAGGGCGGCTTTTCCCCCCTCATTTTTAGCTCTCCTTGTGGGAACTTCCAACATCAGTAAATGTAGGTATCATAAAATCTGCCTTGCGTGTTTTTAATTGGTCATAATTCACACTTGGTCATAATAACCCACTAGTTACTCCTAGATTCACCTTGTTTATATGCTTAGCAATTGATTTGTATCTTTGATGATTTTCAAGTGCGGTGGTGCAGTGGAACACTTATTACCCCACATAAAGTCATTGTAGGTTAGAAACCTGCTGTTGTTGCTCAGTGACGTGGTATTGGATGATGGCAATATGAGACCAGTTAATAAACAGGAGCAGAGTTGCTACAGACCTATATCTATCCTGCTACAGACCTATATCAAACTGCTACAGACCAAAATCTATCCTACCCTGCTTTTCTAAGGTCTTCGAAAGCCAAGTTAACAAACAGATCACCGACCATTTCGAATCCCACGTTACCTTCTCCGCTATGCAATCTGGTTTCCGAGCTGGTCATGGGTGCACCTCAGCCACGCTCAAGGTCCTAAACATCAATGATGTCGCTCTTGCTGCAGGTGACTCTCTGATCCACCTCTACGCAGACGACACCATTCTGTATACTTCTGGCCCTTCTTTGGAGACTGTGTTAAGTAACCTCCAGATGAGCTTCAATGCCATACAACTCTCCTTCCGTGGCCTCCAACTGCTCTTAAATGCAAGTAAAACTAAATGCATGCTCTTCAACCGATCGCTGCCCGCCCGTCCAGCATCACTACACTGGACGGTTCTGACTTAGAATATGTGGACAATAACAAACACCTAGGTGTCTGGTTAGACTGTAAACTCTCCTTCCAGACTCACATTAAGCATCTCCAATCCAAAATTAAATCTAGAATCGGCATCCTATTTCACTCATGCTGCCAAACATACCCTCGTAAAACTGACTATCCTTCGGCTTTTACAACTTCAGCTTTTACAAAACAGCCTCCAACACTCTACTCAGCAAATTGGATGCAGTCGATCACATTGGCAACTGTTTTGTCACCAAAGCCCCATATACTACACACCACTGCTACCTGTATGCTCTCGTCGGCTGGCCCTCGCTTCATATTTGTCGCCAAACCCATTGGCTCCAGGTCATCTATAAGTCTCTGCTAGGTAAATCCCTGCCTTATCTCAGCTCACTGGTCACCATAGCAGCACCCACCCATAGCAATCGCTCCAGCAGGTATATTTCACTGGTCACCCCCAAAGCCAATTCCTCCTTTGGCTGCCTTTCCTTCCAATTCTCTGCTGCTAATGACTGGAACGAATTGCTAGAATCACTGAAGCTGGAGACAGATATCTCCCTCACTAACTTTAATCACCAGCTGTCAGAGCAGCTCACAGATCACTGCATCTGTACATAGCCCATCTGTAAATAGCCCACCCAACTACCTCATCCCCATACTGTTATTTTTTTCCCCTTTACACCCCAGTATCTGTACTTGCACATTCATCTATCACTTAATTGCTAAATTGTAATTATTTCGCCACTATGGCCTATTTATTGCCTTACCTCCCTTAACTTACCTCATTTGCACACACTGTAACGCTCCGGGTGTCGTGGGTGTGGAGTCAGACGCAGGAAACAGAGAGTGCAACGCTGTGCTCTTTAATGTACAAAACGCAACACAGGGTGCTCACAACCAAACTGCCCCAAACACGGGGGACGAAAATAGTACAACCGAAATACACGACCAGGAACAAACACGTTCCTCTACTACAGAACCGAAGGTCACAATAATTAATCCCGCACAAAGAAACAGGCGGGCCGGCTGTCTAATAAAGCCCAACTAATCCATGTGTAACTGTGTTGTTGTTTGTGTCGCACTGCTTTGCTTTGTCTTGCCATTCACGAACAGGTGCTAACAATAAACATACAAGGAGGGGGAGGAAAGACAATCAGTGGCAGGGGCACAGCCATCGGGGTGAGCCTTGTTATTGAATGTTTGTTTATTCCATGTGTAACTGTGTTGTTGTTTGTGTCGCACTGCTTTGCCCACCCACTTGGCAGCGGTTAAATAAAGGTGAAATAAAAAGGCCAACCCACTGGGGAACAAAAATATAAAGCCAGGCTGAGTTACAGTTCAAAGAAGAAATCAATCAATTGAAATACATTCAGAATGAGTGCGCAGGGGCACAGCCATGGGTGAGCCCAGGCCCAAAGGGCTTTATTACAGACAGAAAACTCCTCAACACCTCTTCCCTAAAATGACAATGGAGGCAGCTTATGGTAGAGAAATGAACGTTCAATTATCTGCAACAGCTCTGGTGGACATACCTGCAGTCAGCATGCCAATTTCACGCTCCCTCAAAACTTGATACATATGTGGCATTGTGTTGTGTGACAAACTGCACATTTTAGAGTGGCCTTTTATTGTCCCCAGCACAAGGTGCACCAGTGTAATGATCATGTTGTTTAATCAGCTTCTTGATAGGCCACACCTGTCAGGTGGATGGATTATCTTGGCTAAGGAGAAGTGCGCACTAACAGGGATGTAAACAAATTTGTGCACAAAACGTAAAAGAAATAAGCTTTTTGTGCGTATGGAAAATTTCAGGGATTTTTTATTTTAGTTCATGAAACATGGGACCAACACTTTACATGGTGCGTTTATATTTTTGTTCAATGTAACTCTAGTCATTAGATGGACTTGGCTAAGTATCTCTGGGACTGCAGAGATCCAGAGATCCCTCTAGCCTGTGTGGAGTTGTGTTGATACCAGCCAGCAGGTTGTTTGTTTGTGTTGGTACATACACTACATGGCCAAAAGTATTCGATTCGGCTATTTCAGCCACATGTTGCTGACAGGTGTATAAAATCGAGCACACAGCCATGCAATCTCCATAAACATTGGCAGTAGAATGGCCATACTGAAGAGATCAATGACTTTCAACGTGGCACCGTCATAGCATGCCACCTTTCCAACAAGTCAGTTCGTCAAATTTCTGCCCTGCTAGTGCTGCCCCTGTCATTGTTATGTGAAGTCGAAACGTCTAGGAGCAACAACGGCTCAGCCGCAAAGTGGTAGGCCACACAAGCTCACAGAATGGAACTGCCGAGTGCTGAAGCACAATAACTGTTCCAGTGAAGGTAAATCTTAACGCTACAATATACAATGACATTCTAGACAATTCTGTGCCTCCAACTTTGTGGCAACAGTTTGGGGAAGGCCCTTTAATGTTTCAGTATGACAATGCCCCCGTGCACAAAGCGAGGTCATTACAGAAATTGTTTGTCGAGATCGGTGTGGAAGAACTTGACTGGCCTGCACAGAGCCCTGACCTCAACCCCATCGAAACCTTTGGGATGAATTGGAACGCCGACTGTGAGCCAGGCCTAATCGCCCAACATCAGTGCCCAAACTCACTAATGCTCTTGTGGCTGAATGGAACTGCAATGTTCCAACATCTAGTGGAAATCCTTCCCAGAAAAGGTGGAGGCTGTTACAGCAGCAAAGTAGGGACCAACTCCATATTAATGCCCAATGCCCATTTAGGAATGAGATATTCGAGAAGCAGGTGTCCCTACACTTTTAGCTATGTAGTGTATATATACCCACGTACTGTACATGTACCAACCCATACAAACACATCTCCAGCTCTAGACAGTGCATCTTCAGCTATGGATGGTTCCACTGATAACACATTCCTGTGGTGTTAGAGAGGAGGATTAAGTATTGCCCTTTTAGTTTGAATGATCTGTACTGTATCATCTCTATCCTCGTCTAGCAGTGATATATTGATATTGAGATTACTGAGATTTATCCAAGGATATGCTGTCAATGTAGCTTTCCAATAAAAAAAAGATATTACACAGATGGTACTTTAGGTTACAAAACTTAGGGAAAACCGTATCTAAATCCAATACGTTAATATTATTGAATTTACTGTACACATTCATGAATATGACAGTCACTTATTTAAGGGGTTTTCAAACATTTCTTTCCAAGGGATAGTTAAAGGGATAGTTAGAGATTTTGGCAATGAAGCCCTTTATCTACTTCCCCAGAGTCGGACGAACAGGAACAGCTAATATAATTTTTTTCTTTTTGGGGGGGCGGACCCCCTGCAATACCTTCACGGACGGTACTCTGCGGACCCTACTGATTGAAAGTCTACAGGAACAGTTAGCATGCTAGCTGTTCCTGTTCTTCTGAATCTGTATAATTAGATAAAGGGCTTCATTACCAAAATCTCAAACTATCCCTTTAATATGGAGGAAATTACCATCATTGGAGCTAATAAATAAAAAAATCCTGTGTAGAAAATTCTTAGGCGGGCCATTTAATTGGTCATTTTTGGGATGGATAAACAGTTTCAGTGTCAACATAAATTACCAAAACGAGATAGAAAGCATGCAGAAAACATATTGTAAACTCAACTAACTCAAATAATACTAGGAGCCAATTTGAATCCCCCTTGCTTCGTTAACTCAAAATGGCTGGCTTCATAAGGTTGAGTTGGTTGAGAAAACCAATCAAGGTAGCATTGGCTGAGGCATAGATGACCTGGCAGGCATGCTTGTTGCTATTCTTAACATGGGCGCTCTTTAAATGCTCATTAAATATACTTTTTTAATTAGGGTAGAGCCAGGATGGGAGGCTCCTGGTGCGGTAGGCATCATCACTGAGATGTCTGTTTGTCTTTTCAGTTTCCTGCTGGGACACTACTTTAAAAACATGTAAAATGGCAGAACTGTAACGAGATTAGAGGAGATTCTGGACATGATATAATTGCCGAGACAGAGTATCCGAGGCGCACAGAGCTATCAAAAAAATATGGAGGAAAATGCACTTAAAGGTGTTGAACAGCATGGCACTTTTCAAATGCCAAATGCATTATTTAACAGCTTTGACAGCTGAGGTATCTTTAGGAAAGGAATATAGTCATGATGTCTGGTGCATCTGAAGTGGAGTCATATGATGAAAACACTGACTTCCTAGCAATAGAAGGATTGTGTGTTCAAGGCCAGTCTCTCCTCTCGGATGTTAATTTATTTACAGCTCTTGTCTGAATCCCGGCTCCTCTGCCTCCACAACATACCCCCGGAAGTTCACCTCTCTCTCCCTCCCTCTCTCTCTCTTCTTTGGATACTTTTTGACTCGATTGTGCCTTAAGTGTGAATACCTGAAGTGCTAAGAAGAGCCAAATAACCGCTAAGAGTAGAAGGTCTTAGACAGCCACAAAATAAAACACCCCTCTGTCGGTGTGTCAGCGCTGCAAGCTAAGTCTCGTCTGCCAGTGTCAGAAGGTCTGGGAGAGCTGGCGTAGCGATGAGGATGTTTTCCCCGCTCCACATTCCCAGGAAAAACGCTCCGCTGTGCTCTACTCACGGCCCGCTAGTCTATTTCTGTAAACCCTGATTGGCTGGCTGGGAGGGATCGGTGTCGGCAGGCTGGTTGTGGCACATGGCATTCCCTATCATCTGTTGCCCGTGTGTTGAGCTGGCTGGCAAGCAGGTCGACCCCCTTTGCAGCTCTGTTTGGTAATGACTCCCCAACCCTAAAGACATTTCAACAATTTCCAAGATACTCCTTGAGTTGGCACATCCTGCACTGGCAGCCAGGAAATGCTCCAAAATGGATGTCAAATGTCCAAAGACCTAGTGGTATTTCCAAAAGGTCCAGGGTTTTTGATGACTACGAACCAGGCCTGGTTCAAAGCCAACCACACTACTCACACTCCAAAAAAAGGGGCAACAGAGGGCTGCTGCCCTCGAAATTACCCTGGAGCAGCCACAATTACAACCTTTAGAGCGAGGCAGAGTTTTAAAAAGAGCAAAGAGGGGAGGAGAGTTCGTTTTTAAAAAGAGGTCAGATGAATGTGAATCAGGGATTTGACTGGTTTTGTGAAGGCTTTCATCTTCACGGCTATTTTAAAAGCATGTCATTTAAACACTGAGGGAAGAGTATGTGATTTGAAAAAAACATATGCTTAAGCTCTGTGTTGTGATGGCTGTTTGTTTACTTTTTTATTTCATGAAAGCCTGAGATTACCATGGCCTAAGCATCTTAAAAACATCACGGATGGAATGCACCCTCCGTATGAAGGTATGACCTAGAAACATGGAATCATTGCATTCAAGGCGTGAACACAGCAACTTCCCGCATACATAAAACAATGTTTCCTAACGGTGTACCCCATTAATTAGTTGATAGTTAATTGCTTTACAGATGAAGCATTAATAACTCAGCTTGAGCTGGCATTTTTTAAAATCTTCTGGACCTTTTATGTACTTATATACTATTAACTTAGTATAAGCTAATATCTTACCTGCAATGCTGTATATCATAACAGACCACAATCACTGAGGCTCACTGAGGCCCTTTTCTCTCTGGCCATAAAGGGAACCATCTTAAACTGGTTCTAACCGGGGCTGACTGTGCGAGATACAGAGCTGTTTATGTCCAAACAAACCAAATGTAACAGTGTCTGTTCCTCTAAATATATTACAGCTGTGGTGAACCCTACATGTTTGGGTTGTCAAAGGCACTCAGGGATACTGCTATCCTGTAGCTAAAAAGGATCAAATCAACTGCAGTTTTCAGACAGAGAATTCAAGCATTTCACTGTGTTTTTTAGATGTACAGATGTAGGATCTTAATTTGAGCCAGTTTGCTACAGCAGTATAATTATCCTTCAGTAACAGGAAATGTGAATTATGTGGATTATAATTCATGGACATTTTTGTAGGGGTTGATATGTTTTTTTGTAAGGGGAAATTGAGTCTGAAATGTCAAAGTGGAAATTACAAACTTTAGAAGTCTTTTTGAACCTCAAATACACTACAAGTTTTACATTTCCTACAAATAACTTTTTGGGTTATTAGTAAGTATTGGCCAGAACTACATATAATGTTTGAATAAAAAATCACCTAAGACCTAATAAATGACTAATAAGACAAAATAAAGGACTTATAAGCTACTTATGTACAGTTGAAGTTGGAAGTTTACATACACCTTAGCCAAATACATTTAAATTCAGTTTTTCACAATTCCTGACATTTAATCCTAGTACAAATTCCCTGTCTTAGGTCAGTTAGGATCACCACTTTATTTTAAGAATGTAAAATGTTAGAATACTAGGAGAGAGAATTATTTAATTCAGCTTTTATTTATTTCATCACATTCCCAGTGGGTAAGAAGTTTACATACTGTACACTCAATTAGTATTTGGTAGCATTGCCTTTAAATTGTTTAACTTGGGTCAAATGTTTCGGGTAGACTTCCACAACCTTCCCACAGTAAGTTGGGTGAATTTTGTCCCATTCCCTACTGACAGAGCTGGTGTAACTGAGTCAGGATTATAGTCCTTCTGCCCACACATTTTCTATAGGATTGAGGTCAGGGCTTTGTGATGGCCACTCCAATACCTTGACTTTGTTTTCCTTAAACCATTTTGCCACAACTTCGGCTTGCAAGCCTCCCCCTTTTTCCTCCAAACATAACAATGGTCATTATGGCCAAACAGTTCTATTTTTGTTTCATCAGACCAGAGGACATTGCTCCAAAATGTACGATCTTTGTCCCTATGTGCAGCTGCAAACCATAGTCTGGCTTTTTTATGGCGGTTTTGGAGCAGTGGCTTCTCCCTTGCTGAGCGACCTTTCAGGTTATGTCGATATAGGACTCGTTTTACTGTGGATATAGATACTTTTGTACCTGCTTCCTCCAGCATCTTCACAAGGTCTTTTGCTGTTCTGGGATTGACTCACACTTTTCGCACGAAAATAGGTTCATCTCTAGGAGACAGAACGTGTCTCCTTCCTGAGCGGTGTGATGGCTGCGTGGTCCCATGGTGTTTATACTTGCGTACTATTGTTTGTATAGATGAACGTGGTACCTTCAGTCGTTTGGAAATTTCTCCCAAGGATGAACCAGACTTGTGGAAGTCTACAATTTTTTTCTGAGGTCTTGGCTGATTTCTTTTGATTTTCCCATGATGTCAAGCAGAGAGGCACTGAGTTTGAAGGTAGGCCTTGAAATACATCCACAGGTACACCTCCAATTGACTCAAATGACCTCCCAGAAGCTTCTAAAGCCATGACATCATTTTCTAGAATTTTCCAAGCTGTTTTAAGGCACAGTCAACATAGTGTATGTAAACTTTTGACCCACTGGAATTGTGATACAGTGAATTATAAGTGAAATAATCTGTCTGTAATCAATTGTTGGAAAAATTACTTGTGTCGTGCACAAAGTAGATGTCCTAACCGACTTGCCAAAACTATAGTTTGTTAACAAGAAATTTGCGGAGTGGTTGAAAAACTAGTTTTAATGACTCCAACCTAAGTGTATCTAAACTTCCGACTACAACTGTACATACTTATAAACTACAAATGAGTGGCTAATATGTGTACCTTAAAATGAAGTGTTACCAATTGAGTATTGAATGTTATCGATGGACGCAGCTTTAGGCTGCGATGGACACAAAACCTAGGATACACAGTCTGCTTCTGCTCAACATTCAAACTCGAGAACGAATCAGGGGGCTCCTGCAGTTCGAGAACGATATGTGCTTATCTCCCTCTCGCCAGTCAAGTCATTCCACAAAGAGTCATTCACAATCTAGTGTGGTGACGCTAGCACCATGTTTTCTAAGAGTGTAGACATTGTTTCAAAGGTAGCGATAAATACTCTTATTTATATTCTTAGCAGTCACAAATGTACATTGTTTGAAGTACACTTTTACAAGTCTCTTAGTCACATCTCTCCAACAATAACCCTCTATGGCGAGAATCACGACTCTTTCGAGTTTTGAGTTCATCGTCCACCAGTAGGGCTCTGGGCATTTCTGAATCAAATGAAAATGTGTTATTTTGACTGAACGAGTTGAAAAGATCAGAGTCAGTAAAAAAAACTGAACTTCCCATCACTACAGTGTTGCCTCTTCGCCCTATAACATAGTAGGGGGAACTTTATGGTGTCAATTTAAATGGCCACCATAAATCAAGGATTTCTGGTTACGAAATGGATGGGACCCTTTATGCAAATGAGTCCTTATAAACCTTTTCTAGTGTCACGGCTTCTGCCGAAGTCAGCCCCTCTCCTTGTTTGGGCGACGTTCGGCGATCGACGTCACAGGCTGTATCTGGCCGTGATTGGGAGTCCGATAGGGCGGTACGCAATTGGCCCAGCGTCGTTGGGGTTTGGCCAGAGTAATGCAAAGCAATGCAGGTGTAGAAGATCGGTGGCTAGGAAAAAATCCCTAGAAAAGCTGGAACCTAGGAAGAAACCTAGAGAGGAAGCAGGCTGTGAGGGGTGGCCAGTCCTCTTCTGGCTGTGCCAGATTCTTGTAAATAAGAATTTGTTCTTAACTGACTTGCCTAGTTAAATAAAGGTTAAATAACAAAAAAAATGTAAGGGCTATTGGCTCATTGAAAATGAGGAGGTCAATGGGCCAATTCACCTCTAATGAATTGTCCTCCACTGTAAACATGAATGGTGGAAATTTTAGTAGACCACAGGTCAGGATGACTATCTATTATGGTATCTGTTGACAGAGTGAAACAAAGAGAGAGTAAGAGAGAGAGAGAGAGAGAGAGAGTAAGAGAGAGAGAGAGAGAGAAAGAGAGAGAGAGTAAGAGAGAGAGAGAGAGTAAGAGAGAGAGAGTAAGAGAGAGAGAGTCAGAGAGAGAGTAAGAGAGAGAGAGAGAGAGAGAGAGAGTTGAGCTTCTTTAGCTGTCAAGACATTGCAGATCCAACCGCTCAGAGGGGTAACTCTGCTCTGAGTGTGGTTCAGCCAGGCAGGTTTAATAGTATTGAGGCTAATATCAGTCTAATGCAAAGCAGCTGCAGAGAGGGCTGACTAACATAGAGATGGTTTACATTAAGTACTTGGTCACAGGGACGCCCTGCCTTCTAACACTAACATACATGTCTGCGTCTCGGACTGCCAGGGGTAAGCAGCTCAGTCAATATACTTCTACATCACATAGAGAGAAAACAATTTGTTGGAAGGAGAAGAGGAGGGAAAGCCAAGGAAGCTCCAACTGCCTTCCAGTGCCCCCCCCCTTCTCACAGTGAACTGTGTATGAGATTCTCAATAAGCATTTAATCTTTTTTTTTTGCTTTCTTGTTCTCTCTCACACTTACTGGTTTACTGTACAATTCATCTGAGCCATTTGGTGTTGTGTACACTGTGAAGTGGTAGAACATTTGAGCTCTCATCAGAAATATGGGCTCCTGTTGAATTAACTGAGTGTTGATCCACAAGCACAGTATTGGATCGAACCCCCCCCCCTTTGAACAGCCTGGTAACAGCCTGAAGGTCTTACGTCGATGCTTTCTCCACATTTGCTGCTTGAGTTACCATGAAAAAAAGACAGCAAAGGAACGAAAACAGAGCAGACTTATGGCACTGAGGTAAGCAAGCCAATCTTCCTCTTGAAGAAGTGTAAGTATTGCAGAGGCTGGCAGGGGCTAAAGTGATTGCTGAAGCCATATGGCTCAGCCAGGCGCCAGGCAGAACGGTGGAGATCAATGTGTTCAGGGAGCCTCTCAGCTGCCATTTTGTGTCTGTGCCTCAGAGAGAGAGAGTAGGGGTAGTAGACTGGCCCCATCCATCCCATCCAACACATCGCATCTAATCAGATCCCTGCTCGAGTGTCGCAGAAAGTATCCCATGCTGTAATGCTTATGTGTTTATTGCTACTGCTGTGATTCATTAAGGCACTACTCTCTCATTCTCCTCCCACCCCCCACACTCTTTAACAATTTCTGCCCATGAACGGGTACACCATGACTGGATTGTAGACCATGTGAGAGCTGGGTAATCCAGGGAGCCAGGATGCTTTTTTAGAAGATTCCCCAGGTGCCTAAGTGCCATTGTTTGTGGAATTACCCTTGCAGTTGTCCTTTTGAAAATGGGGGTGAGCCCATGCCAGCTTTCACTGCAGACAGTAATCAGGCAGCTTTTGATGTGCACCCCTGGTTTTACCCTCTCCTAGGTTTTTTCCTCCTGTCTAGACATTGTTGTGTGCCAGACAATCACCATTGTCGAGTCCTTTACAACACAGTTGTACTATGAGGAGCGTCAACAAGCACATTTAATAGGACCATTTATTGAATTGCAGCTGCTATTCATCTGTCCAACAAATAAATAAATATGTTATCGGCTCTACTGAATCAAAACCCCGATTGTTGGAGGGTTATTTTGTGAAGAGGATATGTTTTCAATACAACCACTTCAATAAACATATCGAAGATGTCTCAGACTGCCTTTGGTGTTAGACAGTAAAGTACAGCAAGTGAAAACGACACAATTGTGTTATATTTCAGTTGTATTTGAAATAAAAATGATTCCATCTGTTTGAGTATTAAGGTGATTGACAGTTACTGTGGCTTTAACGGTTTTAATGCTGATGAGCTTGACCATTGGGACATTACATTATTATGCCAAGAAATGCAATACCCATTAAAAAAGTAGTCTCGCTGGATTACTTTAATTCAGGGGAATACATGTATTGATTTGCTGTCATAACTAGGCCAACTGTAAGACATTTCAGCCCATTACACATAATGGCCCATAGATTAAGTTAATCAAATGAATTGTAATGACTGCACCGGATTTGGAGCAGCTATGAGAGCAGGTGGCATAATGTTGTGCCAAGTGTCCAAAAGGCAGAAATAAAGTATCAAAATTGAAATTGTTGTGCCGAAATCTAAAACGTTGTTTGAATGGCTTGAACTGTCTGTGAAGAGATGAAGTGATCTCTCAAGACATATTTTGGAGCGGCTGCATCTTTCAGCTGTGAAGAAATTGTTTCTATGTAAATCGAATTCTCTCTTCTAAATTGCCAAGTGCAATCTAAATTGCCAAGTGTTTGCAGTTGAGGTTTGGAGCGACAGTCAACTATCCACTCATGGTTGTGCTCACAGCTCGGACGATGTGCAGTCAGGTTATATCTAAACTCTGTAGTTCCGTAGGTGTTGCGACTTACTAGCTGGAGCCACAGAACCAGACAATGCTTTCAGTGACTAGATTACTGGCAGTTGTGGTCTGCTGATAGTCAAGGTAACCTGAACCACCAACAGATTGCCTGGAATTGAGGCTTCTGAGATCTTGGGAGAGGTCATTAGCATATATCGGATGTAACCTTTGTTTCTAACCTTGAACACTTACATGATAGATGGAATAAACCAGAGAAGAGGGATGAGCATGTCAAATGCTTGCAAAGCAAGAGGAGCATATCTACTCTTGGTAGGTGTTGGTTGTCATGGCAGTATCTTAGGACTGGGAATTGCCAGGGACCTCACGGTATGATATTAACACGATACTTAGGTGCCGATGCGATATGTATTACGATTCTCACAATTCTATATGTATTCGCGATTCAATACTGTGATTTTATTGCGATTGCATGGTCCAAACTTATTTCTCACAATATGTCTGCTGCAGAGGGACAAGAGAGAGCCATTGGAAAACTAGTATTAATCGGTTATGAAAATAAAAGTGATGAAAACAAATTGGTTTGTTTTGGTGCAGGTACAGCCAACTACAGAAAACATTTTCTTGCGATATTGTCAAAACAATACAATATAACATAAAAAATAATATCCCGAAATGTAACTGTAGCAATTTTTTTCCCTGCATCACTACAGTATCATGGCTAAAAACACAACAACAGTTCATGAGGAGGTAAGGAGAGGTATTCGCCCAAACGGTCAGCTTTTCGAATCTAGTATGTGTGCCGTGTGTTTGAACAACTTTATAGACTCAGCTCTCATTGGAGGACCTCGCCAGTAATCTACTGGTCAGGGTGAAAACAGTGTCACATGCTGTCAACTGGGTCGTATTCTATTTCCATGGCAGTGTATGATAATCTTCACATACTGAGAAATGAGCATGTCCTAGACCAGTGTTTCCCGACCCTGATCCGCGAGTACCCCTAAAAGAACAAGTTTTCATTGTAGCCCTGGACAAGCACACCTGATTCAACTTGTCAACTAATCATCAAGCCCTCAATGAGTTGAATGAGGTGTGTTTGTTCAGGACTACAACAGAAATGTGTACTATTGGGGGTACTCGAGGACCAGAGTTGGGAAACACTGTCCTAGACATGTACTTGAGACTCATGGTCTGTCGCTGAAAAATCTCTAGGTCAAACATCCAACTAGGCTTTACATGATTATGTTCATTGATCCCATCTAATGAATGATCATGAAACGATCTTTGCGATCGTGGCACTGCTATTTGTGTGAAAGGTGAGAAGACATTCACTGAAAGGCCTCTTTAGAATGCAGCAAATAAGTCTTCCCTTATTTTATGTTTCTACACTGCTCTGTCCCATTTTAATGGGCCCAATTCATCTCTTTGATCCTTGAAAGGCAATCTACAAAGACCTATTAGCACTCCCCTAAATCTGCTTATTCAAGGGGAACATCCTCACACACAGAAAAGCCCTGTTGACTGTTTCAGTACCATTCATTTGTAAGTAGCAAGTGTTTTCTTTCTCTCTTTTTTTTTTTTTTTGCTGCCAATTTATTTATTTATTTTCCCAGAGGCAGTTGACATACGAGTCTGTCTAATTGGCAGGGGGGTAGGGAGGAGAGAAGACCCCCCAGACAGTGAGATTGCGTTAAGATTAAATAATTGTATGCATAAACATTAAGCCGAAGGCTGCTCATCGATTGCTGAATGAGATTTCATTAATGAGTCACTCGTTGCCCTGAACACATTGAGACAGAGAATTGAACCCAGTGTGCTGAGCTAGGGTGTAAAAAGAGAGAAGAATAACAGGTTGGTAAAGCCCCCAAAAAATACTTCATTAGACTTCTGGATCTCAATCGGTGCATATTAAATGAGCTGGCTACACGGTGTACTAAGAGTTTACTCTAACTGACACAAAACAGAGACCCAGAGGCTTAGAGAGGTGAAGGTGGCAGCCTTTTAGCTCCTCATCACTTCTCTGGTGCTCGGGGTGGGTCAAACCCAGAGGATTTAGCAACCAACCTCTGAGATCATACTGTGAAGGATTGTGCTATAACTCAACAAGTACGATCAGGGCCTTGTCAGCAGTACTATTAGTGCCCCCTGCACACTCAGCAGTTTTAGAAGAGAACTACCCTCTTAAGCAAACTGGACTTTCAGAGTTGAAGGCACCCCCAAGAACAATAGCAAATTCCTTTAGTCATGAATCACCTATTGCTACTGAGTACACATGGATCATATTCCTAGATTCTGTTCCACAAATACTCCTATTTTAAGTCTCAGCACAGTTCCCCTCCAGTGGTCATCTGCATGGTGTTTTTTTTCCAGCTGTGGTCTCAGACTTGGCAGTGAATAGATTTCCCTCATGTGCTCTACTAAAGACATTCAGATGCCTTTTCCCCCTCTTGGCACGGTGAACAAAGCAAAAGAAACCTTAGCTCCTCCAACCTTGAAGTTGCCCAGGAGTTCAGGCTTGATAGTGTATCTGATAAACATTTATAACCTTGAAGTTGCCCAGGAGTTCAGGCTCGATAGTGTATCTGATTAGCATTTAAAACTTTGAAGTTGCCCAGAAGTTCAGGCTCAATAGTGTATCTGATAAACATTTAGAACCTTGAAGTTGCCCAGGAGTTCAGGCTCGATAGTGTATCTGATAAACATTTAAAACCTGGAAGTTGCCCAGGAGTTCAGGCTCAATAGTGTATCTGATAAACATTTAGAACCTTGAAGTTGCCCAGGAGTTCAGGCTCGATAGTGTATCTGATAAACATTTAAAACCTTGAAGTTGCCCAGGAGTTCAGGCTCGATAGTGTATCTGATAAACATTTAGAACCTTGAAGTTGCCCAGGAGTTCAGGCTCGATAGTGTATCTGATAAACATTTAGAATAAAGGTGTTCATTTGTATCTGATAAACATTTAAAACCTTGAAGTTGCCCAGGAGTTCAGGCTCGATAGTGTATCTGATAAACATTTAGAACCTTGAAGTTGCCCAGGAGTTCAGGCTCGATAGTGTATCTGATAAACATTTAGAACCTTGAAGTTGCCCAGGAGTTCAGGCTCAATAGTGTATCTGATAAACATTTAGAACCTTGAAGTTGCCCAGGAGTTCAGGCTCAATAGTGTATCTGATAAACATTTAAAACCTTGAAGTTGCCCAGGAGTTCAGGCTCAATAGTGTATCTGATAAACATTTAGAACCTTGAAGTTGCCCAGGAGTTCAGGCTCGATAGTGTATCTGATAAACATTTAAAACCTTGAAGTTGCCCAGGAGTTCAGGCTCAATAGTGTATCTGATAAACATTTAGAACCTTGAAGTTGCCCAGGAGTTCAGGCTCAATAGTGTATCTGATAAACATTTAAAACCTTGAAGTTGCCCAGGAGTTCAGGCTCAATAGTGTATCTGATAAATGCTTAAAGAGTTTAATCAAGCTCCCGCACAGACAGTCTCTTTTTGTCCTGAGGATCTCAGAAAATGAAATGAAGTGACAATACTTAGCTACAGGCCTTAACTGATGCCTTTATCTCTTTCCTTCAGCTCTGGCAAAAGGTAGTAATTACAGAATCAGTAAGAAAGAAAGTGAAAACTGAGGAGAAGTGTGCTTTTCCCGGTATTGTTATGGAAATATGCGTCCTAACCAAATGCTTGTGTATATCCATCCCATTAAGCACGTTTTAGTAGTGAGAGACAAATTGGTTTGACACTAGTAGAGACACACTTCCTCTTCGCTAAGTGACAGACTCTGCAGCTTGATCGATGAAGGGAAATGGCCAATCCAATTAGATTTGGATTGGTTTAACATGAGCATTATTGAATTAAAAGTCTTTCAGCTTTCCCATTGATCCTGCCAGAGCTTAGGCCGAGTAGGCACTGTACATATCTAGAAGGCCACGCCCTCTTTACAGGACAATACATGTGGATAACAGCCCGGGGTAAATTGTAGTAATGGGTAAAAAAAAGCTATACAGTTTACATATCGCAATAGTTTTTGGGGACAATATGGGACTCGTTTCAGGAAACTAGGCATATGTTGCAAGCCACTATTTCACAGAAGAGGCATTAAAATGTTTTATTTTTTTTATAAAAATGCTTTTTTTTGGCAGAATGCCTTCTGGACCACGTGAACTTTCATGTGCCTTAATAACAAACGTGCATGCCATCTGTAAATAGGAATAAAAAAATAATAATCACAAGCCTAGATGTTTTTAGCCACAGAAAAAGGAAGGAACCTTCCCGCTAGACATGATTGGCTGAGATAATGAATGGGCTGGACAAGCGATGAGATGATTTCGGATTGATCGACCATGTAGCACATTCTGTCTATAACATAACCTGCTCGCTATGTGTAGATACTCCTTTCTACTGCAGCTTTTTTTAAAGATATCATCGAGGTGTTTCTCCGGATTACATATTCAAACTAAGGGCAAAAATGGAATCTGTGACAGAGGGAAAAATATCTGATGAATGGCATTGCACACGGTCAGTGTGAACCAGAGCAATTTGACACAACAGGCCAAGCAAGCTGTACAAACGAAACGGAAACGACACCGGGCGTCTAATTTAATGAAATGGGTTGCAGTCTGCCGTGAAGAGTTCATCTATGAATACGGGTAAGAGTCCAGCTACATTTTCAGATATTATACATTTCTAATTTAGTCAGGAAGTCATTTTCATTGCAAGTTAAAGCCAGCTAGCTAACATTAGTTGGTTGACTCACTAGCTAACATTACGTTTATGATCTGTGTATTTATATTATCTCATGAAGCCATTTGCATTGCTAGTTATAGCCTAATGTTAGATGGCTAACTAACTTTGAACCTAGTTCGTTAGCTTTAACTAGCTATGACAATCGGTTTGTATTGCTTGTACTCTATGGGTTGGGGTTATGGGTCATTGTTTAGCTAGCTATATGTTTAAACAAGACTCCACTTCGGCAGATGATTACATGACTAATCAAGTTAGTCAGGTGTGTTTGGCGGGGATTATGGCCATCTATTGTATAATAATGCTAAGATATTTGTATCTGGAATTTGTCTTTAAGCATCTGTAGAACACGCCAGACTCTCTTCCACCAGTCATACAAGGAGAATGGTCTAATGCCTCTCATCAAAAAGAGATCCTGCCCAAGCAAGCGCAGGTTACACCCTGAAGCATGAGGACTTGCAGCGAGTTGTGAACTTCAACAACAACTATGCAGAGGATAATGCAGTAGTATTATCAGGACGTCACCCAGGACACAAACACTTTGGTGGAAAGCTGCTGCCATCCCATGTGACAGAAGCAGCAGTGTGGTGTCTCTACAAGGAATCGATGACAACACTTGGTATGTAAAGCATAAATAACCCATATTTTTTCTATTTAATTTACCTCCAACATGATTGGCACTACTTTTATTGATCTCGCATTATTTGTTTATTTTTCAGAGGTACGTGTAGTCGGGCTTTCTTCCTTCAGGAATCTGTGGAGAGATTGCTGGTGTGGTGAAGGACAGCACTGTGACAGGACAACATCCCACTGTTGGTTGGACTGGAGGTTGGTACGGTGCTGGTGTAAGGCTATGGCTGGCAACAACACCTGACTCCTTACTTCAGGTGGCTGCCACAGATTAAGCAGTACAAGCACTTCAACTGAATATCATTTTCATTGAGGTTATTCTTCTTATCTAAACTTGGGAGGTCAATTGATGTTATGCAAGGTTGTAATGTCTTAATTTTTTTGTGTCTATTTTCCTGTTTTACAGCTTTGATGCTCTGGAGCCTGGTGTTGTTGTCGCCAAAGGAGCAGCAACCCAGTCGGGACCAGGTTTCAGCTGCTGCGCAATGCTGATGTCCTTTCTCCCATAGATGGTCTGCCTGTACAAGCACCACCTGGACACAACTAGACAAAGATATATTTTTGAGAAGATTAGGGAATTTTGCGACAAGGAGGCCATGGACATCAAATGTCCTGCGCCAAAGTAAAGGGCAGGACAGAAACAGGCTCTCCGAATATAGATGCTCTTGTTCATGCGTGGTGCTGATGGACCAGTTCATCACTGGAGGCCAAGTTCCCATTCATCCGGACTCTCTCTAGTAGCAGCACATTCACTCCCCCTAACACACAAACACGCATACCATACGTTGCTGCTACATTTTTTTTTTATCACGCTGCTCAGCCACTTTACCCCTTATTGTATGCATATAACTTCATTGTCTATCAAAAGTATCACTGATATCGTTATTGACATTGTTCGTGTACATACTGTATATTTTGTTCTTTCTCTTACTGGCACTTTGACACTTTTTTATTTATTGTTTATATTGACACTTTCTATTTTTGAAATTGCTACTATGCAAGTAACCATTTCACTGTATCGTGTACACCTTCTGTACACCTTCTATACACCTTCTGTACACTTAACAAGATGTGACTGGCATTTATAGCATTTCTTTCACAGGACCCATCAATTTAGACATTTGTCTGGGGTAAGCATCATCTAATATTTATAAAATATTTTTATCTGGACACCTTGTTTTTGATATTGCTGCTTTACAAATATGCATGTAACCATTTCACTGTAGCGTTTACACCTTCTGTATGTGACAAATAAATGTTGATTTTGTTTGATATAGTGTGTGTTTACGAGAGACGGTAATGGGAAGACCAACCAGACCTGCACCTAAGTCAGATTAGGATATAGGCCAAGGACTAGATAAAGAGTATTTTTACCTGGAGTTTTTCCTTATTGTAGGCTACTACTTTTCGTCTTGAAATACAGTGCCTTGCGTAAGTATTCGGCCCCCTTGAACTTTGCAACCTTTTGCCACATTTCAGGCTTCAAACATAAAGATATAAAACTGTATTTTTTTGTGAAGAATCAACAACAAGTGGGACACAATCATGAAGTGGAACGACATTTATTGGATATTTCACACTTTTTTAACAAATCAAAAACTGAAAAATTGGGCGTGCAAAATTATTCAGCCCCTTTACTTTCAGTGCAGCAAACTCTCTCCAGAAGTTCAGTGAGGATCTCTGAATGATCCAATGTTGACCTAAATGACTAATGATGATAAATACAATCCACCTGTGTGTAATCAAGTCTCCGTATAAATGCACCTGCGCTGTGATAGTCTCAGAGGTCCGTTAAAAGCGCAGAGAGCATCATGAAGAACAAGGAACACACCAGGCAGGTCCGAGATACTGTTGTGAAGAAGTTTAAAGCCGGATTTGGATACAAAAAGATTTCCCAAGCTTTAAACATCCCAAGGAGCAATGTGCAAGCGATAATATTGAAATGGAAGGAGTATCAGACCACTGCAAATCTACCAAGACCTGGCCGTCCCTCTAAACTTTCAGCTCATACAAGGAGAAGACTGATCAGAGATGCAGCCAAGAGGCCCATGATCACTCTGGATGAACTGCAGAGATCTACAGCTGAGGTGGGAGACTCTGTCCATAGGACAACAATCAGTCGTATATTGCACAAATCTGGCCTTTATGGAAGAGTGGCAAGAAGAAAGCCATTTCTTAAAGATATCCATAAAAAGTGTTGTTTAAAGTTTGCCACAAGCCACCTGGGAGACACACCAAACATGTGGAAGAAGGTGCTCTGGTCAGATGAAACCAAAATTGAACTTTTTGGCAACAATGCAAAACGTTATGTTTGGCGTAAAAGCAACACAGCTCATCACCCTGAACCTACCATCCCCACTGTCAAACATGGTGGTGGCAGCATCATGGTTTGGGCCTGCTTTTCTTCAGCAGGGACAGGGAAGATGGTTCAAATTGATGGGAAGATGGATGGAGCCAAATACAGGACCATTCTGGAAGAAAACCTGATGGAGTCTGCAAAAGACCTGAGACTGGGACGGAGATTTGTCTTCCAACAAGACAATGATCCAAAACATAAAGCAAAATCTACAATGGAATGGTTCAAAATAGACATATCCAGGTGTTAGAATGGCCAAGTCAAAGTCCAGACCTGAATCCAATCGAGAATCTGTGGAAAGAACTAAAAACTGCTGTTCACAAATGCTCTCCATCCAACCTTACTGAGCTCGAGCTGTTTTGCAAGGAGGAATGGGAAAAAATGTCAGTCTCTCGATGTGCAAAACTGATAGAGACATACCCCAAGCGACTTACAGCTGTAATCGCAGCAAAAGGTGGCGCTACAAAGTATTAACTTAAGGGGGCTGAATAACTTTGCACGCCCAATTTTTCAGTTTTTGATTTGTTAAAAAAGTTTGAAATATCCAAGAAATGTCGTTCCACTTCATGATTGTGTCCCACTTGTTGTTGATTCTTCACAAAAAAATACAGTTTTATATCTTTATGTTTGAAGCCTGAAATGTGGCAAAAGGTCGCAAAGTTCAAGGGGGCCGAGTACTTTCGCAAGGCACTGTATTTGGTTGTTTACTATACTGTTTAGCACATGGCCTTACATGTGATTCCTTAA
Organism: Oncorhynchus tshawytscha; assembly: GCF_018296145.1. Taxonomy (NCBI): domain Eukaryota; kingdom Metazoa; phylum Chordata; class Actinopteri; order Salmoniformes; family Salmonidae; genus Oncorhynchus; species Oncorhynchus tshawytscha. The sequence continues at coordinate 40,598,276 of NC_056437.1, read as the reverse complement.
AGACATGGGTGGGCTAAGGCTTCACAGGGTATGAAGATGCTGAATGTGTTGTCAAAGAAGAACTCTCCAGTAGGTGTACCAAAAATTCAAGGGCCAATTTCACAAATGGGGTTACAAGTTTCTCAACTTCCAAAGCCGAATTACTTTCCCATTGTTCCTCAACAACAGTTTATTATATACCATTTTTTAGTCTTAGTCTTAGTCTCTACTTTTATCCATTGTAAAAGTACAAAAGCAAAAGTTCCTCTGTCCGGTGTCTGTGTTCTTTTGCCCATCTTAATCTTTTCTTTTTATTGGCCAGTCTGAGATATGGCTTTTTCTTTGCAACTCTGCCTAGAAGGCCAGCAACCCGGAGTCGCTGCTTCACTATTGATGTTGAGACTGGTGTTTTGCGGGTACTATTTAATGAAGCTGCCAGTTGAGGATTTGTGAGGCTTCTGTTTCTCAAACTAAACACTCTAATGTACTTGTCCTCTTGCTCAGTTGTGCACCGGGGCCTCCCACTCCTCTTTCTATTCTGGTTAGGGCCAGTTTGCACTTTTTAGTGAAGGGAGTAGAACACAGTGTTGTACAAGATCTTCAGTTTCTTGGCAATTTCTCGCATGGAATAGCCTTCATTTCTCAGAGCAAGAATAGACTGCCGAGTTTTAGAAGAAAGTTCTTTGTTTTTGGCCATTTTGAGCCACAAATGCTGATGCTCCAGATACTCAACTAGTCTAAAGAAGGCCAGTTTTGTTGATTCTTTAATCAGATCAACAGTTTTAAGCTGTGCTAACATAATTGCCAAAGGGTTTTCTAATGATCAATTAGCCTTTTAAAATGATAAACTTAGCTGACACAACATGCCATTGGAACACAGGAGTGATGGTTGCTGATAATTGGCCTCTGTACGCCTATGTAGATATTCCATAAAAAAATCAGAACTTTCCAGCAACAATAGTCATTTACAACATTAACAAGGTCTACACTGTATTTCTGATCAATTTGATGTTATTTTAATGGACGGAAAATGTGCTTTTCTTTCAAAAACAAGGACATTTCTAAGTGACCTCTGACTTTTAAACGGTAGTGTATATCTGTTTTTTGATGTTTAATCATTTTGCTAGCATTTCTAAGAAACTGTTTTCGCTTTGTCATTATGGGGTAGTGGGTAGATTGATGAGGAAATTATTTAATTCAATCAATTTTAGAATAACACTAACGTAACAAAATGTGGAAAAAGTCAAGGGGTCTGAATACTTTCCAAACACTGTATAGTGTGCAATGTTTGGAACATCAAATGGCAATAAAATACACTATTTAATCACAATACATCTAGAATCGTGAGAATCGCAATACATATCATATCTGCACCTAAGTATCGTGATAGTATCGTATTGTGAGGTTCCTGGCAATTTCCAGCACTAGTAAATTGCATTTGGCCTGCTTGCAATGCTTAAATCAGAATGCGCTCTGCCAGAGGGTAAAGTGACCCGGTTTTAAAAATGTCCGATACGGTTGCGCTGAGCACTTACAATATTTATTTTTTCATGAGACCGATCAGGACATGTTATTGCTCTATGCTCAAGCTAATTCATAAAAATAGTTCCTTGGCTGAACCCGCCACTCGTGTTACAGTTGTTCCCTCACAAAGAACCTGTTGTTCTTCGGTGCCTTTCGCCACTGAGTGTCATCGCCAAGTCAAAGCTATTCTATTTTCTTTCATGTCCACATCTGAGGTGGCTGGAGTGCTGTGTTAACACTGGCCAGTTGCCCCTTACAAACGCCCTCACCCTTATCCCCTGCATACAGGAACCTTTCGAAACGTGTTGGGGAATAAGGTTACATTACTGAACTATACCCCTATGGAGAGCTAGAAACTCTAAAGAAAGCTGACTCGGATACATAATTAATGCTGAACTTAACTTGGGACAGGTTATAGTTGTAGCATATTGCGTCGCTCAACAAAGTGGCTCTAAGTTTGTCCTTCATTACCTCCCTCCTGCCATTTAAAGCCTATATGGCCTGTCCTTTTGTGACGGAAGCCTGGTGTCCAGTTCTACTTCTTTGGCTTTACCCTCCATTTTGTGCCGCTTTTGTCTAGACAGCTGTGGGCAGCCGGGGTCTTTGTGTTCTTGCATTGAGCTACCATACGTTACAAAGTGAGGGGAGATACCCCTTATGCTACCAGTTGCCAGAAACTCAGCTGCCACTGTAACTGAATCAGTGGCCGTCCCAGCAATTGCCTGATTGGTTAGATAGGATTCAAAAGGCATCTCTTTATTTGGGTGAAATGATGACCGAAGTTGGGAGTGGGCTAGGCTCCCTGTCTTTAAAGTAATTCATAAAAAGTGGCTTTACATATTTCTCTGCATTCTTATCTTATTGTTGTGAGGCTGACTGGAGATGTTTAATATGGTTTAGTCATGCTGGTGGGCTATGCATCCATTATGTATGACTGCACTATATATGGTCGTATTCACAGCCTGTTCGTTACAAGGGAATAATCCCCAGCCCAGCTGCATCGACCACACGCTCGCCCTTTTAAAGAGGGTCCTTTATGGTAGAAGGCCTCTCTTAATTTATGGCTCCTGGTGGGCCTCTTAAATAGCGTATGAACCTGAGAAGAGTAGACAGAGACGTGGGCAGTACATTGTGTCATCTCATTCACCACACAGATTTAAAAGCCCTCCTTGGCTATCTGGAGCAGACAGACAATCAGTTGGAATGTCTGTCCCACCAGCCCAGTATGGCTCGGTCACCCAGCTCTCGTTTAGTATCTAATTCATGCTGTTCTTCAACACCCATTTACGCCCCAACACGTTTCATTAGATATTTACATATTTCGAGGCCTCATTTGGGTCCTTTTGGTACTATTCGCCAGTCCAGACTCCAAGGGGGCTTTATTTGGCTTCCTTTCTGCCTGTGTTAAAAAACAAAAACAAGACCTTAATCAAACCCCACCTTGAAGGTTTGAACTCACAGCCTGCATTCAGTTCTTCCTGATTAAATATATAAATATTCTTTTTTGATATGAGCCATGATCCCTACTGCGAGAACCATTTATTGGAATGATTTCAAGCCTGCCATAAAGTGTTTGTATTTCCATGCCAATTCTCATTTCTGCATTTGGGGAGAAAATATGCTCGCCTCGGTTTGGCTAATGCTGGTGAGCTATAGATGTTTGCCTCCCATACATTTTGGGCCAGCAGCATACCACCTTGCATACCACCCTGCAACCCTGCTGTCTTGCCTCTGTCACGAAGCAGCATTGGTCCTTGTCCTTCCCTGGATGGGAGACCAGATACTGCTGGAAGTGGTGTTGGAGGGCCAGTAGGAGGCACTCTTTCCTCTGGTCAAAAATAAAATATCCCAGTGCCCCAGGGCAGAGATTGGGGACATTGCCCTGTGCAGGGCCCTGTCTTTTGGATGGGACATTAAATAAAATATCCCATGGCACTTGTTGCAAGAGTAGGGGTGTTAACCCCAGTGTCCTGTCTAAATTCCCAATCTGGCCCTCATACCATAATGGCCACCTAATCATCTCCAGCTTCCAATTGGCTAATTCCTCCCCCCTCCTCTCCCCTGTAATTATTCTCCAGTTTGTTGCTATAAATGAGAGTGTTCTTAGTCAACTTACCTGGTAAAAAAGGATATACTGTATATATATATATATATATATATATATATATATATATATATATATATATATATATGTATATATGCAGTACCAATCAAATGTTTGGACAGACCTACTCATTACAGTTTTTTTTGTTGTTGTTGTATTTTCTACATTGTAGAATAATAGTGAAGGCATCAAAATTATGAAATAATGCAGTAACCAAAACAGTATTAAACATATCAAAATATATTTTATATTTGAGATTCTTCAAAGTAGCCACCCTTTGCCTATTTGGTCTGGCTAGACTGTAAACTCTCCTTCCAGACTCATATTAAGCATCTCCAATACAAAATTAAATCTAGAATCGGCTTCCTATTTCACAACAAAACCTCCTTCACTCTCGATGCCAAACATACCCTCGTAAAACTGACTATCCAACGAACCTCGACTTCGGCGATGTAATTTACAAAATATCCTCCAACACTTTACTCAGCAAACTGGATGCAGTCTATCACAGTGCCATCCGTTTTGTCACCAAAGCCCCATATACTACCCACCACTGCGACCTGTATGCTCTCGTCGGCTGGCCCTTGCTACATATTCATCGCCAGACCCACTGGCTCCAGATCATCTATAAGTTTTTGCTGGGTAAAGCTCTGCTTTATCTCAGCTCACTGGTAACCATAACAACACCCACCCGTAGCACGCGCTCCAGCAGGTATATCTCACTGGTCCTCCCCAGTGATTTGGCTGCTTTTCCTTCCAGTTCTCTGCTGTCAATGACTGGAACGAATTGCAAAAATCGCTGAAGTTGGAGACTTATATCTCCCTCACTAACTTTAAGCATCAGCTATCTGAGCAGCTCACCGATCACTGCAGCTGTACACAGCCCATCTGTAAATAGCCCATCCAACAACCTACCTCAGCCCCATATTGTTTTTATTAACTTTTTCTGCTCTTTTGCACACCAGTATTTCTACTTGAACATCATCATCTCCACATCTATCACTCCAGTGTTAATTTGCTAAATTGTAATTACTTTGCTACTATTGCTTATTTATTGCCTTACCTCCTTACTCCATACTGTATATAGATGTTCTATATTTAGTGACTGTACTTTTGTCATCAAGGCAAAGGGTGGCTACTTTGAAGAATCTAAAATCAAAAATATTTTTTAATTTGTTTAACACTTTTTTGGTTACTACATGATTCCATATGTGTTATTTCATAGTTTTTATGTCTTCACTATTATTCTACAATGTAGAAAATAGTAAAAAATATTGAAAAACCCCTGAATGAAAGACAGGTTCTGAACTAATATTCATACTAAAAGCTTTAGGATCCATACACAGATCGGCTTCACACTGTAGCCAGCTAAACATCCATAGGCACACATTTATTTTTATGCTCCACTACACAATAAGCAAACAAATAGTTAGCTAGCTATGTTACATCAGCTGCATTGCATGGCAAATATAAGCACGGCAAGCTAACACATGTACATTTTCAGAAAATGCTTTAGCTAGCTATACACTGTTTCACAAGACAGCAGCTTGGTTTGGTGCTTTTCTCAGGAGTCCCTAAAACATTAAACAACACGAATTACAAATTCTTACTCATGTCATAACACTAGCTGGCTAATGTTACCTCTATGTCCGGGGGTGTAAGCTCGCAACTTTTAAAGGAGGAACCACTGTAGGTGTTCCTCGTTTGACTGGTACTGTATATAGTAGGCAGACAAAGTGAGCATTTGCACTCCACATTACCTTAAATCAGAGCCATATCTGCCTGATATTATTCAACCCTTATTTAGAGAGCTATTCTTTTTTTCCCTACTTTCAGCAGTAGTACTTTAAAATAGATAATGGAGTAGCATTCTATTTCCATACCCAACCCCATCTAACTAGGATACCGAAGTGGGAAATTACATTGAAGCCTTGTTCTGTCACCATCAAATCGGCCATCACTGAAGAATGACATCATTACAAAGCAGCATTGGTTTGTGTATCTTTGGGCCATTGGACATGGTGCACAGTTTGGTATAACACTGTCAATGCTTGTACACAATGCCATTCAAACTATACTGAGCAAAAAATATAAATGCAACATGCAACAATTTTTTACTGAGTTACAGTTCATATAAGGAAATCAGTCAATTCAAATAAATTCATTACGCCCTGTAAAATGAACTGTAACTCAGTAAAATCTTTAGAATTGCGTTTATATTCTTGTTCCGTATAATATACCAGACAGAAATGCTATCCCCGGGTCACCACTCCCCTCAGCTCCTGTTTATTAACTTGATCTGGTGTCACGATCATCCATTGGCATGTCAATGAGCAACAATAGCAGGTTTTTAACCTACAATGACTTTATGTGGGGTAATAAGTGCACCCCTGGACTTGAAAATCATCAAAGCTACAAATCAATTGCTAAGCATATAGACGAGGTGAAACTAGGAGTAACTAGTGTGTGTTCGAGCGGAAAGGCACATTTGATTTTTTTATAAATGATGATGCAATTAAAAACATGCAAGGCTGATTTTATGTTACCTATGATTTTTTCCACCACAAAAGGGGTTTTTACAAACAGAAACACTCCTACTTTACATGTTGCATTTATATTTTTGTTCACTATAGCATGTCATTCATCACAGCCAGAATGAATAGGGATCTGTGTTTGTGTAGCTAGATTGCAAATACAGGTATAATGCTGCTCATTTAGCAAATTTGTTTGGAGAATAACTGAAATTATACTCAAGGGTATTTCACAATAATGATATGGAATGCACTGTGCAGCAGCACTAGAGTGCAGAGAGATGTTTACTTTCTACTGCTTCTGACTCAGATAATGGTTTTATACAGTGTAAAAAACATTAGGAACACCTTAATATTGAGTTGCACTCCCTTTGCCCTCAGAACAGCCTCAATTCGTCAGGGCATGGACTCCATAAAGTTTTCGAAAGCGTTCCTCAGGGACAGTGGCCCATGTTGACTCCAATGTTTCCCATAGTTGTCAAGTTGGCTGGATGTCCTTTGGGTGTTGGACCATTCTTAATACGCACAGGAAACTGTTGAGCGTGAAAAACCCAGCAGCATTGCAGTTCTTTACGCAAACATGTGCGCCTTGCACCTACTACCTGTCACGTTCTGACCTTAGTTCTTTTCTTATGTTTTTGTTTTAGTGTGGTCAGGGCGTGAGTTGGGTGGGTTGTCTATGTTCCTTTTTCTATGATTTGGTATTTCTGTGTTTGGCCTGGTATGGTTCTCAGTCAGAGGCAGCTGTCAATCGTTGTCCCTGATTGAGAACCATACTTAGGCAGCCTGTTTTTCCCACTTGAGTTGTGGGTAGTTGTTTTCTGTCTTTGTGTGTCTGCACCAGACAGAACTGTTTCAGTTGTTTTCTTTGTTGTTTTGCTGTTCAGTGTTCAGTTTACATTAAAAAAGATGAACACGTACCACGCTGCACCTTGGTCCTCTTCTTCCACCACCAACGGCCGTTACATACCATTCCCCGTTCAAAGGCACTTAAATCTGTTGTCTTGCCCATTCACCATCTTTAATGTGTATATTGTCTATTATGTTTGTCTATACCTGCCTGTCGTATGTGCTTGTTTTTGTATTTTGCATGCTCATTTGTAAAAGAGATTTTAGTCGCAATATGACTTCCCTGTTGAAATAAGGGCAAATAAAATTCACCTGGTCAGTCTATGACATGGAAAGAGCAAATGAAATTAAATCATTTTTCAACCTCGTGCCCCTGCAAGGCTCTGACATACAGAATTCTGACGTCTGCTCAGCAACAGACGACATACAGTAAATACCAAGAAGACCAAGCCCCCATTTAATCTTCAACTATAGTGGGATATTATTTGCTAAGGTTTTTTACATCTCTCTTAGTCTCATTGACTTCACAGCTGTGCACACTTAACCGGATCTCACGTCATCTTCCAGATCGCGCAGACGTGGTTTTATATCACAGAGAAGAATCCTGGGATAGTGTGAAGACTTTAACAGATGACACGGTGGAAATGAAATATGAGTCTGCTCCGTTGGGCTGGGGGAACTTCAAACGACAGACCTATAATCATTTATCCAGTGCTTTACGGCGTGGCGGGTTGACTGTTCCAGGTTCCGCCTTGCTGCAAGGCAGGCAGGCAGCCCTCGATCCTCCCCTTCCACAGATAGGCCAGTGCCAGACCTCATGGAGTATATAGAGTTTGGTCTAGTGAGGGGTCAGGCAGGGAATGGGGTGGAGGTGGAGAAGAAAGGGAGGTCCCTCCAGTCCACTTGAAAAAGAGTGCTTCTTCCTAACATCTGTCTAGACACAATTAACATTCCAGACAGTCAGCCCCTGATATGAAGGAGGGTCATCCGGAATATATGTGCACCTCTCATGTGATCTAATTGGAATTTGAGGCTCCGTTTTCGACCCCGTTAGATAACTATAGGTGTATATTTGCTTCATTGATAAATAAAGTTTTGACTAGGTCACTATGCGTTCTTGCGGAGGTGCTTGTCAGTTTAAATATGGCGATTTCCCTCCTGTAGTTGTCACTCCTTCCACCACCTCATGTATGATTTAGTCGGTCTACAAGGAGCAATAACTTTGCATCATGCATCATGAAAATCTCCCCCCCCCTGGTTGTTTAAAACTATTTACAGAACAGACGCTTAAGAAAACAGATTGTTTTAAGATTTGAAGTGGCTCTAAAGTGAATGTTACCATATTCTCCCCATGTAGACTTCTAAGGAGAGTTGGTTGTGTTAAAAGAGACTCCCTGAGGCACAATTTCAAAATGCTCCCCCTCCTTTAAAACATTATCAAACAATAACAAATAAAGACACAGGAGGAGTTCCCAGGAGCATTAGCGCTTGTCACGCTTAAGTCTTAGCCTCTCTCAAAATTGCCGGCAGAGTAGCGTCAAACAAACAAAAAAGTGTGTGGAGGCTTCCAGTACCCTGGGCCTTCTCCTCTCCCCTTTATCTTCCGTGTAGACACAGAGGAGAGGAGCGGCCAGCTACCTACAAAAGCTCCCTGAGAACCACAGAGGAGGAACGGGGTCACCTGGAGGTTAGAGCAGGGACCCCCTGAGCAGGACGACGCCAGTGTGCCCTGGGAAACAAAAATTCCAGCGATCATTTCACCTCAGAGGAGAGGAGTGGGGGAAAGACATAGTCAGACATGGCCATTTCTCACCTGGAGACACTAGTGCATGACTTGGTGCCAGTTTGTTTCAGAATTGCCAACGGAAACAAAATGGTTGGCCTACATACACAGTGAAGGCAACACAATTGAAATCCTTGTTCCACATTAACATGAATAGCCAGTCAATATTATCTTGTGGGATTGCAATAGTGGGACCCCACACAGATCACAATTGCGACGGACAGACTGTGTCATTGGACGGTGGACCTTTGAAGCATAGTGTGCTTGAATGAGGGTCTTGACCCCACAATACCGTCTGAATGTGATGCCTCATGAATTGTTAGTGGAATTGGCTATGCAGCTTTGCAGCACCCCAGTGAGCACATACAGAGAACATGCTGTGGTTCCAGGCTCTCTAACCCTCATACTGTTGTTCGGCCAGCATTTTTACATGCAAAGCCTGACAGTTGGAGGGAGAAAGAGTGTACTTTACAGCGGCAGCCCTGATGTGTAAAGGTTTCATGCCATTTTTGATCAATTGGCTGCATGTCTGGCTGAACATTTCAACAATGGATTCCATTGTGGTTCCTCTTCCCTCCTCCATTTACAGGACTCAAGGCAGGGTACAGTTCATGTTCGCTAAGGCTACTGAGCCCTCTGACTCATTCTGGTTGGCTGTCTATGGACCCTGAGCTACGTGCGAATGCAGATTTAATGCAGCATGTAATTAAGGGACTGCTTAAGCATGGACATTTGAGCATTCAGCATTCAAGCCCGGGAGCGGTCAGGGAATCATAATAGTTGCACAAGGACAGGCTTGCCTTTCTCCCAAAACAGAATTCTCTGTGAAAAAGCCTGTCAGAAAACTGGCTGCCGTTATTGTGACCGCCTCAGCTAGACGGAATGTGATTCGTGTCGGTCAGCTTCTTTTCTTCTCCAGACAGGCCTCTTCAGATGACAGACCCTAATACGGCTGAGGATGTCCACAGTATGGCAATGGAAAGGCGCCTAAGCTGTGTGAATGGTATTTTGGTCTCAATGCGCAGTCATCTATTGCGCTTTTTGATGTGGTACATGTTGAAAGTGCTGTGATATGGGAGAAGGTAGAGAGATCCGGATTGTGAAAGGTCATCGATGTGTGCAAATGTTTGTTAGCGGTTTGTTGGACCACCAACAGTTGTAATTCATTCACATTTTACTCTGACACATTTTTTGGGCTTGCCAGAAGGCCAATGGAATTTATTTCAGGACGCAATCACATCTTGAGTCTGCAGCACACATTCAGTCTGGAGTGAAATGCCTATCACGTCCCAGTGTTTATGCTGCTGGTTGCCATACACTCAAGAGGTAAATAATCTCTTGTAGAGGATTACTGGCAGCCTCTATGTCATGTCATTCATTGAGAATGTGTCAGGCCTCTGGTGTACTGGGCTTTACGGCCACCTGTTGTATTAGAACCCAGGGATTTTAGAACCTCCCTCTGATGGCATGGCATTTACCTCAACAGACAACCTTTTCCTTTCTACTTTTGAGCCATGCCCAGATGATGCCATTTTGTGGCACTATGGAACTGGTTAACCCATATTAACGATCGTAATTGAAAATGTCACCGCTAATAAGCTATAGCATGACCTTTCTATCAAGAAATGCATGTTTGAGATGTACCCTTTATGCTTAATGCGATAATAGCCTGTGAGGAAACTAGGCTTTCTCTTAGTCCACCTCTATAACAGTAAAGAGCCGGAAGTAGAAGTAAAAAAAACTATGCAAATCTGAACTTCACCTTTTGCTGTTGCTAAGCTATCTATCACGTCGCCCACAACCCCGCAGTCCATGAGATGTGCTCGCCAACAGATTAGCAGGCCCCTGGTGGTTTATAAATGACCGATGGAATGGAGGCTCAGCGAATAACACTCCATGTTGGACATGGACGCCTTATTTCAGCATGCTTAGGAGCGCTGGAGTTTATCACTCACCATCAGTGACATGTACACTCCACTCTGAGATAGATCCATCTCTTCTGACAGGACGGTTCTGGATGGGTGAGCTGTGGTGCAGGCTCTGCAGTGGGATTCTTGGGCTTGCTCGAGGAATTGATGTCATTTCCCTCCAAGTCTCTGTCTCTCTGGTTAATGGGTAATTAAGAAGACTCCAAAGGTCGATGAGACTAGACTTACTGAGCTAGACTTACTGATGACAAGGAGGCATGGCTATTTAGAGTTTTTGAAAACAATTTGTTTGAAATTTCCCAGATTTTATTTTCATTGTTCTATCTTGATAGCATTTCCTACTGATGGTAAACATACAAAGAACATGATGCAATGGGTTCAGGGAGTTTTGAGGAACTCTGGAGTTCTTAGATAATCATTTTACATGGTGTTCTCTTACCCTCCCTGTCTACATAGCCGCTTCATATTCTGCCCATTTATTTTGGGGGTAGATCTCAAGTGTCCAAGTCATGACACCGGGGGTAAATAGCACAATAAAGGAAGCAATTGAACCCGTGAACTCTGCTACCACACACCGCATACCTAACCTAAACCACAGAAGAGCCATTTCTCAGAAGAGCTCTCTAGACAATAAGCCATGGCTGCAGAACAATACTTACAGTTGATGTCAGAAGTTTACATACACCTTAGCCAAATACATTTAAACTCACTTTTTCACAATTCCTAACATTTAATCCCAGTAAAAATTCCCTGTCTTAGGTCAGATTTATTTCAGCTTTTATTTCTATCATGACATCCCCAGTGTGTCATAAGTTTACATACATTCAATTATTATTTGGTAGCCTTGCCTTTAAATTGTTTAACTTGGGTCAAACATTTTGGGTACCCTTCCACAAGCTTCCCACAATAAGTTGGGTGAATTTTGGCCCATTCCTCCTGACAGAACTGGTGTAACTGAGTCAGGTTTGTAGGCCTCCTTGCTCGCACACACTTTTTCAGTACTGCCCACAAATTTTCTATAGGATTGAGGTCAGGGCTTTGTCATGGCCACTCCAATACCTTGACTTTGTTGTCTTTAAGCCATTTTGCCACAACTTTGGAAGTATGGTTGGGGTCATTGTCCATTTGGAAGACCCATTTGCGACCAAGCTTTAACTTCCTGACTGATGTCTTGAGATGTTGCTTCAATATATCCACATAACTTTCCTGCCTCATGATGCCATCTATTTTGTGAAGTGCATCAGTCCCTTCTGCAGCAAAGCACCCCCACAACATGATGCTGCCACCCCCATGCTTCACGGTAGGGATGGTGTTCTTTCTCCAAAAAGTACGATCTTTGTCCCTATGTGCAGTTGCAAACTGTAGTCTGGCTTTTTTTTATGGCGGTTTTGGAGCAGTGGCTTCTTCCTTGCTGAGTGGCCTTTCAGGTTATGGCAATATAGGAGTCGTTTTAATGAATATAGATACTTTTGTACCCGTTTCCTCCAGCATCTTCACAAGGTCCTTTGCTGTTGTTCTGGGATTGATTTGTACTTTTCAAACCAAAGTATGTTCATCTCTAGGAGACACAACGTGTTCCTGAGCAGTATAATGGCTGCGTGGTCCCATGGTGTTGATACTTGCGTACTATTGTTTGTACAGATGAACGTGGTACCTTCAGGCATTTGGAAATTGCTCCCAAGGATGAACCAGACTTGTGGTCTACAATTGTTCTTCTGAGTTCTTGGCTGATTTCTTTTGATTTTCCCATGATGTCAAGCAAAGAGGCACTGAGTTTGAAGGTAGGCCTTGAAATACATCCACATGTACACTTCCAATTGACTCAAATGATGCTAATTAGCCTATCAGAACCTTCTAAAGCCATGACATCATTTTCTGTAATTTTCCAAGCTGTTTAAAGGCACAGTCAACATAGTGTATGTAAACTTCTGACCCACTGGAATTGTGATACAGTGATTCATAAGTGAAATAATCTGTCTGTAAACAATTTTTGGAAAAATTACATGTCATGCACAAAGTAGATGTCCTAACCGACTTGCAAAAACTATATTTGTTAACAAGAAATTTGTGGAGTGGTTGAAAAAGGAGTTTTGACTCCAATGACTCCAACCTTAGTGTATGTAAACTTCCGCCTTCAACTGTATGGGTGTCCACCCCCATACTGAAGACTTGATACATACAACTATTTTACGACCACTTAACATTTATCTGGGGTATTTGGTCAAATCAATATTTGTCTTTCAAATAAATAAAAAACAACTGGCTGTACACAGGGAATGTTCCCTATTGCTTTATTTTCGGGAAGATAATAAATATTTTTAGTGGCCGCATTCCACGGAGTAAAAACACAAGAGCTTTAAGAAATTGTCTGATTTTAATCAGGGCTAAGAAACTTTGGATAACCTTAAATCCAATCTGAATCGGTGCAATCTTTAACTAGACAGCTTTATTTAGTATGAAACTATTTCTACCGATGGAATGCACAATAAAATGTCTCTAACAACTAAGTCCCCATTGAGGTGAGATTTCTAATTGCTGTGAACTCAAAGTCCTCTTTACTAAAGATGCCTTCAAGCAAACAACTTTGTGGGCTGTGTCCAAGCTGTCCAAGTGTTGTCGTTATTTGAAACATTTTGTTTAAACAGTTTCCTGAATGCCTCTGGTATTGGAAGCCAAATATTTGTGGTGGAATGCTGTCTCCTCTCCCAAATTGAAATTGATCATCATTACATTGTGGTTAGTCTATGCTGTTGTTGTTGTTTTTTTCACTGATATGTTGGTTCTCCACTCTGCTGCAACCTTCATCTATTCTTGTCCTTGATATTTGGCAGTTAGTTCTCTGTTTACTCCTTATTTATTTAATCTTTATTTAACTAGGCAAGTCAGTTAAGAACACATTTTCATTTACAATGACAGCCAACCCCAGCCAAACCCTAACCTGGACAGCGCTGGGCCAATTGTTCACCGACTCCCAATAATGGCCAGTTGTGATACTGCCTGGAATCAAACCAGGGTCTTTAGTGACGCCTCTAGCACTGAGTGGCGGTGTCTTAGACCGCTGCACCACTCGGGAGCACCTAATATAAAATCACACAAACCTACTTACTAGTTTTGGTATTAATGACAGGAAAACATGTTTTTCATTTTGTAGGGAAAATGCCTTCCATGGAATTGTACTCGTCAGATGTATTTGCCTTGTAAATAAAGCTGATTTTAAGCTCCTACATAATATTTTAGGGTTCTACCTCATCACATTGCCAAAGAAGGGCTAAGTTGACCAGTTAAGCTAGCATTGTAACAACAGTCAGCTCTCGTGCCATCCTGCACACATGCCAGTATTCATAAAACTTTTCAATGACGAAATGTTGAATAAACATGGCAGTCTTTTGTCTTTGTAGTGACTGGGTGTATTGACACACCATCCAAATTATAATTATTATGACTTCACCATGCTAAAGGGATATTCAATGTCTGCTTTTTTTCTACCAATAGGTGCCCTTCTTTGCGAGGCATTGGAAAACCTCGCTGGTCTTTGTGTTTGAATCTGTGATTGAAATGCACTGCTTGACTGAAGGACCTTACAGATAATTGTATGTGTGGGGTACAGAGATGAGGCAGTTATAAAAAAAATCATGTTCAACACTATTATTGCACACAGAGAGAGTCCATGCAACTTGTTAAGCAAATGTAATTTATTTAGGCTTGCCATGGCAAAGTGGTTGAATACTTATTGACTCAAGACATTTCAGCTTTTCATTTTTTATTAATTTGTAAAAGGTCTAAAAACATACTTCCACTTAGACATTATGGGGTATCAAATCAAATGTATTCAATATACGCTTTTTCAACTTGGTGTGCGCTGTCCTTAAAAAACATAAGAGCTAATGGGCTTTCTTGAGTGATGCAGTGACTTTTCTTTACCCTCTTCTTTTTTCGTTCCATCTCTTTCTTTGACCGTTCACAGGGAGGATTCTAGAAAAGGTCTATAAGGACTCATTTGCATAAAAGGTCCCACCCATTTAGTAATCAGGTATCCTTGATTTATGGTGGCCATTTAGAATGATGTCATATTAAATTGACCCCATAAAGTTCCCCCTTCTATGTGTTGTATGGCATTGAAGCTCCAAACGAGCTTCAATGCCATACAACACTCCTTCCGTTGCCCCCAACTGCTCTTAACGCTAGTAAAACTAAATGCATGCTCTTTAATTGATCGCTGCCCGCACCTGCCCGCCTGATTAGCATCACTACTCAGGACGGTTCTGACTTAGAATATGTGGACAACTACAAATGCCTAGGTGTCTGGCTAGACACCAACATCTCCAACATCTCCAATCCAAAAATAAATCTAGAATCGGCTTCCTATTTCACAACAAAGCCTCCTTCACTCACGCTGCCAAACATACCCTCATAAAACTGACTATCCAACTGATCCTCGACTTCGGCGATGTCATTTACAAAATATCCTCCAACACTCTACTCAGCAAACTGGATGCAGCCTATCTCAGTGCCATCCCTTTTGTCACCAAAGCCCCATATACTACCCACCACTGCGACCTGTATGCTCTCGTCGGCTGGCCCTCGCTACATATTCGTCACCAGACCCACTGGCTCCAGATCATAGAGAAAGCTACGTCTTATCTCAGCTCACTGGTCACCATAACAACACCCACCCGTAGCACGCTCTCCAGCAGGTATATCTCACTGGTCATCCCCAAAGCCAACACCTCTTTTAGCTGCCTTTCCTTCCAGTTCTCTGCTGCCAATGACTGGAACGAATTGTGTTATTGACTGTACTTTTGTTTATCCCATCTGTAACTCTGTGTTGTTGTCTGTTGTCGCACTGCTTTGCTTTATCTTGGCCAGGTCGCAGTTGTAAATGAGAACTTGTTCTCAACTGGCCTATCTGGTTAAATAAAGGTGAAATAAATTGTAAAAATGTAAAATAGGGCGAAGAGGCAATACTGTAGTGATGGGAAGTTCCGTTTTTTACTGACTCTGATCTTTTCAACTCATTCATTCAAAATAACAAATATTTTGACTAATTCTGTTAATTTGATTCAGTAATGCCCAGAGCATGCAGGAGCCCCTACTGGCGAACGATGAATTGAAAACTCGAAAGAGACGGGATTCTCACCATAGGGGGGCTTATTGTTGGAGAGATTTGTGACTAATAGACTTCAAACAATGTTCATTTGTGATGGCTAGGCATACAAATAAGATGATCTATTGCTACCTTTGAAACAATGTCTACACTCTGAGAAAAAGGTGCTATCTAGAACCTTAAATGTTTCTTCAGCTGTCCCTATAGGATAGCCTACATGGAAACCAAAAGGGTTCGACCTGGAAACAAAAATGGTTCTCCTATGGGGACATCCGAAGAACCCTTTTGGAGGTAGTTGCGGCCACAACTGGACTAGATTATTTACGACTCTTTGTGGAATGACTTGACTGGTGCGAGGGAGGTTAGCACATATAATTTGTGAACTGCAGCAACCCTCCCCAAATGATTCATTCTTGAGTTCTAATGTTGAGCAGAAGCAGGCTGTGTAGCCTAGATTCTGTGTCCATCACAGACTATAGCTGCTTCAATCGATAACATTCAATAATCAATTGGTAACACTTTATTATAAGGTAATCATACTGTATTAGCCACTAATTTGTGGTTTATAAGTATGTACAGTACCAGTCAAAAGTTTGGCCCCACTACTCATTCAAGGGTTTTTCTTTATTTATACTATTTTCTACATTGTAGAGTAATAGTGAAGGCATTAAAACTATGAAATAACACATATGGAATCATGTAATAACCAAAACAGTGTTAAACAAATCAAAATAAATGTTATAGATTCTTCAAAGTAGCCACCCTTTGCCTCGATGACAGATTTGCACTCTTTTGTTATTCTCTCAACACAAAAAAGGCTTTATAAGTTACTTATATACATAATTATAAACTACAAATGAGTGGCTAATATGTGCACCTTAAAATAAAATGTTGCCAATCAATACATTTCATTCTTGCACCATGTGATCAATTATCAGTTCTAAACAGTATTTTTCTGCCTGCAGCATGATCTATTTTTCTGTGCGCACACATGATAGACAGTTGGTGGTAGGAGCATGTCTCCAGAGCCGGTGAGTCGGGAGGAGCACGTATTCATCCTGCTGTTGAATTAGTTGCGGCCAGCAGGTCAAACAATTACTAAAATTAACGAGTCACTTGGAAGAAGGAACCATGACTCTCGAGTCAGTAAAAATAATTTTCCAGAAAGCACATCACTTCAACAATGAGAGAAAGAAACTGATTTGTGTAGATAAAGATTTCTCAGAAGAGTAATGGGAAGTTTAAAGATTACGTCATAGTTATCTACTGTATATATTTTCTATCTATTGAGTGGATAGGCCTACCCTTAAATTCCATTTATTCTACTAAGAATTCCCTATGTGTGTGTATTGTCACAATATAGCCACCACACTGTATTAGCATGTTGGTCTCATTGACTTTGTTCATAATGCCCAGTTTTTAGTAATGAAGTTTCAATTGTTCATCAGCTGGAGGGCTCAGATAACCTCACAATGCTAACAAATGGTACCAGCACACCGAGACACTCGTGAAGGGGGCACAACAAAAACTATTCACCCTCAGGAGAATGAAAAGATTTGGCATGGGTCCTCAGATCCTCAAATGGTTCTACAGCTGCACCATTGAGAGCATCCTGACTGGTTGCATCACTGCCTGGTATGGCAACCGCTCAGCCTCTGACCGCAAGGCACTACAGGGGGTAATGCGTACGGCACAGTATGTCACTGGGGCCACGCTTCCAGGACCTCTATACCAGGTGGTGTCAAATTGTCCCAGACTCCAGCCACACTAGACATAGACTATTCTCTCTGCTACTGCACAGCAAGCGGTACCGGAGATCCAAGTCTAGGTCCAAGAGGCTTCTAAACAGCTTCTACCCCCAAACCATAAGACTCCTGAACATCTAATCAAATGGCTACCCAGACTATTTGCATTGCCCCTCCCCCACACTATTTTACACCGCTGCTACTCTCTGTTGTTATCATCTATGCAGAGTCACTGTAATAACTCTACCTACATGTACATATTACCTCAACTAACTGGTGCCGCCGCACCGGTACCGCCCTGTATATAGTCTTGCTATTGTTATTTTATTGCTGCTCTTTAATTACTTGTTACCTTTATTTCTTATTCTTGTTCACTGCATTGTTTGTTAGGGGCTTTTAAGTTAGCATTTCACTGTAATGTCTACACCTGTTGTATTTGGCGCATGTGACTAATACAATTTGATTTCATTTGAAATGTCATGGGAATACTCAGCCATTTTGTGTCTTGTCCTGCGCTTGTAGACATGTATGTGGTGTGAGTTGAGGTAATGGTGGCTGGTTTAGGAGCTAATGCAGAGCGGGGGTCTCTGTGATGCTGAGCAGCGCGGGCCAGTGTGTGGCTCCCAAAGACCAAAGTAAATCAGTGAACTCCTGTGGCAGATCTGGAGAAAGAAATTGAATAACGCTCCACTCTCTCCCCTCTGGCCCTATTAATTTCACACTTGATCGCCTGCCGCCGTAACATGTGGCCTAATCCTCCCCAGCCTTCAACTTCAGGTATCAATGGCTTGTACGTTTTGTCAGAGCTCCACACTCCCTCCGCCTCGCACCGAAGGTCCTTCGCATCAAGTGCTGTCATTTGTGGGGAGGTGTCGGTGGGGATGCTTCAGTGAGCTCAATAACACCTAATGACTTAATTACCCTATACTCTTGTCACATTATTTACTGTCCACGTGTGGAGAGACAGAGCAACTCCTCACTCAGTGAGGATACTGTTGTCTTGCCTCCCTTGTGGCTCTTTAGCTAATGCCAATGCATGGTGAATAGGTTAAAGATGTTTTTTGCCACTTATCTTTTTTCTCTCTTCTCTTTTCTCCCATGGTGCTGTGTTGACGTCGGCTGTACTTTTCATCATTGTGATAGGTAAGAGACGTATTCTATTCAACATCATTACATAGACATGCAAGGGGTTTCCTTGCTGTCAAACACAACAGCTCATGAAATGCAGTACTATTGATATATACATTACATTGATATATACCTATTGATTAGGAAATTATCTTAAATTCATCATTTGATCATGAGTTATGCAAATCCTATTGCGAAGACCATCCTTGGTAATGTGTTGTCAACATCCAGGCTGTATCACATCCGGCCGTGATTGGGAGTCCCATAGGGGCGGCGCACAATTGTCCCAACGCCATCCGGGTTTGGCCGGGGTAGGCTGTCATTGTAAATAGGAATTTGTTCTTACAGTTTTTTTCGATTGCTAAACGACAGTGGGCACAACTGGAGTCACATGTGCAAAACTCTAACTACAGTCTGCACTACCAACAGTCACCTGAGCTAAACAGTTCACATCACCTGCAAAACTCATTCCAAGCAACACAACTCTTAACACATGGCTCAAAACACGCTCAGTGCAGCCAAACACTATGCACAACCCTCACTGAGATAACACACACTGTCACTCAGAACACACTGAGAGTAAAAACACTAGCATCAAACACCAATACAGAAAATACAAACTTTTCATCTTTACAGTTTGAACAATTTCAGTGACTTCATACAAAGTAATATTTTTTTCTTCAAAGAAAAGAGTGACATTCTTTCACATGATTTATTAAAATTTTTAGAACATAACAATTCTTTAAGGTAACTGAAAATTAGCAGTTTGCTTCAATAGTCTGTAGTAATTTACGGAATTACAGTAATGAGAAAAAAGGTAGAAACTAAAAGTACATACTGTAATTCGAACAAATAATTGAGGGGCTAATCCTGCCTCTCTCTAGCATCAGGCCACAGGTTTTCTTCAACATCACATCTAATGTTTTCTCTTGCCATGCACCTGGGGAAGAACCTTCTGGAGTGCCTTATCCATCCCTGGCAGTCCTCTGGACTCGTGTCCTCACATCCGGCACGTATGGCTTCCAAAAGAGACATTTGGTCATGTGGGTGGTGACCAAACACTTTCCACCTCCAGGCAGAGAAAAACTCCTCTATTGGGTTGAGGAAGGGTGAATATGCAGGCAGGTACAAAACCATAAATCTGTGATGTGCTGCAAACCAATCTGTGACAGCTGCAGAGTGGTGAAAAGCAACGTTATCGCAAACTATGACAAAAACTTGGGGATTTCTTACTGGCTCCCCCTGTTCTGCTGGCAGTAGCTGAGCATAGAGCTGTTCTAGGAAAGGTATAAGCCTTTCTGTGTTGTATGGGCCAATGAGTGGTGTGTTGAGAAGCAAACCATCATTGGCCATTGCAGCACACATGGTGATATTTCCCCCCCTTTGGCCTGGAACCTCCACAGTGGCCCTTTGACCTATAACATTCCTTCCTCTGCGCCGTGTTTTGGCATGGTTAAATCCAGCTTCATCGATAAATGCAAATGAATGTGGTCTTTCCAGTGCTTCCACCTCCATTACTCTCTGAAAAACAGTAAGTGCACAGTTTTACTGTAGAAATGCTAGTGTTTTTTTTACTGTAAATATTTTGTATAGCTGTGTACGTAACCTCAGACGTCTTACCTGGGCATATTGGTATCTTTGCTCTTTTACCCGTTCACTGTTTCTCTCGAACGGTACAGTGTATAACTGTTTCATTGTAACTTGGTGTTTCTTTAGGACTCGAGCAATAGTTGTTGTGCTGACAGAATTAACATTTTCAAATATATCATTATCAGCCAGCATTCTATCTTGAATCTCCCGCAGTTTTATTCCATTGTTGACAACAACCATGTCCACAATAGCATTTTCCTGCGCATCTGAAAATATTTTTCCTCTTCCCTGTTGGGGGCAGCCTTTGGGTCCTGTTGTAAAAATATATTTTACAGTCAAACTTACTGTAATATATATCTGTGTAAATATTCTATAATTGCAATACAAAATAGATTCCTGTAATGTTTTTTTCATTTACTGTAAGGATGTAACTCTCACCTGTTTGCATGATGGAAAATTCGCATTACAGATGCCACTGTGGATCTTTGCAGATTGGGTTGCACCCTCAACCCTAACTCTCAATGAGAGACCATGGTTCACGACATGGTCTATAAGTGTAGCCCTTATTTCATCTGAAATAACAGCTCTTTGTCTTCTTTGTCTTCCTCCACGCATCTGCCCTCTCCCTGCCACCCTTCTCCCTCCACGAACCCATCTTCCTTGTTCCATTTCCAAAATGAGTCTTTCTGAGCTCTACCTATTTACACTGTAATATGTGTGTGTGTTCACTAACAAGTCTAAAACAAGACACCTGCTTAGCCTTTCAGCTGAAATTGCAATCAGCAGTGTTTGAAAGGCACAAGGCTGAAATCTATTCCGTTTTGAATGTGTGGTTCACAGTTTTGACAGCAGTGTGTTAGCATTTGAACAAAGTGCTGTAAATCCACAGTGTTGTGCAGGTTGTGGTTAAAGTCATGGGATAAGTGTGTAGAGTTTTGAAAACTGTGTTCAAGCAATGAAAAACGAACTAGAGTTTGGTCCACATGAACTGCTGCTGTGCAGACTGTAGTTAGAGTTTTGCACATGTGACTCCAGTTGTGTCCACTGTCGTTTAGCAATCAAAAAAAACTGTAACTAACTCGCCTAGTTAAATAAAGGTTCAAATAAAATCCTAAAATCCAAATAATAATCATAACATACCCTAGTTTATCATTCAGCATAGGATTATAGCGATGACATTCAAGACACAGAAGGTATGTCAGATAAGCACGGAGGAAGTAGGCCACGGGCTCTATACCCAGCCTTCTGCCTATGCCCTCATCACAGGTTCAGTAGCAATGACATCTCTGGGTTCAGGTCTGGGGTTAGCTTTAGAAGGCTCCTTGAACATCCTCCTCCCACAAGCTCCAGGGAAGGTTTGATGTTCAAAGGATCCCCCTGAAGCCTACTGCTATACTTCCACAGAAAATAAGGAGAAAATGTCCCTGTCACACTTGCCTCATATTCTGCCGGGGCTGAGAAAATGGACACTGGGGTGGACACTGGGTTTTTAATTTATCTTGATACTGCTTGGCGTACTGGTGAATCTCCTGGGAAAGTGTTGAACAATGTTTGTGTGTGTGTGCGTGTCTGTGACAGCCTCTGTGTGTGTGTGTGTGTGTGTGTGTGTGTGTGTGTGTGTGTGTGTGTGTGTGTGTGTGTGTGTGTGTGTGTGTGTGTGTGTGTGTGTGCGTGTCTGTGACAGCCTCTGTGTGTGTGTGTGTGTGTGTGTGTGTGTGTGTGTGTGTGTGTGTGTGTGTGTGTGTGTGTGTGCGTGTGCGTGTGTGTGTCTGTGTATGTGTGTCTGTCCGTGACAGCCAGTCTGTGTGTGTGTCCATCCGCTCAATCCCGATGAGTGGAAGTGAGAAATTCAACAGAAGTGTTTGCCCAAGGCTATATCCATTGTCATCAGCGAGAAGCCACACATGGCGTCAGAGCCAAGGCCATTGTTCCAACATTGTTTCAGCTCCAGCAATGCAGCCAGATAGAAGTGCCTTTTAGCAAAGCTATGTCCATAGGCTTGTTTACTGCATCACAGATCTGCCTCTTCTAATGCTCTTTTATGTCTCCACATGCAATAACTGAACACAAAGACATTAGTGCTACCAATCTATTTCCCTGTCTTTCCCCACTGCTCCTGTTCTCACTAGTTTTTTCTCCTCTATTGGATTGCACTGTGAATAAGCTGAGGTCCAGTCTTCTGTGGATTAATAGTAGTGCACAGCTGTGGAGTCTGGTGGGAGGAGCTATAGGAGGACAGGGTCATTGTAATGGCTGGAATTAAATAAATGGAAGGGAGTCAAACGTGGTTTATGTTTGATGTGTTCAATACCGTTCCATTCATTCCATTCCAGCCATAACAATGAGCCGCTCCTCCTATAGCTCCTCCTGCCAGCCCTTCTCTGGTGCACAGAGATAAAGATGTAAGCATAATGAATTGAACAAAAACAAACAGACAGTTAGCTAATATGTGCTCCCAGTCATGTCGCAGGTGGGAGCTTAGGGCCTGTCTCGGGAGTCTAGAGTGGCTGCCTCTCCTTGTGTTCTCTTACATTCATCCCTTTTTTCGCATCAGCGCAGACTAGGGAAAGAACACAAGGAGAACACACTTACTTTAGAGTAGACGATCGAGAAGCACTCGCACTGTCTTCTTTCCTTACACGTTCAGGGCTCTCTGCTTTCCCACCCGTAGCCATGCTAGTCACGCTCCCCATGAGCTGATAGCACAGGAATTTGAAACGTTGAAACGGAACTGATATATTTATTTATTACCGCTGTTTTTTTTTGTCATGAAGATTTATGACAGGACATTTACAATATTAATGAGGGTGTTTGCCCAGGTAGGCTAGGGACCTCAGCAGAGGATGTCGGCGGTGAAAAGATTCCAGGTTCTCTTATTACTCCTGAACGGTTAAAACGCCAGGGGAGCAGGAACGTCGACGAGACCACTACCGCTACTACAGAGGATAGATTCCTCAGAAGAGGAAGTGGTGGGAGGGGGTACACACATTGCCTTTAGTGATGTTTTTGTGGCTAGGCGGAGTGTAGGAAGAGCAACACCACAAGTGTTAGGGACATTTCTTGTCATCGCAGGCTCGTTTTAACTCACTGCCATTTTGGATGACGAAGAGAAGACACTAGCAGGGTTGTGTTCTAGTGACTAAACGACCAAACTCACTGGGCTGGCTGTACTGTACTACTGTACTAGAACACATCTCTCTGTACTGTAACATTTGTCACTCCTGTACACTGGGAAAGTCCTTGTCCCTGACCTTGTGGAAACGTTCTCCATTCCCCATTTCTCTGAGGTGCTGTGGAACAGAGGAGTGGGGCCGAGGACATCTCCTCTGGTCTCCGAGAAACAATAGGCCAATTCTGTGCTAGACATGCCGAGCATTATCCCTCTCTGTCCCATCTCCACCCCTCCCCTAATAAGAGCTCTCCCCTTCCCCGCTGTTCTAGTGGATGAAGGGCCCTCATTGCAGATGTTAGTAGTCTATTGTTGAGCGTGATGTAGTGTCTGCTCAAGAGGGGGAGAGTGGTGGGGATGCGAGCCAGCCAGACATAGACAGGCGAATGGAGGGGGAGGAAAGGGGAGGCATAAACATCCCCGCTGAGATGGCGTTACCTCATTCTCACCCCTCCACCCTCCCCTCCTCCCCTGCCTCCAGGCACCCAGACAATGTTTTACCATGCATATGTGCCTCCACTCCCCTCCCCACCACTCCCCTACTCTTCTCTTCTTCTCCTTATATCCACCAACCCTAACCCCTTCCACCATTACCATCAACAACGCTCCTGGTCCTCTGGGAAGAAGGGGGGAATCAATTAGAAAATAGAATGGAAGGAAGAAGCGGGACAAAGACGTCTGTATTGCAATACTAACAAATTAAGCACTTTGTAATGGGGGGCTCCCCGCTCTCCCTCCCCTGCCGGACTCCTATTGAGCCAATCCAATTGTTTAATTATCTAGACTGGCAGTGGTAATTGGGAGAGCGGGACAGCTTTGGCTTCCTTAATGGAACACTGCGCACTAGTATAGAGGAAAATGTGGCAACAGTCCCAAAGTCTACCTTGACAGGGGTCTGGAAAATTATCCTGATGGCTCTACTAATGATGGTGCTGAACACAGGAGCTTCAGCACAGGAGCTTATCTTGTGGCTGCTTGTCAACAAGTTAAATGGTCACAGCTCTCCTGGAATGTGATTTGAGAAGGATATAGGACACTGCTCTTTCCCTCCCATTAGGGAAATGTATGTCATTTCAAGAAATGGTATGTGGTTATCATCCTTTCTGGATGTCCATCTTAAACAACTGCCACAGGGCGACCAATGGCCATCTGATGCTACAATCGTGCCACTCTGGTAGAAGCATGGATAATCTGATTATTATTGCCGCATAAAAGCATTTGCATTCATTTGGAGTTAGTTGATTATTCTGGAGTAAAGGCTTGCTGAATGATGACGCAAACTTTTTCGTTGTTTGCACATCTCCCCTCAGTTCTTTCCCGATAATAACCACATGAATATGAAATATTAGATTTAGTAAATAAGCTCAGTTTCTACTCAAGTAAAATGTACTATGCTATTGCTTGAGGATCTATTATCTTTAAATGGAATCTATTGCCAATCCAGTTGGTGATTTCTTAGGACTGCAGCCAGAATAAATGGATTTCCAGTGGGAATGGAATAAAGTATCAGATTTATCTATCCAGATAAACAATAACCCGGTTTATCATTGCCCTCCCATTTGAAGCATTGCAGGTCATGCATTCCACCAGGTTAGTGTGTCTTTCTAAACACAGGATAAACAGAGGAATTTATTGAGAATTCCTTTAGGTGTTTATGACCTAGTAAGAGATGCTTGATTTACAGTGGGGCAAAAAAGTATTTAGTCAGCCACCAATTGTGCAAGTTCTCCCACTTAAAAAGATGAATTGATTTGCAAATTATGGTGGAAAATAAGTATTTGGTCAATAATTCAAGTTTATCTCAATACTTTGTTACATACCCTTTGTTGGCAATGACAGAGGTCAATCGTTTTCTGTAAGTCTTCACAAGGTTTTCACACACTGTTGCTGGTATTTTGGCCCATTCCTCCATGCAGATCTCCTCTAGAGCAGTGATGTTTTGGGGCTGTTGCTGGGCAACACGGACTTTCAACTCCCTCCAAAGATTTTCTATGGGGTTGAGATCTGGAGACTGGCTAGGCCACTCCAGGACCTTGAAATGCTTCTTACAAAGCCACTCCTTCGTTGCCCGGGCAATGTGTTTGGGATCATTGTCATGCTGAAAGACCCAGCCACGTTTCTTTTTCAAATTGAGGTTTTCACTCAATTTAACGATACGTGGCCCCATTCAGCTCTTTCCTTTACATGGATCAGTCGTCCTGGTCCCTTTGCAGAAAAACAGCTCCAAAGCATGATTTTTCCACCCCCATGCTTCACAGTAGGTATGGTGTCCTTTGGATGCAACTCAGCATTCTTTGTCCTCCAAACACGACGAGTTGAGTTCTTACCAAAAAGTTATATGTTGGTTTCATCTGACCATATGACATTCTCCCAATCTTCTTCTGGATCATCCAAATGCTCTCTAGCAAACTTCAGACGGGCCTGGACAAGTACTGGCTTAAGCAGGGGGACACGTCTGGCACTGCAGGATTTGAGTCCCTGGCGGCGTAGTGTGTTACTGGCGGTAGGCTTTGTTACTTTGGTCCCAGCTCTCTGCAGGTCATTCACTAGGTCCCCCCGTGTGGATCTGGGAATTTTGCTCACAGTTTTTGTGATAATTTTGAACCCATGGGGTGAGATCTTGCATGGAGCCCCAGATCGAGGGAGATTATCAGTGGTCTTGGATGTCTTCCATTTCCTAATAATTGGTCCCACAGTTGATTTCTTCAAACCAAGCTGCTTACCTATTGCAGATTCAGTCTTCCCAGCCTGGTGCAAGTCTACAATTTTGTTTCTGGTGTCCTTTGACAGCTCTTTGGTCTTGGCCATAGTGGAGTTTGGAGTGTGACTGTTTGAGGATAGGATAGGATAGGTGTCTCTTGTGGATAGGTGTCTCTTATACTGATAACAAGTTCAAACAGGTGCCATTAATGCAGGTAACGAGTGGAGGACAGAGGAGCCTCTTAAAGAAGACGTTACAGGTCTGTGAGAGCCAGAAATCTTGCTTGTTTGTAGGTGACCAAATACTTATTTTCCACCATAATTTGCAAATAAATTCATAAAAAATCCTACAATGTGATTTTCTGGATTTCTTTTCTCATTTTGTCCGTCATAGTTGAAGTGTACCTATGATGAAAATTACAGGCCTCTCTCATCTTTTTAAGTGGGAGAACATGCACAATTGGTGGCTGACTAAATACTTTTTTGCCCCACTGTATGTATGGCACATTTTATACCAATACACATAAATGCTGTTTATTTTTCCTATTTCAAATTTTACATGTGGAAAAAAAAACTTACATCTGAACGGTTCTAGAAATTCTATACCTGTAGCAGACAGTAGCACCCGGACTAAACAAGCAGATCTGACATTTTCATCAGCCAGTCATGATGGTTGGCCTTGAAAAGCATCACTCATGTCACTGCAACAGCATTTTGAAACCAGGACAGTCCAGATTCTTTCTTTGTTTTGCCATGGCTGTCTTGGAAGGTAAGTCAGTTTCAGGTCATAAATGAACGCCACTGTAAGGTGAATCCATTTCAGCCAGCCAGGGCCAGCATCCCCTGACAACTGTGACCGGTCAAAATAAAGAGTGTATCTGTAAACTGTCAAATCCCCCTTTGATGGATACAGAAGTGAGAACACTACTGATGGATACAGAAGTGGGAACACTACTGATGGATACAGAAGTGGGAACACAACTGATGGATGCAGAAGTGAGAACACTACTGATGGATGCAGAAGTGAGAACACTACTGATGGATACAGAAGTGGGAACACAACTGATGGATGCAGAAGTGAGAACACTACTGATGGATGCAGAAGTGGAAACACAACTGATGGATGCAGAAGTGGGAACACAACTGATGGATGCAGAAGTGGGAACACAACTGATGGATGCAGAAGTGGGAACACAACTGATGGATGCAGAAGTGGGAACACAACGGATGGATGCAGAAGTGGGAACACAACTGATGGATGCAGAAGTGGGAACACAACTGATGGATGCAGAAGTGTGAACACAACTGATGGATGCAGAAGTGTGAACACAACTGATGGATGCAGAAGTGGGAACACAACTGATGGATGCAGAAGTGGGAACACAACTGATGGATGCAGAAGTGGGAACACAACTGATGGATGCAGAAGTGGGAACACAACGGATGGATGCAGAAGTGGGAACACAACTGATGGATGCAGAAGTGGGAACACAACTGATGGATGCAGAAGTGGGAACACAACTGATGGATGCAGAAGTGGGAACACAACTGATGGATGCAGAAGTGAGAACACAACTGATGGATGCAGAAGTGGGAACACAACTGATGGATGCAGAAGTGGGAACACAACTGATGGATGCAGAAGTGGGAACACAACTGATGGATGCAGAAGTGGGAACACAATGATGGATGCAGAAGTGGGAACACAACTGATGGATGCAGAAGTGGGAACACAACTGATGGATGCAGAAGTGGGAACACAACTGATGGATGCAGAAGTGGGAACACAACTGATGGATGCAGAAGTGGGAACACAACTGATGGATGCAGAAGTGGGAACACAACTGATGGATGCAGAAGTGGGAACACAACTTATGGATGCAGAAGTGGGAACACAACTGATGGATGCAGAAGTGGGGATGGATGCAGAAGTGGGAACACAACTGATGGATGTGGAAGTGAGAACACTACTGATGGATACAGAAGTGGGAACACAACTGATGGATGCAGAAGTGAGAACACTACTGATGGATGCAGAAGTGGAAACACAACTGATGGATGCAGAAGTGGGAACACAACTGATGGATGCAGAAGTGGGAACACAACGGATGGATGCAGAAGTGGGAACACAACGGATGGATGCAGAAGTGGGAACACAACTGATGGATGCAGAAGTGGGAACACAACTGATGGATGCAGAAGTGGGAACACAACTGATGGATGCAGAAGTGGGAACACAACTGATGGATGCAGAAGTGGGAACACAACTGATGGATGCAGAAGTGGGAACACAACGGATGGATGCAGAAGTGGGAACACAACTGATGGATGCAGAAGTGGGAACACAACTGATGGATGCAGAAGTGGGAACACAACTGATGGATGCAGAAGTGGGAACACAACTGATGGATGCAGAAGTGGGAACACAACGGATGGATGCAGAAGTGGGAACACAACTGATGGATGCAGAAGTGGGAACACAATGGATGGATGCAGAAGTGGGAACACAACTGATGGATGCAGAAGTGGGAACACAACGGATGGATGCAGAAGTGGGAACACAACTGAGAGGGACGAGTCTGCTTGCTCTCTCTCTTTCTCTCTCCTCCGCTTTTTCTCTTTCTGTTCCCCCCCTCCCCCCTGTTTGGGACGAGCAAGGTGTTTTGGCAGCCCAACCATGACTATACTTCACGTTAATAAAAAGGACAGTTGAAAGCACAGTGGGAGCCATGCAGGAAAAGATTTGTCCAGATACCCTGTCGCCACCCCCTCCTTGCCTTGCTTCAGAGGGCATATGCCGGGCTCCCCGAGAAGACAATTAGGAATGATTAAGCTTTCTTATATTCAGAGTTCACTGGAAAGCTTCATACTTTGTGTTTGTCTATATCCCTGGAATCAATCAATACATGAATGATACTAGATACAGTTGGAGTCATTAAAACTCATTTTTCAACCACTCCACAAAATTCTTGTTAACAAACTATAGTTTTGGCAAGTCGGTTAGGACATCTACTTTGTGCATGACACAAGTACTTTTTCCAACAATTGTTTACAGACAGATTATTTCACTTACAATTCACACAATTTGAGTCAATTGGAGATGTGCCTGTGGATGTATTTCAAGGCCTACCTTCAAACTCAGTTTCTCTTTGCTTGACATCATGGGAAAATCAAAAGAAATCAGCCAAGACCTCAGAAGAAAAAATGTAGACCTCCACAAGTCTGGTTCCTCCCTGGGAGCATTTTCCAAATGCCTGAAGGTATCATGTTCATCTGTACAAACAATAGTACGTAAGTATAAACACCATGGGACCACGCAGCCATTATACCGCTCAGGAAGGAGACGCGTTCTGTCTCCTAGAGATGAACGTACTTTAGTTTGAAAAGTGCAAACCCAATCCCAGAACAAGAGCAAAGGACCTTCTGAAGATGCTGGAGGAAACAGGTACAAATGTATCTATATCCACAGTAAAACCAGTCCTATATCGACATAACCTGAAAGACCGCTCAGCAAGGAAGAAGCCACTGTTCCAAAACCGCCATAAAAAAGCAAGACTACGGTTTGCAACTGCACATGGGGACAAAGATTGTACTTTTTGGAGAAATGTCCTCTGGTCTGATGTAACAAAAATAGAACTGTTTGGCCATAATGACCATCGTTATGTTTGGAGGATAAAGGGGGAGGCTTGCAAGCCAATTAACACCATCCCAACCGTGAAGCATGGGGGTGGCAGCATCATGTTGTGGGGGTGCTTTGCTGCAGGAGGGACTGGTGCACTTCACAAAATAGATGGCATCATGAGGCAGGAAAGTTATGTGGATATATTGAAGCAACATCTCAAGACATCAGTCATGAAAGTTAAAGCTTGGTCGTAAATTGGCCTTCCAATTGGACAATGACCCCAAGCATACTTCCAAAGTTGTGGCAAATTAGCTTAAGGTCAACAAAGTCAAGGTATTGGAGTGGCCATCACAAAGCCCTGACCTCAATCCTTTAGAAAATGTGTGGGTAGAACTGAAAAAGCTTGTGCGAGCAAGGACGCCTAGAAACCTGACTCAGTTACACCAGCTCTGTCAGGAGGAATGGGCCAAAATTCACCCAACTTATTGTGGGAAGCTTGTGGAAGGCTACCCGAAATGTTTGACCCAAGTTAAACAATTTGAAGACAATGCTACCAAATACTAATTGAGTATATGTAAACTTCTGACCCACTGGGAATGTGATGAAAGAAATAAAAGCTTAAATAAATCATTTTCTCTACTATTATTCTGACATTTCACATTCTTCAACTAAAGTGGTGATCCTAACTGACCTTAGACAGCGAATCTTTACTATGAATAAATGTCAGGAATTGTGAAAAAATGTGTTTAAATGTATTTGGCTAAGGTGTATGTAAACTTCCGACTTCAACTGTAACTGATCTCCAAGCAGCAAGTTTCTACAATGAGGATTAGTAAGTAGTACTGTTGCGCTGCACACTATTCTGCTCCAGTCTACTGTGTATCCGGCGTGGTATGAGTCACCTGTCAGTATGATTTTGAACTAGTTATGTTGTCATTGCACAAAGGCTCTGTACACCTACTCAGTCCTTCCTTTATGAAACACAAGGTAGCATGACTGATTCATGTTCAGATAAAGTAATCAGAGTCAGACATTCTGTAACCTTAGAGGTGGAGTCACCACCACTGTATATCCCACAGGTCTTCTCTTCCTCTCGAGGCCAATTCTGAAACAGAGATCGTCTCAGTCCAATTAGTCTCCCTCCATCACAATACAGTAGGTCCCACATTGTTTTTGGTTAAACGGGCCCTGTAAAACCAGCCACACACATTTAATTGCAGCTTTATTGTGGTTAAAAAAGCTTGCCTTAGTTTCCCCTCAGTGTTGGGGGAGGTGTTGAGTGCTGGAAATGTATGTATACAAAACCCATCCATTAGATGGGCTGTAGCCTGCTTTCCTCCTCTCCTCCATTCGCTCTGACTACTGCACGAATTACCTCTGCCTGGCAATCACAATAGTCATCCAATAGTCTCACAATCAGTGTGTGTAGGGAAATTATCTTGAAGAAACACACCCACCTTACCATGACAAGTTCAGAAGGCCTCCTTGTTATTTATTACTCTGCCATTATATGCCTCGATTCATGTTATTAGGGGTGTACTGTACTTAAAGTGGGTGAGAATATTCCATTTCCAACCCTATGACACTACAGCTCCATCAACATGAAAGGGTAAACTCTGCATTTGTTACATTATGAGTTACATTACGTAAATTAACAGTTTGGCATCACCGAAATTAAATTCAATACATTCCCTGCCTAGGTAAGTCTGAAACAGCCCTCATTTCAGGGGGCTTTGTAAGTGGAGGTTTCTGTGCAAAATCACAGCTAATATACTCCTCGTTCAAACAAGTTGTAAGGACGTGCCAGTAATTCATCGGACTGGTAAATCAGAGTCAGCCTTTCAACCTTGTAAGAAATCTTATTAACCTAAGTGCTACCTGACACCGTCCTTGTCACCATGCCCGCCCGGGTGCGTCGGCGAGTTAAAGAACCTCTCACTCTCGTCGAACCCTACCTTTCCTCCGCGCAACAGCCCAGCAGCCCTCCAAATCTGTAGCCTTTGAAATGTTTCATTACAATAGCCCTCTCATGTATACACTTCGCTTAGTCTGATAGCGTTCAAGAAAAGACTGTTTCGGTGCGCTTGCCACCTCACCCGGCCTCTATTAAACAACGGATTCCGTTGACACGCTGAGTCGCAATTGTTGAAAAAGCAACAAAAGAGATAATCTTTGTTTATGTCTGCTGAGTGTAAGATGAGCAAGGGTGTAGGATCATGCTGTAGCACAAAGGCTGGTGGGCAAAAGGTAGGATGAGTGACATTAGTAATAATTCCTAGGTACTTTCTGTTCCTGTTTTGAGCTCTATAATGTCATTGTTCTGATATTTGACCTTTTGACTGTTACTTTGGTATATTGCAAAAGCACATAAGTTAAAAGGTCTTTCTTTAGTACTTAGAAGTGCTGCTTGGAAAATAAATAACATTGGATATGTTTTAACCTCTGATAAATATAGGCCTAAATATGCCAAAATGGACAAAAGATCGCCTAGAATTGGTGAACTCAAAAAGTCCTGCCACAACAGGATGGTGTGCGCAAAAAATGATTAGTCTGGTGAAAAACTTCCCACCATTCTCTGTCAGCACTGCCCCCAATTGTTATTCAGCGAGCGAGCGTGTTCCCGGCTCTCTCAGTTGCAGAAAGTTACCATGGCAACCAGCACAGCCTCCTGTTGCTGATGTTGATCAAAATCTGTGTGCGCGAATGGTGAGGAGTTCTATCCTTTTACGGCCTAGCCCAAGCTGGAGGCCCATCGAAACCACTTTGATTGCCAATGATCTAAAACGATTGATGTCTCCAATAATCTCGGATTAGGATAAAAAGGATTGTGTAGAAAGAATTGTATCATTAACACTCGAAAGAAAGAGACAGATATTTTTTTTTAAAGGACAAAAAAAGCTCTGATACAACAGCGACAAGGCTAAAAAATAGCCTACACCTGAAAATCTTGCATGCATTTGCATGTGTGAGATGTTTTCGAGATGGTCTCTTGTAGAGCGCTCTGGTTATGTTCCCTAACCTGTCTGCTGCTAATTAAGACTCTCGTAAACAGAGCGTTTTTTATGAGCTTTAATTTGTTGCGTCTGCACCTATTAGCCGGTGACAAATCGGAATATGTTTTGTCCAATGAGACCAGATTGGTCTGATTCATGCCATTAGAGGCCAATGAAACCTGAGCGCTGACACCGGGTCAGTGGAATTCAAACCAGACCTCTGGGTTTCAGACTCTAGCTGTGGCTATCTCTCTCTCTCTCTTACCGTTGAATGGAGAGGCTACTTTTAATTCAGCCCATTTTCCTCCAATGCCCACTTGGTATGTTTTATCTGTCACCAGGACAGCTTCCTGCTGAGAGCTGTATGAGTTTAAGGACAGGCATTCGGAGCATAAGCTTTCCAATAGAGCCATAGCCCGGGCCCTATAACCAATAGCAGATGGTTTATTTTTAAAGTGACAGACGTGGCAAGATTGACTTGAATATGGTGAACCACAGTCTATTCTGTTACTCCTTTAATGTAGACATCATGTACAGTGCATTTGATTGTGTATTTCTAAAGGGGTGGATGTAGTCACTCGCTACTATCTTTGAGGAAATTCCTCTGTTGAAATACTTTTTGTTATAGAAAATCATTTGCTTGTTAAATTGTAGCCCCAAACTCCTGTCCTTAGGTACAATGTCTAAATGTAATAGCAGCATTACAATAATGAGGAGGATGTCTACCTAGTGTTTATCTATTTGGCCTAGAGGTAAAAAGTTATGCTAAAATCAGAACCGACTGAACTCTGAAAGTTTATGGTTAAATTCAATAATTGAGCTGAACCCATCAGGGTGTTTCGAGGTCTCGTTAGGGTTTAGTGGGGGGACTATAAATGGTGGTGTCTGTGGTGGAATATGGCTCATAAGCTGCAGGCTAGCCCTCCCTGGCCTGGATCAATGGGAACAGGGCAGCACAAGCCCATTAATGGATTACCGCTAGCTACCTCACATCCTCCCATCTCTCCACTCACCCACTTTATTTATCTGCTCTGTCAGATCAATCAATAGCTACTGATTCCTAGTCAGAGGTACAGCTGCCCCCCCCTCCCGGCATTTATGAACACGCTGCTGAAATGAAATTAGTTTTTGGACTAGGCTAAATGAGCCAAGTTTTCAGTATCATACAGACTGGAGGCGGTTGACTTAATCTATTACGCAGCGAACAATGTGTTACTTATTAAGGTGCTATGAAGTACTAGTCAACTGCCATTTTCCTCTCAGGTTGCAGGAACTTCATAACCTTGGTTATGCCCTTTGAGGTTGCTTGAACCCCTTAACTTCTGCACTGCAGTGTCTCCTACACTCATGGAAGAAGAGGGAGAGTTGAGTGATTCCCCTTTACCCCTGCATACCCTAGGAACTCCTTTAGCCCTCATGTGTTTGAATAATGTCCCTCACTTAGCATGCCCTCCTATAGTGGTGGGACACCTCAGTGTAGTGGGGCCAGTCCAGAGAGCAGGCACCTTACAAAACAGGCAACAAGCACCATCAATAACAACATGCCATGAGAGAGACTATACCAGGCAGCTTATGTGAGACCCATGCTGAATAATGTTTCTGCTTGCTTCTTCATCTCATCCTGTGTAGAGTCTAGTAGTCTATCTCCAGGGCCCCGCTTTGGCCTTCAGTCTGAAACTTTTCTGCTGAGTCATGAATAACTCTGTGCTGAGTCATGGATAAGACAGCATTGTTACACTCCCATCTGCAATAGATTAGATTTGTAGCTATATGGACAATGACAAGTAAATAAGGTTTTGATTTTGCTGCCGGCCTCAACCCCCTTTATCGATCAGGCCCCTGTTTGCTGTGCTCTTTAAAAATGTTACCATACTACCATACTATTACCATATACGAAACAGGGATCACAAGTCAAGCGGAAAATGTGGAGTGGCCCAAAAATGCCACCTGTGTGGGGAGATTTTAACATTGGGCTGATAAGTGCCCTCAAGGTTAACTTTTGACCACTAATTGAAACAGCCGAACAGTATGATTTTTTGGGGGGTTTTCCTCCCACATATCTGTTCACTGAGCAGTCTGTGTGTGTTAGGTGTGTGTGTGTGTTGGAGAAAAACTCTATTCCCATGCCCAAACCACATTGGTATGAAGGTCAAATAATCCTTTGGAAAAAAGCACTCCGCTTTTGAAAGACTGTTTTTAATTTAATTTTATCTCCCGCATTCCAACTCAAATGAAGATCAGAGTCACTACTGATCGTTAAAGTAGCCCAACTTCAGAACCTAATTTATTCCTCCCATCTAATGCATAGGAGATTAGGGCTGAGTCAGGACACCTGAAACATCATGGAGGGCAATGGCAGGGACAGTTAATGGTGTTTGTGAACTTCTATTCCACTCACATCTGGCCCAGAAACAAACATGTGTGTAGTGTGTAGTACAACCATGTTTTAGGGGGCTTTGTAGGTTCAAACTTCAGAGGGTCGGCTGCTCAAGCTTTTGAAGTTATGCCTGAAGAAATTTGAAAGCACAGGTACAGTAGCCAGGCACAAGGAAACATACATCCCATACAATGCCTCACTGTTAATGTAGGACGACATAGCAAGCCAGTGTTATTTTGTCTCTCTCTCTCTCTCCCTCTCATTATCTATATCCCTGTCTCTCTTCCTGTCTCTCTCTTCTCTCCCTCCAAACATTATTTCTACAAGAGACTCAGAAGCTCCCAAATGTTGTGCTCTAGATTTTATGCATCTCAGTTCAAGTCATCCTTCTATTAATTTAGTGACGCAATCTTTTATTTATAGGCCACGTAGCTCTGTTGGTAGATTGTGGCACTTTTTAAGTAGAAGCCATGTTGGTTTTATGGAAAACTGTATCAAGAAAAATCATTCTTATCTTCAAGGACAGATCTTTTCAAATCTAGAACTGTTCCACTCATAGCACAGAGCATTTGACATTTTCTATTTGAGGTGCATTAAAACAGTGATCACCAACCGGTCGATCTCGATCAGTCTATCTTCAAGGCATTCCTAGTTGATCACTAAAAATGTCTGTAGAAAAGCCGATGATGAAGCCCTTCGCGTCCTATTTTGTCTTGCGCTGCTGGCGGTAGGTATTTGGTATTTTATTAGGATACCCATTAGCTGTTGCAAAAGCAGCAGCTACTCTTCCTGGGGTCCACACAAAACATGACATAATACATAACATTAATAGACAAGAGCAGCTCAAGGACAGAACTACATCACTTGATTCAGAAGCCCTGCATGCCGGGTAGGCAAAGTGTTCCCATTTTGAACCATTTCATTTGTCTGGAGGGACAAACTCCACTTACCCGGTGTACCAGAAGAGCTAAATCAAGTGCGCCTACTGCGCTGGTCAATCGGATAGCTCAAATCACCAATCACGTACCAAAGTAACAGTCAAAATGTCAAATACTGCTTCCATGACCCTACTGCAAAATATTATACTAACCTATGTGAGACATCATAACTTTTAAAACCATCACTGTCAAAGAATACAGCAAAGAGCTGTTTATAAGGTTTTATTCAGCATTGTCAACAATGTTTTTATTCAACACTTTTCCAAAACATAAAACGTGCTTCTCCCTACCATTCACGCTACAACCAACACTGCAGCTTTCTGCAATGAATAAGTAGCCAAGTGTATCAATAGGCCTGCATTTTTATTATTAGCAGCTATTCGTGTAATATTTCACTTTGTCTGGTCATAGGAACAACATGAATTTGTGCATTTTTATTTATTTAACCTTTACTTAACTAGGCAAGTTAGTTAAGAACGAATTCTTATTTCCAATTTCGGCCTACTCCGGCCAAACCTTCCACTAACCCGGAAGATGCTGGGCCAATTGTGCGCCGCCCTATGGGACCCCCGATCACAGCCGGTTGTGATACATCCCGGGATCGAACTCAGGTCTGTAATGATGCCTCTAGCACTGTAATGCAGTGCCATAGACGGTTGCGACACTCAGGATCCCTTGAGTGCATGAGGCAGAAATAATGTTGTTTGCCTCGAGTTTCGCCATTAGGTGGAAGACGGTTTCCCCTCTCTCTGGTCAGTCTCACCGGAGGAAAGGAGAGAGCAGGGACTATGACAGGCTGATCCTCTATTGCTCTATCCCTCCCATCGCTGAAACTGACCCTCAGATGCAGGTACAATCAGTCCAGTAAAATAAAAAAGCCAATTATTTGTCAATTATTTCAATTTATGCTCAGCTGTGCCTTGCAAGTGATACAACACCTGATCTAGTTTCTTAACAAAGCTTGAATTTTGAAATATAATATGGTCTGCGAAGAACAAAATTGTCAGGCCAAGCATTTAGACAATATGCTGTGATAATGTATAAAGCCTACTGCACAAACCACAATCCTACAGAGTTGTGTTTATTAGGTTAATGTTGCATAGGCTTAAAACAAAATCATGCTTTTTGACTCCGAAAGTGATCTTGACTCAGAAAAGGTTGGTGACCACTGTATTAAAAAAGTACACCGCCAGTGTGCCAAACAAAGACAAAAGTACATTGTGCTAGATTCTACTCTCCCTGTCCAGCTGTAGAATGTGAATTTCATCTGCTAATGTGCCTAACAGAGACAGTAAAAGCACACACCATTGATCATCCCTGTCTCCCACCACATGTACCTTCTTTGTTCAATTTTTTTTAGTTTAGTTTAAATATGGAGCGATCAATATTTTTCATTAGCAGCAGCACTGAGATTGGATGATTGTGCATGGGTCACAGATGGGCACTGTAACCAGAGGAGTTCCAGGGAATAAGAGCAGCTGCTCCACTGCTAACACAGAATAGATCACATAGCCCCAGGTCATTTTTACCTTGTACTAATGCAAAATTATAGGGGTGTAAGCCCCACCCACACACACGCACCCACCCACACACACCAGAAAGTGCTTCTGCAAAGTGCATAATAATTTAATTAAAACAACAGCTGCCCAAGGTTATAATATTACCAAGTAGCAAATGTACAGGCTGGGGGAAAAGTGGGAATCCTCTCCTCTAATACTCAATCACAATGAATTTATGGCACGCAGGGACTGCCACATTAGTCTTAAAAGCAACGGTCTGATATTTAAAGCAGTAAATTTACTTTTAACTTGTATATATTTTCACCTAGTAACGGTGCTGGATGTTGCGTGCATGGCTCTTTCCTGGGGTGGAGGATAAATTAGAGACGCTATCTGAAGTCCGTATAAGGCTACAGAAGGAGAAACAACCTTATTGAAACAACCTTTATTTATTTCCAGGCCTGTCCCGCAGCCATATGAAAGCCAATGAGACGATGACGCACCTCTAATCCGGCCCAATGGGCATTAATAAAGTGGAAGTAAACAAACTTTTCCAGGGCGTAAGTCTTCACAGAGGAAATGTCTAGTTTTATTAGTCGTATTTACGGGATACACATGGTATACCATGTCCAACCGAAAGGCTTACTTGCAGGTTCCTTCTCGATAATGCAACAACAATAACAAATAATAAAGATAACAATACGAACATAAAGTAGAAAATAATAAACATTTAGCATTAGTATAGTACAAGTCACAATTTATAGTAACATTTTTACACATGTTTGGGGGAAGGAGGGATTGGGGGACAAGTGTTTTAAATTAGGCAGTATTAGCAATAATAAATGCGTGTGTAGCATAACTGTACAAATGCACTTTATTAGGTACCCCACCCCGTTCATGAAAATGGTTTGCTCCTACAGATAGTAAGTCATGTAGCCGTGGCTTGCTTTATAAAGCAGGCAGACAGGCATCGAGGCATTCAGTTACTGTTCGATTTAATGTTAGAATAGGGAAAACGAGTGACCTAAGCCAGACTCGCCGGTTCCAGTATCTCAGAAATGGTCGGCCTCCTGGGCTTTTCACGCACCACAATGTCTAGGGTTTACAGAGAATGGTGCGACAAACAAAAAACATCCAATCAGCGGCAGTCCTGTGGGAGAAAACAACTCGTTGATGAGAGGTCGAGGGAGAATGGCAAGATAACAGCCAGGCAACAAACAGGCAAATAATATCTTAGTACAATAGTGGTGTGCAGAATGGCATCTCGGAACGCACAACTCGTCTGTCCTTGTCATGGTTGCAGCAGTTTTCTACAGCCTGCTGTGTGAACATGTTGAAGATACAGTATCATTAGGGCTGTGACAATTATGGCATTTTTGTTAACAATGAATTGTCATGCAAATGTCTGTGGTTATTTTCATAATTGTCATTTTTGTAAAAAACATTGTTGGGGCTTGTAATGTAGCATAATGCGTATTTGAAAACTAGCTATGGCACACCTAATACATACAACACAGCTTTGGTGAGACCAGTGTCTCAAAAACGGTTTTGAAAATGAAGCTTTTCCTCCCAACCGTGCCATTCTGCTCATAAAATGATTAACTTTAACCACTTCATGTAAAAAATGAAAAACTGCTATTGGGTAAACTATATCTATCTAGTGTTTCTAAGGCACTGTATCGCAGTGCTAGAGGTGTTGCTACAGATCCGGGTACAATACCGGGCTGTGTCGCAGCTGGCCGCGACAGGGAGACCCATGAGGTGGGGCACAATTGGCCAAACGTTGTCCGGGTTAGGGGAGGATTTGGCCGGCCGGGTTTCCTTGTCCCATCGCGCTCTAGCGACTCCTTGTGGCAGGCCGGGCGCCAACTGGTCGGTGTTTCTTCCAACACATTGGTGCGGCTTCCAGGTTAAGTGATCAGTGTGTCAAGAAGCAGTGCAGCTATGCAGGGTCGTGCTTCGGAGGACGCATGGCTCTTGACCTTCGCCTCTCCCGAGTCCGTACGGGAATTGCAGCGTTGTAACTAGCAATTGAATATTACGAAATTGGGGAGAAAATGGGGTAAAAAGTACACAAAAAAATGTTTACATTTAAAAAATGAGTCAATTAAGACGATTATGACGAGTATTGTTTTAAGTTCACGGTTTTTGTCCATTATTGTCAGTTATATAAATAATAATAAATATATAATAATATATAATATATATAATAATTATGCCAGCCCTAGATATCATGCTATCAACATGTCAGTCATCATTGTATGGTTGTGATTGGGTTGTCTCTCTATCTGCGTTGAGTGAACTATCATCTGTCAACACCATTTCCACTACATTGATCCTGTGGGTCAGTAGTGCTTTGCTTGAGACTGGAGACTGTTTTGCCACATTTGCTATCAAAGGCCTTTATTGTATTGGATACACTACAGGATAGTACATGGATAAGTCATCATACTTGCAGTTGGATGATTGAAGCTGATTTACTGTAGATGTGCCGTGAATTCTAAGGCCCTCTTAATCCAAAGAGGTGTATCTGACACTGACACCCCCGGGGGACAGAGGAAATTGCATAAAATACATACAGATAAAAGTAAAAGTGTGAGAGTTGAGATATTGAAAGTCAATCATGTAACTCAGTGCCAGAAAAATACAATTTGTTATGGGACTATATGCTTACATTTCAACCCCTGAAAGATCTACTAAAATGTATAGTATAGCCTATTACATGTATTCTGATCGTAGGCCCACATTTGAATCTAGTCTCTCACTTGTAAACATTGAGAGACAATCCAAATAAACATGTTTGTTCTAGAGCACGGACAAAATGGAGAACATGGTATTATTGTGGCTATTCGGCGATATGTACATATGCTATCAATAAGAAGGAAAGACATGTGTGTGTGTGTGTGTGTGTGTGTGTGTGTGTGTGTGTGTAATCAGGTGTATGTAATGTGGTGAATAGTCTGTTAGAGTAGTTCAATCTGAGTATGGAGGCGCCATCGGTTCATCCATAAACTCCAGAGAATGGGAAGAATGGCAGGGGGACGGGGATCATTAAAATATCTCTGTAGTGAATGAACCGCAAGTCTCTTTTCAGAGGCAGTGTGCTGCTGTAAATTAATGTTGGCATTTGCTGACAATGGAAAAATCGTCTCCTAATGTCGGCTAGATGGGGCTGACCTGGGACAAGAGGTTTGCAATTGGGATTCAGCAGTGCCAGCAGTGACAACACACACGCTGCTCATCGCCAAATAACACATAATTGTCTCTCTCTCTTCCCTATTACTCCCTGTTGTCAATTAAATTTGTCAAAGTTTGTCACTGAAACATGCAAAAATGGTGGCGTACACTTCCTTCCAACGTCGCTTTTTGAAATATATGTGGATTGGTGTGAAAACAGTACGTGCTCTACCCCCTCCGATCCGTCTTGTATTTCAGCAGAGACATACTTGGGGTCGAGACGCCACACAGCTAATACCTCCATCTGTTAAAATACAGTTCCTGGAGTTTTTTTGTTTTCTCCCTCCAGACTTCTGTTGCTCTAATACCCGTATATAAAAAGCAGATGGGCTTAATTAGAAACAAACGTGCAAAATGTAGGGAGGTATAGGAGCCGTAATCCAACGGTCTGAGAGAACCTAATCCTGAGACAAAGAATGCCTTTTATCAGCCATGCATAAGTACGGGGGGATAATGTATTCTGTTTGTTTATGTTTGCTGTCCGTCTGTTGAGAACGAAGTGAAGGCCCCTCTTCTGTTTTGTGGGCTCCCTGGCTCCATTTACTTTTCCCTGACTCCATTTACCCCAAGCAGGATGGCCTTTGTTTCCTTGCAGCAAGATCCACATGGAGCCTATGTGAGGTATGCTGTTAAACGCCACAACTGGAGGGCACAGAGCTTTCAATCTCTCTCTTTTCCTCACTCTGTTTCAGAGGGATTCTATATTAATATGCTTCTACCAAAAAAAACGAAGCACAAAATATCAGAAATAACATTTCTAAACCCAGAGGTGCAACATCGCGAGACTTCCAGGAATGCTTGTGAAACAGATCAAACAGACCATGTCGGGGATTGGGGTTTGAGAAGTCAATGAGAGAAGTGAGAAATTCTTCCTTAGTTGTTATTTCTCTAAATCTTAAGGCTCAACCTAGGTGTCTTAAGTAGTTGAACATGTTATAGATCTAACCTCGTGAAAGTGACAAACTGACACGTTTTCATTTTCCTCAAAAATAACTATGTCGAAGTGTCTGATTTTAACGGCCTGCACATGCACAGTTCGGCGCGAGACGACTGTTAGCCCCGATGACGTGTTTCTACGCATGAGATTAGCTAGCCAACATCACCATGACATTGCCATGACAAGTCTAATCGGGGATTTCAATTGGAGGAGCAGTTTTAGCCTATCTTCATACTGTACTGTCTTTGTAGCAAAGACACAAAGTATAAAATACATTAATGGGAAGAGTTTGAAGGAGAAAGAGTAGTTTTATGGCTCATGTGACTAGGAGAAAGAGTAGTTTTATGGCTCGTGTGACTAGGAGAAAGAGTAGTTTTATGGCTCGTGTGACTAGGAGAAAGAGTAGTTTTATGGCTAGTGCGACTAGGAGAAAGAGTAGTTTTATGGCTCGTGTGACTAGGAGAAAGAGTAGTTTTATGACTCGTGCGACTTTGATGACACTGATGAAATTGCCAACCATTAGGAAAATAGAAATGACGTGCAACCGTCAACTACATAATGATTCAAAGTTGATCAATCTTAGTGAAGCATGTGATCAATGCTGACCACACATTTTTATTTGAGTGTGTACACCCTGGAAACCGGCTGAGATTTATTCTGTCTTGCACAGTACGGATGGTTAATTCACTGCTGTATTAGACCATATATTTACCCTACGAATGAAGGTTATGAATGAGCTTCTATACTGAACAAAACTATAGCAACATGCAACAATTTCAATGATTTTACTGAGTTACAGTTCATAAATCCCTTAGGCCCTAATCTATGGATTTCACATGACTGGGCAAGGGCACAGCCATGGGTGGGCATAGGCCCACTCACTGGGGAGCCAGGCCAAGCCAATCAGAATGAGTTTTTTTCCCACAAAAGGGCTTTATTACAAACAATAATACTCAGTTTTATCAGCTGTTCAGGTGTCTGGTATCAGATGATCCCACTGGTAAAACAGCCAGATGTGGAGGTCCTGGGCTGGCGTGGTTACACGCGGTCTGCGGTTGTGAGGCTGGTTGTAGGTACTTCTCCAAAAATGGCATTGGAGGTAGAGAAATGAATATTCAATTCTCTGGCAACAGTTCCGGTGGATATTCCTACGGTCAGCATGCAAATCGCACACTCCCTAAAAACTTGAGACAGCTGTGGTACTGTGATGAGTGACAAAACTACACATTTTAGAGTGGCCTTTTATTGTCCCCAGCACAAGGTGCACC
This sequence comes from Oncorhynchus tshawytscha, assembly GCF_018296145.1. NCBI lineage: Eukaryota > Metazoa > Chordata > Actinopteri > Salmoniformes > Salmonidae > Oncorhynchus > Oncorhynchus tshawytscha. Next base: position 40,555,271 of record NC_056437.1, on the reverse strand, counting down.
TGTGTAATGATCATGCTGTTTAATCAGCTTCTTGACACACTTGTCAGGTGGATGAATTATCTTGGCAAAGAAGAAATACTCAGTAACGGTTGTAAACAAATGTGTGCAAACAATTGTGAGTAATAAGCTTTTTGTGCATATGGAACACACACACACACATGCACACGCACGCACACACGCGCACACACATGCACACACACACACACACACACACACACACACACTTTAAACCGCCTATGTTCCATTGAGACCCTTCTTTCAAAGTCACATTAGATCTCTTCTTCTATACATGGTAGCCAAAATAATGGGCAACTGGGCATTTTTATAGATGACCCTAAGCACGATGGGATGTTAATTGCTTAATTAACTCAGGAACCACACCTGTGTGAAAGCACCTGATTTCAATATACTTTGTATCCCTCATTTACTCAAGTGTTTCATTTATTTATGCAGTTACCTGCATGTCTGTCTTCACTGTTCTCCTGCACAATAATGCACCGCCGCTGGCCTTTCAGCTACTCCTAAGCTCTTGGTGAGTCGCAGGAAAACTTGTTGGTAAATTATCTCAATTTTTTTTTTTTACTGTTTGCCTGTTCGAGACAGAAGCAACCTTGCTTTTGCAGGCTGAATGTAAAATACAGCATAGTCAAAATTAACTATCAGGAAAAGTTTGAAATGAGAGTGATCACAATGGTGTGATCACTTTGCTGGTGATGATGAATGCATACATTGTTGCCCTGACAGGATGCACAGGACAGGCAGAGATCAGTATGGCCTACTATGAAAAATAAGATCCAAAAGAGGTTACAGCCATTAGAAAAATAGAAATGACCTGCAAACCCCTTGAGCAATGAGCATTAAAGGCCATCATAAATCAACATTCCAAAATGTTTCTGTCCCGTCAGTGATGTAATAATGTGAACAAAAAAAACATGGTGATTTACAGTTAGCTGGCTTTCTAGAATCTAGTTTTTCTGTTCCCCTTTAACTGCCCCGTTGGCAGAGAAGAACCTGACGTTGAAAAACAAGTATTGGAATGTCTACAGAAAGTTAAGTGTGAAATCTCATCGATCCAAGAATCTTTGGGCTTATGAATATTCAACAAACCTATGTGATAATGTTTCTTGAGCTTCCCAGCATTAATCGGATAATGGTTTCCAAGATCCTAGTAATTAAGTATTTCACTTGGCAAGGCTCATGTTAGATTATACCCCACTTATACCCCACTTTTTCCAGTATGCCATCAATGCACATTTTAAGTTTGCACCCACAACAGAGAGTAAGGAACACTATAGGCTTCAAATAACTCAAGGCCTTTAGATCCTAGTCATAACTGTCAGAATCATTACACATCTGGACCAAAGGAAATTAGTTTTGACCAGTAGAGTGCTTATGTTTTATTTTTCTGCCATTGGCCAAGACATTGAGGAGATGCAGGAAGGAAACGTTGAAGCCTGAAATATGGCAGCTATGATAGTACGTTACACCACAAAAATTCCATAACTGTATTCAAGGCTGAGTGATTAGCATATATAAACTTTTTAACACTAACAGTTCTACTGTAGCTCTACTGTGTTGCATTCAAGTGTAGGCTATGCAGTGTGAGGATGTGATTCATGTGTCAGTGAAGCCACAAAAGCTGTATTTGTGGCACGTTTTAGGAAACTAGACGTAAATTGCACATCACTACTTCACAGGAGAGGAATTTGAAAGTAAACATGTATTTTTTTATCAAAATGATTTTTTTGGCATGTGCCTTAAATAAAAACGTGTATGCCATCCTATAAATACAAATACAATTGTTAAATTACGAGCCTAGTTGGTTTAGCCACCAAAAAAGACAGGAACCTTCCCGCTAGCCATGATTGGCTGAGGTAATGGATAGGCTGGACATGCCGAGAGTGAGTTTGGATTGGTCTGCCATGTAGCACGCTTCTGTCTATAACATGAGCTGCTCAGTGTAGGTAATCCTAAAATATCACGAAGAACTGCAAAAGTGTTGCTAATGCTCTTCACATTCTGGATGACCCCGTTTCGAAATCAGTAGAGTGCCCGGTGGAAGTGTAACAGTTTAGCTTCTGTTCCTCTCCTCACCCCTACCTGGGCTCGAACCAGGGACCCTCTGCACACATGGAACCAGGGACCCTCTGCACATAACAACCACCCTCGAAGCATCGTTACCTATCGCTCCACAAAAGCCGCGGCCCTTGCAGAGCAAGGGGAACAACTACTTCAAGGTCTCAGAGCGAGTGATGTCACCAATTGACACGCTATTAGCGTGCACCCCGCTAACTAGCTAGCCATTTCACATCGGTTACAGAAGCAGAGTATGATAGCTAAGGAGATGGAGAAAATTCTGTCGTTTGATTGTAAATATGCGGAGGGAGTCGAAAAGAGAACACACAGAAGGCTGTTGTATAAAACACCTGTCTCTGGAGTACGTCTTCAAACTAAGGGAAACCATGGCATCCATGACAGAGAGGGAGAAGCATTCATCCATGTAAATGGGTAAGAGAGTCTAGCTAGCTATTATAAGATATTATACGTTTCTAATTTTGTCAAGTTCGTTTTCATTGCAAGTTAAATTGTACTGTTGGCTAGCTAGCTACATGTATAAACTGTATAATAATATTATTCTTATCTTAGAGCCATTTGCATTCCAAGTTATAGCCTAATGTTAGCTAGCTAGCGAACATTGAACCTAGTTGGTTATCTTTAGCTACCTGCAGAATCATGCAGTGGAGTATTGTTACGAGTTGAGATTATGGTTCATTTCGAGTAACCAATCCACTATACCTTTACACCTTCTATATCCTGTGCATGTGACAAATAAACTTTTTTATTTTATTTGATATAGTGTGTTTACCAGGATGGCAATGTGAAGAACAACATGACCTGCACCAACGTCAAATTAGGATATAACGTTAGGCCAACGAGACAGTGTCCAAGTTCTAAAATTCTCCCATAGAATGCCCTGCTTTTATTTTGTCACATTAACAACTGTAAGCTATTTTCTGTAATTAGCTCACCAGTAACTTGTAACTTGTAATTAACTTGTAATTATATTTGTGTGAGTTCATTTTTCTGTAATAATGAGTACAATATGATATGGTCATTATTTGAACTGGCTAGCCAACTAATTTAACGTTAGCTAGCTAGCTGACAAGCTAGCTTTTAGTTGCCTGGTTTGCTAGATTAACACATGATAAATTCAATTTTAAACATATTGGATTATTGGTGTTAAAATACATATGCCGTGCATCATTACTTCACAGGAGAGCCATTTGAACGTAAACTTTTTTTTAATCAAAAAAAGCATGTGCCTTAATAACAAACTTGTATGCCATCTGTAAATATGAATGCAATTGTTAAATTACAAGCATCGTTGGTTTAGCCACAGAAAAAGTCAGCAACCTTCCAGCTAATAATGAGGATAATGAGTGTGGTGGGCCTACCGAGAGATGAGTTCGGATTGGTCTGCCATGTAGCACGCTTCTGTCTATTTAAGCTGTTCAGTATGTGTAGGTAATCTTGTCTAATGCTGCTTTTATTTTATATTGCGTAGTAGAACTGCATAAGTGTTGCTCTCCACTTTCTGGAGGACCGAGTTTTGAAATCAGCAAACATGGCATCTGTGACATAGAGGGAAAATCGTCCATGTATACAGGTAACATAGTCTAACTAGCTACATTTTCAGATATTACACGTTTCTAATTTGGTCAGAAAGTTGTTTTCATTTCAAGTTAACCTCTTGATGCTACCCATCCCGGATCCGGGATCGTGACTACGGCTCAAGCTCATTAGCATAACGCAAAATGTGAAAAATATTCTTAGACATATTTAACCTCCACACCTACACAAGTCCAATAGCTCAAATGAAAGATAAACACCTTGTTCATCTACCCAGCAAGTCAGATTTCTAAAATGTTTTACGGCGAAACATAGCACACATTTATATTAGACCACCACCGAAACAAAATGCAAGCGGCGGCCATTTTGTCCCAGAAAATATAAAATTTAAAAGTAGGATTAAAAAATAAATAATTCACTAACCTTTTGAAAATCTTCATCAGATGACAGTAATATTACATGTTACACAGTACATTTTTTTTTTTCAATAATATGCCATTAATATCCATAAATCTCTGTTTACAATGACGACATTTCAAAAAATGCTACTCAAAATGTCCGGAGAAATTATGATAGCTCGGACAGATAACGTCAGATAACAAGCAATAAACATGACTAAATATACATGTTCTACATATAGTTACAAAGATACACTTCTTCTTAATACAACCGCTGTGTTACATTTATTTTTAACGTTACAGAATTCGTTCACTAGTCTATGCTATGAGTCGGCGCTCAGATATTAGCAGTGTCTCCTCTACGTTTGGAGTCCACAGAAACCCAAAATAACCACATAAATATTCCCTTACCTTTGATGTTCTTCGATCAGAAGACGTAGAAGGAGTCATACTTACCCAATACATCGTTTGGTTTCAAGTTGTGCGTCTTTGTATTAGCATATGCTAACAGCTTCAGCTGAAATGCACCCAAAATAACTTCTGCTCCTTCTGGTCCCGCACTCTTGCGCAATCAAACTTCAAAATTACATATTATATGTTGACTAAACTGGTCAAACTAAGTGCAGAATCGAGCAAAATGATGTTTTTATCATGTAAAACAATGATCATCGCGAACAAACGAACCGGCTTCAACTGGTGTCTATTGGAAAAGAACGTTCCCCAAATCGGCCGCGCGCAATAGAGTGCATGTATGTGAGAGTGAACCGGGCATTTTCGCCCGCCAAAGGATGAGGGAGCGCGAAATTCAAACAATGAACGTGCCAATTGAAAGCAGACATCGCGCTGAACAAATACATACTGTTCCCAGATCGGTAGCTGCCTGGGAAGGGTGGGGGCGATGACGTCAAAGTTGACCCAACTTTTCTCTTGACAAGAGAGAGTTTGGGAGAAAGGCTGCCCTGAGAGTTCTGCTTTACATACAGACATAATTTAAACGGTTTTAGAAACTTTAGAGTGTTTTCTATTCAATAATTATTATTATATGCATATATTAGCAATTTTGGAAAAAAAATATTTTCAGTTTACTATGGGCACGCACTTCCTCCAACGGGGCAGTATTGAGCCATAAGCTCAAGAGGTTAAAGTGTACTGTTAGCTAGCTGGCTAACATTGTGTGTATGATCTGTGTAGTAATATTATTCGTATCTCAGAACTATTTGCTTTTCTAGTTGTTAGCTAGCTAACATAGAACCTGGTTGGTTAGCTACCTGCAGATTCATGCAGGGTAGAAATGTCATGAGATTATGGTTCATTATTTAGTTAGCTAGCTCCATGTCTTAACAAAAGACTCCACTGTGCAAGTATCCATTTAAATAGAATGTTCATGGTGTCACTGCGACACGACAGCTGTTGATAGACGTAGCTGGTAAATTCACTCTGGCTGTCTACTCCGATTTCAGAGCACTCTCGTCTGAGTGTGCCAGAGTGCAGAATAACTGATGAATTTACAAACACTCAACACCCGTTGAATACGGTTGGTGTCAGTAAACGTTGCCAAAAAAACGTAATTCAATTGTTGCTAGCAGTACAGTTGCAGTCACCAACGCTCTGGATAACATAAAAACAGCCTATCCAGCTTTGCTAGGGTGAGTAAAATGGTCAGTGTGCTGTTCTCTCATTTTTGTCTTTAATTAGCTAGCAAGCTAGCCAACGTTAGCGTTAGCTTGGGTGCATGACTGCTATTAGCACAGAAAGCTTGGATCAACCCTTAAAGAGATGATTGGAGGCTTAAGAGGGTGTGAACGATGCTGAATGTGTGTAGACAATGAAGAGCTCTCCAGTAGGTGTACCAAATTATTCAAGGGCTATTTTCTCAAAGTGGGGTTACAAGTTTATCAACTTTCAAAGCAGAATTTTTCTCCTCAATTTTGTTGAATTTTGTTCCTCAACTGTAGTGTATGATATACCAGACTTTTATCCAATGTAAAAAAAATACACCATTTTGAGTTTTGCTACATAATATTGAGTCGGTCGGTCACATTTAGGCTTTGTCTTTTTTGATACACAAAAAGCCTGATGTGGAGTTTAATCTGATTTTGAAAGATGGCCTGAAAACACCTCATGCCATCAGGATCCCCCTATGCTCAGTTTTGCTGTGTGGGCTTTTCCAGTCAGAGAGCACGAGTGAGCGCTTTTTGGAAATCTGAGCAGGCCAAATGGTGACCAAAGCTGGGAGAATGCTGAGCCAACGGCAGTGCCCTCATCCTTCAGCAATATGAAACTACATGAGCCAAAGCTGTCAGGCTTTGCTCTATAAAGTGTCATTAGAATCAGAAAGTCTAACTATTTACAAAGGTTGAATGGGAGTGCAGCTCCTATAGGAAATGGTCTCATCACATAAATGCTTGTACAAGGCTTGCCTTAGTTCAGCTATAAATTGGAAGCAGATTCAGACCACTTGAGCTAGTTGTCAACATCAGACATCGGGCTTTGCCATTTGGAGAAGGCTCCACACAGCTGTTGCAGATGAACACTGCTTTTGGCTGACATCTCACTTGTCCCCATGTATGCCTGCCCATCCTATATAGTTTCCAGTGCATTTGGAGGGGAAAAGATTCCAGTCATTTTACAACATTTGGCTGTTTGGAATCTGAGTCAACTAATTTGTGTTCCCTGACTTATGTAATCAATGTGAAATTACTTGCGTTATCGGCTTGTAAAAAAAGACCGTCTGGAAGACTGCCGTTTTGTTGAAGCCAGCAGTAAAGATAAGTGTTGTCACTCCTGTTCCTCATCACTGTTGGGCCTCTTTATTGGGCTTTAAAATCTGATATGCCAACATCGGAGGATGTTTACCGTACTCTGACAAGACTTTTGCTGTGAAATAGTGCATTGCGAGTTGTTTTCCAATTAGTTTTTGCATTAATGTATTTATAAACCTCATTTGCAATTCAAATGAGGCATGATGCACAATCAAGCTATAGTCAAAGCGAAAGCCAGCAGACTGACTTTGAAAACTCTTCTGTTTTATTGCAATTTTTTTAAACATAAATATGCCCACCACGCACTCTCATAACAAGATACGTGTTGTGCTTCATTTTTCAGTCGCTCATCCAACAATTGACGAGGCAGTTGTTAGAATCCAGACATATTGCCTGGTCACCAGAGGTTATATCATCTGGCCCTTGCCTATGTTCCCTTAGCCCCACTTTGTCGTGATGGCAATACACTGCATTTAAACTGCAATGGCTTCCTCCTTCATTTGTCAAAATGTCTCTCCCTATCACCCCAAGTGTTAGCCTCTGCAATAGCTCAAAGGTAGCTCATTCAATTAACAGTGATGAGTTAAGAGCGAGATGTCAGTGAATTAATATTTATCTTGGGATGCAGTTGTGGTGGAGGTGATATTCTAGAAGGAAAACAATAAGCTTTTGATTCATTGGTGCAAGTTTCTTCTTCAAGATTCTTCAAGTATTATAACCAGTCTGCGTTCTAGGACCATCCTCCTAGATTCCGGAGCTTTCAGGTGAATCTTAGGACAGCTCGCTGTTCTCCTTCCAGGCACCAACAAAAGGCAACGAGTGAGATGGTCCAAGAGGACCCAGAGGAAGTGATGACCATGGAAGTGTTTGGCACTGTTCTGTGGTGAATAAAAGGCCCCAGCTGAGAAGGGGGACTGACTATGTTTCGTCCCAGGTGAAGGGCAATATTTGTCTTTCATGCCAAGGGAGGCTCAGCAGGGGTGTGACAGCAAGGTGGAGGGAGGGAGCGTGTGGGGGATAAGAAGGGAGGGGGGAGAGACACTGATTCACACAGGCGATGGTTGTATTTGTCTGGAGACTTCCTCTTGCAACCTCCCTTCACAAAGAGAGCTAGCATCTCAACATGTTTTCATCTATTGATTTCTCAGATTTGAACATCTTGTCAGGTAAAAGTGTACACCTAAAACAATGCAGGGGTGATACCTCCAAGTCAAGACACTCCACTCTTTGACTCGATAAGGAAGGCAACATGAGTATAAAATGCTTAGCTCATTGATTAGTTCAGGCACCTTTCCCTAATTTTCACCAGGAATAATTAGCTCCGTTGCCATGGCCGCATCGCGAGGCCCTAACGGTTTGTAACCGAAGCAGCACAATGACATCAGCTCCGGTGTCCCCGAGGGCTTGGTGGTCCAATGAAAGGTCTTTGTTTTACCAGTTCATTAGTGCAGTGGGCGGCACTCTGGGTCCCTGAAGGACTTCCACGGTTGCTTTTGTGACTACGGAAAAAGTGGATTTGAGACTACCTGCTGCCATACTTCAGTAAGGGTCTGAGCTCCAATAACAAGGGGACCAGGGAAGTATGAAAAATGTAAAGGAGAGCCGCACACTCTAGGAGCTCAGATGCAATAATTGAATAACCTAATAACCAACGTTTCGACAGACAAGCTGTCTTCATCAAGGTATAATGACAAACACTGCGGGGTGACTAGTTTATATAGTGTCAAAGGACACACACAGGTGTCTGTAATCATTAACATTGGTTAATTCCCAGAAAGGATAGCATACGATCCTTCAAACACCCCCAAACAGGTAAACAGATCCCAATCAAAGGTGTTATCACATGCTCCACTAAGGCAGTTATTTATCTTAGAACTTGTCCCTGTGGTTAAAAAAAAAGTGCCAATTAAAAGTATGAATCTCTGAGCATCATAGCACCCTTCGGTGCAAAAACTCGGCCCACTTTTTGGAAGCAAACCACTCGATTTCATCTCTAAGTTATATCGGCATCGAACATGTCTCCCTCCCTAGGAGAGGGGGTGACCTCAACAATTTATTGTTAAAACGAGAGGCTGCCTGGATCTTTAATTTAAAGACTCTTTCTGCCTTCGGTCTCAACGTAGACTTTGATCTGAAATCATTCTTGTGATTACTGTGATTTTGCTATTGTAAATGTTTTGTAGGCCTATGTAGCCAAATTGTATCTATGATCGTATGCTATCCTTTCATGTTTTTGGTATGTCTGAGAATCTGAGAATTATCTGAGAATTAACCAATAATTTCAGGCCCCACCCGGCCATTATTACAGACACCTGTGTGTGTCCTTTGACACTATATAAACTAGTCACCCCACAGTGTTTGTCATTATACCCTGATGAAGACAGCTTGTCTGTCGAAACATTGGTTATTGGGTTATTAAATTATTGCATCTGAGCTCCTAGAGTGTGTTCTACTCCACTAGCCGGCACCTTGCCTAAATAGGTGTGTGTTTCTTTCGTCTCTAGATTAGCCGGGGAAGTATGGCCACTCCTTGGTTGTCAGTCAAAAGAAGTGTGTATGCTGTGAAAAACATATGTTGCATTCGTGCTGTAGAGATGGCCTTTCACCGGTGCATTACACAACGTTACATAAATAGTCCCTGGTGGCGCTGACGTGATTTGTTGCTCAATGTGTATGTCACATCTTCCACAGCTCATGAATCTCTCCACCAATTATCTGCCAGAGTAGTTATAGACACTCCAGCTATTTTTCCTGTTGAAAAACAATACCCCACATATAAACACAGTAATGTACACACACTTAAGGGTAAAAAAAAGTGCCTCCTCCAGTACAGTCAGTGAAGTGCATTGGCCCCATATTTCACCTGTTACAGAAAATAAACTTGCTGCACCACAAGTTTGAACCAAACTTGGTATTCACATTGTACTTAATACATACATGGCACTCTATTTTTGAAAAAGCAGATAGCGCTCTGGTACTTTTCTTTTGAAAAAACAACAACAGATAGCACGCTGACACTCAATTCCTCATTCTCCACCTGTCGCGTGTGTGTGTGTTATCAGAGGAGGACCTACATCCCCCCCAATCCCAAGTGCTCTGCCCCATTTTCTCCCTGAGAGACAACGGGGAGTAGGAGTGTGGAGACAAAGGGAATTAAATCTCTCTATCTCTGGGGCTCCCTGGAAGAATGACAGATGTACAGTACACAGTACCACAGAGCCGTGTAATGGAGGCCGCTGGACGCCAGATGTGAGAGAGGATGTGTCCTTGGGGGTGTTAAATAAGTCTCTGTGTATGTGAGTGAGTGAGTGAGTGAGTGAGTAAAGCTTAACATATGCTTCCCAGTTGAAACTATTTGCGCTTATATTATGACTACATGTTGTTACGTTTTTGTTTGTTTTGGCGTTCAGCAGCGTTCTGCATTTTTGTTTTTGGGCTTTTGAGAAAAAATATTTTTCTTCAGATAAGCCGAAGTTCGGCAGCCGAAGTCTATGTCCCTTTGTTGGTGATTGATCAAGAGTAGGGATTCTTCAATGACGTGTGTGTCATTCAACGTCAGACGATTAATTTTCATGCACATTTTTTTCACTTGAGAAATAATGCACCAAGCATCTTAGATGTGAAATTGACAACCTCTGCAAAAACTTCAAAATTAATTACAGATTTCTTGAGTTAGATTAATTCAGACTATTTTGAGGAAGTGTACTGCTATGGCGTCTCGAGGGACAAACAGTAATATTGCTGCTTTTTTCTCATTTTTCAAGCGAAGGTATTTTAAGGGAGTTCTGCCTGCGGCTATGGAACCCTGACCTGTTCATCGGACGTGCTACCTGTCCCAGACCTGCTGTTTTCAACTCTCTAGAGACAGCAGGAGCAGTAGAGAAACTCTGAATGATTGGCAATGAAAAGCCAACTGACATTTACTCCTTAGGTGCTGACCTGTTGCACCTTCGACAACCACTGTGATTATTATTATTTGACCCTGCTGGTCATCTAGGAACATTTGAACATCTTGGCCATATTCTGTTATAATCTCCACCCGGCACAGCCAGAAGAGGACTGGCCACCCCTCATAGCCTGGTTCCTCTCTAGACTTCTTCCTAGGTTCTGGCCTTTCTAGGGAGTTTTTCCTAGCCACTGTGCTTCTACACCTGCATTGCTTGCTGTTTGGGGTTTTAGGCTTGGTTTCTGTACAGCACTTTGAGATATCAGCTGATGTAAGAAGGGCTTTATAAATACATTTGATTTGATATGCAAGCACAGACATTCACTTCGCTTAGGTTTGGTTTCCACCTAGCAGAACCTGGCTTTGTATGTGGATGTCTTAAGTGGAGTGAGTGTGTTAGGGTTAGGCGGCATCCAGATTTTCATATACTAATACCGTCCTTCTCTCACACCAGGATTTATGGTATTACCGGTTTAGTACACAAGGGGGCACCAAAAATAAGCAAAAAAGCCCATTGGGTGTCTATTACCAGAACGCTAACAAAATTTCCACAAGTAATAGGAAATTTCCATGGAGGATGCTAGTTAACAAGCGCAAATGAAAATCAACAAATTGAAAAGACAGGCAATCCAACACATAAAATTATACATATATAGGTAGGAGCTACCAAATGTAATGTCTCCTGAGTTTGGACGTTTTACAAGCGAATGTGAACGTGAGGCATTGTACAAATGAACAGTTTTGATGCATGCTTGTCCGAAGGAAGAACTGTACTGTGGACCTGCTTGCTCTGCTCGGAGCAGAGGAGCCCAGAATGGAGAGGAGAAAAACGCTAGGAAATCAAGCTGCAGTGGCAGCTGTACAGAACTCATCCAAAGGGCTTTGACTTCTCAAACACGGCGAAAGCTAACACAATATGATGCCCCGTGACTTTATTAATTCAGCAACTTACTTAGATAACTAGCAAGTTAAGGGTCGCCCTAATACAAGTTTATGTGTTTTCCATGCAGAAACAAATATGGAGCATGAGAAATATCTTTCTGTATTTTGTAAACACTGATCTAAAATGCTTATTGTAAATTCTGCTCAGCATCACACATTTTGTGCCTCAGTTGCACTTCTCCACTCGGATGAGAATTCATGAATGGGCATTCTATGAAAAGACAGCGTTCTGACTGATTTGTAGATACTTTTCTCCTGTATTTTTCTAGGTGTAGCCAGCCTACTTTTCTCCTGTAAAATGCAAGATTAACTTTAATAAACATTAGTAATATGATTGCCATGCATCGATTTATTAAGCTGCCAGCAAAACAGTGTTGCATTTCTTAAATCAAATCAAGCTTTATTCATACAGTACATTGTGTTGCATTCCATTACAGGAAAAAAACAAACAGTGAAATAAAAGTTGAAATATGTTTGTTGTGTAATAAATTAGATTTTTTTTAAATGTGAAAATGGCAAACTGAATAACTAAAAAGCACCCTAAGGAAAATGAAAGCAAAAAATGTTTAAAAAAAAAATATGTCCACAGTTTCAGCCCCCCTCAGGTTCTCTGGCAGGCTATTACAGAGGCTGGGGGCTTAATAAATAAAGTCTGCCTCTGTCACGTTCTGACCTTAGTTATTTTGTTAAGTCTTTGGTTTAGGTTGGTTGGGGCATGAGTTGGGGTTGGTTGTCTATGTTCGTTTTTCTATGTTGTATTTTGCGTTTGGCCTGGTATGGTTCTCAATCAGAGGCAGGTGTCGTTAGTTGTCTCTGATTGAGAATCATACTTAGGTAGCCTTTTCCTACCTGTGTTTTGTGGGTGATTGTTTTATGCCTTTGTGTATGTCACCAGACAGGACTGTTTCGTTTCGTGTCATTCTCTTTGTTCTTTTTGTTTTGGTGTTCTGTGTTTAATAAATTCATCATGAACACGTACCACGCTGCGCATTGGTCCTCCGATCCTTCATACTCCTCAGATGAGGACGACGAACGTTACAGCCTCTCCATGCCTCTTGGTCCTAGGCTTTGGGATAGTTAAAAGGCCAATGCCAGAGGACCTGAGTGACCTACTGGGTACATAACTTAAAAGCATGTCTGGCATGTATTGTGGTGCATAATTGTGGATTGATTTAAAAATCAATAGAATAATCTTAAAATTAATTATAAAACTCACAGGCAGCCAGTGCTGGTCTTGGTCAGGACCTGTGCTGCAGCATTCTGTATGTTTTGCAGTTGACCAGTGGCTTTGTTGGGTAGACCAGACAGGAGAGCATTACAGTAGTCAAGACTGCTTGTAATAAAAGCATGGATGAGTATCTCTATATCAGCCAGAGAGAGTAACGGCCGCACCTTGGTAATATTACTCAGGTGGTAAAAAGCTATTGGTCACATTGCTAATTTGTGATTCAAAATTTTGTTCAGAATCTATAATAACATTTAGGTTTTTTATGTGGTGTTGTATCTTTACTGCCCGTGAATTAAAATGTGCAGCTAGATTCTCTCTCTGCTTTGACTCCAACAATATGTACCTCGGTCTTGTCTTGATTTAGCTGGAGAAAGTTGTGAGCCATCCAAGTATTTAAATCACTAATACGGTCTAATGATTTATCCGTGGAGCTAAAATATTCTGGTGCCACAGAAATGTAAAGCTGTGTATCGTCTGCGTAGCAGTGAAAATGCTGCCAAGGGGTAACATATATATATATAACTGAACAGTACCGGATCTAAAATCAAACCTTTGGTAACGCCACGTGATATGTATTTTCTCTGATTTATGTTCACCAAGGGGGGAAAAACTCTCGACCTGTTCAATAGGTCCTAAACCAATTTAGAACTGGACCAGGGAGGCCAACCCACTTCTCCATTCTGTCCAGAAGGACATCATGGTCAACAGTGTCGATTGCGGCACTTAAATCTAAGAGTACAAGGACAGAGCTGTTTGGCATCTGTGTTGGCTCTAAGATCATGTACCACTTCAACTAAGGCTGTCTCTGTGCTGTGGTGTGCACGAAAAACAGATAGGAATTTTTCAAAAAAATACAGTTGGCACTGTTTGAATTACCTGTTTTGAACACCAATTTCTCCAGAATTTGGTTTAAGAATGGAAGGTTGGAGATTGGCTGAAGATTGCTTAGAGCTGAATATTGCTGAGAGCTGAATAATCTAGATTACTTTTCTGTCTCCATAGTAATTTTTAGTGCAGTGGTTGGAAGTTCCTGTGAACAAGGAGTGATTAACAATAGCTTGCACATCTTCAGATATGCAATTAAAAACTCTTTTGAAGAAGGGGGTGGGGATAGGATCGAGAAGGCAGATAGAAGGCTTAAATTGTGATATCACTTTCCTGAGCATGTCCTTGTCAACCACGGAAAATGAATCCATAGTGCCTTTGCGTGGTATGCTAGTGCACATATCAAACTTCTCATCAGATCTTGCTTGACTGATACCCAGCCTAATGTTGGTTATCTTATCTCTGAAATATGCCACGAACTCATCACATTTAGTGGATGAGGAGGAAAGTTCATAGGTTTGCGGGGGTAGGATTTCAGGCCATCAATGGTCGAGAAGAGCACTCTCGAATTATTCTGATTTAATAGTGATCAAGTGAGAAAAATGAGCCTGTCTGGCATTTCTAACTGCTTTGGTATATATGCCAAGTTGCTCTCTCAGAATATCACAATGGACCTGCAACTTTGACTTTCTCCACTTCTGCCCTGCCTTTCTTCAATTTCCCTTTAATTGATTAGTTTCATCCAAGGGGCTCTTCGTGGCATCAATGGTTGCCCTTAAATTGCTATTAAAGTTATCAACTAAATCATCACAAGAGGAAGGCAGAGTAGGTGATGGAGTATTTTTCATACACTCAATACAATCTGTAGTAACTTCAGAGGTAAGATAGCATTTCTTAATAATGTGCTCAGAATTGCCCTGTGCTATGGGAAACAAGGTAGTAAGAAATACACAATGGTGATCAGATAAATCAACAATATAGGATATGTCAATAGAATGCCCCTTGGTAATAACCAGGTCCAGAGTATGGTCGCGGTTATGGGTGGGCCCAGTAACATGTTGGATGAAGTCCATAGTGTCACGCTGTATAATGATACGTAATACGTAATAGGGTTTTCTACATCTCCACACAAAATAAAGTATGTCATGAAAACGACGAGGACGAAGCCCAAAACAGACACGTGTGTGTTTGTGTGTGTGTGTGTGTGTGTATACAGTTGCAGTCGGAAGTTTACATACACCTTAGCCAAATACATTTAAACTCAGTATTTCACAATTCCTGAAATTTAATCCTAGTAAAAATTCCCTGTTTTAGGTCAGTTAGGATCACCACTTTACTTTAAGAATGTGAAATGTCAGAATAATAGTAGAGATTGATGTATTTCAGATTTTATTTATTTCATCACATTCTCAGTGGGTCAGAAGTTTACATACACTCAATTAGTATTTGGTAGCATTGCCTTTAAATTGTTTAACTTGGGTCAAATGTTTCAGGTAGCCTTCCACAAGCTTCCCACAATAAGTTGGGTGAATTTTGGCCCATTCCTCCTTACAGAGCTGGTGTAACTGAGTCAGGTTTGTAGGCCTCCTTGCTCGCACAAGCTTTTTCAGTTCACAAATTTTCTATGGGATTGAGGTCAGAGCTTGGTGATGGCCACTCCAATACCTTGACTTTGTTGTCCTTAAGCCATTTTGCTACAACTTTGCTTGCAATTATGCTTGGGGCCATTGTCCATTTGGAAGACCCATTTGCGACCAAAGCTTTAACTTTCTGACTGATGTCTTGATGTTGCTTCAATATAGCCAATAATTTTCCTAACTCATGATGCAATCTATTTTGTGAAGTGCACCAGTCCCTTCTGCAGCAAAGCACCCCCACAACATGATGCTGCCACCCCCGTGCTTCGGCTTTCAAGCCTCCCCCTTTTTCCTCCAAACATAACGATGGTCATTGTGGCCAAACAGTATTTTTTGTTTTATCAGACCAGAGGACACATTTCTCCAAAAAGTACAATCTTTGTCCCCATGTGCAGTTGCAAACTGCAGTCTGGCTTTTTTATGGCGGTTTGGAGCACTGGCTTCTTCCTTGCTGAGCGGCCTTTCAGGTTATGTCGATATAGATACTTTTGTACCTGTTTCCTCCAGCATCTTCACAAGGTCCTTTGCTGTTGTTCTGGGATTGATTGTGTACGTAAACTTCCGACTTCAACTATGTATGTATGTATGTATGTATGTATGTATGTATGTATGTATGTATGTATGTATGTATGTATGTATGTATGTATGTATGTATGTATGTATACACACAGTTAAAGTCAGATGTTTACATAAACTAGTTTTAATGACTCCAACCTAAGTGTTTCAACCACTCCACAAATTTCTTGTTGACAAACTATAGTTATGGAAAGTCTGCAGGATGCCAGCAGGTTGCCAGCACGCTGTCCATGGCGCTGCTGAGTCTGGAGAGACAGTCCTCTTGATGCTGGACTGTCTCTATGATGGTCGCCAGCTCGGCCTTTCCCACTGTCTCCATTTAGATTGGTTGATTATTCTGTCACACTGTATAATGATAGCAATACATAATAGTGGGTTTGAATTCTCCGCCCAAAATAAAGTACGTCATATATATAACACAGGGATGTAACAAAAGAGTGAGGTGTAAACTTCTAAATTATGCACGGGATGAGACCCGTAATAATAAGTGCACAATAACACGTACCACGAAAGCCGATTCAACAGAGCACAGGTACTCACAAGACCTACGGACATGGGACAATAACCGACAAGGACAGAGGGCACATATATACATACACATGCTAATTCAGGGGGAATGACAACCAGGTATGCGTAATGAGACAAGACATTCCGGCGTTGGTGGTAATGAATCCAATGCAGTGATGTCTAGAAGGCCGGTGACAGACCTCTGGAGCTGGTGAACGGAATGAGCAGCAGTACCTGGGGGATCCATGACAGAGCTTAAAAGATTAATAAATTCAATGGCCTTGGGGTCAGTCTCTTCGTCAACATGAATATTACATTTGCCCAACACAATGATTTTATCATAGTTCTCAAGGACAATAGACAATAGTTCAGACAGATCAGTAAAGAAAGTGGGGCAGTGCTTTGGTGGTCTATACAGGGTTATGGCCCACACTGGTGACTGACATTTAAACAGTTTATCACGATGCTCAAAAGACCCAAAGTTGACAAACGAAATGTCCTTACAGCTGAGAGCATTTAGTACAATCTTTAGAAAAAATAGAGGCTGTCCCCCCACCCTTTTCCCCAATTCTAATATAGTATGAAAAGCTGTAGTCTGGCAGAGGCTTCAATAAGAGTGGCACTACAGTCTGATGACTGAGAAACAAGCAATCAACTTTGTGCTCAATATTGAGATCATTCACCGGAAAGGTTTTACTTGTGATAGCGTTAACATTTAAAAGCACCATATTCAATGAGTGTGGGCCACTCTGCCCTTGGGGCATCTGCCTCGAGGTAACCAATGGAATAACAACCAAATTATGAACGTTACAACCACGTTTTCTGACCGTCTCCAATCTCTATCACAATGGTAGGAAATAAGTTTGTATAAACTCACTAGAAGGCAGAGTTAACCCTTTGACGTGTACCAACACACGGGTGTGATCATTCCAAATTGGCCCCTGCAGCGTACGCTCAAACCGGTGTGATAAAAACGCTTATTTAGAACGTCCAGTTTCGATTGACGCAACAGTCAGTGTTTGGCTGATAACACTGTTTTTCACTGAAACGTTTTGCACAAACCAGTTTATTTCTGGATGCAATGTTCAGACATTCACAGTAGTGGTGACGGCATAACCCAATAATCCAAACTGGAAAATGTAGGCTACATTAATCCAAGCTCTGAGGAAAGATTTGACAAGGCTAAATGTGACCACTTGTGTTAACTCTTAGCTGACAGACACCATAATATGAATTACCGAATAGAAATGACTATTTATAATTCATCACATCACAGGTGAGCTCACCATTGATCAAAATAATTGAGTTAAACACAAACACTCAAAAAATCTGAAGTAATATGACGATGGGTAGTTTGTGCGTGCCGCCATATTTGTGACACCCAGAATGCATTGTATAATGTCAACAAACTGGCAAATAGCTATGTGTGTACAACCTTTAAATAACTATTTTACACACGTGTCCATTACAATCTATGCAAGAATCGGTACTTGAAAACATGAAGGAAACAGTAAATACATAATGCTCCATACATACGGTATGCTACAGTAGCAACGACAACACAATATACAGAAAAAAAGGCACTTACTTTGATTAGAACGCACACATGTCCAAAGTTATTATTTGTAAAGAAAACAACAATGAACGGCAGCCAGAAAATGTGCCTCTTCGTCGAGAAGGATCAGAGGACCAATATGTGGCGTGGTAAGTGTCCCTGGTTCTTTTAATAAGAAATACTTAACATGAACACAACTGAATACAAAAACAATAAACCTGGAACGAACGAAACCCAAAACAGTACCGTGTGGTGAAAAACACAGACACGGAAACAAACAAACAGTGAAACCCAGGCTACCTAAGTATGATTCTCAATCAGAGACAACTAATGACACCTGCCTCTGAGAACCATACTAGGCCGAAACATAGAAATCCCCAAATCATAGAAAAACAAATATAGACTGCCCACCCCAACTCACGTCCTGACCATACTAAATAATGACAAAACAACGGAAATAAAGGTCAGAACGTGACAGTACCCCCCCCTCCAAAGGTGCGGACTCCGGCCGCAAAACCTTAACCTATAGGGGAGGGTCTGGGTGGGCGTCTGTCCGCGGTGGCGGCTCTGGCGCGGACGTGGACCCCACTTCACCACAGTCTTTCTCCGCCTCATTGTCCGCCTCCGTGTCCTCCTAAACACAGCGACCCTTCTAAATGGCCCCACTGGACTGAGGGGCAGCTCGGGACTGAGGGGCAGCTCAGGACTGAGTCAACATGGGCCAGCATCCCTGCATCCCATGGGCCAACTGTGGAACGCTTTCAACACCTTGTAGAGTCCATGCCCCAACAGTTGAGGCTGTTCTGAGGGCAAAGGGGGGTGCAACTCAATATTAGGAAGGTGTTCCTAATGGTTTGTACACTCAGTGTATATGCCACTGTTGGTGTTGTGTACATAACTGTCCAGGACTTTTGTGCCGAATCAAAGCCTGCCAAGTACGTAAAGGACTTCTTATTTCATGCAGTTTATAATACACAAGGTTGTCGTCCTAAAGAATTGCAATGCTACCCAGGATGTTGCTCAGTGTTTGTTTATAGTAGGGGGGTATAGTTTGGGGTTGCTGTTTGTGAGAGAGACAATGGGTAGCTGGGGATTGTAATACAGTGTGGGTGTGTTTGTGGCTGTCAAGCTGCCTTATGGAGAGGAAGTCCGGGGGAGGGGGTCTTCACGTCCAATAATTAACTAAAAACAACACCCCAGTCGCAGTGCTAGCTCAATTGTTTTAAGCTGACAGCGTTAGGAGGTAAAAATCTATCCTGAGACCTACCGTACTGTGGAGGAGGACATGGTCCGTGATGCCTGTCATCATTACCCAGGGAGCACCTGGGCCATTCTGACATGCCATCATTGATTAAGATCATAATGAGAGCATATGTAGCCTACGACAGATTATTTGTATGTCAATGTGCATTATATATGACAGGCATGAATTGCAAGGGCTTTCAATTTATTTTAAATGTGGATCCATTAAAATTATATGATGCTTAGATGCAGGCTTTCTGTCGTTATTAGATCTTGCACAGTATCTTGCAATGGTATGCAAATGAACTGCACTGAGATTATTATTATTTTTGTACCTGTAATTTAGGCCTACTGAACACAGTGGAGCCTTTACCTTGGTAATGAAGAGAGATGCTAGGTAAAATTGTGGGGGTTCTATAGTTTAAAAAAAATACCACTTGACTGGTCCATTCAAGATAAAGGGCATGTGCTCACTATATTTTCACAATGTACAGCTTCAGTGGACTAAAGAAAGATGATGTTGTCTCTTGGTTTAGGAATTATGTTATCGTTTTTTCAGAACGTCAAGAAGTGGTCTCTGTCAATGAGAGGAACACTGTGGGTTTTGCTCTCCCCGCTATGACAATTGAAGGAACACAATGGAAAAGAATGGAACTTTCTGATAATGGAACAGCGATGCCGCTACTCCGTAACCCATTATGACTAGTCAACCAGGGCACTGCTCCTCCAACGTGGCTCACTCTCTCTGCTGGCTGGGAAGCATCTGTCTCTCTGGATTGGGATTTTTCCTTTTTTGTCTCCCATTGATCCCCTTCCTTGTCAAGTCTCCAGCCTCTATTATCCCCCACCAGCACATCACACCATCCTCCATCTCTCCCTCCCTCATCCTTCAGCAGATTCCGCCCTCCTGTTGCCTATCGGGAGAGACATGATCCTTGGACTTCCTGCCAACGTGAAGGGAAAAATGGGCCTGGATTTTTGGGCAGAACATCTTGTGCCAATGTGGGCATTGTGCCTTGGCTTTTTCCTTCCTCTCTCTCCGTTTGTCACAGTGGGTCTGCCGGGAACACGGCCTCAGACGAGAACTTGGAGAGGAGTGTGGTAATCTCCTTCATAACGGTGTTGTTCTAGCAGCGTGTTGGGACCAGGGAAAGAAAGGGTTGGAAGAGAGGACAGGGCAGTAGTTGCCACCTCTACCCCCTATTCCACAAGGACAGTCGGAGACTCGCTATTGTTGTTTAATCCCAAAGATGGGAAGATTTAAGATTTTGTAGACAACAAGTGCTTGCCAAAATGTTTAATACCACAAATACCTTCAATTTATACCGATTATACTGTATATTATGAGTATTTGAAATTATTTAATTTGATGTCGAAATCCTGAACAATACCTATTTATATTCAGAATAATGTAAGTTATCACAAGTCCAAAGCCCTTCAATGTCCTTGGTGTATTTGCACCTGTAGTTATTGGTAATCAGTAGTTGTTGTTCAGAGTGCCTTTCTTTAAAGATATATTTCTCCTGCATATTACGAAACATTACAATGACATTGAATGACATTCTGCCCTAAGGGACTCCAAGATCAGAATGCTTTTCCAACCTCCTATAGATGCCGGAATTAATCTCTAACCCTTTAAGTATGAATTGATTTTAGGCTAGGTGACTATCCCTGTGTCAAACCTGCAAAAATATAGCACCAGCCTCATTCAGTCGATGCAGGAGCCATAAGATGAAAAATATGATTCTATATTTACTGAGAAATATATTGGAGTCTGAAAACCCCGATAACAGAACCTGCCGACGCGGCTTTTGTCTGGGGTGACCGGTCTCTTCCAGCGGAGGAGAACACAGTCCATCCATAGTCATGAGAAGACTCGGGACACACACACACACACGTGTTCTACACATGTTGAAACATCGCCGACAGTAGTAGATCTCTGAGACTGATATTTCGCCACAATCGTTGGGTTAATATGTTTTCAACGTGACCAAGATGAAGTATGTAACCCATGTTACTGCATAGCAATGGATTAGAAATTAAAATGTCAACAAGACATAATTCAGTTTAGGAGTGTGTGACAGGGGACTTAGTGTCTTTTAAACTTGTGATGGTTGCAGTCATAATTCACAGTTGATTAGTGACCTATAACTTAAGTTGCCTATAAGCATAAAAGTTGCCTATAAATAATCAGTTTATTGGATTTCATCCATCGTTGATTGATGGCACACAGTAATCCGAATAATCTCACCCACTTTAAAGTTAATCAAAAACCTCATATCTACCAAAACTCTCGATTTGAATTATAAACTCATCAGCAAGCCCGCAGCATCCAAAGGACGGCTAATGGGAGTGAAAAGTGAATGGAAGTGAGTAAGGACCTTCTCCACCTGTTGCTGGTGAGAAGCTAGCGCTTTGAGAGAGAAAATTAATTGGAGGTATGGGAGAGAGGAGCCTGCTGTCTCCAATTGTCCTGATTAATTCATTAGTGCCACAGTTGTAAGGTGTACTTAGGAGGAGTGAACCACTCTACTATAGGGGAAGCTCTGCTTAGCACATGGGGCCTGATTTACTAAGCAGTTCAACTAGTGCAAAGTTCTCACATGGGTCATATTCATTAGTGAACAAAACATTTTGAAACAGGAAAAGAAAATTGTGTTTCCTTTTGGACGAGCTCAGATAGCCCAGTATCAGCCAGTTTGGTACCTAGTAAATATGACCCTGTTGATCTAGGATTAGAGACTGCTCAAAAAACGTGAATATAGGTGAGAACAAGGGATGAGATTTCCAGGTATTGTTTAAATCTTTGTTTTTGTGTTTACTCCCTTCTGAATATAAAACCTGCACATTTTCCACAGGTGTGAATGCTTTGTAAATCAGCAACCTGTTAAATCCAGTGGGGCTTTCAGGGGGGTTCACATATTACTCAGTACATACATTTAAGCATGTGTTTCCCAAGGCAAGTTTTTTCCTACCTGTTAATTTTCCTGCTCTCCATTATACTGAGAGAAGTTAAAGAGAGACATACAGTGCATGTATGTCTATCTGAAGTCTCAATCTGAGAGCTAAGAATAGCTTTTTGTTGTTGTCTTTGATCTGCCAGTGTCTTGTCTGCTAAGTTGGCTTCCCTGCGCAGTTAGGGGCAGAGGCCGGTGGGCGTCTGCTGAGCAAATTGACTGAATATGGTCAAGACTAGCTGGCTCCAGCCTGGTATTAGAGCTGCATAGCTGGTGGTTGGATTTTGAGGGAGGGAGGGTTAGTGCAAGAATTCTTCTTACACTTTGATTCTGCAGCTTGAGGATTTCCCAGTAACGGACAAGGCTGCTTTTCCTCAGTTGGGCCGGCCAGTGGAATGGATATTAGTCTCTCCGTTTGGTCATTCAAAGGCTCCGTCAAGGGTTTTTGAGCGAGCTCATCGACAACAAACTGCTTATGTCATTTCACAGTCTGACACCCAACCACATATGAGCCATATTACCATCTCATATCTAATTTATGACACTATATCTCTATTATTGCGGCATTATTTGCAGACACACACTGGCAAATTGTAATGGGCATAAACCCAAGCAGCAGCCTAGTCAGTTTTTACATCCTAATAATCCTGCAGGTCCTTCTCTTCCCTGTAAAATAACAAGTTACAAATCATCCTTGATGGGACAGCATTTCACTGAGAGATGTTTAGACAGCTGACGAGGAGGCAAAGCAATGAAATCCTGGGGGCAGAGGGAGATATCCATGGCAACGGCAGTACCTAGACTCTCCTACTAGGGCCAGAGCACGTGGATAATGAGGTATTAATATTTCCAACAGGACTTGGTAAACAGATGAACAGGACGCTTTATGTTAATTAATCAAGATTAGTTGATACAGCGCCAAGGAGAACATTTTTCAGAATTCAGCACTCGCCGACCTCGACAATCTGCAATATTTGTCAGAATTCCAACTTCAGCCCTGAACCTGCCTAGCTGCATTTTGGATGACTCATTCTCTCCATTTAAAGTGGCTGTCGAATTACATGGTGACCCAAAAGCAATCGCAGAAAAAAAGAGGTGGGAACCTTTTTTTAAACAAGGACGGTCCTCATGCTAAAAGGCCAATCAGGCAGTGTATCCCTAAAATGGAAGAACTCAATAATTCAGAGGGAAATCACTCCTGTGAAGCCGTTGTGAATAATTCAAAGTATTATGACTTAAAAGATTTACCATCTGTATTGAGAATGGAGAGAACAATGATTAATTCAACATCTGGATTAATAGAGTTTCAGTTAGAAGTTTTGATTTACGTTGGCCCTCTTACTGTCTGCTCTCCTATTACCTACTTTGACGAGAAAAGAAAGGGCTTTGCCCGAACCTATATTTCGACTGCGCGGCAGGCATAGTGCCCGTTTGTTCATTCATTCCAACAGCACTATTTAAGAAAAAATAAAAATTGTGGGTGAGCTTAAAGTATGCGTCTCTGCAAGCATGGTTTTCTGTGGGTAATGGTGAATTGGAGGCAAATTTACTGTCTGTCACTGAAGACAGATATGAGGTTGAGATAATTGGAGAGGACATGAGTCTCAAATTGCACCCTATTACCTATGTAGTGCACTAGTTTCTGGTCAATAGTGCACTACATGCAGTAGGGAATAGGGTGCCATTTGGGAGGCAGCCTCTACACAGTACAGTATGGCCCTGTGGTTTGTGAGGGAATGTTGAAGAAAGTGACTCCATTCTTTGTCGTGAAAAAACTCTGCAGCCGCACTGGCCACCTTCGTCGGTTTGTCCAGCTATTTTCAATGGCGCAAACATATTTTACAGTTTAAAACGCTGTAGACGCTGGGGTACAGTATGATGTGACTACAAGGAATGGCAAATGGAAATCTTGGACGTCTGATCATAACGAGGCGTGGAGTACGGTGTCCATATTAGGAAAGTATCTCAAATAACATATCGGAGTAAGCGTTTTATTTTTGTCCAAAGTCATTGGTTTCGTGTTGAGTCATTTGTTTGCAAATGTTGGTTAACCTACTAATAAATTGGATAATCCAGATGGTTCTGTGTAGAGCATTTGAGGTCATGCTGTCTTTGAAACGTCTGCGCTCACTCTCCTACTGATGCAGTCACATAAGATACCTTTGTTTTTTTGGAGACCTTTTCGTGACCTTGGCACCTAGCTTGTATTGAGTACACCCACAACTCAAATCAATACAAGTCAATACAAACAATGCAATCAACTCCTATTTTGGCATAATATCCATGTACTGGTTTTGATCCAATGTATCGATATGTCAGTGAGGGAATGTGTGTGAGCGTTAGGGGTTGCATTTGCGTACAAAGGTTCAACTGACAGATTTAGTTTACTCCCCCCCAAAATCAATAGCTCCCCTGCGCACACGCAGACACACAGAATCCATGATGTGTCACGTGCAGAGTGCAGCCAATGACGAAGCTCTTTCCCACACTTCGCATGGATCCCCTGTCTCTTCTCAAGGTCGTCTCATGCCACGGGCTCCTTAGTGTGTGTGCGTACAATTCTTATCAGGGCAACTCAGATCTTTAACTGGTCATTAGGTGCAGTATAGCCTCTGTCGGTGGACTCATTCTCTCACCTATACAGTAGCACAGCTTTCACAAGCAATTCCACCCTCTCGTAGATTAGTCAAGTTCAAATTCACAGCTATTTCCACACGGCCAACTTTATCAAACTGACTCCTACAGACTTGGACTGCCCTGGTTCTGCTCCTCTCCGTGCAGTCCATTGTTCGTTCAAAGCTGACAAAACTGCCGTGACATTTCAGACCCAAAAAAGCCCAGAAAGTAGATGATCTTGATCTTGTGCTGTTGTTGAACACGCCCAGCTGGCTGTGTGTGTGTTTTTGTGTGCAGACAGGAGCAGGGTTCTCCTCACAGCGTATTGTGTTGTTACCCATACTGTATACTTGGGCAGAACAGGGAGAGGAAGAAATGAGTAGAGGGGAGACCCAGTGTCAGAGCCAGCCCTGTTTAGATGAAATGAATGCAGACATACATACGTAAATAAGGATGGGGGGCCTGGGGCGGCTCTATTCACAAGGCAACCCGTGTTGACATCCCTCCCTCCCTCAAGTCTCTCTCCCCGACCGTTGCTGTAGCCGAGTGCTAACCGATTGGAGCGATACAGGAGGGGAAAATGAACAGTATTTTATTTTCTCCTCTTTTCTTATTTCTCACTTTTTGTTCTTTATTGTCTCGGAAATCACAGACCAAGGCTTTATGTGCGTCAGTGTCTTGATCCGCGCCGGTATAACCCTCACTTTTATAATGAGTTCACTCCCTTTGTCACTATTGAGATCGGCTGAGATATATATGTTTGTTTTTTTAAGGGAGATCGTGTTGCAGTGAACACGGTCAATCCTCCGTGTCCTCCAGTGCTCAGGCCATGCTGAGATTATAAAACCATAAATTGGATTTCTCATGGATTACAAGTATTGCTTTGCAGAGTTGTTTTTTTTCATGACCTCCTCAGAATAAATAGAGATGGAGAGAGACGGGGGAAGGAAGAGAGAGAACAAGGACCACAATGGAAATAAGTCCCAGACTTTGTTATCCTCTGATTTTACTTATGTATATGTATGGCTTTTTTAAGTATTATGTGAGCTTGTTTTTTAAAATGGTCAAATTAATCAACTAAACTATACTAAACAGTTATTTGGAGCAAGTATTCAACATTTCTATATCTTCTTCCCCTCGTCTTTTTCTGTTTAACTCTCCTTTTTTCCACCTTTCCTTTTCTCCCTCTCACCCCTCTTCTCTCTTCCTCTTTTTCCCTTGCACTCTCTCTCTCTGCGTCATCCCTCTCTCTCTGCTTCTCTTTTTCTATATTTTTCCCTGTCGTAATCTCCCTCTCGCGCGCTCTCTTATATCGGTCAGATGTTTAGCAGCTGAGGAGGCGTGGCCCTGTGAGCATTCCAGGTCGATTCGACCGATGTTAGATAATACTGAAATCACATTGGTGGATGAGGCTTGTTAACCACAGGGGAAGGCAGTACAAGAGCACTTCACATGTCTATTCCTTCCCCACTCTTCATCGGCCTACGTTCTTGATGTTGTTTAGCACTCCATCCATTACACACATGTTCTTTTACACACAGATGGGCCCAACATCAATATCCACTATTGATGTGGATGTGGGAAATCTGTTGAACATCTGCGACTTGTATTTGCTTCAAAAGAGCCGTCTGTGCTGCAATTATATCATAACAGCGAACAAATCGGTGTATTCTCAGAGTAACAAATATGGCTGCCCCAGGGTTCAGAACATATTCCCGGATGCAAGGGGTGAATTTAAAGGCATGCGCTCCTTAGAGAGTAGAATATTCATTTGAGAAACCCTTTTCCCCTCTTCATTCCTTACATTCAAGGATGTTTATCAATGAGGTCTATTGGGAAATCCTTTTTTGTATTTGTTGACTTGTTTATTTTGTGTGGATGGGTTAAATGCTGCTTATGGTGACTTTGGCCTACTGTTTCACAGAGGCTATGTTGTTGTTGCTTCTGTCTGAATAATAAAGGCACAGCGACCACCCACTGGTAACAATGACACTACACAGTAAAGCCTCAGTTTATACACAACATTATGAACACCTTCCTAATATTGACTTGCACCCTTTTTTGCCCTCAGAACAGCCTCAATTCGTCAGGGCATGGACTCTACAAGGTGTCCAAAGCATTTCCACAGGGATGCTG
Organism: Oncorhynchus tshawytscha; assembly: GCF_018296145.1. Taxonomy (NCBI): domain Eukaryota; kingdom Metazoa; phylum Chordata; class Actinopteri; order Salmoniformes; family Salmonidae; genus Oncorhynchus; species Oncorhynchus tshawytscha. Next base: position 40,528,314 of record NC_056437.1, on the reverse strand, counting down.
GCTCATGTTGACTCCAATGCGTCCCCCAGTTGTGTCAATTTGGCTGGATGTTGTTTGGGTGGTGGACCATTCTTGATACACACGGGAAACTGTTGAGTGTGAAAAGCCCAGCAGCGTTGCAGTTCTTGACACACTCAAACCGGTGCGCCTGGCACCTACTACCATACCCTGTTCAAAGGCACGTCAATTATTTTTTGCCTAGTTTTGCCCATTCACCCTCTAAATGACACATATACCCCAGTCTTGGCCTCAGTCTTGGGGGCGGCAGGTAGCCTTGTGGTTAGAGCTTTGGACTAGTAACCAGAAGGTTACAAGGTACAAGAGCTGACAAGGTACAAATCTGTTGTTCTGCCCCCAAACAAGGCAATTAGCCCGCTGTTCCTAGGCTGTCATTGAAAATAAGGATTTGTTCTTAACTGACTTGCCAAGTTAAATAAATAAATTAAAAATACACAATCCATGTGTCAAGGCTTAAAAATCCTTCTTTAACCTGTCTTTTCCCTTTCATCTACACTGATTGAAGTGGAGTTAAGAAGTGACAAAAAGGGATCCTAGCTTTCAGCTGGTCAGTCTATGCCATGGAAAGGGCAGGAGTTCCTCATGTTTTGTACACTCTATGTATGTGGCCAGTGGGTTTGATAACAAGCTATACATTTTTATTGATGCCTCCAACACTGTCTTCTACCTCATTTCTATCTTAACCTTAAACTCTGTTGCTTCAATGATACATGAAAGCCAGCTAGTAGAGTACTTTTAAATTAGCACACATCACTCAATATCTTTCAGACCCTTTGGAGCTGTCTGTAGTAGTTTTATAGCATCACAGATGTGCTCATCAGTTAATCAAGGCAAAGCATAGAGAATACTATTTCTATGGGGGAGAGTGTTACATAACAGGGAGCATTGAGTTGTCATGAAGGCAGTGACCTCACATACTGTGTTCTCACATTCTGCCCTCTGGGATGACATCACTCTCCATCACCATAGCATCAGCAGCCTGTATCTGTAACACCGCCTGGCATATATCACGTTAGCCACAGCTTCATCCTCCCACAATTGATCTCTGATTGTGTCTCACGGTGAGAGATTTGAGTCTCACTGCCTCTTTCAAAAGAACATTTCCTATGTTGTATTAATGATTCTCTTCCCCTCTCTCTCTCCTTTACTCCTTCTCTCTCTCCTTTACTCCTTCTCGCTCTCCTTCCTTTGTGGCCTGGTGATTGGTGCATTCCCTTTCTCTGCCGCTTCGCCACGTCTGGTTGAAGGTAAGAGTTGTGTGCTTTTAATCGGCTACATAGACAGTAGAATGCCCTGCAGTAAATACCTAGCCCTGATCACAAGGAGACATAAACCCACCCTTTTTAAAAAAAAAAATTTTTACAAAGGAACTGATTTCTTAATATAATGAAATACTCTTGTCCAGTCCCCTGTGACTGTGTTACTGCTACGTATCCGGCTTATTTCATTAGTTTAGCCGCACAGAATGACAGGAATTCATAAACAAGACTGAGAGCTCCACTGCCATTGCCAAGTTCTGTTAGGCCCCCATTGACTGCAAGCTGAAATACACACACCACAAAATATCCCACAAACACTTCCTTCCTCTTGGCAATGCATGACTTTTGTCACTGTATTTGCTCTCCTCGCTCTCTCTTTCTCGTTAGAATAAACATTATGTCGGGAAAAAAACAAAGTGTAGACTTAATCAGCCCAATGCAATTGGAACGAGAGAATATAAGAGGAAGAATACGGTAAGGAAAGAATCCCTTTGTACCTTATCTCCCCAGAGATTAGCGCGATCCTCACGCTAATCTTCTTTTTGTTTTGACACTTTTTTTATTCTGCAGTCTTTTCTACTCCACTGCATTATCTCAGATTTAGGGAAATGCACACAAAACACCTTACAGAGAGAGTGTGGATTGAAAACAATGGATGCGAAATGTGTTTAGCCATCGGGTATAATCGTCCCTTTCACTCGCTCACTTGTTCACTCTCTAATGGCCTGCGGTGGCTGAGGTGTTTAGTTTTTAAGGTGAACAAAATGGCTACATGGCTAATTAGTGAACTATTACCACCACCCACACCTCTCTCCACTTCCTCAACCTCCCTTCTCCTTGCCCTTCACGTGAACACAGTTGACGTGATGATGCAAGGTACAACTAGGGGTCACATGACCCCGACCGTCTCCTCCCATTCGCGGGATTGATTGGTGTCATGGTAATAGGGGTGAACACAGGGTGGTAATGACAGAGGGGGAGAGCTCCTAATGACAGCACTCTGTGGCAGCACTACTGAGGCCCTGACTAGCTACCGAGGCCCTGACTGAGTGGCTCTTACTTGCTACTGACACCTGTGTGCCAAACCTCTCATAGCAACCCAACAAACGGCTACAGTACAATACAGGAAATAGAGTGCATTTGGGGTTACATTGGAAACAGCCCCCCTTCATTTTCATACCGTGACCCATTGATAAGCACTGTTGTCGAATAGAGGAGATTCTGTCATTTGTAAACAATGCCCAATGCTTCTCTGAATTAGTCCTGTAAATGTAGTTTTTTTTCTCATAAATAAGCACCCTGTGTTTGGGGTATGGATCCTGTTTGTTGAGCACTTCTCCCCTGATTGTTCTAGTGAATTAATGCTGAGAGCTGAATCCACCTTTAATTGTAATATGTGAGCGGTGGAGGCGAAGTTAGATAGAACCTGAACGGAGCAACCTTGGTGGATTGAATCAAGAATCTACAAGCACAAAATACATTTGTGTTTGTAAACACACCCAAAACCTTGACTCTCCACCTCTCCTCACCCCCGTTATTTGTTTTTGATGGGATCCTGAATATTTAAAACCCTCTTAAAAATATATATATTTAAAAAACTGGTGGCACGCCAGTGTGTTTGTTTGTAAGGGGGCCTCCTGAGCGTATAACATGCTTCAGCTTGCTGCCTCCATGCTAAGCTGTTTTCCCCCAAAGCTTTGCTCTCACATCCTATTCATAGTAAGATTACCAGCAAGGAGGGGGGAGAGAGGAGAGTGGAGGAGAGAGAGCGGGAGGGAGGCAGGTGTTTCCATAGCAACCCTGAGCAGGGAGCACGAATGCAGTTTCTGCAACAGCATCATCAGCAGCAGGAGTGTGCAAGGGACACAGGGCCTTGTCTTCACAACTAACCTCTGTTCCAGTGTTGCTGCCTAGCTCTATGGCTGGATCCTTGCATATGTCTTACCACTCTCCTCCTCTCTTTGTCTCTCTCTTTCACTCTCTCACTTCATTTATCTCTCTCTCAGGCCATTTCTGTTTTGACAAGCATTTTCTCTATATTCTCTGTCTGCTTTTATTCTCTTCTGGAGGAAAACAAGGGTTTCTCTAACTCCAACATGTTTATTTGTTTCCCGATGGTACCTATGAATTTTTCATACAGCCGCTTTAATTTCTTTGTCACAACCAGTAAGATGTTTAGAATCGCAGTTAGAGACGCTCTGACAAATCCAGCAAACTGTTACCAACTCCGGCCCCCATGCTGTTCCTTCCCAGGCTTTCTGCTTCCTGTTTCCTGTCATGTGACTGACCGCTAATGTCACCTCTCAGCAGGGCTCAGCGTAAGCATGCAAAGTGCTAATCACCTTAGTCCTCCACTGGTCACGTTTGCCAGCAGAGGTGTATCTGTCACTCATTGGAGTAGATAGTGAAGGCAATCCCCTTCCCTGAAACCTCCAAGGCAGCAGCCAGAGAATTAGCAAACCCATGAAATCATTGTGTACGGTTTTAAAGTTGGTTATGTTGGCACACTAGTGGTAATCAAATTACCGGGTCTGTTTTGAATTGTGATGTTCTCTCTAATTAATTAAAAATGTTGTATAACACATTTCCAAGGAGGTCAGGATACCACTAAGCAGATAACAGATTGTTGCAATCAAGTGGATGTGAAAGTAATGGAGATTGGGATAATGAGCCGGATGTTTCACCCAGTCATTTGGTGTTGAAGCCAGAGATGGTGTTGGATAGTTCAGTTGAATGTTTTTAAAGGAAGGAATTTATACTGAGGAAAAATACACTACATGACCGAAGTATGTGGACACTAGGGCTGTTGCGGTGGCCGTATTACTGCCACACCGGTGGTCACGAGTCATGAAGGCAGTCAAATAATTATGCTTCTCCAGGCTCTGATGCTGCTGCTGGTCATTAGTAGCGACTGGCTGCGAATGTTTATTGAATTGTTTTATTTCTGCCTTTTCTATTCCAGACATTTTGAAATTCACTAAAGCATCCCATGTATGTAACTTTAGTCTTTCACTTTTCACTCTCCCAACTTTTCTGACCGTTTCCGCATGTAATGGCCGAGGGAAAGATTTTGTGTATATATCTCTGTGCTCCGTTTAGTTAGTCTGCCTTTTTAATTAGCTTGCTAACTGCTTGGCACTCAGAACTCTATTGTCCCTCCAATCACTCTGACATCAATGCAAAAGTAATAGAAAATCGAATCAAACACTTCATGAGAGCCCATGAGCTCATGTTGCGCAACATTTCTATAGGCTATGCAATTGCGTGAGAAAACGGAGTGATGACCTCTATTAAAAAGAGATGGATCCCATCAGCTTTCTATAGGCTAGGCCTACTATATTTATTTCTCAACTTTCCTAATATAAAGCACATTGTTTATATTTACAACAGGACTAAAGCCTACCTAGCTGGCATGAAAATGAACCACAGGAAAAGCGTCCTCCATTTGCTATTTAAGTGCAAATGTGACATGTATTTTTTCCCGCTGCCCCTGTTTCGATACAGGTGCATGATAATGATCCATTCTAAATCAAAACAAAGTTCACATATTATTTAGTGTATATGTAAAGACAAGATTAAATCGAGAGTAGTCTGATGGGTGACAATATTAGCCTATCACTTGTGGATGATATATAATCACTTGGGAATGATGCCCAGCATAGAAACAATGCCTTTTTTTGCACCTTTTCGAATGATAGTTGCATACCTCATGTAGTCTAGCCCTTAGCCCTCTATGTTTTGATACGGTTTGTATCACAACTAAAGTGGCCAAATAACATCTTAAAATTAAGAACATTAATCCACATTACAAGGAAATGTTTTCCGCTAATGGAACATTCACGCTTATAGCCTACTACTATGTGGGCATTGCTGCGTGTGCTTACAATGTGAAGAAATAGACTAATAGTTTATCAACATTTTAAGCAAAACATTATGATCTGTTGCGTCAGCCACATTGCGTAAAAAAAATGTTTGATGCTAGTGGTTGTATAAATTTGGGATCTATCACATCCCACAACTGTCCCAGACTATGTTTGGAATATTTATTTTTCTTTTGGTGTTTGTTAGGCCTACTCATCTTGTTGGCTGGCAAATGTGGGCAGTTCTTCAAATATCTTCAATATGCACCTCAGAATTGGATAAGGACACGCACAATTGCGTCCCACAATGTGTCTGTCTTCACTTGTAGCCTGTGAGAATGACGTGATGGAGAGCCATGTGAGAGAGAGAGGTGATTAGGAGCTTTTCAAGCAACTTTTTTCATATCATCATTAGTCGCATCATGCAGCCTTAAAATGTATTAAAAATCAAAACGTATAGCCCAACGTTTGTAGAACAACTAAAATTGCATTAAGCATATAAGCATATAAGAATACCTGTTTCTTTGTTAACCGCTCAAGACAGAATAACTGCATGTGCGCACTCCCTCATTGTTTGGAGAAAACATTTTTTATTCTGCTTTGTTCAATTCTTCATACTATAAAATAATGCCACGGAATTCTAAGCAAATTTTGTTTGCTAAATGAGCTAGTATAGCCCACAGCCATTTGGCATAGCCAGATCAGGACCTAACATAAGGACAACTCAGAGTATGCTATTCTGTTCTTCTGAAATAGACTACCTTTTCTTCATCTCATGCTTCTTTAGACCTGTCTAAAATACATCATATATTTATTGTGAAACCCAGATTCGTCCGTCAGACTGCCAGATGGTGAAGCGTTATTCATCACTCCAGAGAACGCGTTTCAACTGCTCCAGAGTCCAATGTCGGCAAGCTTTACACCACTCCAGCCGACACTTGCCATTGCGCATGGTGATCTTATGCTTGTGTGTGGTTGCTTGGCCATGGAAACCCATTTCATGAAGCTCCAGACGAACAGTTATTGTGCTGACGTTGCTTCTGGAAGCAGTTCGGAACTATCTAGTAAGTGTTGCAACCGAGGACAGATGATTTTTAATGTCTACGTGCTTCAGCATTCGGTAGCCAGTTCTGTGAGCTTGTGTGGCTGAGCCATTGTTGCTCCTAGATGTTTCCACTTCACAATAACAGCACTTACAGTTGACCGGGGCAGCTGTAGCAGGGAGGAAATTTGATGAACTGACTTGTTGGAATAAGTGGCATCCTATTACAGTGCCACATTGAAAGTCACTGAGCTCTTCAATAAGGCCATTCCACTGCCAATGCCTCCTATGGAGATTGCATGGCTGTGTGCTCAATTTTTACACCAGTCAGCAATGGGTGGGGCTGAAATTGCCGAATCCACAAATTTTGAAGGGGTGTCAATATACACTGCTCAAAAAAATAAAGGGAACACTTAAACAACACAATGTAACTCCAAGTCAATCACACTTCTGTGAAATCAAACTGTCCACTTAGGAAGCAACACTGATTGACAATAAATTTCACATGCTGTTGTGCAAATGGAATAGACAACAGGTGGAAATTATAGGCAATTAGCAAGACACCCCCAATAAAGGAGTGGTTCTGCAGGTGCTGACCACAGACAACTTCTCAGTTCCTATGCTTCCTGGCTGATGTTTTGGTCACTTTTGAATGCTGGCGGTGCTTTCACTCTAGTGGTAGCATGAGACGGAGTCTACAACCCACACAAGTGGCTCAGGTAGTGCAGCTCATCCAGGATGAAACATCAATGCGAGCTGTGGCAAGAAAGTTTGCTGTGTCTGTCAGCGTAGTGTCCAGAGCATGAAGGCACCTCCAGGAGACCGGCCAGTACATCAGGAGACGTGGAGGAGGCCGTAGGAGGGCAACAACTCAGCAGCAGGACCGCTACCTCCGCCTTTGTGCAATGGGGAGCAGGAGGAGCACTGCCAGAGCCCTGCAAAATGACCTCCAGCAGGCCACAAATGTGCATGTGTCTGCTCAAACGGTCAGAAACAGACTCCATGAGGGTGGTATGAGGGTCCGACGTCCACAGGTGGGGGTTGTGCTTACAGCCCAACACCGTGCAGGACGTTTGGCATTTGCCAGAGAACACCAAGATTTGCAAATCCGCCACTGGCGCTCTGTGCTCTTCACAGGTGAAAGCAGGTTCACACTGAGCACATGTGACAGATGTGACAGTCTGGAGACGCCGTGGAGAATGTTCTGCTGCCTGCAACATCCTCCAGCAGGACCGGTTTGGCGGTGGGTCAGTCATGGTGTGGGGTGGCATTTCTTTGGGGGGCCGCACAGCCCTCCATGTGCTCGCCAGAGGTAGCCTGACTGCCATTAGGTACCGAGATGAGATCCTCAGACCCCTTGTGAGACCATATGCTGGTGCGGTTGGCCCTGGGTTCCTCCTAATGCAAGACAATGCTAGACCTCATGTGGCTGGAGTGTGTCAGCAGTTCCTTCAAGAGGAAGGCATTGATGCTATAGACTGGCCCGCCCGTTCCCCAGACCTGAATCCAATTGAGCACATTTGGGACATCATGTCTCGCTCCATCCACCAACGCCACGTTTGCACCACAGACTGACCAGGAGTTGGCGGATGCTTTAGTCCAGGTCTGGGAGGAGATCCCTCAGGGGACCATCCGCCACCTCATCAGGAGCATGCCTAGGCGTTGTAGGGAGGTCATACAGGCATGTGGAGGCCAAACACACTACTGAGCCTCATTTTGACTTGTTTTAAGGACATTACATTAACGTTGGATCAGCCTGTAGTGTGGTTTTCCACTTTAATTTTGAGTGTGACTCCAAACCCAGCTCTCCATGGGTTGATAAATTTGATTTCCATTGATAATTTGTGTGATTTTGGTGTCAGCACATTCAACTATGGTAAGAAAAAAGTATTTAATAAGAATATTTCATTAATTCAGATCTAGGATGTGTTATTTTAGTGTTCCCTTGATTTTTTTGAGCAGTGTACTTGTGTGTGTGTGTGTGTGTGTGTGTGTGTGTGTGTGTGTGTGTGTGTGTGTGTATGTATATATATATATATATAGTCTTTAAATGCAACATGAAGCAATTTCAACGGTTTTACTGAGTTACATTTCATATAAGGAAATCAGTCAATTTAAATACATGTATTAGGCCCTAATCTATGGATTTCACATGACTGGCAGGGAAGCAGACAATTACAGACGGAAATACTCCTCATTAGCTGTCCAGATGGCTGGTCTCAGATGATCCCGCAGGTGAAAAAGTTGGATATGGAGGTCCTGGGCAGGCATGGTTACACATGGTCTGCGGTTATGAGGCCGGTTGGAAATGCTGCCAGATTCTCTAAAATGTTAGCGACTTATCGTAGAAACATACAATTTTAATAACATTAAATTATCTGGCAACAGTTCTGGTGGACATTCCTGCAGTCAGCATGCCAATTGTACCCTCAGCATGCTAATTGTACTGCACATTTTAGAGTGGCCTTTTATTGTCCCCAACACAAGTTGCGCCTGTGTAATGATAATGCCCTTTAATCAGCTTCTTGATATGCCATACCTGTCAGGTGGATGCCCTGTCTTGGTAAAAGATAAATGCTCATTAACAGGGATGTAAACTAATTTGTGTGTGTGGAACATTCCTGGAATCTTTTATTTCAGCTCATGAAACATGGGACCAACACTTGATATGTTGTGTTTATATTTTTGTTCAGTATAATTTGTTTGTGCTCTAAAATAGGCTGTCTTTGTGTGTAGCTATTAGATAACCTTACTATTTTAAATAAGTTTAAGGTCATCAGCCAATTGCATAAATATGTTTCCAAAACGAAAGCACTACTGAACTGTACTTAAAAACATGTTACTGAAAAACACGTGTATAGCCCCCTTCCTCAACACAAAGACATTTTGTTTTCTTCTCATGTGCTGAAAAGTCACACAAAAAAATTAAGCTGACCTTGTTTCAGGAATTTTCCTCCGCAGGATGTTAGGAGCAGATGTGAGCAGACAAGCTGTCTCCTCCACCGAGATTGATGAGGTGTATATTCTTGAATATCAGATCATTCCTAACCAAGGGCCTGATTTCTCTCTACTATGCTGGTGGAGACTCTGCGGCTGTGCATCTCTGCTCACCTTTATCTCGCTAACTGATACCAAAATAGCAGATAGGAATCAGGATAACTGAGATTGGAAAAAAATAACCAAATCAGATTTGACACGATATTGACACCTGGCTGAATGTAATTTTTTCCTCATGCTGACAAAAAGATATTGGGCCTTGGAAGATTGTGATCAAACAAATCTGTTTGAAACAGGATAACTGTCATAGTTTTAGCAAAAACAGAAGGGGTAACCCAGACACGTCACAGATGCTATAATGCTGAAGCATCCGTTTTAGAATGCTTTCTCACCACCAAATATGGTAGGGCGAAGAAGTCCAGTTGCTGGTAGTGGTAGAGGATGGAACTAGGTGAAACTGGGTCAACGTTCTGCTAATTTCCGCATCAATTACACATCTGATCTCAATATTTTTCTGTTCCCAAAACTAGAATCTGTTACGAACACTGTCCACTGAGTTTTATAGACTTGACAGTTTGCCAAAGTAAAAAAATACATGTTTTTTTTAGAAGGAGTGCAAAGTTAAATTGAGTTTGTGGAAACGCGTACTTCAGAGGAGGCGTTCCCTAATGGAAATATGCAAATACATGCTACAACGTGACAATAGGAGCTCACCAGCTCATGCTTGGCCCACCTTCTTGCTTGTTCTGCCCATTATGCTTCACAGATGAACAATCTTGGCTTAGTTCTAAATATTTTTGGTTTTAGTGAAAGCTGTAGAACAGAGCAATAGCCTACATACTGTACTGTGAAGCCATTTGTTATGTCACAATGTAACATTGGCCTCAATGTTCTTTGTGCACCAACCATGCATTATTAGTTTAAATCTAATTTTATTTGTCATATACACATGTTTAGCAGATGTTATTGCGGAATGCTTGTGATGTGTAGTGGATGTGTAGCAGATGTGTAGCGAAATGCTTGTGTTTGTAGCTCCAACAGTGCAGTAATATCTAACAATACACACAACCTAAAACTAAAATAATGGAATTACGGAATATATATACATTAGGATGAGCAATGTCGGAGTGGCATAGACTAAAATACAGTAGAGTATAATACAGTATATACATATGAGATGAGTAAAGCAAAAATATGTAAACATTATTAGAGTGATCATTGTAGCCAGTGATTTCAAGTCTATGTAAATGGGGCAGCAGCCTTTTTTATTTTTACATTTTTTATTTCACCTTTATTTAACCAGGTAGGCAAGTTGAGAACAAGTTCTCATTTACAATTTCAACTTGGCCAAGATAAAGCAAAGCAGTTCGACACATACAACGACACAGAGTTACACGTGGAGTAAAACAAACATACAGTCAATAATACAGTAGAAACAAGTCTATATACGATGTGAGCAAATGAGGTGAGATAAAGGAGGTAAAGGCAAAAAAAGGCCATGGTAGCAAAGGAAATACAATATACCAAGTAAAACACTGGAATGGTAGATTTGCAGTGGAAGAATGTGCAAAGTATAAATAAAAATAATGGGGTGCAAAGGAGCAAAATGATTAAATAAATAAAATAAAATAAAATAAATACAGTAGGGAAAGAGGTAGTTTTTTGGGCTAAAATATAGATGGGCTATGTACAGGTGCAGTAATCTGTGAATTGCTCTGACAGCTGGTGCTTAAAGCTAGTGAGGGAGATAAGTGTTTCCGGTTTCAGAGATTTTTGTAGTTCGTTCCAGTCATTGGCAGCAGAGAACTGGAAGGAGAGACGGCCAAAGAAAGAATTGGTTTTGGGGGTGACCAGAGAGATATACCTGCTGGAGCGCGTGCTACAGGTGGGTGATGCTATGGTGACCAGCAAGCTGAGATAAGGGGGGACTTTACCTAGCAGGGTCTTGTAGATGACATGGAGCCGAGTATGAAGCGAGGGCCAGCCAACGAGAGCGTGCAGGTCGCAATGGTGGGTAGTATATGGGGCTTTGGTGACAAAACGGATGGCACTGTGATAGACTGCATCCAATTTGTTGAGTAGGGTATTGGAGGCTATTTTGTAAATGACATCACCGAAGTCGAGGATTGGTAGGATGGTCAGTTTTACAAGGGTATGTTTGGCAGCATGAGTGGAGGATGCTTTGTTTGCGAAATAGGAAGCCAATTCTAGATTTAACTTTGGATTGGAGATGTTTGATGTGGGTCTGGAAGGAGAGTTTACAGTCTAACCAGACACCTAGGTATTTGTAGTTGTCCACGTAGTCTAAGTCAGAGCCGTCCAGAGTATTGATGTTGGAAAGACGGGCAGGTGCAGGCTGTGATCGGTTGAAGAGCATGCATTTAGTTTTACTTGTATTTAAGAGCAATTGGAGGCCATGGAATGAGAGTTGTATGGCATTGAAGCTTGCCTGGAGGGTTGTTAACACAGTATCCAAAGAAGGGCCAGAAGTATACAGAATGGTGTCGTCTGCGTAGAGGTGGATCAGAGACTCACCAGCAGCAAGAGCGACATCATTGATGTATACCTTTAAGGTGCAGGGTTACGTAACCTGGTGGAAGCTGCCTAGTGATGGCTATTTAACAGTCTGATGGCCTAGAGATTGAAAAACAGCTTCTGTCTCTCAATCCCAGCTTTGAGGAACCTGTACTGACCTAGCCTTCTGGAACATAGCAGGGTGAACAGGCCATGGCTCGGGTGGTTGTTGTCCTTGATGATCTTTTTGGCCTTCCTGTGACATCGGGTGCTGTAGGTGTCCTGGAGGGCTGGTACTTTGTCCCCGGTGATGTGTTGGGCAGACTGCACCACCCTCTGGAGAGCCCTGCAGTTGCGGGCGGTGCAGTTGCTGTGCCAGGCGGTGATACAGCCCGACAGGATGCACTCAATTGTGCATCTGTAAAAGTTTGAGGGTTTTAGGTGACAAGCCAAATATCTTCAGCCTCCTGAGGCGCTGTTGAAGCGCCTCAGGAGACTAGTCAAGGACCATATCACCTCCACCCTACCCGACACCTTAGACCCACTCAAATTTGCTCACCGCCCCAATAGGTCCACAGACGACGCAATCGCAACCACACTGTACACTGCCGAACCCATCTGGACAAGAGGAATATCTATGTGAGAATACTGTTCATCGACTATAGCTCAGCATTTAACTTCTTGACGCACCCATCCCGTTAGCGGGATCATTTTCATCAACATCCTCTGAATTGCAGCGCGCCAAATTGGTCTCGACCCGCCCTGTGCAACTTCCTGACGGGCCGCCCCGAGGTGGTGAGGGTAGGTAACAACATCTCCGCCCCGCTGATCCTCAACACTGGGGCCCCACAAGGGTGCATTCTGAGCCTACTCCTGTACTCCCTGTTCACTCACGACTGCATGACCATGCACGCCTCCATCTCAGTCATCAAGTTTGCAGACGACACTACAGTGGTAGGCTTGATTACTAACAAAGACGAGACGGCCTACAGGGAGGAGGTGAGGGCCCTCGGAGTGTGGTGTCAGGAAAATAACCTCACACTCAACAAACCAAAGGAGATGATCGTGGACTTCAGGAAACAGCAGAGGGAGCACCCCCCTATCCACAGGACAGTAGTGGAGAGGGTAGTAAGTTTTAAGTTCCTCGGCGTACACATCACGGACAAACTGAAATGGTCCACCCACACAGACAGTGTGGTGAAGAAGGCACAGCAGCGCCTCTTCAACCTCAGGAGGCTGAAGAAATTTGGCTTGTCACCAAAAGCACTCAAACTTTTACAGATGCACAGTCGAGAGCATCCTGTCTGGTTGTATCACTGCCTGGTACACCAAGTGCTCCGCCCACAACTGTAAGGCTATCCAGAGGGTAGTGAGGTCTGCACAACTCATCACGGTGTCCCTCCAGGACACCTACACCACCCGATGTCACAGGAAGGCCATAAAGATCATCAATGATGACAACCACCAGAGCCACTGCCTGTTCACCCCACTATCATCCAGAAGGCGAGGTCAGTACAGGTGCATCAAAGCAGGGACCAAGAGAGTGAAAAACAGTTTCTATCTCAACGCCATCAGACTGGTAAACAGCCACGACTAACATTGAGTGGCTGCTGCCAACATATTGACTCAACTCCAGCCACTTTAATAATGGAAAAATGTATGTAAAAAATGTATCACTAGCCACGTTAAACAATGCCACTTAATATAATGTTTACATACCCTACATTACCCATCTCATATGTATATAATGTACTCGATACCATCTACTGCATCTTGCCTATCAATCATTCATATATATTTATGTACATATTCTTCATCCCTTTACACTTGTGTGTATAAGGTAGTTGTTGTGAAATTGTTAGGTTAGATTACTCGTTGGTTATTACTACATTGTCGGAACAAGAAGCACAAGCATTTCGCTACACTCGCAATAACATTTGCTAACCATGTGTATGTGACAAATACATTTTGATTTGTTGCGCCTTCTTCACCACACTGTCTGTGGGTGGACCATTTCAGATCGCCAGTGATCTGTACGCCGAGGAACTTGAAGCTTTCCATCTTCTCCACTGTGGTCCTGTCGATGTGGATAGGGGGGTGCTCCCTCTGCTGTTTCCTGAAGTCCACAATCAGCTCCTCTGTTTTGTTGATGTTCAGTGAGAGGTTATTTTTCTGGCACCACTCTCCCAGGGCCCTCACCTCCCCCTGTAGGCTGTCTCGTCACGATGATCAGGCCTACTACTGTTTTTTGTCTGCAAACTTGATGATTGAGTTGGAGGCGTGCGTGGCCACGCAGTCATGGGGGAACAGGGAGTACAGGAGGGGGCTGAGTACGCACCCTTGTGAAGCCCCTGTGTTGAGGATCAGCGAAGTGGCGGTGTTATTTCCTACCTTCACCACCTGGGGGGGCGGCCCGTCAGGAAGTCATGGACCCAGTTGCACAGGACTGGGTTCAGACCCAGGGCCCCGAGCTTAATGATGAGCTTGGAGGTTATTGTGGTGTTGAATGCTGAGCTATAGTCAATGAACAGCATTCGTACATAGGTATTCCTCTTGTCCAGATTGGATCAAATCAAGTCAAATCAAATTTATTTATATAGCCCTTCGTACATCAGCTGATATCTCAAAGTGCTGTACAGAAACCCAGCCTAAAACCCCAAACAGCAAGCAATGCAGGTGTAGAAGCACGGTGGCTAGGAAAAACTCCCTAGAAAGGCCAAAACCTAGGAAGAAACCTAGAGAGGAACCAGGCTATGTGGGGTGGCCAGTCCTCTTCTGGCTGTGCCGGGTGGAGATTATAACAGAACATGGCCAAGATGTTCAAATGTTCATAAATGACCAGCATGGTCGAATAATAATAAGGCAGAACAGTTGAAACTGGAGCAGCAGCACAGTCAGGTGGAAGTTGAAACTGGAGCAGCAGCATGGCCAGGTGGACTGGGGACAGCAAGGAGTCATCATGTCAGGTAGTCCTGGGGCATGGTCCTAGGGCTCAGGTCAGTTGAAACTGGAACAGCAGCATGGCCAGGTGGACTGGGGACAGCAAGGAGTCATCATGTCAGGTAGTCCTGGGGCATGGTCCTAGGGCTCAGGTCCTCCGAGAGAGAGAAATAAAGAGAGAAGGAGAGAATTAGAGAACGCACACTTAGATTCACACAGGACACCGAATAGGACAGGAGAAGTACTCCAGATATAACAAACTGACCCCAGCCCCCGACACATAAACTACTGCAGCATAAATACTGGAGGCTGAGACAGGAGGGGTCAGGAGACACTGTGGCCCCATCCGAGGACACCCCCGGACAGGGCCAAACAGGAAGGATATAACCCCACCCACTTTGCCAAAGCACAGCCTCCACACCACTAGAGGGATATCTTCAACCACCAACTTACCATCCTGAGACAAGGCTGAGTATAGCCCACAAAGATCTCCGCCACGGCACAACCCAAGGGGGGGGTGCCAACCCAGACAGGATGACCACAACAGTGAATCAACCCACTCAGGTGACGCACCCCCTCCAGGGACGGCATGAGAGAGCCCCAGTAAGCCAGTGACTCAGCCCCTGTAATAGGGTTAGAGGCAGAGAATCCCAGTGGAAAGAGGGAAACCGGCCAGGCAGAGACAGCAAGGGCGGTTCGTTGCTCCAGAGCCTTTCCGTTCACCTTCCCACTCCTGGGCCAGACTACACTCAATCATATGACCCACTGAAGAGATGAGTCTTCAGTAAAGACTTAAAGGTTGAGACCGAGTTTGCGTCTCTGACATGGGTAGGCAGACCGTTCCATAAAAATGGAGCTCTATAGGAGAAAGCCCTGCCTCCAGCTGTTTGCTTAGAAATTCTAGGGACAATTAGGAGGCCTGCGTCTTGTGACCGTAGCGTACGTGTAGGTATGTACGGCAGGACCAAATCAGAGAGATAGGTAGGAGCAAGCCCATGTAAAGCTTTGTAGGTTAGCAGTAAAACCTTGAAATCAGCCCTTGCTTTGACAGGAAGCCAGTGTAGAGAGGCTAGCACTGGAGTAATATGATCCATTTTTTTGGTTCTAGTCAGGATTCTAGCAGCCGTATTTAGCACTAACTGAAGTTTATTTAGTGCTTTATCCGGGTAGCCGGAAAATAGAGCATTGCAGTAGTCTAACCTAGAAGTGACAAAAGCATGGATTAATTTTTCTGCATCATTTTTGGACAGAAAGTTTCTGATTTTTGCAATGTTACGTAGATGGAAAAAAGCTGTCCTCGAAATGGTCTTGATATGGTCTTCAAAAGAGAGATCAGGGTCCAGAGTAACGCCGAGGTCCTTCACAGTTTTATTTGAGACGACTGTACAACCATTAAGATTAATTGTCAGATTCAACAGAAGATCTTTGTTTCTTGGGACCTAGAACAAGCATCTCTGTTTTGTCCGAGTTTAATAGTAGAAAGTTTGCAGCCATCCACTTCCTTATGTCTGAAACACGTGCTTCTAGCGAGGGCAATTTTGGGGCTTCACCATGTTTCATTGAAATGTACAGCTGTGTGTCATCCGCATAGCAGTGAAAGTTTACATTATGTTTTCGAATAACATCCCCAAGAGGTAAAATATATAGTGAAAACAATAGTGGTCCTAAAACGGAACCTTGAGGAACACCGAAATTTACAGTTGATTTGTCAGAGGACAAACCATTCACAGAGACAAACTGATATCTTTCCGACAGATAAGATCTAAACCAGGCCAGAACATGTCCGTGTAGACCAATTTGGGTTTCCAATCTCTCCAAAAGAATGTGGTGATCGATGGTATCAAAAGCAGCACTAAGGTCTAGGAGCACGAGGACAGATGCAGAGCCTCGGTCCGATGCCATTAAAATGTCATTTACCACCTTCACAAGTGCCGTCTCAGTGCTATGATGGGGTCTAAAACCAGACTGAAGCATTTCGTATACAGTGTTTGTCTTCAGGAAGGCAGTGAGTTGCTGAGCAACAGCCTTCTCTAAAATTTTTGAGAGGAATGGAAGATTCGATATAGGCCGATAGTTTTTTATATTTTCTGGGTCAAGGTTTGGCTTTTTCAAGAGAGGCTTTATTACTGCCACTTTTAGTGAGTTTGGTACACATCCAGTGGATAGAGAGCCGTTTATTATGTTCAACATAGGAGGGCCAAGCACAGGAAGCAGCTCTTTCAGTAGTTTAGTTGGAATAGGGTCCAGTATGCAGCTTGAAGGTTTAGAGGCCATGATTATTTTCATCATTGTGTCAAGAGATATATTACTAAAACACTTGAGCGTCTCTCTTGATCCTAGGTCCTGGCAGAGTTGTGCAGACTCAGGACAACTGAGGTTTGGAGGAATACGCAGGTTTAAAGAGGAGTCCGTAATTTGCTTTCTAATAATCATAATCTTTTCCTCAAAGAAGTTCATGAATTTATCACTGCTAAAGTGAAAGTCATCCTCTCTTGGGGAATGCTGCTTTTTAGTTAGCTTTGCGACAGTATCAAAAAGGAATTTCGGATTGTTCTTATTTTCCTCAATTAAGTTAGAAAAATAGGATGATCGAGCAGCAGTAAGGGCTCTTCGGTACTGCACGGTACCGTCCTTCCAAGCTAGTCGGAAGACTTCCAGTTTGGTGTGGCGCCATTTCCGTTCCAATTTTCTGGAAGCTTGCTTCAGAGCTTGGGTATTTTCTGTGTACCAGGGAGCTAGTTTCTTATGATAATTTTTTTTAGTTTTTAGAGGTGCAACTGCATCTAGGGTATTGCACAAGGTTAAATTGAGATCCTCCGTTAGGTGGTTAACTGATTTTTGTCCTCTGGCGTCCTTGGGTAGGCAGAGGGAGTCTGGAAGGACATCAAGGAATCTTTGTGTTGTCTGTGAATTTATAGCACGACTTTTGATGTTCCTTGGTTGGGGTCTGAGCAGATTATTTGTTGCAATTGCAAACGTAATAAAATGGTGGTCCGATAGTCCAGGATTATGAGGAAAAACATTAAGATCCACCACATTTATTCCATGGGACAAAACTAGGTCCAGCGTATGACTGTGACAGTGAGTGGGTCCAGAGACATGTTGGACAAAACCCACTGAGTCGATGATGGCTCCGAAAGCCTTTTGGAGTGGGTCTGTGGACTTTTCCATGTGAATATTAAAGTCACCAAAGATTAGAATATTATCTGGTATGACTACAAGGTCCGATAGGAATTCAGGGAACTCAATGAGAAACGCTGTATATGGCCCAGGAGGCCTGTAAACAGTAGCTATAAAAAGTGATTGAGTAGGCTGCATAGATTTCATGACTAGAAGCTCAAAAGACGAAAACGTCATTTTTTTTTTGTAAATTGAAATTTGCTATCGTAAATGGGGCAGTGTGATGGCTATAGCATCGTCTGTGGATCTATTGGGGCGGTAAGCAAATTGAATTGGGTCTAGGGTGTCAGGTAAGGTAGTGCTCTCAAAGCACTTCATGATGACAGAAGTGAGTTATGGGGCGATAGCCATTTAGTTCAGTTACCTTTGCTTTCTTTCTTGGGTACAGAAACAATGGTGGACATCTTGAAGCAAGTGTGGACAGCAGACTGGGATAGGGATTGCCTTACACCCTTACTGTTTGATTGCCTTACAGAGGGAATAACCACACCGTTTGTATTTGGCTATATTCCCAGTCACCTTGCAATGGTTAAATGCGATGGTTCACGCTTTCAGTTTTGTGTGAATGCTCCTTTACACTTCCTAATAAACTCACCGTTTCCATGTATTCGTCAACGTTATTCTCGGAGGCTACCCGGAACATATCTCAGTCCGCGTGATGAAAACGATCTTGAAGCTTGGATTCAAATTGGTCAGACCAGCGTTGAATAGTCCTTAGCACGGGCACTTCCTGTTTGAATTTCTGCCTATAGGAAGGGAGGAGCAAAATGGAGTTGTGATCAGATTTTCCGAAGGGAGGGCGGGGGAGGGTCTTGTATTTATCCTGGATGTTGGAGTAGCAGTGGTCGAGTGTTTTAGCAGTGCGAGTACTACAGTCAATGTGTTGATAGAACTTTGGTAGCGTTTTCCTCAAATTTGCTTTGTTAAAAAACCCAGCTCCAATAAATGTGGCCTCATGATATGTGGTTTCCAGTTTGCATAAAGTCCAGGGGGAATATACACAGCTGTGACTTTAACCAAAGATAATTATCTTGGGAGGTAATATGGTCTGCATTTGATTGTGAGGTATTCAAGGCCGGGTGAACAGAAAGACTTGAGTTTCTGTATGTTATCACAATCACACCATGAGTGGTTAATCATGAAACACCTCCGCCTTTCTTCTTCCCGGAGTGTTTTTTTATTCCTGTGTGCACGATATACTGAGAAGCCAGCTGGCTGGATGGACAAAGCCGTTTATACCGAGAGAGACATATTTCTGTGAAACAGAGTATGTTACAATCCCTGATTGGAAGGAGATTCTTGCCCTGAGCTCGTCTACTTTATTATCCAGAGACTATACATTAGTGAATAATATACTTGGAAACGGTAGATGGTGTGTGCGCCTCCTAAATCGGACAAGAAGTCCACTCCAAATACCTCTTCTCCTCCGGCGTTGTTTTGGATCAGCCTCAGGAATAAATTAAATTGCCCTGGGGGGTACGAAAAGAGAATTCAATTTGGGAAAGTCGTATTCCCGGATGTAATGCTGGTGAGTTACCGCTGGGCCAAAATCCCTGCTGCAGTGTGTGCAAACCTGGTCAAGAACTACAGGAAACGTATGATCTCTGTAATTGCAAACAAAGGTTTCTGTACCAAATATTAAGTTGTGCTTTTCTGATGTATCAAATACTTATGTCATGCAATAAAATGCAAATGAATTACTTAAAAGTCATACAATGTGATTTTCTGGATTTTTGTTTTAGATTCCGTCTCTCACAGTGGAAGTGTACCTATGATAAAAATTAGACCTCTACATGCTTTGTAAGTAGGAAAACCTGCAAGATCGGCAGTGTATCAAATACTTGTTCTCCCCACTGTATATACACTACCGTTCAAAGGTTTGGGGTCACAAGGAAATGTCCTTGTTTTTGAAAGAAAAGCACATTTTTTGTCCATTAAAAATAGCATCAAATTGATCAGAAATGCAGTGTAGACATTGTTTAATGATGTAAATGTCTATTGTAGCTGGAAATGGCTGATTTTTAATGGACTCTGTATATAAGCGTACAGAAGCCTATTATCAGCAACCATCACTGCTGTGTTCCAATGGCACGTTGTGTTAGTTAATTCAAGTTTATAATTTTAAAAGGCTAATTGATCGTTAGAAAACCCTTTTACAATTATGTTAGCATAGCTGAAAACTGTTGATCTGATTAAAGAAGCAATAAAACTGGCCTTAGACTGACTGGCCTTGAGTATCTGGAGCATCAGCATTTGTGGGTTCGATTACAGGCTCAAAATGGCCAGGAACAAAACTTTCTTCTGAAACTTGTCAGTCTATTCTTGTTCTGAGAAATTGCCAAGAAAATGAAGATCTCGTACAACGCTGTGAACTACCCCCTTCACAGAACAGTGCAAACTGGCTCTAACCAGAATAGAAAGAGGAGAGGGAGGCCACGGTGCACAACTGAGCAAGAGGCAAGTACATTAGATGTCTAGTTTGAGAAACAAACGCCTCAAGTCCTCAACTGGTAGCTTCATTAAATAGTACCAGCAAAACACAGTGAAGAGGAGACTCCGGAATGCTGGCCTAGGCAGAGTTCCTCGGTCCAGTGTCTGTTCTTTTGCCCATCTTAATCTTTTTATTGGCCAGTCAGATATGGCTTTTTCTTTGCAACTCTGCCTAGAAGGCTGGCATGCCGGAGTCACCTCTTCACTGTTGACGTTGAGACTGGTGTTTTGCGGGTACAAACAAGAATTTATGTATTCCTAGAGCGCTCACTGGATATCTCTATTAAGCTGTTACTACTATTGAGCTATCATGTCAAAAACAATCGCTCACCACGTGTTCAAAAGAGGGTTGGGAATACAACACTGAACCCTCAAATTGGGCCTAACTATAGCTCTACAATTGCTACCGCTTCAAACACTAGGGTTGGTGTTTTACTTCCTTTTGGGCCAGACTGTCCAGCTGTATCTTAAACTTTTCACACGTACCAACACACTGGTGTGGTCATTCTACAGTTGTCCCTGTAGTGTAAGATCAAACCGGTGTGATTAGAACGCTTATTTAGAACAGCCCGTTTCGAATGACGCAACAATCAGCATTTGAGCTGGCCACACTTTTCAGAAATGATTTACACAAACACAGTCCTTAAATTTATGTCCAGAATGTGAGCAGTTTATTTTTGGATGCAATGTTCAGATATTCACAGAAGTATCTATAGCATAACACAATCATCCAAACCAGAAAAATTTAGGCTACATTGGTCCTAGCGCTAACTGAGGAAAGATTGATTGAGATATTTTATAACTCGGCTGACAAACTACAATATGAATTAGCTAATAGAAATTACTATTTATAATTAATCACATCACGGGTGAGCTCACCATTGAACGATGATTAGTTTCAGCGCGCCGCCATGCTTTTTTTCCTCACAGAAACCAAAGGTAATAAGAGAAGACGAGATGAGTTTGGTCTGTTTATAGTTTACATGTTGAAGGGGTTGTCTACCATCGTTCACATCCCACAATTCACTTCCTGAAGTTCTCACTAAATGAGTAAACCCTTACTCACCTAATTATTTTTTTTATTGAATATTCAAAACGTACAATATACTTGCAGTGAAGCCGCTCTACAACTACATCATACCAGTCATCCAACAGATTCCCATTCAGAGCGACACACAGAAGCATCCAGGGTCAATGCCCTGCTCAAGGGCACGTTGACCGATCTACCACCAGGCCCAAAAAACGTGAACCCTCCAAGATGAAACTGGTATACTTTCTTATTTATGCTATTTTTATACCCCGCCAGTTTTGATCCTTTATATTGGGCAGACAGACCAGTTCCCAACCTCCTCCCGCTGCAACCTGACTCCTCCATTTTTGGGGTGATGCTGTAATCAATTGGTTGTACTCTTGGATTGAGCAGACCTTCCCGTAAAATTCTGATACCTCCATGAAGGACATAACTCTACCATTTCAATGTACAATATCATTTAAGAACAAAATACCCTTTTCAAACATCTTTTCAATAAATACAGGTATTTTATCAACCAGCACATTTGCGTTCAGCCATAATATTTGTTGTAATGTTTATTCTATCTTTTCAGGGGGATGAAATTGAAATTGTAGCCAGCTCTGCAATGCTTATTTGAAAAAGAGAGATACTTTGAAAAAAAGTATCATTTTCAATTAATCGAAAATGAGACATGGCAATCTGCAAAAAGGCCATTTTTAAACAATGGATGAGCTTTTCTTAGTAATCTGCTTGAGAACCATTTAGGGTTCAAATAAAACTTTTGAATGAGTGAAGCTTTGAGAGAGAGGTTTAGTGCATTTATATTTAATAATCTCAACTCACCCAATTCTATTCATTATATAGATAGGCACATTGTATTTAGTCTGGTTTATCATCCCAGATACTGCGAAATATTTGCTCATATGATTTGAAAAACGAATCATCGGGAGTAGGCAGCGCCATAAGTGAGTAAACTGAGATTTTTTTATTTTACCTTTAACTCGACAAGTCAGTTAAGAACAAATTCTTATTTTCAATGACGGCCTAGGAACAGTGGGTTAACTGCCTTGTTCAGGGGCAGAACGACAGATTTGTACCTTGTCAGCTCGGGGATTTGAACTTGCAACCTTTCGGTTACTAGTCCAATGCTCTAACCACATATGACTAAGGAGTTAATAAGGGTGATTTTACATAAATGAGGTAAATGCCATGTCTCTCCATGGTTGCAGGATTTTAACTTGAAAAAAAAACTTCTATTGAAATTCATTGTGGAGGGCTTATGTATATCTTTTGTGGTATGAATATTCGAGTATGTCTACTTCACCATCAGCCCATTTTATAGGTAAACTTCAGGATAATGTAAAAGTTGTATTTTTTTAAAGATCCAATACGTAATATTGTACACTTATCATAATTAGGTTTTAGTCAAGAGAGTACAGAAAAGTTATCTAGATCTTCAATGAGACATTGCAGGGATCTAACTTGCGGACCTAATATTTAATTAACTTGAGTCATCGGCATACATGGACACCTTTGTTTTTAAGTCTTGGATTTCTAACACTTTAATAGCTAGCATTTCAATGGCCATAACAAATAAACAAGGGTGTCTGCTGTCACCAAATCTAACTTCTTATGGTATAGGGGACGCTTGCGTCCCACTTGGCCAAAAGCCAGGGAAAATGCAGCGTGGCAAATTCAAATAAAATGATATAAAAATCAAACTTTCATTAAATCACACATGTAAGATAGTAAATTAAAGCTACACTCGTTGTGAATCCAGCCAACATGTCAGATTTTAAAAAGAGTTTTCGACGAAAGCATAAGAAGCTATTATCTGATGATAGCACAGCAGTAAACAAAGAGGGTAGAATATTTCAACACAAAACGCAGAAATAAAATATAAAACATGCCTTACCTTTGACGAGCTTCTTTTGTTGGCACTCCAATATGTCCAATAGGTCCCATAAACATCACAATTGGTCCTTTTGGTCCTTTTGTTCGATTAATTCCGTCTATATATATCCAAAATGTCAATTTATTTGGTGCGTTTGATCCAGAAAAAAAAACAGCTTCCAAATTGTGCAACGTCACTACAAAATATTTCAAAAGTTGCCTGTAAACTTTGCCAAAACATTTCAAACTACTTTTGTAATACAACTTTAGGTATTTTTAAACGTTAGTAATCGATCAAATTGAAGATGGGTCTGTCTGTATTCAATACAGCAAGTAAACAAACCATGCTCCTTTTTACGTCTTGCGCAACTCTCAACAGTGTTACGCAGTGGCCATACTTCTTCATTGCACAAAGGAATAACCTCAACCAAATTCCAAAGACCGGTGACATTCAGTGGAAGCGGTAGGAACTGAAAACAAGTTCCTAAGAAATATTGTTTCCCAATGAGACCTCACTGAACAAACAGAGACCTAAAAAAAAGGTAACCCTTATGAAGACAAAGATAAAAATGTCAGTGTTAGGAAAATTAAAACTAGCTTCAGGTTATTTTGTGTGCAAATTCATATAACTCAGCAAAAAAAGAAACGTCCTCTCACTGTCAACTGCGTTTATTTTGTGTAAATATTTTAAGCATAAACTGAACAAGTTCCACAGACATGTGACTAAAATTGAATAATGTGTCCTTGAACAAGGACACATGGAACAAATGTGTCCTTGAACAAAAGTAAGTCAGTATCTGGTGTGGCCACCAGCTGCATTAAGTACTGCAGTGCATCTCCTCCTCGTGGACTGATTTGTCAGTTCTTGCTGTGAGATGTTACCCCACTCTCCAACCAAGGCACCTGCAAGTTCCCAGACATTTCTGGGGGGAATGGCTCTAGCCCTAGCCCTCCGATCCAACAGGTCCTAGACGTGCTCAATGGGATTGAGATCCGGGCACTTCACTGGCCATGGCAGAACACTGACATTCCTGTCTTGCAGGAAATCATGCACAGAACGAGCAGTATGGCTGGTGGCATTGTCATGCTGGAGGGTCATGTCAGGATGAGCCTGCAGGAAGTGTATCACATGAGGGAGGAGGATATCTTCCCTGTAACACACATCGTTGAGATTGCCTGCAATGACAACAAGCTCAGTCCGATGATGCTGTGACACACCGCCCCAGACTTTGACGGACCCTCCACCTCCAAATCGATACCGCTCCAGAGTACAGGTGTGACGCTCATTCCTTGGACGATAAACGTGAATCCGACCATCACCCCTAGTGAGACAAAACCGCGACTCCTCAGTGAAGAGCACTTTTTGCCAGTCCTGTCTGGTCCAGCGACAGTGGGTTTGTGCTCATAGGCGACGTTGTTGTCGGTGACGTCTGGTGAGGACCTGCCTTACAACAGGCCTACAAGCCCTCAGTCCAGCCTGTCTCAGCCTATTGCGGACAGTCTGAGCACTGAAAGTAACTCGGGCAGTTGTTGTTGCCTTCCTGTACCTTTCCCGCAGGTGTGATGTTCGGATGTACCGATCCTGTGCAGGTGTTGTTACATGTGGTCTGCCACTGCGAGGACAATCAGCCATCCGTCCTGTCTCCCTGTAGCGCTGTCTTAGGCATCTCACAGTACGGACATTGCAATTTATTGCTCTGGCCACATCTGCAGTCCTCCTTGCAGCATGCCTGAGGCACGTTCACGCAGATGAGCAGGGACCCTGGGAATCTTTCTTTTGGTGTTTTTCAGAGTCAGTAGAAAGGCCTCTTTAGTGTCCTACGTTTTCGTAACTGTGACCTTAATTGCCTCCCGTCTGTAAGCTGTTAGTGTCTTGACGACCATTCCACAGGTGCATGTTCATTAATTGTTTATGGTTCATTGAACAAGCATGGGAAACAGTGTTTAAACCCTTTACGATGAAGATCTGTGAATTTATTTGGATTTTTGTGAATTATCTTTGAAAGACAGGGTCCTGAAATAAGGATGTTTCTTTTATTGCTGAGTTTAGTTATTATCTGAGATTTTTTTATATGAATCTTAATTGGTGATTTAAAAAAATAAATATATAATTATTTAATTAGCAGAGTCTGTCACCTCTAGCACTGAGATGCAGTGCCTTAGACCGCTGCGCCACTCGGGAGCCCAGCTAGGAGGAAAAGAGCAATGCGGTTTCCCATGTCTCTACTTCCTTTCGTCATTCTTCCAAACCAAGTATTTCGCCAGGATGTCGAAGCTCTTTGTCATCTTATTGATTATTCTCCGGTAGCTCTCCTTTTGCTTATCCTGCACCTTTTCTATGTTCAGTCTCACCTTGATTGATAACAGTAATAAATGAAAATATATTTAATATTATTACAAATATATCTCTTGGAGGGCCAGAAAATAAATGAACAGCAGACAATTTTTACCTGGTCAAAAACCTCCATGTCCTTCTCAGCCCGTGCCTGAACATGGTCCTCGAAGGCATTCTGATCTTAAGTCAATCACAAATTTGAATGACTGCAGTATATGATTTAATTGTACATACAATTTCATTGCTTACCTCAGTCAACAGCTGCGGCTCCCGTCCATACAGCAGGCGGTAGGGTGAGTACTTGGTGAAGGCCTGGACACTGCTGTTGTGTGCAAAGAGAATTACCTTCAGGTTGTCCCACACCGTTCCTGGCACTCGTCAAGGGCCTTGCCCATGGCAGTCTTCAGGGTCTGGTTGGTCCATTCATCCAAACCTGGAGGAAGGGGTAGGAAAGGGATATTTATTGACAATGTAAGATTTTGAAATCTGTCTGATTATGTACCATGGAAAATCAATAAAAAAATAATTGTTAAAAGAAATCAAAAAAATAAAATAAAAAACATTGGTCTGTGGATGACATGCAGCGGACACCCGGTGCTTCATCCCCCAGTCCTCGAACATAGCTTTGTTGGTCCCACATCAGTAAATAAACTTGCCTATTTATATGGGCGGCAGGGTAGCCTTCTGGTTAGAGCGTTGGACTTGTAACTGAAATGTTTCAAGTTCACATCCCCAAGCTGACAAGGTACAAATCTGTCATTCTTCCCTTGAACGGGCAGTTAACCCACTGTTCCTAGGCTGTCATTGACAATAAGAATTTGTTCTTAACTGACTTGTTAAAGGTAAAATAAATATAGTTGTTGACAGAATATAGCCTATAATATTACCTTGTTCCAGAATTCCAGAGTTCCAGAATGCAAGATGAGCATTGTGGATGTTGAAGATGTCCATCATTGGAGGTGGCCTCACCAGTCTTCTCCTTGATGGGTATAATACAATATGAAATTGCTTTTTTGGTTACAAGCACCCTTTTTAATGGGTTACAGTAGAAATGTAGAGTTAACTTCTCTGGGATAGGTGGCAATATTCTCAAACCTGGATGAAAAGCGTGTCCAAAGTAAACTGCCTGCTACTCAGGCCCAGAAGTATATGCATATTATTAGTAGATTTGGAGAGAAAACACTCTGAAGTTTCTAAAACTGTTTGAATCATGTCTGTGAGTATAACATAACTTATTTGGCAGGCGAAACCCCGAGGACAAACCATTCAGGAACTATTTTTTTTTGAGGTCACTCTCTTTTCATTGGGAATACAGATTTCTAAGGGACTTTCTTGCAGTTCCTATCGCTTCCACTGGATGTCAGTGTTTAGAAATTGGTTGAGGTTTTTCCTTTGAGAAATGAAGTAGCACTGTTCAGAACGAGGCTAGAGAGAAGTTTACTCTTTGTTAGAGGCGAGTGACCTGAAAAGCAACCTCCACTTTGTTTTCCTCCGGTATTGAACACAGTTAATCCTGTCTTAAATTTTAGTGATTATTTACGTTAAAAAAATACCTAAAGTTGTATTAGGAAAGTAGTTTGAAATGTTTGGACAAAGCTTACAGGTAACTTACGAGAAATTTTGTAGTCATGTTGCGCGAGTTGGAACCTGTGTTTTTCTGGATCAAACGCGCCAAATAAATTGACATTTTGGATATATATCGACGGATTTAATAGAACAAAAGGACCATTTGTGATGTTTATGGGACATATTGGAGTGCCAACAGAAGAAGCTCGTCAAGGGTAAGGCATGAATTATATCTTCATTTCTGCGTTTTGTGTCGCACCTGGAGGGTTGAATTATGGTTGTCTGTGCATGTTTGCTGGGGTGCTGTCCTCAGATAATAGAATCGTTTGCTTTCGCCGTAAAGCCTTTTAAAAATCTGACACGTTGGCTGGATTCACAACAAGTGTAGCTTTAATTTGGTGTATTGCATGTGTGATTTCACGAAGGTTTAATTTTTATAGAAATTTATTTGAATTTGGCACTCTGCATTTTCACTGGATGTTGGCCAGGTGTGACGCTAGTGTCCCACATATCCCAGAGAGGTTTTAAGTACATTCTCTTGTTTTACTGACCTTAATGTGTATTGCCTCCACCCACTTGGTGAAGTAATCGGTCGCTGTCAGACACCAGCGTTTGCCATTTCTGGATTTCGTGAAGGGTACGATGAGATCCACATCTAATATTTAAAATGTTAGAGAGAAGATTACTTTATTCTTACCCGTATTTGTGTCATCCAGTATGCAGTTTTCATATTTGTATGGATACTGACACACACACACACACACACACATATTGAACTTTGCTGTCGTCAAATCAAGCAACCATTGAAAAACAACTTATCAATGCAAAATTTGAATTGTTAAACACCATGGCACATGGTGAACAACTGATGGGCTTCAACTCCGGCGCCACAGTCTTCACCCTCAACTTCTGGCAGGCTAGACAGGTACTGCCCTAATAAGCCTAAAGTGACAAATTGAAACACTGTGTGTGCTCTGACATTCATCAAATTCACAATAATTTCAAATATAATAGCATGTGATTGATAGACAAAAGGTTACTTCTCTTACCCAGCTGTCCACATCCTTGAAAATCCCACACCAGAAGAAGCGTAGGTTGATTTTGGCAATCATGCACTTCACTCGGAAATGTCCAGCATGCATCTCTGTCAGCACGGCCTCCTTCTACTCCTTAGTGAAAATCACCCTCCTGTGTGGCTGGCCATCCTTCCCCTGTAGGTACATGTGATTGCCTAACAAGTTGGAAGACGAGATGTTGAAATACTAAAGTCTAAGTAAATTTGCACTGCTGTCTTTGTTTCTCTCGCTCTCCATATTTCTCTTTCACTCTCTTCCCACCTCTCTCTCCCTCTGTCACTTTCTTTCTCACCGTCTTCCTCTCTTTCTTAATGGGTCTCTCTGTCTGGCGAAGACACCTAGATAAGGGCAGTTGGAGTTAATTCCTTACACCTATCCATTTGATTGATCAGGATTAATTTACAGCTACAGTTGAAGTCGGAAGTTTACATACACTTAGGTTGGAGTCATTAAAACTCGTTTTTCAACCACACCACAAATGTAACAAACTATAGTTTTGGCAAGTCGGTTAGGACATCTACTTTGTGCATGACACAAGTAATTTTTCCAACAATTGTTTACAGCCAGATTATTTCACTTATAACTCACTGTATCACAATTCCACTGGGTCAGAAGGTTACATAAACTAAGTTGACTGTGCCTTTAAACCGCTTCAAATATTCCAGAAAATTATGACATGGCTTTAGAAGCTTCTGATAGGCTACTTGACACAATTTGAGTCAATTGGAGGTGTACCTGTGGATGTATTTCAAGGCCTACCTTCAAACTCAGTGCCTCTTTGCTTGACATCATGGGAAAATCAAAAGAAATCAGCCAATAGCTCAGAAAAAATGGTAGACTTCCACAAGTCTGGTTCATCCTTGGGAACAATTTCCAAATGCCTGAAGGTACTACGTTCATCTGTACAAACAATACTATGCAAGTATAAACACCATGGGACCACGCAGCTGTCATACTGTTCAGGAAGGAGACGCGTTCTGTCTCCTAGAGATGAACGTACTTTGGTGCGAAAAGGGCAAATCAATCCCAGAACAATAGTGTATGTGAGTGTATGTGATGAACGAAATAAAAGCTGACATAAATCATTCTCTCTACTATTATTCGGACAGTTCACATTCTTAAAGTAAAGTGGTGATCCTAACTGACCTAAAACAGGGAATTTTTACTAGGATTAAATGTCAGGAATTGTGAAAAACTGCATATAATGTACTTGGCTTAGGTGTATGTAAACTTCCGACTTCAACTGTAGATGTGACAGGCATATAACTAAATGTAGAGCTAGCGACATGTAAATGACCAACTAAAGTTAGCTAGATGGAAAACGGTTGTTAAAGGGTTGTACATAACTGGAAGGATTTATCTAACAATAACCGTAATAGAAATGAACTGCTTTAGGGCTAGGTGTCCCGTCAGCGGGACAAATTTCACCTGTCGACAACTTCCTGTGAAATTTGGAAGGTGTGCAATTCAAATAAATAATCATTAAATGGATATTATGGATATGGATTATGGATATTAAACATTTAGGTATATGTCTTATATCGGTTAAAAGCTTAAAGTCTTGTTCATCTAACTGCATTGTCCGATTTACAATAGGCTTTACAGCGAAAGCTTGCCAATCGATTGTTTTGAGGACAGCGCCCCACATCAAAAACAGTTTTATTAACCAGCACAGGCTTCATAAAATCACAAATAGCGATTTTAAATAGTCCCTTACTTTTTGATAATCTTCCTCTGATTTGCAATCCAAAGGGGCCCAACCACAACATGCATGGTCGTTTTGTTAGATAAAATCCTTTATATCCTGAAAAGTCAGTTTAGTTGGCGCCATCGATTTGAGTAATCCAGTCGTTCAATATGCAGAGAAAGGAATGCAAAAAGCTACAGCTGAACTTTGTTTTAACTTCATTTTGAACAAGTCAAAATATGTTTCTATTAAATCATCAGGTACCCTCTACAATGTAATTAAACTTTAATGTTTCATACGGAAAGTAGTATGTTCAATAGAAAAGCAAAATAAGCATGTGCGTGTCCTCTTCGTCACGCGTGCACAGACTGATTTCCAACTCTGACTCCCAGTTCCAAAACTCTACATTCTTCCTCATTTGGGAAGAAACAAGCCTGAAACCTTGAACAAAGACTGTTGACATCTAGTGAAAGCCATAGGAACTGCAATCTGGGAGCTGGAATTGCATATGACCCATAGCTTTCCATTAACCTGTTGCGACGACCAATCCCGTATCCGGGATCCTATTTATAGCCTCAAGCTCATTACCATAATGCAACGTTAACTATTCAGGAAAATCGCAAATGAAATGAAAGAAATATATTTGCTCTCAAGCTTAGCCTTTTGTTAACAACACTGTCATCTCAGATTTTCAAAATATGCTTTTGAACCATAGCTAAACAAGCATTTGTGTAAGAGTATTGATAGCCTAGCATAGCATTAAGCCTGGCATTCAGCATGCAACATTTTCACAAAAACAAGAAAAGCCTTCAAATAAAATCATTTACCTTTGAAGAACTTCAGATGTTTTCAATGACGAGACTCTCAGTTAGATAGCAAATGTTCAGTTTTTCCAAAAAGATTATTTGTGTAGGACAAATCGCTCATCACGTTTGGGTAAGAAAAAAAATGAAAATTAAGTCATTACAACGCAAACTTTTTTCCAAATTAACTTCATAATATCGACAGAAACATGGCAAACGTTGTTTAGAATCAATCCTCATGGTGTTTTTCACATATCTATCGATGATAAATCATTCGTGGCAGTTTGGTTTCTCCTCTGAAGAAAATGGAACGCGCATGGACCTGGAGATTACGCAATCATTTTGACGGAGGACACCGGGCGGACACCTGGTAAATGTAGTCTCTTATGGTCAATCTTCCAATGATATGCCTACAAATACGTCACAATGCTGCAGACACCTTGGGGAAATGACAGAAAGTGCAGGCTCATTCCTGGCGCATTCACAGCCATATAAGGAGACATTGGAACACAGGGCATTCAAAATCTGGACCATTTCCTGTATGAAATTTCATCTTGGTTTCGCCTGTAGCATTAGTTCTGGGGCACTCACAGATAATATCTTTGCAGTTTTGGAAACGTCAGAGTTTTTTCTTTCCAAAGCTGTCAATTCCATGCATAGTCGAGCATCTTTTCGTGACAAAATATCTTGTTTAAAACGGGAACGTTTTTTTATCCAAAAATTAAAAGAGCGCCCCCTATCTCGAAGAAGTTAAACAAACCATTCTGGTTGGTTTTTCTTTGGATTTTCTCATACCATATCAATTGTGTTATAGTCTCATACATTATTTTAACATTTCTACAAACTTCAAAGTGTTTTCTATCTAATGGCACCAATTATATGCATATCTTGGCCTCTGGGCATGAGTAACAGGCAATTTACTTTGGGCACGTCAGTCAGATAGGAAGTTGAGAAAAATAGACCCTAGTCTGAAGAAGTTTTAATTAACATTACCCTGAATTGTGAATTTCTCTGCCCCCCTATGAATGTTGCGCCTTTTGTCGAGATCAGTGGTGACTTCATAGTACTTCGCCTGGTTGGAAAGATAAAAGAAAATCTCCTCAATGGATGCCATTAAAGTGCGAGCTACATACAAACAGAAAGCATCTACAATAAGTTAGCTAGATAACGTTAGCTAAATAAAACTGGCTGGCTGGCTAGCTAGCTAGCTGACGAGGCAGGCTGAGGTAAATAAGTAGCTAGCAATGTCAATATGAAATCAATCAAAAAAAGCTTAAATTACTTATTCCTATTTAACAATATTTTTCTTATATAAAGACAAATATATGGTAAAGAAAGTGTTCTCTTTTCGGTCCTCTGAAACAGCAGGTAGTCAGCAGGTTGTCACTGTCAAAAACACTATCCTCGGAGAGCAATTCTGAGGTAATAATTTTGCACAGACTGAGCGAGGAAAATGGAGCCAAGCAACCAGCATAGCAATGGACGCTTTGGTTTATTACGTAATCAGGTCAGAATTTTTCAAGGTCTAGCAACAGCCCTAGCAACAGAAGCTAGATCTCAGCTCATGTCAACTGTTCTGCCTGCGGCTATGGAATCCTGACCTGTTCACCGGACGCGCTACCTGACCCAGATCTATTATTTGACCATGCTGGTCATTTATGAATATTTGAACATCTTGGCCATGTTCTGTTATAATCTCCACCCGGCACAGCCAGAAGAGGACTGGCCACCCCTCATAGCCTGGTTCCTCTTTAGGTTTCTTCCTAGGTTTTTTCCTAGGGAGTTTTTCCTAGCCAACGTGCTTCACCACCTGCATTGCTTGCTGTTTGGGGTTTTAGGTTGGGTTTCTGTACAGCACTTTGAGATATCAGCTGATGTACAAAGGGCTATATAAAAATTTAAATATAAAAATACTAATAAAAACACACCGAATCCCATTGTGACGCAGAGGGACACTATTTAGCCAGTGGACACTATTTGGCATGACAGGCCCACAAATCAAAAAGGCAGTGTTTTTAACAGCCTCACACTTTTGTTGCGATCAAAGAGAAACTTGGCCAGGATGTGAAGGGTTTGGGACGCAATGAAGCACAAAACATAGTCCATAGGACTGTTCTTTCTAGTGGTACAGCTTTTTTTTATGCCAGTGTCTTTGAAATGTACACATTGTCGAAAGAATACTGGGGCACACTCTCGTGTCTGGGGGGAGTACATGGGCTTGAACAGCAAAAAATATATTTATTTATTGTTTTATATGCATACATATTTAATTGGTGTAGGGAGTTGCCACGGCAACAGCTATGACCCAGAGTAATTCCTGACAGGAGCCGAGTTGAATGGCTCTGGGAATTGGGGAGCGCTCCACATAGCCATGGAAAAGGGTAAATTTAGCTGGTCTGAAAAGAGGGAACAGTGAAGGGAAATAGCACTGGCATAGAGCGCTCTCTCTTTCTCTCTTCTAGGCTATCTGTGCAGAGAGAGAACTCCTATGTTGGGCGCCTTGTTTATTGGTCCACTATAACCAGAGAGGAGTACAAGGCATTCTCCATAACATGACATATCCCACATGCAGCCACTCCACTCTACAAATGTGTATAACTTGTTATTGCCGAACATGGACGGTAGTGCTCCTTTTGCTCTTTTCACATCATGGCTGGAAAAAATGTGTCGTGCTTGGGCGAAAATGGCCCCCCTAGCGTGCAGGCAGTGTGGTTGACACTGTTTTGTAAAGCTATTGTCCCAGTTTCCCAGATCAGTTGTTGTTGTTTGTCTACTTGCTTGCGTTTTCAACCCAGGTTTATTTCACCACAACCATAAGGTGCAATACATTTCACAGATGAATAGACCTGCTTTATCCTCAATAGCAGCTACTGGATGGTACTCTTTGTTGATGCTTTTCAGATAAGGAGAACGTTTTCAGCTGTAGAAGATGGAAGCAGAGGGATGTTTTTGATCTAGCTATATCTGGTTACCTACCCCCTCAGAAGAAGGGAAAAGGGGTGGGGAGTGTGTGTGTGTGTGTAGGTGGGTGGAGGGGGGGGTAAGGGGGGTGTTCCGTGACAGACAGGCAGCATTTGATGAAATGTTCTCCCTTCTTTCGTATGTACATCTGGACTGCCCAGTCCCCTTTGTCTCTGCGCATAGGAAGACAATGGCCACTAGCTAGAGCCTGCACCACGGGTCTCCACTTACCATGACAAAAGCTGGGGGCATCAGAGGGCCACTTCATCCTGCCAGCGAGTTTAAACCTCCAGTACACACACAATACTCCAAAGCAACACACTCAGCAAACCACAGATATGTTGTTGCACACAAACACACACAGAACTGAAAGACAAAACAGTTTTCATCCTCAGGAGATTAGCAACATATGTCTGAGAGGCAATTTAGTGTGACATTCATAAACATTTGAAAAGGGAGGAGTTATCGGCTAACGTCCGCACAACTCTCGCTGATGGAGGCTCTCTGACTCCGCAGTGCCATTTTCCCCTTAGTCAGCGTTATTTGGAGAGGGCTAATGCTTCTATATTGCCGCCACCTCTCTCTGATTTACAGTTTCCCATTGTTCCACCGACGTGCCTTGTTTGATAAGGGCAGCATCGTATTGATGATCCCCGCCGCCTCATGCATTTAGTTCGGAAAATAAATGGACAAAATTAACTGATGCCACTGGGCGGACTGGGACTGCCTATTTTCTTCTTTTCTCTGTTTTATCACACGCTCTTTGAATGTTAAATCCTCCATGACTGCGTGAAGACTAACTGGCCTCATTTGTCTCTCTCAGCACGGGTTCTCTTTCCACCAAAAGTAGCCATTGTACACACTTTTCAAAGCCCCAAAGTCTGAGGCGCAAAGAGAGAAGAAACCCAAATCTCCTCCTCCCAGCAGCCCCATGGTAAAGATTTGCCTTGAAAGAAGATGGGATGGGGGGGAGAGGGGCACCAGATAGAGATTGCACAGACATTGTTAAATGGATTACAGAGGCAATTATAGCTGCCGGGCCTACCTCTGCTAATCTGGAGCTGTCGCTCTCTTGGTGTCAGCAATTTGACAGACAGGTGTAATCTGGACCAGGGCTAAAGTTCACCTCTACTCTCCAGTAGCACAGCACAGCACGGTTAACAGTCCAACCACCTCCACTCCCGCTCTATACTAGAGCTGAGCGATATGGACAAAGATCCATATCACAATAAATTGACTGAATTATAATGATACATTTAATGATACATTTATAACATGAATGTGCAACACGTTTTTATTTATATTACCATTGAAATTGCTAAAACTACTTTGTTAATGGGACAATTGATAGCTACAACATTCAATCACCCATATTAGCAAACGTATTTAATTTCAAGCTTCACATTTCTCAGTAGGGCCCTATAGGTTTTTTTTATTAGAATGAACGATACCAGCAAGATGTCCACAATACTGTAAGTGGTCGGTTTGGTCAGTGTCGATCATTTTTGGTTTATTGTACCAGCTCTACTCTATACATTGAGAGAAACCATGTTTCATGTCTTTTTCCAATACTGCTATAGCGCTGATAGTATTGTATCAATATACTTGTGTGTGGATGCACTGGTAATCTCAATTTCACATGAACCCAAGGTCATTTCATTATAGTGGATCATTTTCTATTCATCATCGCTATGTGGGAATATGTAGTTGCTTCGAACAGATATTGGTTTGTAGGCGTCAGCCCTGGAATTCCTGCTGACGTATCTCCCACCTCTGTGTTAAGAAATGGAGGCGTTGAAAGTCCTTCAGAAAAAAATAAGTGGACGAGCTTATTTTAGCTGTTCTCCTGCCTTCTGTCCCTGGTTACACTGAGCCATCTGCTCGCTTAACTTTTGATGTAGCACTGTGTGATAAATAGTTCTTCCCTTTGGGCCCTTTTCCCTTTTGTAACAGTATTTTTTATTGGAATTTCACAATTTTCACCCATATTAAGAGATACAACAACAGAGACAAAGCAACAAAAAAACAGCCCTCACTTACACATACCTGTGTGTGTGTACACACACACACACACACACACACACACACACACACACACACATACGTACATACGTACATACGTATTTCTGATCAACCCCTAATTCTAGATCAACCCCTAGGATCTTTTCAATTTCTTGCAGAACACCAGACCAGTATCTTTGTATTTTGGTACATGACCATAAACAATGTGTTAGGGTGCCTGTATCAGTTTTGCATTTAAGATATTGAGGAGAAGAGGAAGTGGGGCTAAAAGCATGTCTGCGATTTGGGGATATATGCAATCTGTGTATTATTCTTAATTGGATTGCTCTAGTACGATTACATATAGATATTGTTTTTGCATATCTCCAAATGTCCTCCCACATCTCTTCGTCAATAGTAACAGACCATTCTTTCTCCCACACTTGTTTCACCCTCTGTGTGTTGACAGTAGAAAAGGACCTTAAAGCATCATAAAACAGACTTACAGACATTTTCCTTTGTGGAAAAAAAAGCATTCTTCATTCTTTCAATGACAGACATATCAGGGTTACCAATTAAGGTGGTGCTCTTCAGAATATAATTTCTTACTTGTTGGAAGCGGAAAAAGTCCTGCTTTGGGAGTCGATATTTCTTGACTATCTGCTCAAATGACAATAAAATCTTATCAGCAAATACGTCATTTAGTCTGCATATGCCCTTATTAAGCCAAAAGGTAAAGCCAGCATCCAGCAATCCTGGACTAAAATCTGGGTTGTTAAGAATTGGGGTAAGAGCAGAGGTTAGTTTGGACCTTCCCAGGAAGCGTTGAACTGACCTCCATACTTTGAGTGTGTTAAGTGTAATAGGATTATTGCAAGTCTTCTACAGACTTGAAACTTCCGAAAAATAAAAGATCCTGTAACGGGTGTTTTGAAAGAGAAGTCTCAATGTCTAACCAAATAGAGGAGTTATCGTTTGTGATCCAGTCAGAAATATAACATAGGTGGTGGGCACACCACTGATAGAACCTGATATTGGGCAGGTCCAAGCCGCCCATAGAACTTGGCAGCTGCAATATTGCCATCTTAAGTCTTGGCTTACGTTTACTCCATGTAAAGGAGCAATCCATTTACATCCTTTATTATCTTATTGGAGACTAATACTGGGATCATTTGGATTGGGTAAAGTAGTCTTGGTAAAATGTTCATTTTCAAGAGGGATATTCTACCCAACCAAGAAATCGGGAGAGCGTTCCAGATCCTGTCTTATTGTATCAAACAAGGGAACAAAATTGGCTTTGTACATTTGCTGGAATTTAGGAGTTACAAATATACCCAGATACATAAAACCTGGGGGATACCATTTAAAAGAGAAGGGGGAGAAGTATTAGGTACAGAGTGAAGGTTACCAAGTGGCATAGCCTCTGATTTAGTTAAGTTAATCTTGTAGCCCGAGAATTCGCTGAATAATTCAATAATATTAATAAGATATGTAATTGAAGTCTCGGGACTAGAGATGAATTTCAGGACATCATCATCATACAAGCTTATTTTATGGTGAACATCACCAATGAGCAGCCCTTGTATAGCAGGCGTTACCCTGATGGCCTCGGCCAGTGGTTCCATAACGAGTGCAAATAGGAGAGGGGACAAAGGACAGCCCTGTCTGGTACCTCTGTATATAGAGAAGCTATTTGACCTTAGCCCATTAGTAAGGACAGCAGCCTGAGGGTCATCATATAAAACTTTCACCCATTTTATAAAGTTGTCCCCTAGACCAAATTTATTTAGAGCAAAGAATAGGTAAGACCACTCCACACATGCTTTCTCAGCATCTAGGGAGAGCACAAGACCATCCATAGCGCTTTGTTGGTAGGCTTGAATTACATTAAGAAGCCGCCTGACATTGTTTCATGACTTACGGCCCTAAATGAAGCCAGTTTGGTCTCCTTTCACAATTAGTGGCAGTGAGTCCTCTAATCTTGTGGCTAGAATTTTAGAAAGCAATTGTCTATCCACATTCAGAAGGGAAATTGATCTGTACGAGGAACAAGACTCCTTGTGGGACATTTCCCTTTTTGAGAATAAGTGATATGTAGGCTTCTCTCAGCATTTGAGGGAGCTGGTCATTTGAAAATGAGTGGTTAAACATATCACGCAATGGATCGAGGATCAGGCCATGGAACTCTTTATAGAACTCACTACAAAACCCGTCTGGTCCTGGGGCCTTACCATTTTGCAGATTCTTAATTGTGAACATTATCTCTTCCTCGGTAATAGGGGCATTAAGGAGAGACCTCTGTTCTTCGGAGATAGTAGGGAGCTCAATCTTAGAAAATAAGTTCTCCATTAATTTGGGTGCATCATTTGGCAGTTCTGAGGCATAAAGGTTTGCATAAAATTTCTTAAATGAGTCATTTATCAATTTATTTTCATATAAATGATTGCCATCAGAATCAGTAATAGTAGCAATTGACTGAGAGTCAGCTCTCTTTTTAGCTAGGTGTGCCAAGTACTTTCCTGGCTTATCGCCATGTTCATATAGCTTTTGCCTGACAAATCTAATTTTCTTTTCAGCGTCAGG
Source organism: Oncorhynchus tshawytscha (assembly GCF_018296145.1). Taxonomy (NCBI): domain Eukaryota; kingdom Metazoa; phylum Chordata; class Actinopteri; order Salmoniformes; family Salmonidae; genus Oncorhynchus; species Oncorhynchus tshawytscha. Next base: position 40,490,097 of record NC_056437.1, on the reverse strand, counting down.
TGTCCAACATTGATCTAAGGACTGATATTTCCTTAAATTGGGCAGGAGTGGGAGTTATTAATGTAGTCCTTCTCTTTAGTTCCTAATTCACCCTCTAACGTTTTTTGCTTTTCCCGCTTTTTCCATCTCTTAGTGGCTGTGTATGACATAATCAGACCCCTGGCATACGCTTTACAGGTCTCTTAGTGGCTGTGTATGACATAATCAGACCCTGGCGTACGCTTTACATGTTTCCCAAAGGAGTGAGGGGTTATCTGTTGATTGAGAGTTAATAGAGAAAAATGCTTTCAACTCTGTAATAAAATATGATGTGAATGTATGGTTGTATTCAACCTCCAATGTCTTGACCGATTGAATGCCCCGTTGAGTTTTATGTCCAGTTTTATGTGTCAATTATAAATATCACTTATTTATGTTCAGGATCACCTCCGCATGATCAGATATAACTATGCTTCCTATCCTAGCGGATAAAACAGACTGCAACGATGTCCTGGGCATAACAAAGTAATCTATTCTAGTCTGACATCCATGAGGTGCAGAGAAAGAAGTGAACTCTATGTTGGAGGGATGAAAAGTTCTCCAAGCATCAGCATACCCCGGATCATCACAAATAGCTTTAAGTGACTTAGCTTGAGGAGAGAGTGAAGCTATACCGCTGGGAAACTTATCAATAAGGGGGTTCAACAAACAATTATAATCTCCTCCAACCACTGCAGTGTCTGAGTTTAATTCTGAAAAGTCTAGAAATACCTTAGTGAGGAAATCAGGGGGGTGGGCAGGGGGAAAGTAAATATTCATTATGGAAATGTTCTGCCCTTGTAAAGTACCATTAATTATAACAAAGCGACCAAATTTATCTTTCACACAATTCAAGACCTTAAGTGGTAAGTTATTTTTCACAAGAATTGCTACACCTCTACTTCTGGATGTAATTGATGAGAAAAACACTTGACCAAACCTCCCTTGTTGTAATTTCAGGTGGTCCTTATCATCCAAATGAGTTTCTTGCAACAGGGCAATATCAATATTTTCTTTTTTCCAAAAATACAGTACCTTCTTCCTTTTAATGGGGTTATGACTCCCTCTAATGTTCCATGTACATACATGCAGTCTGTTACCTGCCATTGCACTTTGACCATTCAGTATGAATCCTACTGTAAAAGTGGGGTGGTACCTTTTTCCATGTGTTGAACTCTCTTCTATCTCACCCAGCATAAACAAACCATATGAACCCTGAACTCGAACTATACTAAACCCAAAAATTAAACATGTAAAGATCCAAAAGGGGGTTTTCCCACTAGCTAACATGCAGGGGATTTCAACTTTCCAAAGTAGACTCTTAAGTCCGCATTGCCACTCAATAGCCTCATCCTTTATATATATGGAAATGAAAATCAATAGAAGAAGATTGAGGCTCTTCCACCTAAAACCAAGCCTGGGCACCAATATGGATTCACACATATCTCAGCCTGAGCTATAGCGGCAGTTACTTTAGCAAGAAAAATAATAAAGATACGAATATTACTGAACCGGAGCACGTGAGAACTCACCACTGTTTTATGATCAGATTCAAATTCCAAAAAGTTATCCAATGCTGCGGAGGTGCAGCTTAAAGTTATTTACCCGAGAGAGTCAATAAACGCAGCAGCCTCTTCAGGTGTGTAGAGTTTTCTAGGCGATCCGTTTACCATAATCTTCAATGCTAATCAAACGCTTTGCGTCTTCATACAACCGCTGTGGAATAATCATTGAAGAATGAGACCTTTGGACCTTTACGTTGACTATCATCAGAACCGATGTTTCTAGCCGTATCCATGACGCGCTGCTTGTCGGTGAAGTTGTGGAACTTTATAACGACTGGCCGTTAGCTAGCTCCTCCTGCACATCTACAGGGATGGTGGTTTTGGTCGAGTTCTTAGTAGTTCTGTTGGGAATGTTGTCAGAGATTTTTGAGAAATAGCCGTCAAGACTCATTGTAGGATAACTTATTTAGCCAATTCTACCACTTTTTCAAGCTAGGAGATTAATGTAAAAATATAAATTTACGAATGCCATGGGAGCTCGCTGAAATACAGTGTTCTCTCTACGGCACCATTTTGTCCCCCCTTTTCCCTCTTAATGAAGCACTCACGCTCCTGTTGCTGCCAGCTAGGGCGCGGTGCATGGTAACTGGTTAATTTATTGCAACAACCCGGTGGGGATGAGCAATAGATAGGTTGGTGGCTTTGTTGATAGCGCTGGCCAGTGTTAGGGGCTAGTTGTGTATTAACACGCAAGATCTGGGTTTCTCAAACTATGGGTCGGGACCCAAAGTGGGCCCTGGGCGTGTGAGAGAGATATGAGAATACATATATAATAGCACACTATTTATTTTTAATTGGAGGATGATTTGGGTCACAGGATGGTCAATTTCAAATGTTGGTCTATTTTGGGTCTCAAGCTGAAAAACTTTAAGAACCCCTGCACTAGATCACAACATCAGATTAAGGAGATGCAGGGCAGCCAATCCAGGAACATTCTGTTGTGACGACACAGGGGGGCCCTTGTATCTGACAGCATCCTAGGATTTTATCAATTAAATGCCCTTTCAGGTTCTCACATACAGCACATGCCGGTCAATTAAAGAGCAGCCGATTCAAATCCCTTTTATGTGGTTAAAGCCGGCATGAAAGGTTAAATTACAACATTTCTTGTTAACTTTTTATGGAACTTCTGTTTAACCCAGAAATCTCATTGAGGTAAGAAGACCTCTTTCTTAAGGGGGACCTGGCGCACAACTGAAGCTAGGTCCAGAACAGGAGGGTCTCCTTGAGTCATGCGTAGCACATTGAGTGGCAGCAAGCAGCTCTGTGTTTAAGTGCGTCCCCTGCAGAGGTCAACTATCCATGATGGGTGTCCTCACCCCCAAAGCCATGTATGGTCAATGGGCTGAAAAAGGTTGAGAATACGTGGTTCTGAGCCCAATTTGCAGCTGAACACAGCTGTCTCTACATTTGAGAGAAAAAGTACTCGTCATTACAGGAGACAATGGTATAATGGCGATAGTCATTCTCCTCCAAAACACATCCCCTAATAATACTCTCCACACAGTCTCTGTAACACAGGCTCTCTGAAATCGATGTGACACGCTAGCCCCCTAGTCATTGCTATATATATCTGGATGGGGAGTGAGTGAGCGAGCCATCGAGGCAATGATTGGGCGCTCAGGCACTCTGCACTCGCCCACCGGAGTTGTCAGCCTAGTTCTGGACTCCCGTTTTTCAAGGACAAGGCGCCTGGTAAACAGCTTCTTATGCCGCTGCCAGTGGAGCCGACAGGAGTGGCTGCCTCCCTCCCTCCCCTCTGCTCTCCTCCTTCCCCCTCTTCTCTGACGCGGTGTGTAGTCTTCCCTACCCACTGCCAGGAGGCCATGTCATGGTGGCCATGTTATGTCATGAATTATTTAACAAGCAAAAAAAAGGAGAGAAAAAATGGAACTTGGCTAACAAGCAAATCCCCTCCTACAGTACTCGGGGAATACTGATGGTAATGGTGATCTGTATTCAGGGGATGAGTGTCTATACATATTCATGAGGACAGACGTGTCATGCAGCACTGTGGGATTGGAGATGCAGCACCGTGGGATTGAAAATCAGGTAAATGAGTGGTGTCCTTATTGTTTGTTTACTGACATTGCTACATGGTTCAAACATACATGTGACCGACTAACTCAATTCTGTCTTATGTAGCAAAATTTTAAATTGTGCTTTTAACATTGGACAAAAGTAGACTCCGAGCTAGAAAATGGTATATCATACACTACAGTTGAAGAACACTGGGAAAGTAATTCTGCTTTGAAAGTTGATAAACTTCTAAACCCACTTTTGAGAAAATGGCACTTTAATATTTTGGTACACCTACTGGAGATCTTTGTCTACACCTATTCAGTATCGTTCACACCCTCTTAAGCCTTAGCCCCACCCATCTCTGTAAGGATTCACTTGAGGCCATGTGCTAAACAGAGTGAGTACAGTAGTGTACTGAACAACCAAAGATTAAGACTAAAGGCTGGTTTATACTACATCTCTCTACATGTCTGTAGACAGTTGTCGCTGGGACATCATGAACATTCTATTGTCGTCCAACGTCGTAATTGTTGTTATGAAAATGTATAAACACAAAAAGGACAGGCTCCATAACTTCAGCAGCCTGGTGGTCCACAATAGCGTAACTGGTGTATTTTAACACTAATAAACACTCATCCGTTTAACAAATAATTTAGTATAAGTCAATCTAGCAAACCAGGCAACTAAAAGGAACTTTCTAAACAATGTTTTGGTTCATTTCCAGCTTGTTTGTTAGCTGCCTAGCCAGTTCAGATAATGACCATTTTCATAGCTTTAGCAACAAACAAATAAATATTATTACAGGAAAAGAAACACAACAATTATTATTTACAATTTAATGGGGAGCTAATTACATAAAATAGCTTATGGTTGTGAGTTTGGCGAAATAATAAAAAGCAGGGCATTCTACCGGATATAAAAAAATAAAAAACTTGGATACGGTCTTGTTGGCCTGATTTGACTGGTGCAGGTCATGTTGTTCTTCACATTACCGTCTCTGGTAAACACACTACAGCAAATCAAATCAAAGTGTATTTGTCACATGCACAGCATACAAAAGGTGTAAACAGTACAGTGAAATGGTTACTTGCATATTGGAGTGTTTGATTCATTTTCAGAGTCAGAATGGCATGATCATCCTCCAGAAAGTAAAGGGCATTAGCAACACTATAGCAGTTCTTTGTGATGTCTTTCAAAAAAGCTGTGTTAGAAAGGATTACCTACACATACTGTGCCGTTCATGTTATAGACAGGGGCATGCTACATGGCAGACCAATCCAAACTCATCTCTCGGCATGTCCAGCCCACCCATTATCTCAGTCAATCATTGCTGGCAGGAAGGTCCCTGTCGTTTTCTGTGACTAAACCAACTTGGCTCGTAATTTAACAATTCTATTTGTATTTACAAATGACATACATGTTTGTTATAAAAACCAATTAAAGTTCACATGTTTCAGAAGGTATTTCTGACCAAAAAAACTAATTTTGATAAAATAATAAACACGTTTACATTCAAATGCCTCTCCTGTGAAGTAGTGACGTGACACATATGCCTAGTTTCCTGGAACGACTCACATAGTGTTTTTAGTCCATATAGCTACCTCTCTCAAATGTATTTTCATACAAAGCCTGTTGACTGGCCTTGTCTAGAAGTTATTACTGTCTCCCTGTATAGTTTTACATAGGAAATATGGTACATCACTATGCACTGCGTGTCCAGGAGTATGTTGCTTTGAAGCAATGCCACTTTCATCTGAACCTGCAGTAGGAAGACTCTGAGGAAAGCGAGGGTTAGAATGTGTCTCATGCTTGTTACACTGTATCATCTTTGATATGTAGCTACACCAGAATGATAAATTTGTTTATCTCTTCAGCCGACGGCAACCATGTGCCTCATATTCCTGACCTATTGTACAGTATATCCTTAACATAAAAAGGTAATGCATTTTTTATGTTCTGCAATATCCTAATGTAGTCTGTATCGGTAACCTCCTCCATAAAGGTCACTGAATCATATCACACGACCTTGTGTCCCGAGAGCACAAATGCCCCATGATCCTAGGCAACAGAACAGGTGCCGTTCACTGCATTCATATAGACATGACACTCACAAACTTATGTGAACAAAACTCTCACAGGTTATAACCCTAGTGGTTAGATTGTTGGGCCAGTAACCTGACAAGGTTGACAAGGTAAAAATCTGTCGTTCTGCCCCTGAATAAGGCAGTTAACCCATTGTTCCTAGGCCGTCATTGTAAATGAGAATTTGTTCTTAACTGACTTGCCTAGTTAAATAAAGGTTAAAAAGAAGAAGAAAAATTTGCAGAGAGCAGACTCAAAATAAAAGGTGCTTCTATTATTTCCATACATTTCCTTCTACTGGCTTTTGACACGCTTTTTTGTGAACGGAATAAAAAAGTTAATGTAGTTGCCTTTCCCTATTTGATATTCATGAACCTAAGAGTGACATTTGCAGTGCACTCAATTTAAAGAGCTTTCATAGGCTGTTGTAGCCCTCCTGTAATGACAATGGAGCGTGTCAAAGTACGGAGCCGTGTGTGAGGTACTCTGCCGACATGGGTGGTGACACGATATTGACTCCAAGTTGAGCAGGTCGAGATAAGTGACAGGGAGCCTTTGTCAATACATGCCCGGTGACAAGGACACAATTTTCCCTTTACAAGAGTTGTTGTCATCTGTCATGATGCTGTCTATAGGGGCATTTGCTAGCACAGTGTACAGTGGTGCTATCAAAATACTGAAGCTCCTTCCATTTTTAACAGGCATTCAGAGAATATACATTTGTGTTTGTACCATAATGTAGAACATGATATCAACTATATGCTAATAGAATACTGTCTGTTGCTGTAGAAAATATATAATGCTATCAACCCCGATTCCAAAAAATATTAACTCTAGCAGGAAGTGCAGCATCTGTGAGCATTGCACTCTTAATTAATCCTCCATCTGTAATAGACTGAAACATCCATTATGTTCATGATATATGCCTCTCCAGATATGAAACATTCCCGTTTTCTGAATTACTGTTATTACTTCTCCATTAGCCACAATTAGTTACTGACGGCACAACTAGTAATGTATTCACTTCATCGTTTTTTGCCTTTTGATATCTGAATTTGTGCGGGAGGGGGGGGGGGTGAAGCTAGATTTAGAGTAATTGCCCCAGGTGAGGAGTGATTATTATATTCTATCAAGTTCATCAGACTGTGCCAAAGTTTTGAACAGGCAGCTTTTACTATCAGCGCTATGTTCCGCAGTGGTCTCTTTATGTTGTGTAGTTGGGCTTCTCATGTTCTGCGGATGGGGAACATTTTAGTCAGTCACGGCACATTAAAATCATGCTTGAACATGGTGGAAATCAGATTGGACATGAAAGAAACAGGCTTGAGTCGTGAATGATTCATTCAAATTAGTTTCATAGCATTACAATTTACAGAACGTATCAGCCTTTGTCTTTGACAGCAAAGAGATTTATCGAGTACAATATAATCACAAAAAGATATCGAAATGCTGTGGTGTTGGCTTGCTTATATCTATCATATATATAATATACACTGCTCAAAAAAACTAAAGGGAACACTAAAATAACACATCCTAGATCTGAATGAATGAAATATTCTTATTAAATACTTTTTGCTTTACATGGTTGAATGTGCTGACAACAAAATCACACAAAAATTATCAATGGAAATCAAATGTATGAACCCATAGGGGTCTGGATTTGGAGTCACACTCAAATTTAAAGTGGAAAACCACAATACAGGCTGATCCAACTTTGATGTAATGTCCTTAAAACAAGTCAAAATTAGGCTCAGTAGTGTGTGTGGCATCCACGTGCCTGTATGACCTCCCTACAACGCCTGGGCATGCTCCTGATGAGGTGGCGGATGGTCTCCTGAGGGATCTCCTCCCAGACCTGAACTAAAGCATCCGCCAACTCCTGGACAGTCTGTTGTGCAACGTGGCGTTGGTGGATGGAGCGAGACATGATGTCCCAGATGTGCTCAATTGGTTTCAGGTCTGGGGAACGGGTGGGTAAGTCCATAGCATCAATGCCTTCCTCTTGCAGGAACTGCTGACACACTCCAGCCACATGAGGTCTAGCATTGTCTTGCATTAGGAGGAACCCAGGGCCAACCGCACCAGCATATGGTCTCACAAGGGGTCTGAGGATCTCATCTCGGTACCTAATGGCAGTCAGGCTACCTCTGGCGAGCACATGGAGGGCTGTGCGGCCCCCCCAAAGAAATGCCACCCCACACCATGACTGACCCACCGCCAAACCGGTCATGCTGGAGGATGTTGCAGGCAGCAGAACGTTCTCCACGGCGTCTCCAGACTGTCACGTCTGTCACATGTGCTCAGTGTGAACCTGCTTTCATCTGTGAAGAGCACAGGGCGCCAGTGGCGAATTTGCCAATCTTGGTGTTCTCTGGCAAATGCCAAACGTCCTGCACGGTGTTGGGCTGTAAGCACAACCCCCACCTGTGGACATCGGGCCCTCATACCACCCTAATTGAGTCTGTTTTTGACCGTTTGAGCAGACACATGCCCATTCGTGGCCTGCTGGAGGTCATTTTGCAGGGCTCTGGCAGTGCTCCTCCTGCTCCTCCTTGCACAATGGCGGAGGTAGTGGTCCTGCTGCTGGGTTGTTGCCCTCCTACGGCCTCCTCCACGTCTCCTGATGTACTGGCCTGTCTCCTCCAGCGCCTCCATGCTCTGGACACTACGCTGACAGACACAGCAAACCTTCTTGCCACAGCTCACATTGATGTGCCATCCTGGATGAGCTGCACTACCTGAGCCACTTGTGTGGGTTGTAGACTTCGTCTCATGCTACCACTAGAGTGAAAGCACTGCCAGCATTCAAAAGTGACCAAAACATCAGCCAGGAAGCATAGGAACTGAGAAGTGTTCTGGTCACCACCTGCAGAACCACTCCTTTATTGGGGGTGTCTTGCTAATTGCCTATAATTTCCACCTGTTGTCTATTCCATTTGCACAACAGCATGTGAAATTTATTGTCAATCAGTGTTGCTTCCTAAGTGGACAGTTTGATTTCACAGAAGTGTGATTGACTTGGAGTTACATTGTGTTGTTTAAGTGTTCCCTTAATTTTTTTGAGCAGTGTATATGTATGTGTGTGTATATATATATATATATATATATATATATATATACATATGTATGTGTATGTGTGATTATTCTTGAACTAGCATGTATTTATACATATGCAATTTTTATTGGTATAAACAGGCCCCCAAACTGTCTTGAGTCTGAACCAGCGATGGATGGTGTCACACAGGAGGAGTGAATAGCAACAAGAAATCCAATTGGAATCAAATGTCTCTCAATAACAAAAGTCTGTTGATTGAATGCGACGGGGCAGGCAGGCTCTCTCCGACTCACCAGGTGACTTGCAGATGGGCGTGCGCTGCCGTTTCCACGCATGACAAGACAAACCCATCTATTCCCTGTCTGGCCTCCACCCTGATGTGTCATCGAGCTGTAGGGGAGACCGCGGGCAATTGTTACAGGGGGTAATTGTAACACCTTAAATTTCTCCAAACAGGAACAATATAGAGTGATAATCATTAAGTACATTTAGGTTATCGCCCTGCTTGAACAGTTTCAGACAAATATCTCACAATTTTTAGGGGTGAAAGTCGTTTTTTTTCACTGGATATATTTTTCTTATACTGTCCTGACCATTTATGTCCAAGAATTCAAACCAGCATAATTTTCATTACTAATATGTTGGCTAAACATTTACATGATTGACATTGGTCACTATTGTTGTTTTTTGATTGGCACATGAGATTTTGTCATGGCTGCTGGTTTTGGGGGAAATTTTAACACAATGTTAAAATTACCCTGAACCAAGTAGCCAAATTATGAAAAAGAGATTTTAACATAAATAAATTACAAGAAAATACACTTTCAACTTTAAATAGTCTTCAAGTCCTGTGTAGAAAAAGTTGTAAAAATATATAATCTGGGCATCGTCAGACTTTTCAAGATATTATGAAAGGAACCAAATGGACATGCACAAACAAGTGTTAGTGTAAAAATTGGTTACTTATTTGTATATTTCTTACGAAATCAGTACATATGTCTCAAATCAAATTTTATTGGTCACATAGACATGGTTAGCAGATGTTAATACGAGTGTAGCGAAAAGCTTGTGCTTCTAGTTCCGACCGTGCAGTAATATTGAACAAGTAATCTAACATTTTCACAACAACTACCTTATACACACAAGTGAAAAGGAATGAATAATAATATGTACATATAAATATACGGATGAGCGACGGCCGTGCGGCATAGGCAAAATGCAGTAGATGGTATAGAGTACAGTATATACGTATGAGATGAGTAATGTAGGGTATATAAACATAAAATTGGCATTGTTTAAAGTGGCTAGTGATACATGTATTACATAAAGATGGCAAGATGCAGTAGATGGTATAGAGTACAGTATATACATATGAGATGAGTAATGTAGGGTATGTAAACATTATATTAAGTAGCATTGTTCAAAGTGGCTAGTGATACGTTTTTTACAACAATTTTTCTATTATTAAAGTGGCTGGAGTTGAGTCAGTATGTTGGCAGCAGCCACTCAATGTTAGTGATGGCTGTTTTAACAGTCTGATGGCCTTGAGATAGAAGCTGTTTTTAAGTCTCTCAGTCCCACCTTTGATGCACCTGTACTGATCTCGCCTTCTGGATAGCGGGGTGAACAGGCAGTGGCTCGGGTGGTTCTTGTCCTTCATGATCTTTTTGGCCTTCCTGTGACATCGGATGGTGTAGGTGTCCTGGAGGGCAGGTAGTTTGCCGCCGGTGATGCGTTGTGCAGACCTCACTACCCTCTGGAGAGCCTTACGGTTGTGAGCGGAACAGTTGCCGTACCAGGCGGCGATACAGCCCGATAGGATGCTCTCAATTGTGCATCTGTAAAAGTTTGAGTGTTTTCGGTAACATGCCAAATTTCTTCAGCCTCCGGAGGTTGAAGAGGCGCTGTCTGTGAGGGTGGACCATTTCAGTTTGTCCGTGATGTGTATGCTGAGGATCTTAAAACTTTCCACCTTCTCCACTAGTGTCCCGTCGATGTGGATAGGGGGTGCTTCCTCTGCTGTTTCCTGAAGTCCACAATCATCTCCTTTGTTTTGTTGATGTTGATTGTGAGGTTATTTTCCTGTCACCACACTCAGAGGGCCCTCACCTCCTCCCTGTAGGCCATCTCGTCGTTGTTGGTAATCAAGCCTACCACCGTAGTGTCGTCTGCAAACTTGATGATTGAGTTGGAGGTGTGCATAGCCACGCAGTCATGGGTCAACAGGGGGTATAGGAGCACGCACCCTTGTGAGCACGCATCCTTGTGGGGCCCCAGTGTTAAGGATCAGCAAGGTGGAGATGTTGTTTTCTACCCTCAACACCTGGGGGTGGCCCGTCAGAAAGTCCAGGACCCAGTTGCACAGAGCGGGGTCGAGAACCCAGGGACTCGAGCTTAATGACGAGTTTGGAGGGTACTATGGTGTTAAATGCTGAGCTGTAATCGATGAACAGCATTCTCACATAGATATTCCTCTTGTCCAGATGGGTTAGGGCAGTGTGCAGTGGGATTGGATTGCGTCGTCTGTGAATCTATTGGGGCATTAAGCAAATTGGAGTGGTCTCCAACTCGTCTCTTGACTAGTCTCTTAACTTAAAGCACTTCATGATGACGGAAGGGAGTGCTACTGTGTGATAGTCATTTAGCTCAGTTACCTTAGCTTTCTTGGGAAGAGGAACAATGGTGGCCCTCTTGAAGCATGTGGGAACAACAGACTGGAATAGGATTGATTGAATATGTCCGTAAACACATGCGCATACATGCGTCTGCGCATGCTCGCGGCTGGGGATGCCGTCTAGGCCTGCAGCCTTGCGAGGGTTAACACATTTAAATGTTTTACTCACGTTGGCCGCGGTGAAGGAGAGCCCGCAGGTTTTGGTAGCGGGCCGAGTCAGTGGCACTGTATTGGCCTCAAAGCGCACAAAGAAGTTTTTGAATTTGTCTGGGAGCATGACGTCCGTGTCCGCGACGGGGCTGGTTTTTTTTGTGTAATCCGTGATTGACTGTAGACCCTGCCACACATGTCCCGTGTCTGAGCCGTTGAATTGTGACTCACAGACAGCGCCGTCTTCATCGACCTTGCCAAGGCTTTCGACTCTGTCAATCACCATATTCTTATCGGCAGACTCAGTAGCCTCGGTTTTTCGGATGACTGCCTTGCCTGGTTCACCAATTACTTTGCAGACAGAGTTCAGTGTGTCAAATCGGAGGGCATGCTGTCCGGTCCTCTGGCAGTCTCTATGGGGGTGCCACAGGGTTCAATCCTCGGGCCGACTCTTTTCTCTGTATATATCAATGATGTTGCTCTTGCTGCGGGCGATTCCCTGATCCACCTCTACGCAGACGACACCATTCTATATACTTCCGGCCCGTCCTTGGACACTGTTCTATCTAACCTCCAAACGAGCTTCAATGCCATACAACACTCCTTCCGGGGCCTCCAACTGCTCTTAAACGCTAGTAAAACCAAATGCATGCTTTTCAACCGTTCGCTGCCTGCACCCGCACGCCTGACCAGCATCACCACCCTGGATGGTTCCGACCTTGAATATGTGGACATCTATAAGTACCTAGGTGTCTGGCTAGACTGTAAACTCTCCTTCCAGACTCATATCAAACATCTCCAATCGAAAATCAAATCAAGAATCGGCTTTCTATTCCGCAACAAAGCCTCCTTCACTCACGCCGCCAAACTTACCCTAGTAAAACTGACTATCCTACCGATCCTCGACTTTGGCGATGTCATCTACAAAATTGCTTCCAACACTCTACTCAGCAAACTGGATGCAGTTTATCACAGTGCCATCCGTTTTGTCACTAAAGCACCTTATACCACCCACCACTGTGACTTGTATGCTCTAGTCGGCTGGCCCTCGCTACATATTCGTCGCCAGACCCACTGGCTCCAGGTCATCTACAAGTCCCTGCTAGGTAAAGCTCCACCTTATCTCAGTTCACTGGTCACGATGGCAACACCCATCCGTAGCATGCGCTCCAGCAGGTGTATCTCACTGATCATCCCTAAAGCCAACACCTCATTTGGCCGCCTTTCGTTCCAGTTCTCTGCTGCCTGTGACTGGAACGAATTGCAAAAATCGCTGAAGTTGGAGACTTTTATCTCCTTCACCAACTTCAAACATCTGCTGTCTGAGCAGTTAACCGATCGCTGCAGCTGTACATAGTCTATCGGTAAATAGCCCACCCATTTTTACCTACCTCATCCCCATACTGTTTTTATTTATTTACTTTTCTGCTCTTTTGCACACCAATATCTCTACCTGTACATGATCATCTGATCATTTATCACTCCAGTGTTATTAATCTGCAAAATTGTAATTATTCGCCTACCTCCTCATGCCTTTTGCACACAATGTATATAGACTCCCCTTTTTTTCTACTGTGTTATTGACTTGTTAATTGTTTACTCCATGTGTAACTCTGTGTTGTCTGTTCACACTGCTATGCTTTATCTTGGCCAGGTCGCAGTTGCAAATGAGAACTTGTTCTCAACTAGCCTACCTGGTTAAATAAAGGTGAAATAAATTTTAAAATATACTTTGTCTCTATACTGACGCTTAGCTTGTTGGATTGCCTTGCGGAGGGAATAGCTACACTGTTTGTATTCAGTCATGTTTCCGGTCGCCTTGCCATGATTAAAAGCAGTGGTTCGGGCTTTCAGTTTTGCGCGAATGCTGCCATTAATCCACGGTTTCTGGTTGGGGAAGGTTTTAATAGTAACCGTGGGTACATCACCACCGATGCACTTGCTAATAAACTCTCTCACCGAATCAGCGTATACATCAATGTTGTTGTCTGAGGCTATCCGGAACATATCCCAATCCACATGATCAAAGCAATCTTGAAGTGTGGAATCCGATTGGTCGGAACAACGTTGAGCAGACCTGAGCATGGGCATTTCCTGTTGTAGTTTCTGTCACTAGGCTGGAAGCAACAAAATGAAGTCGTGGTCAGATTTGCCTAAATGAGGGTGAGGGAGGGCTTTGAATGCATCACGGAAGTTAGAGTAGCAATGATCCAGAATGCTGTCTATGATAATTACAGTGCCTTGCAAAAGTAATTATCCGCCTTGCCGTTTTTCCTACTTTGTTGCATTACAACCTGTAATTTTAAATAGATTTTTATTTGGATTTCATGTAATAGACATACACAAAATAGTCCAAATTGGTGAAATGAAAAAAATTACTTACTTAAAAATTACTAAAAAACAGAAAAGTGGTGCGTGTATACTGTATGTATTCACCCTTTGCTATGAAGCCCCTAAATAAGATCTGGTGCAACCAATTACCTTCAGAAGTCACATAATTAGTTAAATAAAGTCCACCTGTGTGCAATCTAAGTGTCACTTGATCTGTCACATGATCTCAGTATATATACACCTGTGCTGAAAGGCCCCAGAGTCTGCAACACCACTAAGCAAGGGGCACCACCAAGCAACCGGCACCATGAGGACCAAGGAGCTCTCCAAACAGGTCAGGGACAAAGTTGTGGAGAAGTATAGATCAGGGTTGGGTTATAAAAAAATATCAGAAACTTGGAACATCCCACAGGGCACCATTGAATCCATTATTAAAAAATAGAAAGGATATGGCACCACAACAAACCTGCCAAGAGAGGGCCGCCCACCAAAACTCACAGACCAGTCAAGGAGGACATTAATCAGAGAGGCAACAAAGAGACCAAAGATAACCCTAAAGGAGCATGGTGGTGGCAGCATCATGCTGTGTTTTTCATCGGCAGGGACTGGGAAACTGGTAAGATTTGAAGGAATGAATGACGGCGCTAAATACAGGGAAATTCTTGAGGGAAACCTGTTTGTCGTCAAGAGATTTCAGAATGGGACAGAGGTTCACCTTCCAGCAGGACAATGACACTAAGCATACTGCTAAAGCAACACTCGAGTGGTTTAAGGGGAAACATTTAAATGTCTTGGAATGGCCTAGTCAAAGCACAGGCCTCAATCCAATTGAGAATCTGTGGTATGACTTAAAGATTGCTGTACACCAGCGGAACCCATCCAACTTGAAGGAGCTGGAGCAGTTTTGCCTTGAAGAATGAGCAAACATCCCAGTAGCTAGATGTGCCAAGCTTATAGAGACATATCCCAAAATACTTGCAGCTGTAATTTCTGCAAAAGGTGGCTCTACAAAGTATTGACTTTGGGCAGGGTGAATAGTTATGCACGCTCAAGTTTATTTGTCTTATTTCTTGTTTGTTTCACAAGAAAAAATATTTTGCATCTTCAAAGTGGTTGGCTTTGTGGTTGGTAATCAAATGATATAAAGCCCCCAAAAATCTATTTTAATTCCAGGGTGTAAGGCAACAAAAGAGGATAAATGCCAAGGGGGTGTATACTTTCGCAAGCCACTGAGATAAACTTGAATGTTTTTTTCAGTTTATGGTTTATTTTGTAGGTGTTATATTTGACCCCAGCTACTGTTATAATTGCCCCTGGCACAGGGGCAAATGTAACGTCAAGACTGTTTTGATTCATATCAATATTGTGATCAAACAGTCTTATGTAAAGACCTATAAATGGTATGAATGATGAGGTATATATATTTTTCTTATAAAAAAAATTTAATGGCCTAGTGCAAGTGGTCTCTGAGCAATCAAGTAATGCCAGTCATACACTACCCGATTTCACCACGAGTTTGCTGTCCCAGATTAATTTTCATGATCGGGGTGAAATCCTTATAATTTGTGCCAGGATTAGTACGTCAGGCTCGCGTTGTTTGAGCGGGTCAAGGCCGTACCAGTGATGGTTGTTCCGTTCTCCAGACCCCTGTCGAATGTACCAATAATTCTCTGACAGGTCAGAAATGTTGGTTGTGCATCTTGTAGGATGAGCAGTGCTATGATGTGATTTGGCAAGGACTACTGCCAATAGCTAATGAGCACTCATCATGTGAGACCAAAACAAAGATGGCTAAGAGAAAAGCTACAACAACATGCACTGTGTGGACCAGGTGATGGAAGACAGATTGGTGAATAACATTGTGAGGAGAATAGAGTCATTTGTCTTTGTCTGAGACGGCGGGACAGGATGTAAGGGAGACCGGGGGCAATTGTTACACTTTTTGTCACCCGAGAAACACAGGGCAGGATCAACTAGGGAATCATCGCCTAATGTGAGCACCCCACGTCCTGGGGTTGAGGATGGACGGAATTAAAGAATGGCGACAAAGAAATCGGGAAATGTGAGCACGTCCAAGTTGTTACTATTTTAGAATCGTGTAGTGTATGCCCTAAAAGACAAAAACTGTTACAATTGCCCCCAGTCTTCCCTACATCCTGTCCCTGAGGTCAGGAGGATGCCCGCCATCTCAGAAAAAGACAGATGACTCAGTGAGGAAGATAATGTTATCGTGTATGTTTAATCTAGACTTCTAATCTCACTTTTGTTTTTTGGTTTAACGTACCCCAAATATTATGGAAAGATTGGGTATGACAGATAAAAAGACTTTGACAATGAGCTATGTTGTTGTTACTTTGATCAAATACTGAAGTAACTTTATAGTTGTAAATACACTGTTTTAGCCATCTAATGTTCCCTCATAAATGTACAGGCCCCAAGAATATCTATAGTACAGTATACTCTAATCCGAGCCTTAAGGTCGGAAGAACTGCTGTCTTTTATTTTCTAAATGTGTAACGATTTTCGTTGGTGGAAGGAGAAGAGGACCAAAGTGCAGCGTGGTACGTATTCCTAATGATTTTTATATAGATGAATACTGGAACAAAAACAACAAACCGACAAATGAACAGTTCTGCAAGGTGCAACAAAAACACTAAACAGAAAATAACTACCCACAAATCATAGTGGGAAAATGTCCACCCCAACTCACGCCCTGACCAAACTTAAACAGAGACATAAATAAGGAACTAAGGTCAGGACGTGACATAATGGTTATTTCATGGACCTGGAGGCACAGATTTGAGAGGGGGATCTCTACACGATACAAGACACATGGCAGCCCACAACTGACCTCGTTAAATGCAAAAGTTGGTGCTTGGCTGTTACACTAATCCACCCCAAATAATTACTCCCACTCCAATGTAGATTCTATCTGCAAAAGAGGATTGTGCAGATGGGGAGTAGAGCACTGCACGGGCATCAATTTTAAGCCCGAGCACCACACATGCCCGTGATGTTCAGGCCCTACCAGGGCCCGATTTGCCTCTGACAGATTTAAGGCCTGAAACCTGAAATAAGAAATAACTTCCTCTGTTAGTAAATCCATTAGCTGCTCCTCTGTCTGTCACTTGCTCCCTTTGTGCAGATCGCTCTGTTCATGACGGCTCTGAGAGTATCCGTTAGTAAATCCATTAGCTGCTCCTCTGTCTGTCACTCGCTCCCTTTGCGCAGATCGCTCTACTCATGGCTGCTCTGAGAGTATCCATAGCAACAGCTCCGCTTGGGCTGCTCTGCTCAATGAAGATACATGAGAGAGCAGTTAGTTGATATTAGCTACTTTTCATCACTAAACTCAATGAAAATTATTTTCTGTGAAATAATCTCGTCTTCTATTTGACAAGGTTGAAGCACTTCTACACCATGTTATGAATCTTAGTCAGATATGACTGTACTGTGCAGCAGAGCACAAGGAAATGGCACAGCCTTAAAATGTTAGTGATCAATTTAGTGATACCTGAGCCCTGCCCGTACCCTAGTTAATGATGAAAAAAAACAGGCTGGCCCTAACCCAATGTATAATGTCGGGTAGTAGAGCTCTAGTGGGAAGGTAGCCTATTCTATAAATGCACTTTCAAATTTAGACTTATTCATTTGAAGAAAGGGGGGGCTCCAAGCATGTTGATAGATCTAGGAATTATGTGCGATGTAGATCTAGGAATTATTATTAGCATAGTAATGATTAGTGATTTATCCATCGAGCTTTTACCCCTCTCTTGTGTGTGTTAGCAAGGACTGTACACTTGAAGACAGACAGTCAGGGAGAAAACATTACATTAATAACAATACATGGATGTGTCTCAGCAACAAGTCAATGAAAGATGTTATCTTTGCTAATCAAGTTGACATGGCTTGCCACCGTCATGAAACTGTGCCAGGCAATCGGAGTCAGAGCAGCTCTACATGACTTAACAGGCTATTGCACACCTTACTACTGTGTTAGTGGAGCTAATTTAGTCCCCTAAACTACTGTAGTACTATTGAAGGCTATAATGTTCATACTAGTGCAAACCCATTACTGCAGGTTGCTGCGGAATGAATGGCTAATAGACGGGTTGCCTGACAACATCACAAAAATGATGCACCCTCATCGATGGGACAGAAGGCTGTGTGGTGTTATGATTCTGAATGGTCAGATAGCTAGCAACAATGACAAGAAGCTGCAATATGGGAATCGTAGGTGATTTGTTTTATCTTGTTCTTAATTTCTTGTTCTGACTGATGTCACGTTTACGCCAATATGGCAAAAAAAAATGCTAGCTAGCTAATCAACAACAGTAACAATGTATTTGAGAGACAACACATGCTCATTTGGTTTTTCAATAAACATTTGGATACAAAATATAGTTTACATGTTGTTAACAATCTAAGCGAACCATGTCTGTTTTCCCCCAAAATTGCACATGCATCAGTTTTGTTGCTTAACAACCAACCCATCTGTAGTCTCTCTTTCTCTTTCTCATATTGCAGTTTCCAGGAAAGGTGATACTCAATAGTGATGTTGGATTATGATTTAGGCCAATACCTTACTTTTAGTCATATTAGTGAGTAACTGTTGTTTCTGCTTCACTGTGCTTTGGAAAAGGCTATTGGTAGATATGCTATAGTGTTAATATGTTTGGCTTATCCCTCCCATTACTGTAATTATCAAAAATTATGTATTTTCATTTGTGCCTTGGTCTCCTGGTCGGCAGTAATGTGTTCATCTGATTTTAAATTGTTTTGCCCTGAATGTGCCCGAAATTACACCACAGCAATATTCTGATTCTCCTGATGAAAATCAAAAGGAGCAACCGATGGGGGTTCAGCCTTGGCTAGTACAGCGAGGATCCATTTTGATTTTCTTTTGCCACTCGCTTTAAAATAAGCTTGGACAATCTCATTCATAAAGCAGTTTGAGGAGGAGTAGCACAAATCGTTGTTCCTAATGTTAGTATAGTGCCAGCTTAGCATTTAGGAGGCCCAATACTACCTGCCTAAGGAAACCCCTCGATTAAAATCATTCAACTTCTCAAATTAGCTACCATTGGCAACTTGTCATTTGGTTCTTGTGTAGCCAGAAACAATGTTGTTATATCCAAACAATTTAATGTTGATGTATTTTTTTTCTAATTTGCATTACTTCCTCAGAGACCATAGTCTGGACACAGCCCACATTCTCCTCTTGATCATTTTTTTTTAACCAGTTCCAGGAACATCTAGAATGTGCTCCTCAGGACAGCAGTAGTTTTTTAGCGGGCCTTAGTGGGTCCCTTAAGAAAACATGGCACACACCTACAGCGTCATCTCTCTCTCAGCACACCATTACGCCATCACAACGTCACACCGGGCTCTGGGGTGATTTAATGACATGGAGAGCTGCCAAAAACGCCAGCTCCCCACATCCACAAGCGCTGATTGATGACACGGGGGCCTGGCTGGCGGAAGCAATCATTTTTAGGAATGGTCCTACAAATCACAGCGGAGGAGGAGCAACTCACTAGGAGACCGGCCATCGAAGAAGCACCGCCACAAATCTTTCACCAAAAAGAAAATAAGAAATCTAGATAGTCACTCGGTGGCATTTAACTGCTCTCTTAATTCATTCCTGCCCTGCCCCCAAAAATACCATCAGAGCTCACTAGGTACTGGAAGTCTTGGAAACCCCATGAATTACCCTGGCATGTATTCATTTAGGTTGTAAATGTCACCGGGGTGTAATTGTATGACACCTGGGTGACTCATAATACAACGAGGGTGGAAGATCTGTTGTTTGGTTAATGTTGTTATGAGGTAGTGTCTCCTGACAGGCACAAAGTGCTTTTGTTTTGACTCATCCTCTAGTCTGTGGCATCGTGTGCAGACGAGAGTGTCACAGCAGTCAAATCTGTCACTCTTTATCCATGTCAATCACGAGTGATGCTGCCACATAGCCACATCTAGGCTAATGCTCATACACATTCAAAACAAACTCTCAATGCCATAGATGTCCTTTACATGGAGATTTGGCTGAATGCATCTGATAAACATCAACACAGCTGCATCACGTTGCACCAAAACACCAGATCTCACCTTTGCGTAAAGCGTACCCATCGGAAATCCTTTGTTTCCGATCAACAACCCCCCTTCTCAACCTGATTTGAAAAAGTATTAAAAAGTACGAAATGCACTCACTACTGTAAGTCACTCTGGCTAAATGACTAAAATGTAATGTAAATGGCTGAGTATCCATTATTATCCATTGTCGCTGAATTCCAAATGTTCTGGTTAATTACACAGCACAAAGCACGGACACATCTCTTCAAGTCTGGGTTCTCTTGATTTTTCTTGTACTTGTTTTCTTGATTTCCAGCTTTTTACTAACTGAATGCATGTCAAAGCAGGGGCATGTCTTACAGTTGCTGCTGTCTTACAGTAGTTAGCTTGATTACTGGCTTTTTATGAGTATGCAAATGTTCTCTTGCATCTAGGCGCAACAGTGAAAGACATAGACGGGAGACGGATTAAGATGGTTTCTCACAGCTGAGGGATAACCAAGTTGCAGCTGTTTGTGCGTGATATTGACAATGTCTCTGCCGCTAAAGAATATATTTTCTCTAAGGGGATTGGTATCATAGACCAGCACAGCGATAGGCCTCCAGTATCATTCAATAAGAGACAAGTTCCTATTTTCTTGGCCAGCCTTCTGAAAGACACATTGACTGTGTAAGAAATACTAACTCAACAGCCAAGTGTTCCTTGGGACTAAAGTATCTCTGTTTGGTCTTAACGTACAAAGACCTTGTGCTATAAGTTCATGGTCAGTGTGTGAGGATTGAGAAGGGAAATTGTAATGAGCCAAAGAGCTTTGTGATATCTCAATCAACCAGGATGTGTTCCCATCAGATTTGCTGCGAGCCATTCCACACACATTGGTTATGGGTTCTCCATAACATTCTTCGCCTTCATTATTCTCGCAGTGCTATGTCCATAGAGGGATTAATTGGAATGCACCCACGCTCTTAAGTCAAGTCTGTATGTGAGCGATATAGAACATCTTGCCGAAGCGTCTTTGGTATCTTTTGAAGAATGGTGTGAGAAAAAATGTTGAAGAGATTTACTTGGATTTAGAGTTACCTTTGCTTCATCCTGCAACGAGCCATTGTTTAGACTCATTGCGGAAGCTTCTGTAGCCTGGCATCCTTAATCAACCAAATATAAACTATTCGGTTCCACCAATTAAGGTCCATTCTAGAGCAAGCAGTCACGCGAGAGTAGGCTACCACGCAATCACCCACTTCTACAGGCGGAACAAGGGAGACCCTGGATAAAAAAGTGTTCAAAACGATTATTTGACAGTGAAGGAGACGTTCAAGCCGACAAATCGTAAGTATTGTTCCTAGAGATATTGGCTATGCCTCTAACGTTAGAATGGTATTTTAGTGAAACCGAATAGTTTAAGTTTGTTTTATGTCTAAACAACGGCTCGTTGCAGGACAAAGCAAGAGTTACCTCAGACAGTGTATGCTGTCACTGTTTGAGTCTATGCAGTGAGCCTACTATTGCAGACCCCTGTCTGCTGGACATAGGCCAAGTGTTATTCCTCTGCCAAGCAGAACAGGTAGCTGGTGCTAATAGGGAATCAAAGTCTGGGCTTCCTCCGGGGATAGCAGGACACATTTGGCACCGTCTATAAGAGCTAGCTTGAGCAGCTCCCATTTTTCAAAACTAAAGTCATTTTCTATGTCTAATGAACACATCAGAGACTTGAGGAGATTAGTCCTGGAGCTGGTTTCATAATTCTCCTTGGAGAGAAGTAGGCGCAATCCTCTATTTCTCCCTCCCCTATCTTTGAGATACCTCCCATCAATACTCAATTTGACATACCCCTCACGCACAGCAACCATCGCACTGTATGGCATGTTGCTAGGCAACAAAGGAAAGAGAAAAAGGCTCCTAGACCTGAAAGGTCAACCTTAAAGAGGAGGCCATCGGCACATGGATCTATCGGGCTGATAATGGAGAAATCTTCTCCCGAGGAGGGCTTTCCTGCCTGGGAGAGAGAAGATGAATAGATAAAGACCCTTCTTACAGTTTATCCCCCCCCCGCCCCTCCTTCATGAACTGTCTGATTATTCCCCCATTGATAGAATGCTCATACGGAAGAGTCAATTCACCGCACCGCCCAGGTTTTGTATTGGAATTACAGGTTACCACATTGGTATTAATGGTTTGGATAGAATCGACTTTCAAATGGCAGTTCTCCAGGACATTACAGAAAAACATTATCCCTTGGTACCTAGTGTCAGCAAAACTGTGCATAAGGTTACCTGCAGATCTCCAAATCGATTATGTCAAAGAAGAACTCTCAGTTTCTGACAGAAGAGTTGCCTCTGTATCTAGGGATGCTTTGGTTCACATGTGAAGGGAAGAGGTTTTCTTCAAAGAACTAGCTACTTCCATGTTCACGCTGTGCTGGGCTGCAATAGATACCCTCTTGAAGGGCTCGTGATGACAAACTGTAAATTGAGCTTCTTTTATGCAGGCCTTGCACTCACAGCACAACTTCCTCAATTGCAGCGAGTTTACCTTAGCCACTCGCTGCCGAGACAGCCGCTCAGATCATTTAGCCACTGTCAACATTTGGATGAGATTGCTGGCCCATGAAGGATAACACAACAGTGTCTCCCCCAGCCTTTTATCACGCTTGGAAACATTTTAACCTAGAGGTACCCTTGCATGTGAATCGGTAAACACTCAGGCCAAAGTGGTGCTACCAGTTCACACTTTTGTATTAGCGTAATTTGTCTCACTCATGTTATATTCCTGATGGAACACAAAGACCTCGGCACAAAGATTTGGAGGATACTTAAAGTCCCAGTGCAATAAAAATATTAATATCGTATTGTACAACAGCTGATGAACTAACACAAAGTTGCTGGTTGAAAATACAATCTACACAAGACCTTCTAATCAGTACGTTTGCATGGGCGGAAGTTTTGTCTTTCCATGATATCCCCATGTGGTAAATTTGTTATAGGCCCAATGTAGCTGTTTTTTTTATATCAAATAATTTCTGATTAAGTACCTTTAATACATTTTTATATTAAAAAAAACTATTTCTCAATCAAGAATTTTGTTAGGACTCTGAGTGGGGAGGGGGAAACTGAAAAACTACCTGTTATTGGTAGAGGTTTGGAACCCTTTTTATTATTGGTCTATTAACCAATCTACCACTTGGGGATGTTACCAGGCAAGCCAAAACTCCTGCCCATGCAATCAGGCTGATTGAAGAAGATCCGGCTAAAGATTGTATTTTCAAACAGCAACTATCAGGAAATAACACTGATCAAATTTGTACAGTGTAAGTTCCATTAGCTGTTGTACGATATGATATAAAACACAGAAAACCAATCATTTGGACTGCACTGGACCTTTTTAATAGGCCAATAACAAAGTGAGTTCCAAAACTTCTGCCAATAAGATTTTTTTGTTGGTATTCCCCTCCCCACACAGACCACTCCCAGACAGTCCTAGCATTTGAATGGAAATCTATTACGGTAAGGTACTTAATTGTTACGCACAAATGACTTGATATTGATATAAAAACTGCTTCATTGGGCCTTTCATGGGTTATCACTGCTCCCCTGAAACACACAGAAAGCCAGCTCAAGTCAGCCAGATGCACTTAGATTTCGTTGATTCTCATAACATACTTCTTCTCTCAAGTCCACACTCAAGCGTGTGATGTGGCTGCAGAGGGAAGAAATGGTCTCATCTTGGTCAAATAGACAGATGGAGGGTTTAACTACAAACATGATTATGGGACTATTCTTGGCCCTTAGCAATAAAATCTCAACATATTCAATTACGCATATATAATGTGCTCTCTTGGAGGCAAATAAATCTCCTGAGGAACAAGCCTGAGGGAAAGATGGGAACAAGCCCCAGGAGGTGCCAGCCTGGCCAAACTCAACCTCTGCCGGGCATAACCGTCACAGGAACGAAAGGCTGTGACTGTGGGGAACTCTGTGTCCCTGGTTTGAACATGGAATTCTAATAAGGGCACAGGGCATGTCCAGCCAACCAGGGAGGGGGGTTGGGAGTCCATTTGTTCATTAGTTAATTAGAGTGCAGGCCTGAGATTTTGTTCACTCACACAGACACTTTGTACCGGCTTACCCTGTTCCAGAGAGAGAATGCGAAAGAGAGAGAATTGGTGAGAGTGAAAGAGAAAGTGCAGGGAAAAAGACAGAGGGGACATGCACACACTCTGGGCAGTGTTACTGATGAGGTGACGTTCCGAATGCTGACACCATTGAACTCCAGGACCAGAGTACCTCAGTTAGGGTCATATGGATGGCCTGCAGCTCTTACATCAGCAATTCAATGTGCCATCTCAAGTTCACTATGTACACTGTTTCTAGTTTTCTTTCTTGAAATGTTTGGTATGGCAAGTTGGGGCATGTAGTGAGCCACAGTGGTGTTGGAAGCAATGATATTTACCCATTGATTAACATCTCTTGGAAGTTATAAAATAAAGGGGTCACTGCAAAACATGTTTAACCAAGAGCCATAATTGACTTTCACAATGGCATGTTTCTTTCTGACTTCACCCTTACAGGACATTCAGAGACTCTTTTCAAAGTGAACAGTCACTTCAGAGTTGCTGGCGTCACCAGACTCCCCCCTCCCCTGTTGCTCAGCATGGCCGTGTTGTCAGGCTCTTGGATCGCCTTCTGTCCTGCATTTTGTTCCACCTAGGCCATTGTTAAAACGCTTAGACCCAACAACCTGTTCTAGCACACATTGCATCTGTTAAGTTCCCTTGTATTGAATAAGGCTTTGACATTGGTCCTCTGTTAAAAGTCAGTGACCTCATGTCAAACCAGATGAACGCCAGCATTTACCATCAGTCAATTGTTAATGCATGAACAGTTTAAAGAATGGGAGCTTCACTATTTGCAATGCATGTTTGAGGATCACTGGAAGAGTTAGAGGATGCTTTTCCTTTACATTTAGTTAACTGTGTTAGGTCCAATGCATTAGTATATTATTCTAGGTTTAAGAAGCAGATGCTGTACCTACAGTCCATTTGCATGTCTTCAGACTAAGGCAAAAAAAAAAACATGTGAAATTGAGTTTGAGTAGGCTATATCAGGCTTTGGTTTGAATCTCCATTGGGCTCTGATTTGGATCCGTAAAGCCCTACGGAGGAGAGGGGCATCAGTATTCGATAAGCTGGCCAACATCAAAAGATGTGCACTGGTGCAGGAGTCTTTTTAATTAGCTGGGCATCGATAAGGTAACAGATTCTGTGTGACTTAATTTAAGGAGACAGACTTTAAATGTTTTTTTCTTTTTTACTTTAGTGGGGTTTTAGTACTGATAATTTTTAAAGGTGGGTCTTTTCCCTTTTTCCCAGTATATTTTGGAATAGGTGTTTATTTTGTTAACATAATACCTAGGTCAAAGCCTTCCTGGCCGACATTTTAGAAATTCATTGAATGTTTTTTAATGTCAGACAAAAAAATTAAGCTCCTCATTTCAGTCGTTTGTATTTTTTAGAATGGCTGTGAAGATGAAACTTGCACAGTATGTCTACAATGCGCATACTATAATTTAGAAAGAGATATGAAGATTGTGGAGTTGAGGCTACTTCAGGAGCCTAATGCCTCGTCACACGAGGGGAAAAGAGAAACTGATGGCTTTACTAGTCACCTTGGCCCAACCCCAGGGTCATACAGCGCTTAGGATTCAGGCCCTGTCACCATTTTCCCCTGTACATACCACCCATCATAATAAATATGTCTCCAAATGTGTTTTTCCTTGTCTCCTTGGGAGTTTCCTCCATGGATATGGGGACCTTTAAGATAAGCACGTAGCAATCCCTCATGGCTTCGTCTTGAGTGGAGTTTAATTTTTTCTCTCAGCTGACCTTGACATATGGTATTCCCCTCACATGCTTTCCACCCATTACAAGGTGAGAGACCACTGACCAGAGGCCCACGGGGCAATAGTTTGGGTTCCAGGTTGAGATATTTCCGTGCACAAAATTCTTCAAGGTCTGTCAAATTGGTTGTTGATCATTGCTAGACAACCATTTTCAGGTCTTGCCATAGATTTTCAGGAACATTCACTGTCTTCTTGATAAGCAAGTCCAGTGTAGATTTGGCCTTGTGTTTTAGGTTATTGTCCTGCTGAAAGGTGAATTCATCTCCCAGTGTCTGGTGGAAGTGGACTGAACCAGGTTTTCCTCTAGGATTGTGCCTGTGCTTAGCTCCACTCGTTTATTTTTTATCCTGAAAAACTCCCCAGTCCTGTACGTTTACAAGTTTACCCATAACAAGATGCATCCACCACTATGCTTAAAAATATGGAGAGTGGTAGTATTACTACCACTATTGCAGTATTACTTTAGTGCCTTGTTGCAAACAGGATGCATGTTTTAGAATATTTTTATTCTGTACAGGCTTCCTTCTTTTCACCCTGTCAATTAGGTAAGTATTGTGGCATAACTGCGTAGAATGTTGATCCATCTTCAGTTTTCTCCTATCACAGCCATTAAACTCTGTTTTAAAGTCACCATTGGCCTCATGGTGAAATCCCTGAGTGTTTTTTTCCCTCTCTGGCAAATGAGTTAGGAAGGACACCTGTATCTTTGTAGTGACTGGGTGTATTGATACACCATCCAAAGTGTAATTAATAACTTCAACATGCTCAAAGGGATATTCAATGTCTGCTTTTTCTATTTTTACCCTTCTACCAATAGGTGCCCTTCTTTGCGAAGTATTGGAAAACCTCCCTGGTCTTTGGTTGAATCTGTTTGAAATTCACTGTTCGACTGAGGAACCTTACAGATAATTTAATGTGTGGGGTACAGAGATAAGGTTTGTGACGACAATAAAAAATCATGACCCTATTATTGCACACGGAGTTCATGCAACTTCTTAAGTGTCTTGTTAAGCAAATATTTACTGCTAAACTTATTTAAGCTTGCCGTAACAAAGGGGTTGAATAATTATTGACTCAAGATATTTCAGCCTTTTAATTCTTTATTAATTTGTAAATGTCAATGCGTGTGAATACTTTCTGAAGGCTGTTCCACTAACCCAGCACAGAGCATTTTTTGTTTGTTAGCTACTGTAGGGTTATACTGTGTCTTCAATGTTTCAAACACAACTCAGAAAGTAGGCCTTCAACATATAGGAGTGGGTGGGCTAGCAGCATTCTGTACATAGTGCTTGGCATACTTCCCTGCAAGCTTCCAGACGGCCCTTGGCTGTCAGGTCCTAATCAAGCTGTAGGAGACGTGTCAGCCCTAAGCCTGTGTAATGCCAGAGTCCTTCGCTTGTTCACTGCCACTTTGTCTGGATTACCGCCTGTACCATCACTCTCTTGGCTGTAACTAGTACAAAACTTAAAGGCCCGATTTTATAGTCCTCTCATCAAAAGGAACAATCCGCTTTAGTCTGAGGGCTTCCAGGAAGTAAAATGTAACTTTGTCGATTGAGCCAACTACAAGAAGCTTCAGGTCATTAGTTGGTCTCGTTCTGCCCCATGTTGGAATGCTAATTCTTGTTGTATTGAAAGACGCAGAGTTGAAAGCCAGTCTCTATATTCTGGTTATTGTTAACCGATTTGGGATTAACACTTCAATCAAAACATTTATGATTTGAAGAGGAGATTCTGTAACCCTGTCTGTGTGCGGCGGAAACTATAAACTCATTTGTAGCCAATGCAATGCTACTCAGTTGTCTTGTGAAGATCAAAAGCTGGATGAAATTGGGGAGAAACCACAAAATTGGGGAGAAAAAGGGCATCAACAAAACATTTCTAAAAATTCAGGTTAAGCTCCAAATCGCTTCCTATGTAGAATGCCATGTAGAGCGCAGGTTGAAAAATGGCCGAGGGGGCCCAGGGAGAGGGGAGGGGGAAAAACAGGTTATTTTAAGCAACCTTCAGGGGAAACCTGCTTTGGATTAACCTTTTTCTCAATTTTGGCATTCTGGCCACCAGTCTCAATGACTTTCAATAACGAGTCAATTAACCCTAATTATGGCCCCCTATGTGGGGGCCCCATACCGAGAATTCCCTATTAATCTGGTTCCACAGCTTCTGCCCCTCCACATCTTTATCCACACAAACAATCTCTCTGGTACTGTGTTAATTAACTATTCTCACAATGTCATTATCTATATCTTGAGTTATCAGGAAGGAGGAAAAGCTCCCCTTGCCTCGGCTACATAAACCACACTATCAAGCTAGCAGGAAATGCTAAGCGCTCACCTAAACTCTGAGTTTGAAGCCGGGGTTGTTGTACTGTTGAAGAAGAAAACAACACTTAGGTTAATTTGTTTAACTCATTTATTATTTAAACTGCTGTGGGAAAATGTGCTAGTGCTGTGTTATTGACAGAACCATACCTCACACAGACAGAGCTTGACGTCGTTAACTAGCGCCAGTGTCTGAGTTCAACCACCTAAATCTCCCCAACTCTCTGCAATTAGAATCCCACAGGATCCCCAGACTCGTGTCAGTGGAAGGAAGACACACTTCCATTGAGTGGAGAGGGAAAACTGCAGAAATCATGATCATTAATGCTAATATTACAGAGGCAGTAATTTCGTAGAAGAGGACTTATTAAAAGATATTGTGAGAGAGCGAGAGAGAGTAAATAAGTGTCTTAATTAGGACGAGAGGAAGCATACATTTGGATCCCTGAAATGTTGGTCACCCAGAATGTTTTTTGATGCTTTGAAGGACAATATTGCCATTGCACGTGTGGTAATGACATGTCAATGATGTGCACTAGAAAGAAGGGGGGATGGGGGGGGAGAACAATTTGCAGTTTATAATCGCTGCTTCCCAAAGCCGGCATAATGACTATTAGGCATGTTAATGAGACAAGGGCATTGACCTCAAATGAGAAGTGCTGGTTTCAGCTTGATTCAATGACTGAAGTGGATGCCATCGTTAGCTCCAATTGCTTTTGCGTTATTCATTTGCAACCCATTTTGTGGTTGTTGTGCAACCCAGGATTTTTAAGTGCATTCTCGACAGATTAGTCATTCGAGTGCTACACAATTTTTGCTCTCCTTTTCTTTTCTCCATTAGCCTTGGATTCATTTATTACATCTGATTGTTAGTTTCTTGGTCAACCCTGGGCCTCTCAACTCATCCGAAATTGCATCAAAACCTGACGTGCATTCAAACAGACAGAAATGTCACAATGAATCGGTCTCTTTTCGCTCACTCGACCCGCCTCTTCCCTTGGCACCCCCATCTCTCCCTCTCTCTCTCTACAGCCCAGATCAGAACGCTGTGCCTCCAGCCACTCCTCACCCCCCACTTCCCACCACCTCCCACTGCCATCACCTTTATCTCTGTGCTCCTCCAACGTGGCGGATAGCCTATCTTCATCAAGTGAGAAGAGTTTTTTGGCTCTCTTCAGAGAGACTCTTTATCTCTGAGTTGCTGATGCGTCCACTGTGACTCGTCAGTGTCGGGGAACCCCGAGGGTCCCTGGCTCTCTGCCCCCTTTCCAGTAGCTCCTCTATCCTTTCTGCCCCAGTGGCTGACTGACACATGCCATCCACACACAGAGCACTGATGGTGGGATAAGGTCAAAAACAACCCCTCAGATCACCCTCTGATTTATGTTCCCCTTGGGTGAAACTGGCCTCTGATCACTGGTTTAAAGTTCAAATGCCTTCTCCTAAACAACAAGTGGATATTTAAGCCCTCAAAAGGCGTTGGTGGGAATTGTTTCAGGGGTACAGAGGAGGCGCTATATTCAACCGTTGTTTAAAGGAAGTGTTGTTTCAGTGACATGGATTATATTTTTCAGTATTATAATCCATTTAGACCTGTTACTGATTCATTAAACCACATATCTGCCATTAGAAACACACAGGTTCCATCTCCTCGACTTATTTATTATTGTGGACTCTGTTTCTGTGTGTGTGTGGGTGCGCATTATAAAGTTTAGTGAAAACCTTTTTGAAAAGGTCATTTTTGTTGACCTCAGAGAGAACCTGCGCACATCCATAACAATTAGTTTAGTTTGAAAATGCTCATTTTCACAATTGTATTTATTGGCATATTCATTAAGGTGCAATAATGCATGATGGTCATTGCTCCCCCTCGCCTTCATTGATCCCCTCCATTTCTCATGCTGTAATTGTGCGGGCCTCCTTTGACAGGGGAAAGCGATTGCCATTGGTGCGCTTTATCTTTCCACCAGCTCTTGCCTTTGATGCAGTTAGTCAGGCTTGACGGTGCCTGAAAGTAGTCTGGATGGGCCAAGTATAACACAAAGTTTGAGCGCACTAGTAATTGCACCGAAGACAGAATTGTGGCAGTCCCTCCATTGTGGTGACGTATTCCTGTTAAATGAAAAGAGGAAAAACAAAACTCCAGACAGATTTGCATTGTGGGAGCTCAGAGGGTGATAATAGGAGGGCCCTAGAATGCAATTATCAAGAGATGTGAGTGGACGGACGGTTGGGAATCGCTGGCTGTATCTGTGGCTATAGTGCCTCTCCTCCTCATTATCCTGTCTATAATGGAATAGTATAGCGATAGTGCCAGCTACACTCACACAGTGTACAAGTGGAGAAATGCATAGCTGCCTTATGAGCTTGACCGTTTATATCGCGGTCAGTGTTCTTTCCGATGATCAACTTTTTCACTCAGGCCCCCCTTCCAGCATCAGGGAACATCCCGTCCACCACGTCTATTTCTATGGACATAAGCACTGTTCACGACACAAACTGTTCACACCCCTCTTGTTGGCGAAGAGAAAATTTTACAGGTTTGAACTAATTTCCTGCAATTCTATACATTTTGCCATAATGTGTATTCATGTGATATTTGAACGAGTCGAACATTACAACAAATCTATGGGCTTAAAAGCATAGCTAAAAACTTTAGCTGACATGGGCTAGTTGATCTGGACATTTCTGACAAGTTATAGATGGCTCTCTAAGGTATTAATTGACTGACATAACAAGAGGAAAACTGATGATGCACTACGCAATTTCAAAATTGCACCTTGTGCATTCTACTATTACAACTTGCAATAGAAAGACCCTTTTGAAAAGCCCCTTTTGCCTTCAGAACAGCCTCAATTCGTCGGGGCATGGACTCTACAAGGTGTCGAAGCTGTTCCGCAGGGATGCTGGCCCATGTTGACTCCAATTCTTCCCACAGTTGTGTCAAGTTGACTAGATGTCCTTTGGGTGGTGGACCATTCTTGATACACACGGGAAACTGTTGAGCGTGAAAAACCCAGCACGGTTGCGGTTCTTGACACAGACCGGTGCGCCTGGCACCTACTACCTACCGTACCCAGTTAAATCTTTTGTCTTGCCCATTCACCCTCTGAATGGCACACATACTGTACACAATCCATGTCTGAAGGCTTATAAATCCTTCTTTAACCTGTATCCTGTAGGGAAAATAATACATTTTTGTGCCAATATCAACGGGGTAAGACTATTACCAGCCCTATTGTCAACGCCGGCTCCTTTTTCTCCCATGTCTTTTCCAAGGATACGGCATGTTGCTGCTGCATGGTTGGCGCATCCCGCACACCTAGTTGAAGAGGAACAGTGGAAGTGGAACAGTTGGGAAAATATCTTATTGGGTCGAGCCCTGCCAGGGAGGCCCGTTAATGAGGGCAACCCTTTCCCCCTTTACCCCACGTGGCCCTCGCCTCCTGCCAGCCTGGCACCTGACACAATTTTTTTTATAAATGAAAAAGATTTCCCACTCTTTGTTCTCTCCTCCACCACACTGACCTACCAGTTGCCCACAGCTCATTGGTTTCTATGGTAACCTGCCAGAGACTCAACCCCCCCCCCCTTCCCCACCTGTTAGTGCGTGTGTGTGGACATGTTGCGAGCTTCAGTGATGTGTGTGTATGTGAGGACATGACTGGAATATTAAGCTTCAACAGCTGGCTGTTGTGGAGTTCTATTGTAATGAAGCCTGTCTCACCAGCTGCCAAGCTCAAATTAGGCATGCATACTTCTACTGTGGCGATGGAAAACACAGTCTGGAACTCCAGTCCATCCCCAAACTTGCACTGGAAGAGTTCTTTCACCACAGACCACAAGGTTTCTGACATGCCCACTGTTGCTATCTTTTGACAGGTGATTGTTCTGAAGATTAGCAGCACCACAGAACTTTGTTCCTTCTAAAGAAGGGTTCCCCAACTGGTGGCCCGTGGGCCTTACTTGGCCCCTCAAGTTTTCTGACCAACTTTTTTAACATAAGTCAGTGATTTTGAAAGGGGAGTGCTATTCTAAGCTAAGTTTTTCCATTATTCCAGCCAAATAAATTACTTAGGAAAATGTGTGCTGTAAAGAAATGTTGCAGAGCGGGTGCACTTGAAGGAGAAGAAATACTGTGTGTAAAGTAGACAAACTTGGCAGTGGTCACTCGGCAGCACGTGTTGGATCGATTATTAGCTGTATAATGGCGTACTGGTGAACTAATATGGACAGTGAGTAGTGTTTACTCATAATTAATGGGGATTACCAATTCAGATAAGTGGAGACTCAGTCCATTTAGCAGTGAGTTCCTCCGGGGAGGAGAACCTAAATGTACAATTTGGAAGTGCATGAAGTTTAGCATACATCAGAATGTATTTGCTAGGGGTGTGTGTGTGCTTGTATATGTGCGGGGGTGTGTGTTTGTCTGTGGGCTTTTAATCCTGTGATGGGAAATCTACGCAGGATCTTGCCCATGCTCTTTGATCAGTGCATCGTGGCCTGTCTGGCGTAGCATTCTAAAGCACCACGTTCCCACCTGAAAACAATGCCGAAGTAAATTCTCTGGTTGTTTGTTTTGAAGTGTCTGTCCTATATCTGAGAGATCTAAGAGATGGCAGGGAATTATTGGGAAAAACATTGGCCCATATTTAACCCCTTTTTTTAAGGCACTAAACTGGTACCAGGCTGCCTTTAGACGAGTCTTGTGAGGCTTGATTTGCTGCCTCTGATTTGTACATTGCCAGAGCCTCCTGTCTGGCAAAGCTTAATAGGTCATATGAGAGAAAGGATTAAAATTTAGAGACCAAATTACATCGTAGTATCATGAACCAAATCTACCCCTCCCACATTCATTATGTCATGTCAGTGTCGATCATTTATTCCCAACCG
The DNA here is from genome assembly GCF_018296145.1 of Oncorhynchus tshawytscha. Taxonomy (NCBI): domain Eukaryota; kingdom Metazoa; phylum Chordata; class Actinopteri; order Salmoniformes; family Salmonidae; genus Oncorhynchus; species Oncorhynchus tshawytscha. The sequence goes on along the minus strand of NC_056437.1, from coordinate 40,457,016 downwards.
TGAATATTGTTGTTTATCTCTTGCTCTCATACACCTTTTCTGTGTTGATTGTTTTAGCATGCGTCGAATGTTCCATAAGTGAATGACGGGCAGAAAGAATGGTGAAGGCCAATTGAACAGTGATATGTGAAAATCTTAAGAGTTTGTTTATGTCAGAGTTGATTCACGTGAAAACCTTGATGATTACTTATTTTCGTGATGAATTGATATGGCTGTCTCCGGTGGAAAATATGCTCAGTGCGATGATAAACAGGTATGAGCAAAAGCACACATGGGCTCATGTGAATTTACTGGTTCACTGTATGGCCTGCGTTCATTTGGTACCCAAGATTAATGTTCTTGCTTTGTAGTAAAGTTGTCATCCAATGTATATGTAATTAAAAAGGAAACGTGTACACAGGAATGACTGGTGTGTGAATGATATGTGTGTAACATTCTGAAGTGTAATATCTCTTTCACCATGATATAAGGAGCACCATGGAGAAGTTGCATCTGTTTCATACTTTATTTCATGCTAATGGAACATAGCCTATGTCCTGGTTTCCATATTGACCACATCATTCTCCTAAGAATGGAGACACAGCCCTGTTTGATTACAAGCTATTAGCAGTTGAACATATCTATTTTTTGAAGTTAAATCTAATTTCAAATTGACCTTGAGTTATTGAATCTTGTTTAATGGAAATGAGGAAGGCTTACAACATGTTTAAATCATAAGCTTTTATTTAAATTGGTAGGGCAACTTTTATAGGCAGTCTCAGGTGTGCTCTTTTCACCGATATGGATATCTTCAGGGGACTTCCTCAACATTTACAGCTGTCCAATAAACTGCCTTATTGTATCTGCTCCCTGCTCCAGCAATCAGCTTTTACCACACTTGTACAGCCCATGCCTGTGTGCATATTATGTTAGGAGTTTTTTCCTAGGCCGTCGTCGTTCAAAAATGCAGATCCAGGATAAAACGCTAGAATTATCGCTTCATTAAATTATAGGCAGAATTGCTTGGTGTACAGGGACTTTGCTCTGGGCCCTATGTGCCAGAACATTTAGGCAGAAACAGGAGCGGCAGCAGCAGTAGAGGCTGAAGTGTTTAAAATGTGTTTTGTAATTAAGCTTATCGATATCCCGCCCCATTATGTTTTGTGTGTTTATTTGTTTGCTATGTGCTTTCAGCAAGGACACAGCAGCTCACCTTTTGCTGTGTCGACGGTTGGTAGTGTACGTGGGTCAGAAACTTTACTCTGTTGCCGCATTCACTCTGGAGTTTCAAGCTTCAGCCTCAATTTAAAGAGTTTGAAATCCAAAACACTAAAAATAGCGTTTTTATCCACTTGGCCTGAAATACATTTGTCCTCAGAATTGGGATCTGTGGTGAGGTTTCTCTTATGCCCTACTTGGTAAGAGAGGAAATAGGAGCTGTTATTTTTGTTCTTGTGTGGTACCTCATACCAGGCACAGCGAACATGCTTTAGACAGCTCAAATTTCACTGCTTCTGATGATGGCTCCATCTTACAAAGCACCGATCATGTTTATGGCAGAATCCAGGATTTTTCTGCAAATATACAGTGGGGAGAACAAGTATTTGATACACTGCCGATTTTGCAGGTTTTCCTACTTACAAAGCATGTAGAGGTCTGTAATTTTTTAAATCATAGATACACTTCAACTGTGAGAGACGGAATCTAAAACAAAAATCCAGAAAATCACATTGTATGATTTTTAAGTAATTAATTTGCATTTTATTGCAGAACTTAATATTTGGTACAGAAACCTTTGTTTGCAATTACAGAGATCATAAGTTTCCTGTAGCTCTTGACCAGGTTTGCACACACTGCAGCAGGGATTTTGGCCCATTCCTCCATACAGACCTTCTCCAGATCCTTCAGGTTTCGGGGCTGTCGCTGGGCAATACGGACTTTCAGCTCCCTCCAAAGATTTTCTATTGGGGTCAGGTCTGGAAACTGGCTAGGCCACTCCAGGACCTTGAGATGCTTCTTACGGAGCCAATCCTTAGTTGCCCTGGCTGTGTGTTTCGGGTCGTTGTCATGCTGGAAGACCCAGCCACGACCAATCTTCAATGCTCTTACTGAGGGAAGGAGGTTGTTGGCCAAGTACTCGCGATACATGGCCCCATCCATCCTCCCCTCAATACGGTGCAGTCATCCTGTCCCCTTTGCAGGAAAGCATCCCCAAAGAATGATGTAGTACTCATCCTTCTTCCTCCTCCAAACACGGCGAGTGGAGTTTAGACCAAAAAGCTCTATTTTTGTCTCATCAGACCACATGACCTTCTCCCATTCCTCTTCTGGATCATCCAGACGATCATTGGCAAACTTCAGACGGGCCTGGACATGCGCTGGCTTGAGCAGGGGGACCTTGCGTGCGCTGCAGGATTTTAATACATGACGGCGTAGTGTGTTACTAATGGTTTTCTTTGAGACTGTGGTCCCAGCTCTCTTCAGGTCATTGACCAGGTCCTGCTGTGTAGTTCTGGGCTGATCCCTCACCTTCCTCATGATCATTGATGCCCCACGAGGTGAGATCTTGCATGGAGCCCCAGACCGAGGGTGACTGACCGTTATCTTGAACTTCTTCCATTTTCTAATAATTGCGCCAACAGTTGTTGCCTTCTTACCAAGCTGCTTGCCTATTGTCCTGTAGCCCATCCCAGCCTTGTGCAGGTCTACATTTTTATCACGGATGTCCTTACACAGCTCCCTGGTCTTGGCCATTGTGGAGAGGTTGGAGTCTGTTTGATTGAGTGTGTGGACAGGTGTCTTTTATACAAGTAACGAGTTCAAACAGGTGCAGTTAATACAGGTAATGAGTGGAGAACAGGAGTGCTTCTTAAAGAAAAACTAACAGGTCTGTGAGAGCTGGAATTCTTACTGGTTGGTAGGTGATCAAATACTTATGTCATGCAATAAAATGCTAATTAATTACTTAAAAATCATACAATGTGATAGGTCTATAATCAATAATAACGCTCCTTTTTATTTATCTCCTTCTTATTGTTATTATTACTATTGCTATGATACTAAGTAAAGTCATTATCATTAGTAGGCTTAATATAGCAGCCTTGTATAACCACCATTGAGCTGTAGGCATAAGAGTGCATTCTGTTTAGTCTTATAGGCTACTGTATCAATAAATCATTCATTCATTCATGTCATCACACAGCATACGAGTCATTAATGATTTAAAATACAATCAAGCATTTTAGTTTTAAAATAAAGCGAGCCTTGAATAAATAGCTTAGTCGTTGCTATAATAAAGGCTTAACAACAAAAAAAAAAACTTTATAACAGACTCTGGTACGGTATTGTTGTTTACATTGCTCCAAACGATCTGGGAAATTATATTGTAATCTACACAGCACCTGTTTGACACACATATCTACACAGCTCTTGCTCCTTACCTTCTTTTTCTTGATTTCCATTATTTTTCACAACTAGTTAAATTTATTCCACACATCTGACTTTCCCTTTGCCTCCTGAGCAACCACAAAACATTCCCCCATTTTGAGATTATTTGTCACGTCCTCTACATCTACATTTGAAGTCGGACGTTTACATACACCTTAGCTAAATGTATTTAATAATGGAACTACCCATCCCGGATCCGGGAGAATTGTCATCAACTACACTAATTAGCATAGCGCAATGGTCAAAAAATATTCATATTCATGAAATCACAAGTGAAATTGTGTGGGTGTTAATCACCCTGTCATCACAGATTTTGAAATCATGCTTTACAGCCAAAGCAAGACAAGCGTTTGTGTAAGTTTATCGAAAGCCTAGCATAGCATTATGTCCAGCTAGCAGCAGGAAGCTTGGTCACGAAAATCAGAAAAGCAATCAAATTAATCGTTTACCTTTGATGATCTTCGGATGTTTTCACTCACGAGACACCCAGTTAGGACAGCAAATGTTCCTTTTGGCCTATAAAGTAAATTTTTATACCCAAAATACCTCTGTTTGTTGGTCATGTTATGTTGAGAAATCCACCGGAAATAACGGTCACGACAAAGCTGAAAAAATATCCAAATTATATCCATAATATCGACAGAAACATGGCAAACGTTTTTTTATAATCAATCCTCAAGGTGTTTTTCAAATATCTATTCGATAATATATCAACCGGGACAATTGGGTTTTCAGTAGGAGCGAGAGGAAAAATGACTACCTCTGCCTTTTAAATTGTTTAACTTGGGTCAAACTTTTCAGGTAGCCTTCCACAAGCTTCCCACAGTAAGTTGGGTGAATTGTGGTCCATTCCTCCTGACAGAGCTGGTGTAACGGAGTCAGGTTTGTAGGCCTCCTTGCTCGCACACACCTTTTCAGTTCTGCCCACAAATTTTCTATAGGTTTGGAAGTATGCTTGGGGTCATTATTCATTTGAAAGACCCATTTGCAACCAAGCTTTAACTTCCTGATTGATGTATTGAGATGTTGCTTCAATATATCCACGTAATTTTCCTGCCTCATGATGCCATATATTTTGTGAAGTGCACCAGTCCCTCCTGCAGCAAAGCACCTCCATAACATGATGCTGCCACCCCCTGTGCTTCACGGTTGGAATGGTGTCCTTCAGCTTGCAAGCGTCCCCCTTTTTCCTCTAAACATAATGATTGCCATTATGGCCAAACAGTTCTATTTTTGTTTCATCAGACCAGAGGACATTTCCCAAAAAAAGTACAATCTTTGTCCCTATGTGCAGTTCCAAACCATAGTCTGGCTTTTTTATGGCAGTTTTGGAGCAGTGGCTTCTTCCTTGATGAGAAGCCTTTCAGGTTATGTCGATATAGGACTCATTTTACTGTGGATATAGATACTTTTGTACCTGTTTCCTCCAGCATCTTCAGAAGGTCCTTTGCTGTTGTTCTGAGATTGATTTGCACCTTTCACACCAAAGTACGTTCATCTCTAGGAGACAGAATGCATCTCCTCCCTGAGCGGTATGATGGCTGAGTGGTCCCATGGTGTTTATACTTGCATACTATTGTTTGTACAGATGAACGTGGTACCTTCAGGCGTTTGGAAATCTACAATTTTTTTCTGAGGTCTTGGCTGATTTATTTTGCTTTTCCCATGATGTCAAGCAAAGAGGCACTGAGTTTGAAGGTAGGCCTTGAAATACATCCACAGGTACACCTCCAATTGACTCAAATGATGTCAATTAACCTATCAGAAGCTTCTAAAGCCATGACATCAATTTCTGGAATTTTCCAAGCTGTTTAAAGGCACAGTCAACTTAGTGCATGTAAACTTCTGACCCACTGGAATTATGATACAGCGAATTATAAGTGAGATAATCTGTCTGTAAACAATTGTTGGAAAAATAACTTGTCATGCAGCAGGGTAGCCTAGTGGTTAGAGCATTAGACTAGTAACCGGAAGGTTGCAAGTTCAAACCCCCGAGCTGTCAAGGTACAAATCTGTCGTTCTACCCCCAAATCTGTCGTTCTACCCCTGAACAGGCAGTTAACCCACTGTTCCTAGGCCGCCATTGAAAATAAGAAATTGTTCTTAACTGACTTGCCTAGTTAAATAAAGGTTAACTGACTTGCCAAAACTATAGTTTGTTAACAAGATATTTGTGGAGTGGTTGAAAAACAAGTTAATGACTCTAACCTAAGTGTATGTAAACGTCTGACTTCAGCTGTATTTTGCTGTCATGTGTCAGTGTTTAAAGTTTGTTATAGCCGATTTATTGATCTGCTATAGGTCAGGCCCTATTTGTAACGTGCATGCGATGCATTCATGTGTCACGTAAAGAGAGCAAGGATTGAGGGATTAGAGAATGTTTTTCATAAACAATGGATTTCGGAAACAGAACCTTTCAGTCAGAAATGGCTGTAATTATGCTGCAGCTTCAGCAACACAGACAGAGTGATAAACACTTTGATGTTCTGTGGTGGTCGCTGTAGCAGGGAGGAGAGCGAAACAACGGGTGCTTGTCACACAGTCACTCCTTGTCTTTTTTTATTTAACACAGTGCAGCAAGTCCGGCCCGGCACAATCAAATCAATTGCTGGTCGCACTCCCTCTAGTCACTTGTGTGTCTTAGTTATTTAATCAAACAGTGTGCTTAAGGCGTCAGACAAGCTCAGTGAATGTAGTTGATTTGATTAAAACACATAGGGTGTGTCAATATATGGAAAAATACATGTTTAAACATTTTGACAAATGAATTGGTCTAAAGAACCGACGACTCTTGATCGACCAAGATTTTTTTTTAGTCGGGGACAGTCCTAGTCCAGTGATTCATTACAAAGTAAGAAGCCTGAAGGGCATTTTGGAAACCTGTCAGGTAACACTTTATTTGACACCTAGTGTCATAACACTTTATATGACATAATGTCATAATGTCAACAGATGACAACGTGTCATAACCTGTCATAATATGATCATAACGCTGTCATGAACAATATTTTTACACCTGATATGCATTATTTTATGGCTGTTATGACACCTGCATAAGTATGTCACAACCCACATTTATTCAAATGTGTTTTTTCCCTGACAAACTTTAGTTTTAAAGTTAAGTCCTTTGTTGGTGTAATGAATTCTCTAAAGTAATGTTTTTACACATTATGACACTGTCAAGAAAAGAAGCATTATGCCCATCAGAATCATATAAGCCAGATAGGCCTATCACGTACATGCCCTTATGTCAGATATCTGTCAAAAAGAGGGTGTCTTGTCCTGCTCCTGAAATATGCTCCTGCATTCATCTCAGTCATCAGCAACCGAGCATTTGGGGTAGGTGCATGTTTGACATCAATGTGTGCGGAATTACAATGATAACTCAATATGCTACATTTCAGAAAATGTTATATAACATAAAAATACTGTTGACAAGTAGGCTATGGTGTAATGGAATGTTGTGCCTTGTGTGGTAGATTGTGGGTTTTGACACTCTCTTAAGTTGGTGTCATAACCAGCCATAAAATAACGTCACAGGTCTAGATATCTCATAACAGTGTTATAACCAGATTATGACATGTTATGTCAGCTGTTATGGCATATTATGACATGGTTATGACTGCTAGGTGTCGAGTAAAGGGTTACCAAATGTCACAATGTATAATGGAATGGGCTCTGTTAGATACAAGGAAAGGTATTTTCTTGTTTCCATTAAAGCTGCAATATGTAACTTTTGGATGACATGACCAAATTCACATAGAAATGTCAGTTATAGATCTGTCCTTCTCATTGAAAGTAAGTCTGAGAAGCAGTAGATCTGTTCTATGTGCGCTATGTCTATGCTTCCGTTCTTAAGTTGCGTTTTTGCATCTTTTACTTTTGGTTCTGTACACCAGCTTAAAACACCTGACAATACAATATTTGTCTGTTATTGAAAATATATTTCAAAGCAGGTTAGATGGTACAATGATTCTCTACACTACATTGCTTATTTTGTAACATAAACTGAAATTAGGTTAACTATTCTAATTTTAGCAACCATGAAATGGTGGAGCATTTCTGCATATTGCACATTTAATGTCTGTTCTCCCCTGTTATTTTAGCTGAAGTTTAACAGTGCTGTCAGTCTGCCATACTGTGAGGGAGGGTTTAAAAAGCACAGCACAGACAGCCACCGCTGTGTCCCTCCTAGTCGACTATGTGTTAGCTTTAGCATTAGCTCTTATGCGTTGGTGGTTGCTGCACAGCCAGTTTGAGGTACCAGCCCAGAATCAGGTCAGTTGAATGCAGCTGAGCTGAGTATCACCTGGGTTCAACCTGACATCTAACAGGGTTGGTAGAGAGACAATGTATGAATAGTGTCAGCCTAGTCATGGTAAATCTTATGTTAAGTTCATATTAGGATTCAATGTTGTATCGGCTTTGCACTCTGTGCTTCACTCTTGAGGCACAGATCTTGGCAGAGAGAGAGAGGGCCTGACCTGTTTTGTGAAGAGAACATTTCCAAAATAGGCCATGACAGATCAGAGAACTTTTGAAGAAAGAGTCTGCTGTCGTCCCGGCACACCTAGGGTTAAGATTATGTAAATCTTTCAGGTATGAAAATGTTGAGTAAATCTCTCTTGTCTCTCACCAAGTTGGGAGTTGATTCCTCTTTAATTTATCCAGCAAAGCAGAAGAGAACAAACACCAGCTGCTTCTCTTCGGTACATTCTAAATCTCATCTGTGTCACCTGCTTTAGCTGATGCAGAAAGATGAAATGTATTAGGTAGCATCTCAGGAAGCGAATATGCTATGATTTATGGAATTACACTTCCTGGGTGTGCAGTCTGTGAAAGATGAAAAATAGAGAACACTGGGATACCTCAGTTAGGTGGCTTTCATTAGTCTTGAGTGAAAATCGAGGCTTTTAGGTGCCATTTTAGATCAGCAGGTAAGGGTGCTCTCGAGCGGCTTGATGTTCTTTACCATTCGGCCATCAGATTTGCCACCAATGCTCCTTATAGGACACATCGCTGCACTCTATACTCCACTGTAAACTGGTCATCTCTGTGTACCTGTCGCAAGACCCGCTGGTTGACGCTTATTTATAAAAACCCTCTTAGGCCTCACTCCCCCCTATCTGAGATATCTACTGTAGCCGTAATCCTTCACATACAATACCAGTTCTGCCAGTTAAATTCAGTTAAAGGTCCACAAAGCACATACATCCTTGGGTCGCTTGTCTTTTCAGTTCGCTGCATCGTCATGATGTGTGTATTGTCCTATATATTTATTTAATATATTTTTAATCCCAGGCCCCGCAGGAGGCCTTTTGGTAGGCCGTCATTGTAAATGAGAATTTGTTCTTAATTGACTTGCCTAGTTAAAAGGTTAAAAAATGAATAAAATATCAAGTCGCCAGACGCCTGAGTAATTGCCACTGAGGTATAAAAGAACTGGAGAATGCGTCCAAGATGTCCGCCCGTTGTTTTCAACTAAATCTACTCACGTTTGTATACGTCGATTCTTGGGCCGTCTAGAGTATATCCCGGTTGCATCCAGTTTACACAGCCCAATATCACATGCGCACTAGCAATGCTGGGACCTTGCCAAGTCTCTGACAATTTACACATCTAGAGGTCCAAAAATACATGCTACTGAGGCCTATAAGCCTACAATGTGGGTTTATGTGTTTCCATTTGTTGTCTTGGCATACCAACTCTGACTTTGTCATGCAAATAATAAAATGCTTGTTTGTCAATAAAATCCAAATAACGGCATAAATGCAGCATCATATGGAAAAGTGAAAGGTGGGAAACGGCTCATCTCAGGTTGATCAGCAGCAGATGTTCAGGCAAATTGTTGATGCATTAAAATGTGTGTCTTGCCTTGCCTCACTGTGCTTTGCCCCTGTGTCATCCTGTCATAGTCGTTCTCCCCTTGGGCACAACTGCTCTAGGACCTGCTCTTTCTAAACAAATGTTTACTTTAACTGTTCTGAGACCTGCTCTCTGTGTTTTTCTCTTCCAGCCTCCCTGCAGGTGGAGATCACCCCGATGCAAGGAGAGATCAGTATGGGGGAGTCCAAATTCTTCCTCTGTGAAGGTAGGTGTGGTACAGATACCGTCGCCTCCACAACAGCAACCCCCCCTTAGCTTCTGTATTCGGACAGAGGATTCCAAATAAAGTGCAGGTGCTACAGCAGTTCTCATGGATGCAGTAGCATGGGCTTCCCGGGATGCTAACCTGCAACTGTGGTTGTTACACCCACACACACTACTGGCAGACTGCTGCAGGTCAGAGTCCTGTTGTGGAATAGCAAAGACAGTAGAGTGGCTCAACACGTCATGGTAGAAAGATGAAACCATCTCACTTTAATGATGTTTCCCGTGAATGAAAAGAACTGTGGCCAGCTGTGTACTTCTTTTGCAGTAAAAAAAAGTCTGCAAAATACTGTTTTTCTCAACACTTCTTTATTCCATTATAAATGAGGAGGGAGTGAAAGAAACCAGGACACGTGACTTTGCTTTGCCCTTTCAAAACATCAATGGTGGAGATTGCGATAGAACTTCTCAAGTTTTCATTTGTAATTTTTATTTTATTTGAGGTAGTGCATCATCTGAGCAAATATGTAATAAAACATGCATGGAGTCCTTGAAGCAGGTAGCCCTAGGGAATGCTGGCCTAGTATTAATCCATTTGTACCAAAACAATGTTTACTCGGTCTAGTTTGTCAGGATATTCACGTCTTTGTTAAGAGTGAGATGTTGTGACATTATGCCTACGTTATATACTTTTTAGGTTTTATCTCATGTTCATGACAGATTTTCATCTTGCAGAGGTGACTTAAACAGCATTAGAATGGATGTTATTTTGCTAAGTAGAGAAGCCTGTTAACCTTTAAAAAAAAGCTATAATGCATACCTCAGACACATCTCGCAAAGCAGCACATTCTTCTCTGTTGTCAATCATATGAACTGCTGTAGACACATAAACAGTGCATTTGCACTCTACTCACACGTCCACCCTGCCTCTATTCGTCCCTCAGTTGTCGGAGATGTAAAGGACATTGATTGGTATGCCCCGAACGGCGAGAAGCTCCTACCGAACCGACAGGACATCCTCGTGAACCGCAACGACGAGTCCTCATCCACTCTCACGATCTATAACGCCAACGTGGACAATGCCGGCATCTACAAGTGTGTTGCCAAAAATGGAGACAAGGAGTCTCAGGGCACCGTCAACGTTAAAATCTTCCGTAAGTTCCCTCTCAAACTGCTTGGAACAAGGTCCTATTCTTCATTGTACTTTAGCGGATTACCACTAAAGGAAATCCTCTCACTGTATTATCTGTGCACAATGTAATTTTGAAGAATGTAATTTAAAATTGTCTGCATATTCTGTTCATATTTGTTTACTTCAATTGGCCTCCCACATTATTTATTTACATTTATTTAATCAGGGAGTCACCATTAAGACCAGTGTCTCTCTTTGTGAGGGAGCCCTGCATATGCAATTGCATAAAATGCATAAAAAAGCAAATACAATATGAAACAAATTATAATAAAGCACAACACATATTGCACAGACAAAGACAAATATACACAATACACAGAAAACACATTCAACTAAAATAAACACATTCCTCATTATAAAAGAATCCTCTGTCCTCTGCCTGAACTGCTCTAGGGACACTAAAGCATCTATTCGAAATGCATTTTGGAGATCATTCAAAACATGTGGATCAAGAAATCTAAAGGATAACTTACTTAATTCTGTGAACGCCAAAGGTGTGTCCAGAGTTAACCAACCTTGTGAATGGGTTTGATAACTTGTCATTTTAAATTTTAACAGTGAAGTTAGGTAAGTCAGAAGCTTGTGGAGCAGGGCATTGTAAACAAACAGAGCATAATGATGAAATCTATGTGAATTCAAAGAGGTTCAGCACAACATTTTGGGAAAGAATACAGTGATGAGTAATAAAACTGTCTCCTGTAATTAAAAACAAAGGCCGCTATGAAAAACATCATCCAGGAATTTAAGAGTAGAGGCAACTGTACTTTGATAAATAGTATCACCATAATCAAGAACAGACAAAGGTTGACTGCACCATCTGCTTCCTACTGACAAGAGAGACTAGATCTGTTTCTCTAAAAAAAAAAGCCCACTTTAAATCTTAGTTTCTTAAAACCTGTAAGGGACCGATGTCCCTATACTGGGACGATTGAGTTAACGTGCGCTGATGTGATTAACACATCAGTAACAGCAAACTTTCCAGGACATAGACATGTCTTAAATGGGCAGAAAGCTTAAATTATTGTTAATCTAACCTCACTGTCCAATTTCTTTAGGATTCGGCCGTGTTGGCTCAGTTATCAGCTGATATCAGCTAAATATATTTCAGCGTATCTGACCCTGGAGTCTTCTAATTAATATTAAAATTGACCATAATGAATAGTTCAGATTACCATACTTAAATTTCAGATGAATTGGTTAAGAGCACATGAGGGAGCAGAGGTAGGGTGATACACTCCTACTAGTGTCTGCTGGTTATTATGACCACGGCCCACATTAAGAGCGAGCCAATCAAAATGCTTAGGGACAGAGGTAGCAAGAGATACAGAAACATCCAAATTGTCCTTTGTAAATATGACAACACCCCCACCTCTGCCAATTCTGTCTAATCTGGAAACATTATAAACTGACAGACACATCAGCACGTTTCAGAAATGACCAGAATGTCCACATTGGATTGATTCCACCTTTGAAATCAAACTTCTTGCATTTACATTAACAAATCCAAGACCGCAGCTGCGGGACTTAAGGTCAGATGAAGTCTCTAATACAAGCATGCTATGATCAGTAGGTAACCCCTTATTTGAAAATGCCATAGGATTGGTTTGAATTGGTATAGGTACAAGATTGTCTAGAACTGAACCATTGGGCTTATGCATCGAGCGAGGACGCGAGTTAAAACAAGAGTCAATGAGGGTTACCTGTTGAAGGTCTGCAGTATGCTGATAATTTATTGTTGGGATTACCTGATACTGACTTGGAGTGGTGAGCAGGTCTTGGAAAAATAATATGCGGTATTGTTGATTGTATCTTTGCCCTAGTATCATTGTAATGATATCCAACATTGTATCTTCATTTAGAGAACCAGCATATACAACTATACTAACTGTATAGTATGAAGTATATTATTTTTGAACAGATGGAATGAACAGATGGAATGCCACTACAGGTAGCACTCTTTCAAATGCATAGACTGGGTAACAAAGAAAGTGCTTGCCATAGAACATGTTGGTTAATTAAGTTTGTTGACTGGTTCAGGAAATCCAGTTGACGGTGGACTTCTATTCTTCTCCCCTACAGAAAAGATAACCTTCAAGAACGCCCCTTCCCCACAGGAGTTCAATGAAGGGGATGACGCTGACATCATCTGTGACGTCGTCAGCTCGCCTCCTGCTGACATCATCTGGAAGCACAAAGGCTCAAAGATCCAGGTTGCAAAAGACGGTAAGGCTTGTGCACAGTTCGATGTGCCAATGTGTGAGTTGCCTACTGCCAGAGTCATGCGGCTCTCCCCTTTACCATTTTTTAAATTTGCTTTCATCTATCTGCCAACTTGTTTTCATTCACCCCCCCCACTCGCTCCCTCCCTAAGTGCACAGCCCTGCCTTTTGATAATTCAAGTGTTCTGACATAATGGATGAAGAGAGAACAGGAAACAAGATATTTCTTGATCAGGAGGAATGGTTGTTGTCGGTTGTGAAATAATTTGAAGGGTTCATATTTAGACTATTTAGTCAAGTCGAGTGGGATGCTGCCTGAAGGATTTTGTTTCTCTCCATATTGCACTATTTTAACCTTAGAGGACCCCTCCCTCTTGCAACCACTGGGAAGCAAAGGGTGACCGCAGCGCTCTGGTGTGTGGTGTTTTCTTGGACCCTGGACGGGTTGTGTTTTTCACTGGAAAACCACTAATTGTAGCCCAGATTGAAACCCATACTGCTTATGTAAATACCATTTTCCACATTGCTCCAGTTAACCTTTTCCTTATCAAAGCTGCATGTGCTTATAGCTCAAATTACAAGTCTTTTTCATGCTAATATGTGTTTCACAGCTCAGAGAGCTATTTAAAAAGTCTGGTTAATGAATTCAAAGCTTTTGCCCAAATACACATTCAGTAAACCAGATATACATCTGGCACCGCTTCAGAAGAGGGTTAACAGAACACAGTTGCCATACAATATTTATACGCTGGCTGCCAGATGTTTGAACTTAGAGGGTTCATAGAATATTTACATAGTAGAGCTTTGATGACGCAATTCAAGAAGTAGTAGTGGTTTCAGCATCTGTATGTTTACATTACCATGTTTTACCACATTTACTACAGTATGGATATAAAGGATATAGAATTAGACACGTATTCTCGTATACAACGCTGTTAGAAGCACCATGTCATGGCAATGCTCTGTGGAGCAATGTAAAGAAATATCACAGTGAAAAGTATGGCATTTAATTTTTCTAAATGAACATTGGTAAATAGACATTATTCCAGTTGATGGATGGTAGAGCTTTCTTTTAATGAATTTATGCCACTAATATTACAGATCAATCTATTGCTGATGGTGAGTTATGTACCCTATCATATGGTCCTATTTAAAAAAGGTATGTTCTCTCCACCCCTCCTTATGTTTCCAGCCACCAGAAATAACTCATGCAATGCATTTACATTGTTACATTGGGGGGGCGGATACAGCATTCCTCTGTAACGGAGACCATGCCTCCTGAAGTCGCACAGTATGTGTGCTTTTACCATGTTGACTTGTCTTAAACCTACACCACCCACTGTTAAGGATAAATGACCCTTCTCTGTTTCCTTCTCTTGCGGTTTTTCATAGTTCGATTTAAGATCCTGACCAACAACCACCTCCAGATCCGAGGCATCAAGAAAACAGATGAAGGGGCGTACACCTGTGAGGCTCGTGTAATGACCAGGGGAGAGATTGACCTAAAGATCATCAAGGTCATCGTCAACGGTGAGTACCACATCCTCCCTCTCACCATACCCCTCTTTCACCGCCTATGCTCTCGCAATGGGATTTGCATCCGAGCACAATTAGAATATAGTGTAGTTATAAATGCAATACTGTGCTGTTATGAGCACCATTACAGAATTATGAAAATAAGCCTGTATCAAGCATACAGTAACATGTATTTTCTCCTATCATACTTAATCAACCAGTATAGTGAATCATGATCTGATTATACATTTGAAGACTTTTTACAAGCATATAACACCCTTAAAATGCCTTATCTTAGTATCATCTTAGTATAACTTATTTCCTACTCACGTGTGACCTCTGTATCTTTGAGTAATGCTTGTATCCATGTCTGTCTGTGTTTCAGTGCTCCCTAGCATCCGCACCAGGCAGTCGGAGATGAATGCCACGGCGGACGTCAACCAGTCTGTGATGCTGGCCTGTGACGCTGACGGCTTCCCTGAACCCACAGTCACCTGGGCCCGGTACGTCACACCGACCACCTTGTCTTTTAATGAGCATAAACAAACTGGCTTGTTGTGACTGGTTGAGGAGGTGACTGTGAAGTGAATAAGGGTTGTTTATTTTAAACTTTTTTTCAATTTTTTTTGGTCAGCATTCTCATAAGAGGATGGTCAACAGTGTTGAATTATATTTATGTAGTACCTTGAAGATGGCCAAAGCTCATTTGTTTGATATATCCTCAGCATAACTGTTGACACAACGGGCCCTCTAGTATAGTATGAGAATAATTCCAACACTGCTTCTCGAGCTCCTCTTGGAGTGTAAACGAATGAGAAGGATAAGGAGGATGAGGAGATGCACCCGTAAGGGCTGGGCCTCGCCAGAGGAGGAAGGAGACAAGCGAGGTAGGGTGAAGGGAGGGAGTAGGGGGGCAGAAACTCCTAACATTCTTTATTTATTTCCTGGCCGCCGACAGGCCTGTCATTTGGTATCCCTTAGAGGCTGCTTCAGGATTGAAGCTCTTAGAAGCATACAGATGTGGGACCGCAGTCCAAACTCAGTGTGTGCACATCTGATTTAGAGTTCAAGGGAGGCTCAGGCATGTCATGGTTCAAAGAGAGTGCTCGGTCAAGAGTGCCGAAGAAATTCCTTAACTTGACATCATACAGTGTATCACCATCCTATGGATGTAGTCCCTTTGTAAAACAGCCATGATGCAGCTATGGTAACAAAGCAGAGCCAGAGAAACAAAGAAAAAAAACTTTCTGTCCTGGATGTCTGGTCAGTAGCTCTAAAGACATTGGTTTTATGTGTCACGGATCCCTCTGGAACTTTCCTTGCGCACACCTTGCCCCTATTCCCAGTGATTGTATTTGTATAGATGTGCCCTTTGTTCACCATGGTGCTGTCGATTATTGTCACAATGTCCGTTGGTGCGTGTGAGTACCTGTGCTGTGTGTTTTGGCTTTCGTGCCCTTGTGGATTGCGCAGATGATTATGGGTCTTGTCCGGTGTAACGGTTCTCTTGTGGTGAAGGAGAGTCGGACCAAAATGCAGCGTGTAGATTGCGATCCATGTTTAATAAACAAACGTAAACCACGAATCAATATTAAACACTACAAAACAAAGAACGTAACGAAAACCGAAACAGCCTATAATAGTGTAAACTAACACAGAGCCAGGAACAAGGACACTAAGGACAATCACCCACAAAACACTCAAAGAATATGGCTGCCTAAATATGGTTCCCAATCAGAGACAACGATAAACACCTGCCTCTGATTGAGAACCACTTCAGACAGCCATAGACTTAACTAGAACACCCCACTAAGCTACAATCCCAATACATACACACCACATACAAAAACCCATGCCACACCCTGGCCTGACCAAATAAATGAAGATAAACACAAAATACTTCGACCAGGGCGTGACATCCGGTGTGTTAATGTGCGTGTGTTATTTATTCAAGGTACTCCTCGCTCTGTTTGGGTTTCAACCCTGTGTTTTTTTGTTACGTGTTTATTTGGTCTTCGTCCCCATGCCTTTACACAGCATGCTGTAATTTGGAGTATAATTTAAAAAACTATTACGCATTCCTGCGCCTGTCTCCCGAATCTCTTCATGCCAAAGTGACAGAATAATCGACCATTGAGGGAGACAGCGGGAATGGCCCGTCCGACGACGGTGTGACTGGTCCGTCCGGCGCCGCCGCAACTTCGGCAGCTGCCACTGGGTCGCCACAACGGGTCCGTCCGACGGCGCAACTTCAGCAGCAACAACTGGCCTATCCGACACCACCACAACCGGTCTGTCCGATGCTACTGCTCGCAACTCCGCCGCAACTTCGGCAGCTGCATCGGGTCCTGATCGACCCGCACTGCGTTTCTGTGATCGTCCCCGAGACCAGTGTCGTTGCACTGCAAGCGGGGGGGTACTGTCACGGGTCCCTCTGGAACTTTCATTGCGCAAACCTGGCCCCTATTCCCACTGATTGTATTTGTACAAATGGAATATACTGTATGTGCCCTTTGTTCACCATGGTGCTGTCAATTTATTGTTACATTGTCCGTTGGTGCGTGTGAGTACCTGTGCTGTGTGTTTTGGCTTTCGTGCCCTTGTGGATTGTGCAGATGATTACGGGTCTCGTCCCGTGTGTTATTTATTCAAGGTACTCCTCTCTCTTTTGTTTGGGTTTGGATTTCAACGCCGTAATTTGGGGAATAATTTTTAAAAAGTATTACATGTTCCCTGCGCCTCTCCCGAATCTCTTCATGCCAACGTGACATTATGGTTCTGAGCCAGGCCTTTTGTTTAGCAGCTGCTCTACTGAGATATGGCCCCCAAAAAAGATCATACAGAGTGAAGTGAAGACGACTATTTTTACCTTCATGTTGTGGAGACAGACATCAGTGACGTGAACTCTGCATTTCTGCCTTTCCCCCCTCAGTAACAACATTGTCCTTGAGTCGGACGATAAGTACGGACTGAACAACGACGGCTCGGAGCTGATAATAAAAGATGTCAAGAAAGTGGATGAAGGAGATTACACGTGCATCGCCCGGAACAAGGCCGGGGAGAAAGAGGAGGAAGTCAGCTTGAATGTGTTCGGTAAGAGCAAAATAATTACTATTAAAATAATAGTGGTAAAATAATGTTGTGTTTTTGGGCTTTAGAATTGGTTTTATTGGTTTTACTATAGCAATGTGCATACAAGTAATGTATTCCATTGTCATCCATCAATTTATTGTATTTTTACCTTCTCTAGTGCAACCTAAGATCACCTACCTGGTCAACCAGACTGCATCAGAGCTGGAGGAGCAGATCACCCTGACCTGCGAGGCCTCAGGAGACCCCACCCCCACCATCACCTGGAGCTTTGGCCGCAGGATCTTCACAGAGGGAGAGCAGGTACTGGTGTCTGGGGACCAGGGGAGGCTTGCAATCAGGGGCCTGAGCTGTGGTGGACAGGGTATGTCACTCAGAGTGCCTACTGACCGATCCATCACTGTCCTGAATATTGATAGGAAACCTAAAAAGCAAGCACAGCTCTATTTCATTCATGGCATTATACAAAACCTGTTCAAAATTCAATTGAGCAAGTCCAACATTAAAAGCCAGTGGACATGTACTAATCTGTCCTGATGGTTTCATGCATTGGTTTCTCCTTCTACAGGAGCCTCTAAACAAGAATTACCAGGTATGATATTCAAATGGTCAGGTAATGAAACTCAATATATGTTGGGTTGTTGTGACTATACGCTGTACAGTATATCCACCCAGATTTGATTGAGAAAAAAAATCTGATACAATCGAACAGATGCAAATCCGGTCATCCGCTCGAATTCCTGTAACCTTTTGACACGCTTAAATTCTGATCTTATCAGGGTTCGGTAGTTTGATTTTGCTGTTTGCATAGTCACTGTGAATGCATAGATTGCACTCAAATCCCTCCCACCTCTTGTGGTGCAGTTCACATTTTGGGATTGAAAACCAAGCTTTTGATTGTCTTTGAAAGCCCTTAAACCACCACATCTGAACTAGTGTTCATTTCGAGGCACGTGTTTCAGGGAATGGTCCTATCTGACGTTGCCCCGGAATGCTGTCATATCCCTTTACTACCAGCCATTCCAAGTCATTGTATACTCAAACAATGAAAGAAATGCAGCAGCAATCGCTGAACCCCAGGTGCAGCTGCATCTCAGCATATTTAAGGTAATTAGTAATTGCGCAGCAGTTGCTTTCCATAATTTAATGTATTCTCATCCAAACAGTCAAGCAATATCCATCGACAACTGCTAACAGCTCTCATCAATATTCAGTCATCAAACCAAATGTTATGTAACTTGTGCCAAATACAACAAGTGTAGACCTTACAGTGAAATGCTTACAAGCCCTTAACCAACAATGCAGTTAAAAGCAATGCTATATACAGGGGTACCGGTGCGGCGGCACTGGCCAGTCGAGGCAATTGAGGTAGTATGTACATGTAGGTAGAGTTTTTAAAGTGACTATGCATAGATAATAGCAGAGTAGCAGCAGTGTAAAAAGGGGGGGGGCAATGCAAATAGTCTGGGTAGCCATTTTATTAGGAGTCTTATTGCTTGGGGGTAGGTGTTTAGAAGCCTCTTGGACCTAGACTTGGCGTTCTGGTACTGCTTGCCGTGCGGTAGCAGAGAAGTCTATGACTAGGGTGGCTGGAGTCTTTGACAATTTTTAGGGCCTTCCTCTGACACCACCTGGTATAGAGGTCCTGGATGGCTGGTCCGTACCATTACCCTCTGTAATGTCTTGTGGTTGGAGGCTGAAAAGTTGCCATATCAGGCAGTGTTGCAACCCATCAGTATGCTCTTGATGGTGCAGCTGTTGTACCTTTTGATGATTGAGGACCCATGCCAAATCTTTTCAGCGTCCTGAGGGGGAATAGATTTTGTCGTGCCCTCTTCTAGACTGTGTTGGTGTGCTTAGACCTTGTTAGTTGTTGGTGATGTGGACACCAAAGAACTTGAAGCTCTCAACCTGCTCCACTACAGCCCCGTCGATGAGAATGGGGGCATGCTCGGTCCTCCTTTTCCTGTAGTCCACAATAATCTCCTTTGTCTTGATCACGTTGAGGGAGAGGTTGTTGTCCTCGCACCACACGGTCAGGTCTCTGACCTCCTCCTCATTGGCTGTCTCGTCATTGTCAGTGATCAGGCCTACCACTGTTGTGTCATCGGCAAACTTAATGATGGTGTTGGAGTCGTGCCTGGCCGTGCAGTCATGAGTGAACAGGAAGTACAGGAGGGGACTGATCACATCCCTGAGGATCAGTGTGGCGGATGTGTTGTTAGCTACCCTTACCACCTGGGGGTGACCGTCAGGAAGTCCAGGATTCAGTTGCAGAGGGAGGCTTTTAGTCCCAGGATCCTTAGTTTAGTGATGAGCTTTGAGGGCACTATGATGTTGAATGCTGAGCTGTAGTCAATGAATAGCATTCTCACATGGGTGTTCCTTTTGTCCAGGTGTGAAGTGCAATAGAGATGGCATGATCTGTTGAGGCAGTATGCAAATTGAATTGGATCTAGGGTTTCTGGGATAATGGTGTTGATGTGAGCCATGACCAGCCTTTCAAAGCATTGCATGGCTACTGACATGAGTGCTACAGGTCGGTAGTCATTTAGTCAGGTTACCTTATTGTTCTTGGGCACAGTGACTATGTTGGTCTGCTTGAAACATGTTGGTATTACAGACTCAGACAGGGAGAGGTTGAAAATGTCAGTGAAGACACTTGCCAGTTGGTCAGCACATGCTCGGAGTACACGTCCTGGAAATCCGTCTGGCCCTGCGGCCTTGTGAATGTTGACCTGTTTAAAGGTCTTACTCACATTGGCTGCGGAGAGTGTGATCACACAGTCATCCGGATCAGCTGATGCTCTCATCCATGTTTCAGTGTTACTTACCTCGAAGCGAGCATAGACGTAATTTAGCTCGTCTGGTAGGCTCGAGTCACTGGGCAGCTCTCGGCTGTGCATCCCTTTGTAGTCTGTAATAGTTTGCAAGCCCTGCCACATCCGATACGTGTCGGAGCCGGTGTAGTATGATTCGATCTTAGTCCTGTATTGACGCTTTGCCTGTGATGGTTCATCAGAGGGCATTTCTTATAAGCTTCCAGGTTAGTGTCCCGCTCCTTGAAAGAAGCAGCTCTACCCTTTTATCTCAATGCGGATGTTGCCTTTAAACCATGGCTTCTGGTTGGGGTATGTCTGTACAGTCACTGTGGGGACTACGTCATCGATGCACTTATTGATGAAGCCAGTGACTGTGGTGTACTCCTCAATGTCATTGGAAAAACCCCAGAACATTTTGCAGTCTGTGCAAGCAAAACAGTCCTGTAGCTTAGCATTTGCTTCATCTGACTACTTTTCTGTTGACTGAGTCAATGGTGCTTCCTGCTTTAGTTTTTGCTTATAAGCAGGAAACAGGAGGATAGAATTATGGTCAAATTTGCCAAATGGAGGGCGAGGGAGAGCTTTGTACGTGTCCCCTTGTATGAAGTAAAGGTGGTCAAGAGTTTTTTTTCCCCTCTCTGGTTGCACATTTAAACTGCTGGTAGAAATGAGATAAAAGGGATTTAAGTTTCCCTGCATTAAAGTCCCGGGCCACTAGGAGCGCCACCTCTGGATGAGCACTTTCCTTTTTGCTTATGGCCGTATACAGCTCATTGAGTGCGGTCTTAGTGTCTGCATTGGTTTGTGCTGGTAAATGGACCGCTATGAAGGATAAAGATGAAAACTCTCTAGGTAGATAGTGTGGTCGACAGCTTATCATGATATCCTCTACCTCAGGCGAGAAAAACCTTGAGACGTCCTTAGATATAAAATAACATGTTTTTGTTCTCATAAACATATAGTTGAAGTCAGAAGTTTACATACACCTTAGCCAAATACATTTAAACTCAGTATTCACAATTCCTGACATTTAATCCTATTAAAAATTCCCTGTCTTAGGTCAGTTAGGATCACCACTTTATTTTAAGAATGTGAAATGTCAGAAAAATAGTAGAGATAATTATTTATTTCAGCTTTTATTTATTTCATCACTTTCCCAGTGGGTCAGAAGTTTACATACACTCAATTAGTATTTGGTAGCATTGCATTTTAAATTGTTTAACTTGGATCAAACATTTCGGGTAGCCTTCCACAAGCTTCCCACAATAAGTTGGATAAATTTTGACCCATTCCTCCTGACAGAGCTGGTGTAACGGAGTCAGGTTAGTAGTCCTCCTTGCTCGCACACGCTTTGTCAGTTCTAACCACACATTTTCTGTAAGATTGAGGTCAGGGCTTTGTGATGGCCACTCCAATACCTTGACTTTGTTGTCCTTAAGCCATTTTGCCACAACTTTGGAAGTATACTTGTGGTTATTGTCCATTTGGAAGACCCATTTGCGACCAAGCTTTAACTTTCTGACTGATGTCTTGATGTTGCTTCAATATATCTAAATAATTTTCCTGCCTCATGAGGCCATCTATTTTGTGAAGTGCACCACTCCCTCCTGCAGCAAAGCAACCCCACAACATGATTCTGCCACCCCCGTGCTTCATGGTTGGGATGGTGTTCCTCGGCTTGCAAGCATCCCCCTTTATCCTCCAAACATAACAATGGTCATTATGGCCAAACAGTTCTATTTTTGTTTCGTCAGACCAGAGGACATTTCTCCAAAAAGTACGATCTTTGTCCCCATATGCTTTTTTATGTCGATTTTGGAGCAGTGGAGTCTTCCTTGCTGAACGGGCTTTCAGGTTATGTCGATATAGGACATATTGACATATGTCCTATAGGATCTGGAGACGGTCTGCATGGAGGAGTGGGCCAAAATCCCTGCTGCAGTGTGTGCAAACCTGGTCAAAAACTACAGGAAACGTATGATCTCTGTAATTGCAAACAAAGGATTCTGTACCAAATATTAAGTTCTGCTTTTCTGATGTATCAAATAATTATGTCATGCAATAAAATGCCAATTAATTACTTAAAAATCATACAATGTGATTTTCTGGATTTTTGTTTTAGATTCCATCTCTCACAGTTGAAGTGTACCTATGATACAAAATTACAAACCTCTACATGCTTTGTAAGTTGGAAAACCTGCAAAATCGGCAGTGTATCAAATACTTGTTCTCCCCACTGAAGGTACTTTTGTACCTGGTTCCTCCAGCATCTTCACAAGGTCCTTTGCTGTTGTTCTGGGATTGAGTTGCATTTTTCACACCAAAATACGTTCATCTCTAAGAGAAAGAATGCGTCTCCTTCCTGAGTGGTATGACGGCTGCGTTGCCCCGTGGTGTTTATATTTGCGTATTATTGTTTGTACAGATCAACGTGGTACCTTCAGGCATTTGGAAAATGCTCCCAAGGATGAACCAGACCTGTGGAGGTCTACATTTTACAGCGCCAATTGACTCAAATGATGTCAATTAGCCTATCAGAAGCTTCTAAAGCTATCACACAATTGTTGGAAAAATGACTTGTCATGCACAAAGTAGATGTCCTAACTGACTTGCCAAAACTATAGTTTGTTAACAAGAATTTGTTGAGTGGTTGAAAAATGAGT
The DNA here is from genome assembly GCF_018296145.1 of Oncorhynchus tshawytscha. Classification (NCBI taxonomy): domain Eukaryota; kingdom Metazoa; phylum Chordata; class Actinopteri; order Salmoniformes; family Salmonidae; genus Oncorhynchus; species Oncorhynchus tshawytscha. The sequence goes on along the minus strand of NC_056437.1, from coordinate 40,433,999 downwards.
TTTGACTCCAACCTAATGTGTATGTAAACTTCTGACTTCAACTGTTGTTAGCAGATGTTAATGCGAGTGTAGCGAAATGCTTGTGCTTCTATTTCCGACAGTGCAGTAATATCAGCAAGTAATTGAACAATTCCACAACAACTACCCATACACACAAATGTAAAGGAATAGAATAAGAATATGTACATATAACTATATGGATGAGCGATGGCTGAGCGGCATTGGCAAGATACAGTAAATGGTATAAAATACAGTATATACATATGAGATGAGTAATGTAGGATATGTAAACATTATTAAAGTGGCATTATTTGTGACCAGTGACTAGTGAGTCATTTATTAAAGTGGCCAATAATTTGAGTCTATGTAGGCAGCAGCCTCTGTTTAGTGATGGCTGTTTATGGAAGCTGTTTTTCAGTTTCTTGGTCCCAGCTTCCTGACCTCGCTTTCTGGATGGTAGCAGGGTGAACAGGCAGTGGCTCGGGTGGTTGTTGTCCTTAATGATCTTTTTGGCCTTCCTGTGACATCGGGTGCTGTCGGTGTCCTGGAGGGCAGATTGTTTTCCCTCGGTGATGCGTTGTGCAGACCGCACTACCTTCTGGAGAGCCTTGTGGTTGTGGGCGGTGCAGTTGCCATACCAGGCAGCGATACAGCCCGACACGATGCTCTCAAATGTGCATCTGTAAAAGTTTGAGGGTCTTCGGTGACAAGCCAAATGTCTTCTGCCTCCTGAGGTTGAAGAGGCGCTGTTGTGCCTTCTTCACCACACTGTCTTTGTGGGTGGACCATTTCAGTTTGTCCGTGATGTGTACGCCGAGGAACTTAACTTTCCACCTTCTCCACTACTGTCCCATCGATGTGGATAGGGGGCTGCTCCCTCTGCTGTTTCCTGAAGTCCACGATCATCTCCTTTTTGTTTTGTTGTCGCTGAGTAAGAGGTTTTCCTTACACCACACTCCGAGTGCACTAACCTCCCTGTAGGCTGTCTCATCATTGTTGGTAATCAAGCACACTATTGTTGTGTCTGCAAACTTGCTGATGATATCGTGCACCAGCTGCTGTTTACAAATATACCTTCACCCCTTGTCTTTCCAGAGGCTGCTGTTCTATCCTGCCGGTAAAGTGTATAACCTGCCAGCTATATGTTATTCATGTCGTCGTTCAGCCATGACTCTGTGAAACACAAGTTATTCATTTTTAATTTCCCGTTGGTAGGATATATGTGCTTTAAGTTCATCCATTTTATTATCTAGCGATTGTACGTTGACCAATAGTACCGATGGCAAAGGCATGATATCCACTTGTTGTTTAAACCTCACAAGGCACCCCGAATTCCTTCCACGAAACCGTTGTCTTTCTCCTGCGAATGACTGGGATGAGGGCCTATTCGGGTGTCTGGGGTCAATCCCTCTCCTCTGACTCATTTAAAGAAATATTCTTAGTCGAATTCAAGGTGAGTAATCGCTGTTATGATGTCGAGTGGCAGCAACATTGGTGAGAAAGTCTTTACCCACTCTTCACGCTCATTTTTAATCTCACTTTCACACTCTTCCTCTGCTTTGCTCTTTTTTCTACCTCTATATCTCTCTCTTACTAGGACAAAGTCTTACCAAATCCCCCTGCAATTACTTTGCACCCCTGCAGTTCCTCTGTGTTGCTAACAGCACTCTTAGTAATCATTAGCACAGGGGGCTTTGAGGTCCATGGAAGGATTGGGGCAGAAGGCATTTTATAGAGGGAGGAAATAGGTTTTATATGCAATTGGACTCAGTGGAAAGTAGTATTTATTTATTTTCCACTCAATCCCTAGATCAGTGTGTCCCATTGCAAACCTTATTTTGCATGTCATAGTTTGGTTTGTACGTCATTACCTTAAACTCTTGGATGTTTAAATGGAAACCTGACAAGCAAGGTATTGTTAAATACTTTGTGAATAAGACATTGCTTTTTCTTAACAGCATTAGCATTTTCTTCAAAGAGCAGATTTGGTTCCAGATTGTGTGTCTACATATATTTATGAATCTCTGTCACCCCCAGCGTTACACTCCTGTTCTCCTTTTATGTCCTTGAATAATACTTTTACATTTGGACTCCAACTGTCGATCAAAGCTTAAAACGCTCAGCAGAATGATATTTTTTTTATTTTTTTTTATTTAACCAGTTAGGCTAGTTGAGAACAAGTTCTCATTTACAACTGCGATCTGGCCAAGGTAAAGCAAAGCAGTGTGACACAAACAACAACAGAGTTACACATGGAATAAACAAACATACAGTCAATAACACAATAGAAGAAAGTCTATATACAGTGTGTGCAAATGAGGTAAGATAAGGGAGGTAAGGCAATAAATAGGCCATAGTGGCGAAATAATTGCAATTTAGCAATTCAACACTGGAGTGATAGATGTGCAGAAGATGAATGTGCAAGTAGAGATACTGGGGTGCAAAGGAGAAGAAGAAAAAATAACAGTATGGGGATGAGGCTATTTACAGATGGGCTATGTGCAGTGATCTGTGAGCTGGTCTGACAACTGGTGCTTAAAGCTAGTGAAGGAGATATGAGTCTCCAGCTTTAGCGATTTTTGCAATTCGTTCCAGTCATTTGGCAGCAGAGAACTGGAAGGAAAGGCGGCCAAAGTAGGAATTGGCTTTGGGGGGTGACCAGTAAAATATACCTACTGGAGCGCATGCTACGTGTGGGTGCTGCTATGGTGACCAGTGAGCTGAGATAAGGTGGGGCTTTACCTAGCAAAGACTTATAGATGACCTGGAGCCAGTGGGTTTGGCAATGAATATGAAGCGATGGCCAGCCAACAAGAGCATACAGGTCGCAGTGGTGGTTAGTATATGGGGCTTTGGTGACAAAATGGGTGCCACTGTGATAGACTGCATCCAATTTGTTGAGTAGAGTGTTGGAGGCTATTTTGTAAATGACATCGCCGAAGTCAAGGATCGGCAGGATAGTCAGTTTTACGAGGGTATGTTTGGCAGCATGAGTGAAGGATGCTTTGTTGCGAAATAGGAACCCGATTCTAGATTTAATTTTGGATTGGAGATGCTTAATGTGAGCCTGGAATGAGAGTTTACAGTCTAGCCAGACACCTAGGTATTTGTAGTTGTCCACATATTCTAAGTCAGAACCATCCAGAGTAGTGATGCTGGACGGGCGTGCAGGTGCGGACAGCAATCGGTTGAAGAGCATGCATTTAGTTTTACTTGCATTTAAGAGCAGTTGGAGGCCACATAAGGAGAGTTGTATGGCATTGAAGCTCGTCTGGAAAATGTTAAGTGTCCAAAGGGCCAGAAGTATACATAATGGTGTTGTCTGCATAGAGGTGGATCAGAGAATCACCAGCAGCCAGAGCGACATCATTGATGTATACAGAGAAAAGAGTCAGCCCGAGAATTTAATCCTGTGGCACCCACATAGAGATTGCCAGAGGTCCGGACAACAAGCCCGCCGATTTGACACACTGAACTTAGTATGAGAAGTAGTTGGTGAACCATGCGAGGCAGTCATTTGAGAAACCAAGGCTGTTGAGTCTGCCGATAAGAATGTGGTGATTGACCGAGTGGAAAGCCTTGGCCAGGTCGATGAATACAGCTGCACAGTATTGTCTCTTATCGATGGTGAATATGATATTGTTTAGGACCTTGAGCGTGGCTGAGGTGAACCCATGACCAGCTCGGAAACCAGGCTAGTAACAGGGGTTGCAACAATTTAGGCTGATCATTTTAGAAATAGAGGGTCCAGATTCTCAAGCCCTGCTGATTTGTTGGGGTCCAGATTTTGCAGCTCTTTCAGAACATCAGCTATCTGGATTTGGGTGAAAGAGAAATGGGGGAGGCTTGGGCAAGTTCCTGTGGGAGGTGCAGGGCTGTTGACCAGGGTAGGGTTGGCCAGTTGGAAAGCGTGGCCAGCCATAGAAAAATGCTTATTGAAATTCTCAATTATTGTGAATTTATTGTGGTGACAGCGTTTCCTAGCCTCAGGGCAGTGGGCAGCTGGGAGGAGGTGCTTTTATTCTCTATGGACTTTACTGTGTCCCAGAACTTTTTGGAGTTTGTGCTACAGGATGCAAATTTCTGTTTGAAAAAACTAGCCTGTGTATATTGGTTTTTAACTTCCCTGAAAAGTTTCATATTGCGGGGGCTATTCGATGCTAATGCCGTACACCACAGGATGTTTTTGTGCTGGTCAAGGGCAGTCAGGTCTGGAGTGAACCCCGGGCTATGTCTGTTCCTGGTTCTACTTTTTTTTAATGTGGCATGCTTATTTAAGATTGTGAGGAAAGCACTTTTAATAACCAGGCATCTTCTACTGACGGAATGAGGTCAATATCCTTCCAGGAGACGCGGGCTAGGTCGATTAGAAAGGCTTGTTCGCTGAAGTATTTTAGGGAGCGTTTGACAGTGATGAGAGGTGGTCGTTTGACCGCAGACCCATTACTGATGCAAGCAATGGGGCAGTGATCGCTGAGATCCTGGTTGAAGACAGCAGAGGTGTATTTGGAGGGCAGGGTGGTTAGGATGATATCTATGAGGGTGCCTGTGTTTACGGATTTGGGGTTGTACCTGGTAGGTTCATTTGTGTGAGATTGAGGGCATCAAGCTTAGATTGTAGGATGGCCGGGGTGTTAAGCATGTCCCAGTTTACGTCACCTAACAGCACGAGCTCTGAAGATAGATGGGTGGCAATCAATTCACATATGGTGTCCAGGGCACAACTGGGGGCAGAAGGTGGTCTATAGCAAGCTGCAAAGGTGAGAGACTTGTTTCTGGAAAGGTGCTAAAGCAGTGAATAAAACAAACTTAGGGAGGAGGCTTCTAATGTTAACATGCATGAACCCAACAATAGCAACAAATAGCTACCATTAATTTCTTATGCTTTCGCATGTTTGGATGTTAATGACTTATATTGTCAGCTAAGGACAGGTTTAGCTAGCTAGGTTGTTTTTACACATACATACATTTTACGGTTACATAAGTCAACAAATGAGAGGGCCTGGGGAATGGGAGTGGAGCAAGGCACTGCAGGGCCTGGATTAACCTCTACATCACCAGAGGAACACTGGAGGAGTAGAATAAGGGTACGGCTAAGGGCTATAAGAACTGTTCATCTAGTATGTTCGGAACAGAGTAAAAATAGCAGGTTTCTGGGCGCGGTAGAATAGATTCAATGTATAATGTACAGGCAAAGGTATGGTAGGATGTGAATACAGTGGAGTTAAACCCATTTATTGAGTGACGATGAGAGAGATATTGTCTCTAGAAACATCAATTAAACCAGGTGAGTGCATGTGTGGGAGGTGGGACAGGAGGGTTAGCTGAGGCATATTGAGCAGGGCCGGTGACTCTACAGTGAAATAAAACAATCACTAACCAAAACTGCAATGGACAAGGCATATTGACATTAGGGAGAGGCATGCGTAGCTGAGTGATCATAGTTGTTGTAGCCCCCTCGTGCGGTTACGTCGGCAGACCAGTCATGATGGATCAGCAGGGGTCCGTGTAGTAAAAGGGTCCAGGCCAATTGGCAAAATAGGTATAGTAGCCCAAGAAATTGACTGATGGACCACTTCAGCTAACAGTCCGGTATGCTCTAGACAGCTAGTGGGCCGCAGCTAGCAGGCTAGCAGATGGGCATTCAGGGGACGTCGCGCTGTAGGAGTCTGTTGAAAAAAATCCTTGGGCAGATTACATTGGCAGTCCAGTCGTGATGGATCTGCGGGGCTCCGTATCGGCAATAAAAAGGGTCCAGGCCAATTGGCAAAATAGGTATTGTAGCCCATGGAGTGGCTGATGGATCTCTTCAGCTTGCTGAGAGATGGGCCTAACATAGGCTAGCTCCAGACTAATTGGTACTTTATTGGGGACAGGGACGTTAGCCAGGAGAAGCCAATCGGATAGCAGCTAGCTAGCTGCAATGATCCAGGTGAAGAGGTTCAGAGTTGCAGTAGGAATCCAGTGATATGGAGAAAAAGTAGTCCGATAAGCTCTGGATTGAAACACGCTGTACAGACTGGCAGGAGTTGTCCTGGCTAAAGGTTAGCTGATGACCGCTAGCAGCTAGTTAGCTGGCTAGCTCCTGTTGTGGGTTCCGGTTCTAAAGTAAAGAATGATACATTACACATCCAAATCTATACTGTATATGAATAGTCCGCCTCTAGGTATATTCCTATCATGCAAGGATGTCAGAATGAAAGGCATTATCGCTGTTCTGCATTTAGAGTAAGGCAAATAACCTAATTTCAAGCCTATTGTTGTGCTCTTATTGCTGCATTCAGGTGGTGGTGTTAGCTTTTCTAAAGCGATCTGTTTGTGGTCGATTCTGATTGAATTGTGTAAGAAAAGTAATAGTTATAAGGGGACTGGCTGACTCACTCCACCGTATGTCAGTAATTGTCCCTTGAATAACACTTGGAAAAGTTGCCCTCTACTTCTTGTATAGAATCTCAAAGCATGTTTCTCCACAGAGAACTCTATACAGTTGAAGTCAAGTTTACATACACCTTAGCCAACTACATTTAAACTCAGTTTTTCACAATTCCTGACATTTAGGATAGGATCACCACTTTATTTTAAGAATGTTAAATGCCAGAATAATAGTAGAGAGAAGGATTTATTTCAGCTTTTATTTCTTAAATTACATTCCCAGCGGGTCAGATGTTTACATGCACTCAATAAGTATTTGTTAGCATTGCCTTTAAATTGTTTAACCTTGGGTCAAACGTTTCGGGTAGCCTTCCACAAGCTTCCCACAATAAGTTGGGTTCATTTTGGCCCATTCCTCCTGACAGAGCTGGTGTAACTGAGTGAGGTTTGTAGGCCTCCTTGCTCGCACATGCTTTTTCCGTTCTGCCCACAAATTCTCTATAGGTTTGGAAATGTGCTTGGGGTCATTGTCTATTTGGAAGGTCCATTTGTGACCAAGCTTTAACTTTCTCACTGTTGTCTTGATGTTGCTTCAATATAGCCACATAATTTTCCCTCTTCATGATGCCATCTATTTTGTGAAGTGCACCAGTCCCTCCTGCAGCAAAGCACCACCACAACATACTGCCACTCCCGTGCTTCACGGTTGGTATGGTGTTCTTCAGCTTTGTCAAATTTGCCAAATGGAGGGCGAGGGAAAGCTTTGTACACTTCTCTGTGTGTGGAGTAAAGGGGGTCTAGAGTTTTGTTTTCCCTCTGGTTGCACATTTAACATGCTGGTGGAAATTAGTTTATACAGATTTGTGGTATGTAGACGGCTACCTAAAATACCTATGAAAACACTCTAGGTAGATAGTGTGGTCTACAGGTTATCATGAGATGCTCTACCTCAGCCGAGCAAAACCCTGAGACTTCCTTAGATATTGTGCACCAGCTGTTGTTTACAAATATACATAGACTGCCATCCCTTGTCTTACCAGAGGCCGCTGTTCTATCCTGCCATACAATGTCAAAACAGCCAGCTGTATGATGTTCATGTCGTCGTTCAGCCATGACTCGGTGAAACATAAGATATTACAGTTTTTAATGTCCCGTTGGTAGTTTAATCTTGCTCATTGGTCATCAATTTTATTTTCCAATGATGTCATGTTTGCCATTTGCAGTGGGGTTTTACTCGCTCGCCTACGAATTGTCAAAAGGCAGCCCGACCTCTACCCACTTTCCCCCCGTCTTCTTTTCACGCAAATGACATGGATTTGGGCCTGTTCCCAGGAAAGCAGTATATCCTTCTCGTCGGACTCGAAACTAGCCATCCCGGATCCGGGATCGTGACTACAGGCTCAAGCTCATTACCATAACGCAAAATGCAAAAAATATTCTTAGAAATATTTAACCTCCACACATTAACAAGTCCAATAGCTCAAATGAAAGATAAACACCTTGTTCATCTACCCAGCAAGTCAGATTTCTAAAATGTTTTACGGCAAAAACACACCACATATTTATATTAGACCACCACCGAAACAAAGACAAGAGGCAGCCATTTTGTCCCAGAAAATATAAAATTATAAAAGCAGGATTAAAAAATAAATCATTTACTAACCTTTTGAAAATCTTCATCAGATGACAGTAATGGGACATGTTACACAGTACATTTATGTTTTTTTCAATAATATGCCATTTATATCCAGAAATCTCTGTTTACAATGACGACATTTTCAAAAAATGCTACTCAAATGTCCGGAGAAATGATGATAGCTCCGACAGATAACGTCAGATAACAAGCAATACACATGACTAAATATACATGTTCTACATATAGTTACAAAGATACACTTCTTCTTAATGCAACCGCTGTGTTACATTTATTTTTAACGTTACAGAATTTGTTCACTAGGCTATAATATGAGACGGCGCTCAGATATTAGCAGTATGTCTCCTCTACGTTTGGAGTCCACAGAAACCCAAAATTAACCACATAAATATTCCCTTACCTTTTGATGTTCTTCGATCAGAAGACGTGGAAGGAGTTATACTTACCCAATACATCGTTTGGTTTCAAGTTGTGTGTCTCTGTATTAGCATATGCTAACAGCTTCAGCTGAAATGCACCCAAAATGACTTCTGGTCCCGCACTCTTGCGCATCAAAACTTCAAAATTACATATTATATGTCGACTAAACTGGTCAAACTAAGTGCAGAATCAAGCTTTAGGATCTTTTAAACGTGTAAAACAATTATCAGCTCGAACAGACAAACCGACATCGTTTGATGTTTCATGGAAGAAGAGAGAGCTCCAATTCAGACGCGCGCAATAGAGTGCATGTATTTTCGCTAGACCCGAACGTTTTAGCCCGCCAAAGGACGAGGGCGCGCGAGATTCTCACAATGAACGCCCCATTTGAAAGCAGACATCGCGCTGAACACATAGAAACTGTTCCCAGATCTGTAGCTGGTTGGGAAGGGTGGGGGCGATGACGTCAAAGTTGTCCCAACTTTTCTGTTGCCAAGAGAGAGTTTGGGAGAATGGCTGCCCTGAGATTTCTGCTTTACATACAGACATAATTTAAACGGTTTTAGAAACTTTAGAGTGTTTTCTATTCAATAATTATTATTATATGCATATATTAGCAATTTTGGACAAAACAAAATTCTGTTTACTATGGGCACGCACTTCCTCCAAAGGGGGCAGTATTCAGCCCGATCCTCAAGAGGTGGAAAAAGCTTCTTCCAGTTTGTGATGGGTAATCGCTGTTCTGATGTACAGAAGTTTTTTTTGGTCATAAGAGACGGTAGCAGCGACATTATGTACAAAATAAGTTACAAATAATGCAAAATAACAAACAAATTAACAGTTTGTTAGGAACACGTAAAATCTCCACCTATCCGAGTTGAAGGATCATGAAAAGCAATTGCAAGCCATTGCTATTCCAACAAACACAGAATAGATAGCAAATTGCCAACCTAGCATTTATCCTCAGTTGACCTGGGACTAGTGGTTGCCAGGCTTGAATAATACATTTTCGAAGATTTCGTACACTGGTGGGCTCTATTGGCTTCTGTGACAGCACCGGTAGCTGGAGGCTTTGGTGTTTAAAGAGGATGTATGAATGTCCTGCAGCATTTCCCTCACTTAAAGGTCATGCTTGACTCCCTAATAAGTAGCGAGGTAATGCTTTATAGCGGGCTGGCTGTGAAGGAGGCACATCATGATGATGGGGGTGAAGTTTCCTCAACTCTGCTCTTGGGTCAGTTTTGTATTTTCCTCACTAATGGTTAAGGTTAGTATTAGGGGAGGGATAGCTGATCCTAGATTGCTGGAGATAACTGGAGTTGGAAAAGTTCTACCATGCTATATTTATCACATATAATTTGAATAGATTTTCTAATAATAATAATATTACTGACTATAAAAGCTTTATTGTCACTTGATATTCTGGATTGTATTGTCATATCTGGCCTATATTCCCTTCCAGTTAGGTGTAGAACTCATATAACTCTGTCCTCCCCTAACACGAATGTTCCACCTGGATAACATTGCTTCGTCACCGCTCAGTAACGCCAGGGCCTATCCACTTTGTATCGGTCTGCCTCTTTCTTTTTCCCCTTTCCTAGTGTCACAGAGGATTTGATTTAACGCCCTTTGTAATGAGAAAATCCTGCTGTTCCTGTGATAAAGGCTTTCAAAGATTCTATTGGTTCATTGTCATTCCCCCATCGATCATTGGACTAGTTCCCTTCCGCCTCGCTCCATCTTCCATTCATGTCCCATTTGATAAATCAGAGTTGTGGATCAAGTCTGTGAGACCACACACTACGAATGCATATTCATCATGACACTCAATGGCAGAAATGTCATTTTCCACCAAAGAATGAATCTATTGATTCCTAATGTATCTCAAACTAAAAGGGACTGCTTTTTGAATCTCACCCTGTCCTGTCCAAATGACTTGAGAATAGATCCCATTTTTGCATGATAACCACCTGGCAAGGTTGTCGGTTTTTGAACAATCTTTCAATGCAGCAAGCTTCAGGGGTTCTATAAGAAATTATTTTAGAAAGAAAAGTTGTTCATTTAAATGTGACATTAATTGGTATTAAAGTTGGTGGGGCAAACTCAACAAGCAAAGCCGCTACACTACTCTTAAACAATACATTAATTTCACTATAACAGTGACAAACGGTAGCCACATACTGTTAGGGCCTAATAAAGCTGTCCCGACAGAAGAGCTTTCCTTTCAGCACCATGGAGTGAATCCTTACCACCGCTACACCTGGCTACCTGGCAGCGAAACAGTTAATTCACCTCATTCACCTCATTTACTGACTTATTAAAAACTATAGCTGGTATGGCTGATGTGTTTAATCAAATCAAATAAAATAAAATGTTATTTGTCACATACACATGGTTAGCAGATGTTAATGCGAGTGTAGCGAAATGCTTGTGCTTCTAGTTCCGACAATGCAGTAATAACCAACAAGTAATCTAACTAACAATTCCAAAACTACTGTCTTATACACAGTGTAAGGGGATAAAGAATATGTACATAAGGATATATGAATGAGTGATGGTACAGAGCAGCATAGGCAAGATACAGTAGATGGTATCGAGTACAGTATATACATATGAGATGAGTATGTAAACAAAGTGGCATAGTTAAAGTGGCTAGTGTTACATGTATTACATAAGGATGCAGTCGATGATATAGAGTACAGTATATACGTATGCATATGAGATGAATAATGTAGGGTATGTAAACATTATATAAGGTAGCATTGTTTAAAGTGGCTAGTGATATATTTACATCATTTCCCATCAATTCCCATTATTAAAGTGGCTGGAGTTGAGTCAGTGTCAGTGTGTTGGCAGCAGCCACTCAATGTTAGTGGTGGCTGTTTAACAGTCTGATGGCCTTGAGATAGAAGCTGTTTTTCAGTTTCTCGGTCCCAGCTTTGATGCACCTGTACTGACCTCGCCTTCTGGATGATAGCGGGGTGAACAGGCAGTGGCTCGGGTGTCTGATGATCTTTATGGCCTTCCTGTAACATCGGGTGGTGTAGGTGTCCTGGAGGGCAGGTAGTTTGCCCCCGGTGATACGTTGTGCAGACCTCACTACCCTCTGGAGAGCCTTACGGTTGAGGGCGGAGCAGTTGCCGTACCAGGCGGTGATACAGCCCGCCAGGATGCTCTCGATTGTGCATCTGTAGAAGTTTGTGAGTGCTTTTGGTGACAAGCCAAATTTCTTCAGCCTCCTGAGGTTGAAGAGGAGCTGCTGCGCCTTTTTCACGATGCTGTCTGTGTGAGTGGACCAATTCAGTTTGTCTGTGATGTGTATGCCGAGGAACTTAAAACTTGCTACCCTCTCCACTACTGTTCCATCGATGTGGATAGGGGGGTGTTCCCTCTGCTGTTTCCTGAAGTCCACAATCATCTCCTTAGTTTTGTTGACGTTGAGTGTGAGGTTATTTTCCTGACACCACACTCCGAGGGCCCTCACCTCCTCCCTGTAGGCCGTCTCATCGTTGTTGGTAATCAAGCCTACCACTGTTGTGTCGTCCGCAAACTTGATGATTGAGTTGGAGGCGTGCGTGGCCACGCAGTCGTGGGTGAACAGGGAGTACAGGAGAGGGCTCAGAATGCACCCTTGTGGGGCCCCAGTGTTGAGGATCAGCAAATTGGAGTGGGTCTAGGGTGTCAGGTAGGGTGGAGGTGATATGGTCCTTGACTAGTCTCTCAAAGCACTTCATGATGACGGAAGTGAGTGCTACGGGGCGGTAGTCGTTTAGCTCAGTTACCTTAGCTTTCTTGGGAACAGGAACAATGGTGGCCCTCTTGAAGCATGTGGGAACAGCAGACTGGTATAGGGATTGATTGAATATGTCCGTAAACACACCGGCCAGCTGGTCTGCGCATGCTCTGAGGGTGCGGCTGGGGATGCCGTCTGGGCCTGCAGCCTTGCGAGGGTTAACACGTTTAAATGTCTTACTCACTTCAGCTGCAGTGAAGGAGAGACCGCATGTTTTCGTTGCAGGCCGTGTCAGTGGCACTGTATTGTCCTCAAAGCGGGCAAAAAGTTATTTAGTCTGCCTGGGAGCAAGACATCCTGGTCCGTGACTGGGCTGGGTTTCTTCCTGTAGTCCGTGATTGACTGTAGACCCTGCCACATGCCTCTTGTGTCTGAGCCGTTGAATTGAGATTCTACTTTGTCTCTGTACTGGCGCTTAGCTTGTTTGATAGCCTTGCGGAGGGAATAGCTGCACTGTTTGTATTCAGTCATGTTACCAGACACCTTGCCCTGATTAAAAGCAGTGGTTCGCGCCTTCAGTTCCACACGAATGCTGCCATCAATCCACGGTTTCTGGTTAGGGAATGTTTTAATCGTTGCTATGGGAACGACATCTTCAACGCACGTTCTAATGAACTCGCACACCGAATCAGCGTATTCGTCAATGTTGTTGTCTGACGCAATACGAAACATATCCCAGTCCACCTGATGGAAGCAGTCTTGGAGTGTGGAGTCAGCTTGGTCGGACCAGAGTTGGACAGACCTCAGCGTGGGAGCCTCTTGTTTTAGTTTCTGTTTGTAGGCAGGGATCAACAAAATGGAGTCGTGGTCAGTTTAAGTAAATATGGTTTCTACTGACTCCTTGTGGATTTGTGTAACTCGATAAGAACATTCTCCTTCAATAACAACAAATGCCGATATGATTTTTGACTTTTGATCCAGACACACACACTACTCAATTTATGTTTAGTGAATTCATAATCTTTGTTCTTTGTTCTTATCATTAGCACTTATCTCTAAGTATAAGCAAACGAGCAGTGACGAGGTAGTCCTATTTGTTCAGCACTTTCAAAATGGACACCAACAGATTCAGACATTTTAGTTCAGATAAATTCAGCATGATGTTGACACCTTAACTTCCTCTCTCTCTCTATGGGGGAGGGGGACGAAGAGAGGGGGGGCCCACTTTTATAGACAATATACTGACGCATAGTCAGCGCATTGCTCAAACACAACTACCCTTGCAATCTCAACTGGAAATACATGGGTCAATTACTGAACCATAGGTTGAAAATAAAATATTTGAATGGGAAGAGACTCACTGGCAAACATGGTTGCAGACACAAACATATTTATATAGCATCCCCTACATCATGAAAACCACATTAGCTAATTATAATACACAAAGTAAGCAAAACAATGAAATGCATCAGTCCAACATTGCCTAAAATGATGAACGATACTAATGACATGGACCTACAGTTTATAAGCAGTATAACAATTAAGATGTACAAACTATGGCATAAGGAAACAATGAGTGGATAAGAGGCAAGCTGCAATTTTGATTGAAGATGAGTGCGCTAAGACAAACGTAGTCAATATGCCTATTTGTTCAGCACTTTTGAAATGGACAGTGACAGAATTCAGCTGTTCTTACAGTATTCTCCCTGTACACCAAGTCAGAACCATAGGATAAATACGTTGTTTTGAACGTAACTGAAGTCATGCTGGATTGACAGCATGACCAAAGTATTCAACCTTTTCTGACCCATGGTGTTGCGTATGAATGTTTATCCCTTTAAGCTTGGAAAAGAGACCCTTTCCAACAATGTTTTAAATCTTTAAACCCAGACTTGGACCACACAGCTCCTCCACCGAATTGCAGGCAGGGGAGGCAAAATAGTAATTGCTTTGCAACACTCGCAGTTTGTCACTGATTCCTTCCAAACCACTCATTGTTGACGTAGTGTCCCCATGAGTGACAGAACACTGAGCCAATCATGGCTCAACTAGAGAATATTATCAACAGCTACACTCTGTATTTTCGCTGGCTGCCCCTCCACCACAGATAGCATTGAGCTAGGATGAAACGCCGGCATTTTGGAGCAAGAAAGAGAACATGTTTGTATACGGCTTTATTAACTCAAGGATTATTAAAACATGTTTTACATTGTTTTTAAACTCATGTGACACCAAAATAACATGCAAAATTATTTTTCTTTGCTAAACTGGTGGGGTCAATGACAGCCCCACCTGCCCTGAATGACGGGTCGCCACTCACTAAAGGTAATAATGAAGATGTACAGTATATTATTCTGATAACAATATTGGCTACTATTTAGCAAAGGAAGTCCAATCGGTTACCCATAACGACTTTCTCAAAATTGGCCTCAAAGGCCTTTGTCTCTTTCCCTGCAGATGCATGAAAAGTGATTTAGAGCCTCCCATAATGTATTACAGAGGACGCCATGGTTTGGCATTTGATCACTTGTCAGCGTGCATGTCCAGTTGTGCAGGTGGCCTTTCACCCCCTCCCAGACATGTCTCCTCCTGAATAGTAACCATGTAGGAATGCTGTTGGCATGACACCCCTCGTCACAGAATATCACATATTCCCCCTTCAAATTCATTTTTTCATCATTTTCAAACCTTGAAACTGTATCCAGTGTCTGTCCTTTGGTTGTTGATGATGCTGTTGTTTTGTTATCGCTTGTGATGGGATGATAACATGGAAAACAACTCAAAGCTGAAGCTCTTGGCATTGATTAAGCTGTTGAAAGTAATAATAGCATAATGTTTGAGGGCAATTTTAAAACGAAATCTATAACAATATTGTGCTCAAGTAATAGCCTTAACTTTGCCTGAAGACCTACAGTAAATGTTACATCAGTGTTAGGCTCTGTTGTTCAACTGTGAGGGTTCAATCAACAAAAATAAATGGTTCAATTTAAATGTGTGAGTAAAGCTTCTTTAACATGTATTCTCTCATTAAATGTCATGCATCTTTGATTTGAACATGAGCTCATTTCACTGGACTGCTACAGGTAAAATCCAGCCTGCATTGGCAGCATATAACATGTGTGGTGTTTGTCCCCTCAAGGCTTCTTGGACTCGGCCTGAGACGTACGAGGTATGGCTACTAAACACGTAGCCAGATCCTAGATTCAGTGCCTAACACCTAGCCAGTCTCATAGTAGACTAACCCTGTTCACTACAGAGCATTCGTGTTGACTTTCTCTCCAAATTCTTTCCTCAAACTCCCCAAAATCTGGCACCAATACGATTCCAGACTAATGAAGTCAAATTCAGGAATATGAAATGAGACGCTTCCTTTTGAAAGATAATTTTTCATTAAATGTTTTGATTGCTAATTTACAACTTGCCCTCAAGTTCAGTCCCTCATATTGATTCCGCTCATACATTTGGTTTCATAACCACTTATTATGAGGGTGTCGACAGTTCCCACAAAGCAGTTTGCCCCAAGAGTCCTGTCAAGGGACTGGGGCTAGCCAGGCACCATTGGAAAAACTTAAATCAGCCTACACTGTGCTCTGACGTGGACCAAGCCCAGCCAATCTAGCTGTGCCTTTTTTGAAAACACTAACCAGCCTAACTGTAGACTGCACAAATAAAACCCTAAAATAGAGATGTCCCTTAATGCTGTCTAATCCACTGCTTGAAAGATAGAAAGGACCAGGATAAAAGCGAATAAGATATTTTATAGTAATGTGATGCCAGACAAAACCAAAACCAACACATGAATTCAACAAATGCTTATGCCTTTGTGGTAAATATTCGAGGCATTTACTCAACCACCGCAATTCCTCTGTCACACAAGGCATAACTGTTGTTTGGTTCAGTGTATGAATATTCATCAACATGTGTGCTGTGTTTATATGAATGATTCAGTGACATATGGATGGTGTGTGTGAGTGATGGGAAAAATAGGATTCCCAGAGCTCCAGATTAAAACTAGTTAATCATCTTGCAAGCCGTTATAAACCTTTCATGAATCCCACTGCCTTCACAAAAAAATACTAAGTGAAATTCACTGGAAAAAGTATATTATTCATTCAGATCTCAGGTGATCAATACTCTAGCATCCAACCATGAATTCACATCAGAAAACTGAATGTCGGTTTTCAATCTCAGTTCAAAAAATGGGACTGCTACCATGTAGCCTAGATAATTGCCCCACAGCCAGGATAACTTTATAACTGAAATGTTGATCTGTCAGAATTCGTATAATTTTGGTTCTCCTAACTTAGCCAATTTTGGTTTAGCTTCAGTAGATAACTAGTGTTGCTAAATGCGTATTTTTAGATGCCACATAGTATTCCACCAGTCTTAGTCTGTGGTATTCTAGACTCGTAGTTTGTAGGAAAAGCAGTTTACATTTCACATAATGTTGTGGCATGTATTTTACTTTTGATATTTCTAATGAGCTGCTCTGATCTTTTCACCATTGCAACTGGTTTGAGGCAACTTGCATTAACAGTGCAATGTGTGGGTTGATGAGGGTTGGTGTGTTTACACATAAGCTTCCATTTTGGAAAAGCCAACAAGGGCCAACTTGCACCGTACACGTTAGGAGTGCCAAAGACTCACATGGTGCTGTGGGTGGAGGATTTATCCATGCTTTCCTAAGTTCACCCTCCATACGACAGGTCAGTTTGGCAAAATCCCACGCTGTCCACATCACACTCCAGTCCGGCCTCCTCCGGACATGATGCCTTTTGAGAGAAATGAGACTCCCGTCCCCAGCAGGTACGACTGCTTCTGAAGGCTGGGAGAGAAGCCGAGCGGTGTTTTTCACTCTTGTACCCGGGCTCAGCCAGCCGTTCTATTTTCCTTGAATTGAGTGGAATGAGAAAAAGGGCTTGGTAGAATGATGCTTCTGCGCTTTTTATTAGAGAAGATAAGAGCCAGAAACAGAATTACATTATGGGGCCCCGCTGCAAAGCCTCCCTCTTGCAAAAGCTCCCTCTCTCTCTATCCTGTTTCTCTTGATGTGACAACACAAGAAGAGCTGCACGAGGTGAGGGTGTGACATGAGCCTCGCCAGCGACCAACCCTCACAATGTAAAGCGGGGTGCACACTGCTTATATATGACATTTTCTCCCCGCCTCGGAACACATGTAATGCAATAGGCCTTGCATGTACAGCTTACCACCAATTACTAGGTGAGGGAAGCTGCTCTGTAGACAGCCTTGTATACTAACAGGTTAAGGATTGTGAGACGGAAACAGGATGGAACCTACGCTTCAAAAAGCCTGTCAGTAATTTAAACCACTCAATGCCTTTGGCTCATGACTAAGCCATCCCACCTTTAAATCGACTTACTGAATAGATTGAATTGCAAAGCCCCAAACGTGCGATACAGACCAAATCCCCTCTGGCCATCACACAAGTAATTTGTAGACTTAAGAAGACCTTCCAAAGGTGTCACAATGTCATATATAATAAAGAAGTTCTGGCTCAGGGACATTGACCAGAAGATCAATTTGCTGACTTTTTCCCTCCACTGGTCCAATGATTAGATTATCATGATGCGCCGGGTTTTTCTTTGTATTTACTATTTTCTTCATTGTAGAATAATAGTGAAGACATCAAAAACATGAAATAACACATACAGAATCATGTAGTAACCAAAAAAGTGTTAAACAAATCCAAATATATTTGAGATTTGAGATTCTTCCAAGTAGCCACCCTTTGCCTAAATGACAGCTTTACACACACTTAGCATTATCTCAACCAGCTTCATGAGGTAATCACCTGGAATGCATTTAAATTAACAGGTGTGCCTTGTTAAAAGTTCATTTGTGGAATTTCTTTCATTAATGCGTTTGAGCCTATCAGATGTGTTGTGACAATGTGGGGGGATTACCCTATTTGGTAAAATATCAAGTCCATATTATGGCAAGAACAGCTCAAATAAACAAAGAGAAACAACAGTCCATCATGAAGGCCAGTCAATCCGGAATATTTTAAGAACGTTGAATGTTTCTTCAAGTGCAGTCGTAAAAACCATCAAGCACTATGACGAAACTGGCTCTCATGAGGACCGCCACAGGAAAGGAAGACCCAGAGTTACCTCTGCTGCAGAGGAGACGTTCCTTAGAGTTACCAATCTCAGAAATTGCTGCCCAAATAAATGCTTTACAGAGTTCAAGTAACAGACGCATCTCTACATCAACTGTTCAGAGGAGACTGCATGAATCAGGCCTTTATGGTTGAATTGCTGCAAAGAAACTACTACTAAAGGACACCAATAATAAGAAGAGACTTGCTTGGGCCAAGAAACACGAGCAATGGACATTAGACCAGTGGAAATCTGGTCCAAATTTGAGATTTTTGCTTCCAACCACCGTGTCTATGTGAGATGTAGAGTAGGTGAATGGATGATCTCTGTATGTGTGGATCCCACCATGAAGCATGGAGGAGGAGGTGTGATGGTGTGGGGGTGCTCTTCTGGTGACACTGTCTGTGATTTATTTAGAATTCAAGGCACACTTAACCAGCATGGCTACCACAGCATTCTGCAGCGATACGCCATCCCATCTGGTTTCCGCTTTGTCCCACTATCATTTGTGTTTCAATAGGACAATGACCCAACACACCTCCAGGCTGTGTAAGGGCTATGTGACCAAGAAGGAGAGTGATGGAGTGCTGCAACAGATGGCCTCCACAGTCAACCGACCTCAACCCAATTGAATTGTTTTATACTTTTGGTTACTACATGATGTCATATGTGTTATTTCATAGTTTTGATGTCTTCACGATTCTACAATGTAGTAAATAGTAAAAATAAAGAAAACCCCTTGAATGAGTAGGTGTGTCCAAACGTTTGACTGTTACTGCACATGTCGCTGCTATTGCTTTAGGGAGAACGTGAGACATAGACTTTCCATATAAGTAATGATGCTCCCTTTACTCATTAGTTTTGTTAGGGTCAACACTTATTTTGAGACTGGAATCCTGCTTGCCATGTAACATTTGCAAGACGGCGTGACTCAGTTTGACGTGTATAAGCGCGCTACTAACATTACGATCATGATTAACATCTCACATCTAATGACAGCTTTTGTAATAGGGTGTCAGCAGGCAGGACTAAAAAAAAACTATTAAAACGTGTCATGGAAGGGTCTCCTCTTGAACGGTTAAAACTGGTCACATTGGGCCAGTGAGTGGTGCGCAGTCAATTAACGTTCATGTTTACCATGATATCAGCATGTGCCATTCATTATTCAACCTGCCCATTAAATGTCATATTGAGTGTCTGTACCATTCTGATTTTGTAATTGAAATAGCTCTTTATCATAGAGTAATGAAAACAGTCCTTTGCACTTCAGTTTGCACTGAAACATCAATCTGAACATTTTGTCTATTGGATCAAGCTTTAGATTTTCAAATACCTACAGATGTAGGATCTTAATTTGATCACCCTGTTGCAGGAGAACTTTAAAACCTGTAGTGTATTTGAGGTTTAAAAAGACTTCTGATGTTTGTCATTTCCATTTTGATACTTCAGACTTGATTTTCCCTTAAGAAAAATGTATCAAACTCTACATAAATGTCCATTAATTATAATATTCCACATAATAATTATAATTTCTTGCTGCTGAATTTTCATGCTGTAGCAAACTGGCTCAAGTTAAGAGCTTACATCTGTATTGGGCCATCAGCTTTTTCCAGTTTATTATAATCGGAACAATACTACCCTCTGTTACCTTATTTCTATACAGGCTCATAAGACACAGGAGCAGATGCTTGCTCTAACAGTCCCTTAACACAAGATTAATGTTGCCCTTTGAGAAGGTTGTAGGACACGCCTCAGCTCCTCAGCCAGCTCGGTTTTTAAAGTGCTGCACAGCCATTGTCACTACACGGAGAACATAACACAATAGGGAGGGATTGTTGGATTGTTCAGTATCTAGCATTGTATAAGGACTGCTTTATAGCCTTGCCAAAGATCGAATAGAATTTTCAGCCTAACAAATGGAATAGGGACCAGTAAATGTTAATAACAAGTTCCAGACGCACAATTAGGGCTTTTTGTTTTGCTCAGATTAGTCACGTCAGCCAGAAAATGGTACGTAGCATGGAGCTGTGCACTATTACCATCAGAAAGATGCACAGGTGTGTGAGAGCCAAATCATGCTTAATCTCATTTCACACATTCCAATGTTCCATGAATATGAAGAAGGGAGAGTGAATGAAAAAATACGTACCAAATAATAAACGTCTAATTGGATTACTTTTCCTTGCCCCCAAAACGCAGGCAATCTGCTCTGAACCAGATAGCATCACAATACACAACTGGTAGGATTGTAGGGACTAGCGGTTAGCTGGAGCCTGGCTAGTGAAAAATCTGTTTGTTAGTTCAGGAATGTTCAGTTCAGTGTTAGTCAGTAATTAGCTATTAGGAAAGGCGCTTTGTCTCAAGCAAAACGCTCTCCCTCCTAGATTATACCCAACCAGATTGCAGAATCGGGACAGTACGTACACACAGGATGATGCCGGTATTGACACTTAAAGTACTAAAAACTCTTAGTTGGGAAGTCCACACAATAGGGAGGGGTGTCACATATAAAATCTTGATCTATTATTAAAATAAAGTAAAAGCTGAAGTGTGATGCTGTTTTATAAAAGAGTCCTAGAGAGTTAGTAGTTTAGCAAGTAGATGTATTTCTGCCCATTGGTGTGAAGCTGTGTGTAGCCCAAAAGAAGCTGGGAAAAAAGTTGTTTGTGGATTTTTTTTCCAGCCATGCTTTTAGAACCTGCTGCATTGATGTGCTCCATTATTGATGTGTTTGGTTCTCCTGCCACCTCCTGCAAAGCAGCCCAGAAAAAATACCTAAATATCTGTCTCAGCCCGATGGGAGCTTGCCGTAATTATTTGGCAGCATTTTGTTAAGGAATTGAGTAGAGAAAACAAATCTATTAAAAATACAATTCTGTCCAAATCTGACAGGTGCACAGAACAAATATATATATAAAACCGAAGAAAGAAGGTTGCACCTTGAGTGGTCGAAGAAGAATCCCAAAACATGAAATTGTCAGTGTTAATTGTGTTTCTTCTCTGTTCTTCCTCGTAGAGTCTTGATGGGAATGTTGTGGTGCGTAGTCACGCACGGGTTTCCTCTCTCACCTTGAAGTATGTCCAGTTCACCGATGCCGGCCACTACCTCTGCACTGCCCGCAACTCCATCGGTCAAGACCAGCAGACCATGTACCTGGAAGTCCGCTGTAAGACACCCATCTGTCTGTCTCTATTAGCTTGTTGTCAGCGCTCTTTCACATCACATTTCACTAATACCACTTTTTACCTGTACCTTCAAAAGTTCCATGAGTTGTCACCTTCTATTTGCGTATAGTAATTTTTGACGAAGAAATCGAAGAAAATGTCCTGAAGAGTGATAGTCCAAAAAATTCTAGATCAGAAAGTTACCAAAAGATGCATACACCTTGACTTTGACACAATTTTACCCAGAAGCCATTGACCCAATGACCTTGACCCATTGATTTTTCCTTTATGCTGTGTCACTAGAGTTCAGTGGATTGTTCAATATCTAGCACTGTGTAATGATGGCTTTGTAGCCTTGCCAAAGATTTTATTGAATTTTCTGCCTAACCAATTGAGTAGGGACCAGTAAGTTTCAATGTTAACAAGTTCCAGACTCACAGTTAGGGCTTTTTGTTTGATCAGATTAGTCACTTCAGCCTGTTAACGGTACGTAGCACGGAGCTGTGCACCATTACCATCAGAGAGATGCACAGGCAAGGGAGAGACAAATTGTGCTTAATCTCATTTTGCACATTCAAATGTTCCATGAAAATGTAGGGAGAGAGAATGAAAAAAATATGTACCAAATAATGAACGTTCAATTAGATTAATTTCCCTTGCCCCCAAAACACAGGTAATATGCTCCTAAAATCAGATAGCATCACAATACACAATTGATAGGATTGTAGGGACTAGCGGTTAGCTGGAGTCTGGCTCGTGAGTAATCAGATTGTTAGTTCAGTAATGTTAGTTTAGGGTTGTTCAGTGTTAGCCAGTAATTAGCGATAAGAAAAGGTGCTTTGTCTTTCGCAAAGCACTTTCCCTCCTAGATTAAACCCAACCAGATTGCAGAATCAGGACAGCATCTTCACATAGGATGATGCCGGTATCGACACGTACAGTACTCAACTCTCAATTGAGACACTCACTTCACATTATCTGTAGTATGCGGTGTGTGTTTGTGCTACTCATGTGCTGATATTAAAAAAATCTGTCTTGCCCTTTCGGTTGGTAAAAATATCTTATGAAAACAATGATTGTTTTAGCTCTCCTCTCGATAAGCGCAGGGTTTATTTTGAGAAACCCATTTAGCTGTAATTGAACAGCAGGGTTCATTGCAGAGTCAGACAGTGGGTTGAGATTTCGGAGAGGGAGCAAGGCCTTATCGGTGGAGCAGGGATGGAGAATCTGCCGACTCGGCGATGTCCATCAATCCCAAAAGCTGGTGACCGCAATGCTATCAAGTGCCCAGTGTCAGACGTCAGAACCAAAGCTAACAGCATCAGGGGAGGCGTCAGTATCAAGGACATATGAGAGAGAAGAACAATATTTTACACAGCTTATATGGGCACAGGGAAGCCCAGGGTTATTTTCTTACAATATTAAACATGATCAACTAAAACAGTTTTGGGGGGGTGTGTGGTAGATCAATAAATTGTGATAGCTTTAATAGCAGTTGAGGTAGTGAAGGGAGAGTCTGTGGCGCTAAGTCAATAGTACTGAATTGGTTACAGCAAGTGTGTAGAGTAGCAATAGGTGAAAGTGAGTGTAGTCCACACACTGTTGTACAGAGAGTTTTACTGACAACTGGTTGATTTATGCTTGCCATGTGACATTAAAGGCCAAACAAAGAACCATAACCATAAAACAACAAATAAGAATAAAATATAAGTCCTTCTTACACGGCAGCTTATTTATTATTCACATTCGTGTCCATAAAGCACAAATTGCATAATAAAACAAATTGATAGTGTAGTGGTGACTGGAATGAAGATTCAGCCTCTGTCTTATCTAGTGTTATTTTTACACAGTTGCTGGCTCATCACTTTTACCCCTGAATGCAACTTACCACAGCATGATTTTATTTCATAGTGTAACACAACGTTACTATGCTCACCATATGATATATACCATTTTATGTCCTCATAGAAAGACAAACAGAATTGCGAACTTTTTGAGTGTTATACTTTTTATTTATAGTGGTTAAACCTAGGTATTGTGGGAGACATATCCAGAAAATAACACTAGAAACCACACCCTGAATAATATACTACACTGCTTAAAAAAAATAAAGGGAACACTTAAACAACACAATGTAACTCCAAGTCAATCACACTTCTGTGAAATCAAACTGTCCACTTAGGAAGCAACACTGATTGACAATACATTTCACATGCTGTTGTGCAAATGGAATAGACAACAGGTGGAAATTATAGGCAATTAGCAAGACACCCCCAATAAAGGAGTGGTTCTGCAGGTGGTGACCACAGACCACTTCTCAGTTCCAATGCTTCCTGGCTGATGTTTTGGTCACTTTTGAATGTTGGCGGTGCTTTCACTCTAGTGGTAGCATGAGACGGAGTCTACAACCCACACAAGTGGCTCAGGTAGTGCAGCTCATCCAGGATGGCACATCAATGCGAGCTGTGGCAAGAAGGTTTGCTGTGTCTGTCAGCATAGTGTCCAGAGCATGGAGGCGCTACCAGGAGACAGGCCAGTACATCAGGAGACGTGGAGGAGGCCGTAGGAGGGCAACAACCCAGCAGCAGGACCGCTACCGCCACCTTTGTGCAAGGAGGAGCAGGAGGAGCACTGCCAGAGCCCTGCAAAATTACCTCCAGCAGGCCACAAATGTGCATGTGTCTGCTCAAACGGTCAGAAACAGACTCCATGAGGGTAGTATGAGGGCCTGACGTCCACAGGTGGGGGTTGTGCTCACAGCCCAACACCGTGCAGGATGTTTGGCATTTGCCAGAGAACACCAAGATTGGCAAATTCGCCACTGGCGCCCTGTGCTCTTCAGAGATGAAAGCAGGTTCACACTGAGCACGTGACAGACATGACAGAGTCTGGAGACACCGTGGAGAACATTCTGCTGCCTGCAACATCCTCCAGCATGACCAGTTTGGCGGTGGGTCAGTCATGGTGTGGGGTGGCATTTCTTTGGGGGGCCGCACAGCCCTCCATGTGCTCGCCAGAGGTAGCCTGACTGCCATTAGGTACCGAGATGAGATCCTCAGACCCCTTGTGAGACCATATGCTGGTGCGGTTGGCCCCGGGTTCCTCCTAATGCAAGACAATGCTAGACCTCACGTGGCTGGAGTGTGTCAGCAGTTCCTGCAAGAGGAAGGCATTGATGCTATGGACTGGCCCGCCCGTTCCCCAGACCTGAATCCAATTGAGCACATCTGGGACATCATGTCTCACTCCATCCACCAACGCCACGTTGCACCACAGTCCAGGAGTTGGCCTCATCAGGAGCATGCCCAGGCGTTGTAGGGAGGTCAGACAGGCACGTGGAGGCCACACACACTACTGAGCCTCATTTTGACTTGTTTTAAGGACATTACATCAAAGTTGGATCTGCCTGTAGTGTGGTTTTCCACTTTAATTTTGAGTGTGACTCCAAATCCAGACCTCCATGGGTTGATAAATTTGATTTCCATTGATCATTTTTGTGTGATTTTGTTGTCAGCACATTCAACTATGTAAAGAAAAAAGTATTTAATAAGAATATTTCATTCATTCAGATCTAGGATGTGTTATTTTAGTGTTCCCTTTATTTTTTTGAGCAGTGTATTATAGTATTCATTATCGTGTTTTAGCTTTGTACAGATGTCTAGTGCAGACATGTCCCTCCCTGTGTTGTTGCAGATGCTCCCAAGATCCAGGGCTCGGTGACGGTATACACCTGGGAAGGGAACGCAGCCAACATCAGCTGTGAGGTGCTGGCTCATCCGGGAGCCTCAGTGGTGTGGTTCAGAGATGGCCAGCAGCTGTCTAGCACTAACACCACCAACGTCAAGATCTACAACACACCAGCTGTCAGCTACCTTGAGGTATGGTACAATAGGGATATGAGGGCCCCAAAACTGTGTGTACAGTATGTGATGAATGATATCACATTTTTAAGAATGCACTCCATACAATGTAATGCCAAACATTGTCTGGTTCCTGCATAGCATGCATGGCTAAAACAAACGAGACTCCCTTGCAGAACCCTGACATTTCTGCATGCAGTGATTCGGTAACAAGTTTGCTGAAAGCTTCATTTTAGCTGTAATCCAACCAAAGTAGAGTACCCATTTAACATACTGAAACTTCCTAATGATACCAGGGAGTAATTGACTGCTCAAGTTGAGACGTGCTTAGGCTGACCAATTAAGTATGACAGTAATGTTATCTCGCAATTAACTGTCAGTGAAATGATAGCACACGGATATTATATCACCATAATACACCGTGGCTATTTTGTGTCAAGGTCCCTGGAGAGAGAATAATTGTTGATGGCATAATTCTTTCTGAGGTACTTTAGAGACGCTTTTATGTAACGTGAAATACAATAATACAACTGGATTTATACTGGTATGTGGTTTTTTCCTGAACCATTTTGGTTTAAGTGCCTTTCTCAAGTTAATAAATAAAGGTTCAATTTAAAAAATATATATATATCATAAATAAGTGCCTTTCTCAAGGACTGTAGTTGCAGTTAGAGCATTGTAACCGGAAGGTTGCTGGATCGAATCCCCGAGCTGACAAGGTAAAACTCTGTCATTCTGGCCCTGAGCAAGGCAGTTAACCCACTGTTCCCCCAGCGCCGAAGACGTGGATGTCAATTAAGGCAGCCCCCCACCTCTCTGATTCAGAGGGGTTGGGTTAAATGCGGAAGACACATTTCAGTTGAATATGTTCAGCTGGACAACTGACCAGGTACCCCCCTTTCCCTTTCCTCCTGAGATTGACAACTACCTGTTGGTTTATACAATTACCAGATGTTAAAACACAATTCACCTAAGGCAAGCTCAAACTGGGTAACGCCAGCAGCACGTATGTGACCACATTTACCAGTTGAGACTTATGTACCATTTCCAATATTGGCTTTTCTGTACACTTTACAAAAGTACAGACTCCGAGCCTCAAACAGGTATATCATACACTGCAGTTGGGTGGAAAATGGAACAAGGGATAGATGGCCTTATCATCCCCAGGCACACCTGGCTACATAATCATCTGGCTAAGTGGAGTCTTTTGTTTAAACATGTAGCAAGCTAGCTAGCTAAACAAGTTCATGAACCATAATCCCAACCCATACAGTTTAGCAATACAAATGGATTTCTGACAAAATGAGATACGATTCATAATGCTAGCTGGCATTAGATACCAAGCAACTAACATTAGCTAGCTAGTTAGGTTTAATGTTGGCCAAAACTGTTGATCTTCCTTTCTTCCCCATCACTGTCATCAGAAACCTCTGCATTGTCTGGTTCAATGACAGTTGTTCAGTGACATTGCTATTATCTTTTCAAAAAATCTGCGGGAGACTGCTGATCAGGGAAGCCCCCAATTATGTTATAGACCAGGGGTCTCCAACCTTTTCTAGCATGAGAGCTACTTGAATACATTTCTCTTTAAAACATATTTTATAGCTTTCAAATAGGCACATTCTCCTCTTCTCTGGGTTCTAGGTGTACAAGCGATGTGTTTTCTGTCAATATACCTGGTAAAATAATGGTTAATAAACAACTAAGGGGCCCTATCAAATTATCTTTTGTATTTTCCAGAATTTTGTTTTCTGTTTAATTTTTCCTGGCTTAAATTATTTTGGTTTTGACTCTCAATATTACAATTATTCATAGAGAAACAACAAAAAATGGGTCCATGTCAATGCTTAAATCACATCAGAAGACCAATTTTGAGGTCTAAACAACAAAAAAACGAAGAAAAATATTTGAGTGTCATTCCCATTTAATGACACATTTAGAAAGAGAGGAATGTGTCAGTCTAGGGACGTTTCAGCCTACTGCTGCAGCACATGTCATGGCAGAATTTGCAAAATGATGACCACCCAATTGATACAAATAATCATGATATTTTCTGTCATGTAAGCCCACTTTGCAGTTAACATTTAATTGAGAAGGTTTTTGCAGAAAGTCTTTCTGTCTACCCACAAGATATTTATCATTACTAGCATTCCTAACTGGCTACATACTGAATGATAGACAAATGCGCACACAAAACAGACAGACCTGCTGGATATTAATTGGCAGATTTGTTAAGTTTGGCTTTTTAAGGCAATAGTGGCTAACTAGGTGTGGGGTAATGCCAATGTTGCTTTGTTTGGATAGTAGCCAGGAGCTTGTTTCAGAAAGTTTGCAATGGGACACATGTAGAAAATGCATGTACTTTCAGAATTGCTTGGCGAGCCACTCATATGTGGGCTGCGAACTACTGGTAGCTTGCGATCTACCTGTTGGAGACCCCTACTGTCAAGTGTCAGTGTGCAGCGGTGAGGACGGAGTCAGGCGCAGGACACAGAACTGAGTAAAATAACGTACTTTACTTGAAAAGAAATAACCATACAATTCCACACAGGGAAAACACACCATAACACAGAAGTCTACTAACACTCAACAAGGAACAATCACGCACAAAACATATTGGGAACCAGAGGGTTAAATAGGGTAAATAATTATAACGTAAAGGGAACCAGGTGTGTACAATCAAGACAAAACAAATAGAAAAAGAAAAAGAAACGTAGATCGGTGGCAGCTAGAAAGCCGCCCGAACAAGGAGAGGCACCAACTTCAGCAGAAGTCGTGACACCTGCCTGTTATAGACAGTAGCCTGTGGCATAGTAAAACAATCAGAACCCATCTCTCAGCATGACCAGCCCCTCCATTATCTTAGCCATTCAAGGCTAGCCAGGAAGGATCCTTAGTTTCTCTGTGAGAAAAAAACTAGGCTCTTAATTTTAAAAAACGTTTTATTTACAGATCACCTACAAGTTTATTATTAAGGCACATGAAAGTTCACTTCTTTTTTTTTTACATCTCACTTGAGAGCTCCAGAAACACATTGTTACCCTTACCCCAAAAAAACGAATGTCAAAATCAAATTTTCACATGTTGTATTTAAATGTCACGCATTTTTAATTTAGAGTTCACCACACATGTGCATTGCTGTTTCACATGTTAAGAACTTTCACATGTGAAAATCAGATATGCAGTTTCATGTGTGAGAAACTCATGTGAAAATCTCAAATTCACATGTGTAAATCTAATTTGCATTTTCATATGTGTAATTTGCAGTTTCACATGTAAAGAACATTCACATGTGAAAACTCATGTGAAAATCTCACTTTCACATGTGGAATTGCAGGTTCACATGTTTTGGTGAAATAGTGTTATTCTCCTCACATGTGAAGAGGTAGTGTTAACATATTGCTGTAGCAATGCAATTGCTATTTGTAATGTAGTTCTGTTAAGGTAACTTAACCTACCTGAGTATAATAATTCAAGTGTGTTAAAAATGATTATTTTGTATTTCTGAGCCATCCATTCGGATGTGTTACTGCTGCAGGCGCACACCTCTCTTCATACATTGGTCAGTAACTGTTGGAAGAAGCTCAGTAAAAAGAACAGAAAAGCGAAGGCTATGTGTTTCCCCATTTATCCTTTTTAACATGTAAGAATTTGTGCTGTCAGTTAATCCAATTAAATCAAGTTAGTGCACACATTTTTTTTGTTGCGCATTGTCTGAAAGCGTTCAAAATACACTGAAAACATCCAACATACATAATCTATACAAGTAGAAACAACAATGCGATGACAAAACAAGTTGACTTTGAGGTTAAAGAAAGTGTGCTTGTCAATTTACCAGATTTTGCTAATTGTTACTTTGGACAAAATCAAAACGGCAATATTCTTGTAATGCTTTTTGTATTAATTTAAATAGAAATTACAGCTCAGTTTGAGCAAATTATACATTTGTGATTAATAATCACAGCAAATCCTGCGATAAACTAGATTACATTTTAATCGTTTGACAGCCCTAGTTGACATTCAAATGTGAAAAAGCTTGTGAAAGTTTAGCGGACATGCGTCAGTCATGGTTGCTCATGGTCATGTGATGAGGTAGTCCTGCCTGCAACTTAAACATTAGTGTTGGCCCTGTTGGGCGGGTGGTCAAGACATTGGCACAGAGAAGAATGAGATAGATATTTCACTGGAAGTATAAATGTGAGGCATCCATTTACTACCAAATATCATAGTGAGAGGATGCTCGGCAGTGGTAGAAGATGGATTTTGACTGACATTCTGCAAGTTTTCTCATCGATGAAACATTTGATCTCAATAGAAGCTTTGTAGAGAGAGCATCGCTACAAACGTGGAGTCATGCGTCCTTTGAAACATGACCCGCCTAACCGCACTCATAACACCTGCCAGCTTAACTCATGAACCAGCCGCACCAATGTGTCGGAGGAAACACCATTCAACTGATTCCCAGCCACAGCCGTTTGTTTGCACAGCCCGGGAAATGAACCCAGGTCTGTAGTAATGCCCCTAGCATTGCATGTGATGCAGTGCCTTAGACAGCTGCGCCACTCTAGAGGCTCTCAATACAGTTTTTTTTATTCCCAAAACTAAAATCTGCTATGAACAGATTGGACTAAATTGCATTGTTTAGGAGTGCAAAGGCGAATTGAGTTATTGCACATTTCACGGAGTAGGTGTTCTCTAACGGGCAGATGCATGCTAAAATGGGACAATAGGATCTCACTAGCTCGTGCTTTGTTCTGCCCACCACCTTGCTTGTTCTGCCCACTATGACTCATCTGTTCCCATTGGAAACGACAGGCTGTGGTCGATCTTGGTTAAGTTATAAAAATCTTTGACAGTGGCGTCTGCCGTGGGAGACCCGGGTCCTAATCTCGGCATTTATAAAAGCACACGTGAAACTTGTTGGGAAACCACAGTCAATGGTTGCGTCCCAAATTGCACCCTATCCCCTATATAGTTCACTACTCTTGACCAGAGCCCAAGATTCTAAGTAGAGCTTTATAATGAGAATAGGGTGCCATTTGGTACGCAAGCATTGAGTCTCTTCCCAGGACCTGGGTGGACACAGTCAGCATGCATAACCTTCTGTGCGGAATCTCAGGCAGTGAGTGTGCCCGTTCAAAAGTGGGTTTCATGCCCAGTGTCCCCTGAACCTAGAACGCTCTCTGTGGCAAAGAGGCCTGTATGACCCGCTGGCACATTTACCTTAAGATGCCTGGTTAATGGTGCCACCAGAGGGGCCCACTGCCCCTGTTACTCGATCATTTTCGAGCAAGACGTCCGCCAGCAGTGAGGAACAAAGAGCGCTGCTAGCACCATGGCGATGAGATCCTCAGTAATCAACAAGACCATCTGGGGTAAATCAGATCATTGAAGGAAAAAAATAAATCTTCTTCCAGGTCACCCCAGATTCCCAGAATGACTTTGGAAGCTACAACTGCACAGCTACCAACATGATCGGAGCAGAGTCCAAGGAGTTCCTCCTGATCCCAGCAGGTCAGTCAACAGGGCTTACTCTGTGATACTGTACACTGATTTCCCTTATTCAGATGATTCATATGTATTCATTATTAAAACATTTGATACTGTATAGCTGAACAAATATGGCAATAGAAAGTTTGTATTTTAGTTAAATGGAAGGTGCATATAGTACAGCCACACAGTGTCGTTAGCACACCTTAAGCAGCTTCAACCAATTATTTCTGGAACAGTTCAGAAGTTTGGTCTCGATTTTACTTCCGAAACCACAAGTATTTCTGTGTCAGTTTCATACATCACATCTGGAGGTCAACATAGGGCTTTTAGCTTCAAGATCAGTTACTTTGCAGTTGTTAAAGGTGAAATGCAATTGTGATTTAAAAACATAATGGGTGTAATTTCCAGGGCGTTTACAAAGACATTTTGGCGTTAAGTACACATTTAAGGCTGCTATTTTGGTGGACTATAAAGCAGTACAGACGTCAAGGGTAGTTGGACAAGCGTTATTTTATTCATCTGCAACACAGTGGTGACTGCCACTTTAACACATTTGTTAGTGAAGTGGCACTGTGCTTGTGACTGCACCAATGGAAGAACCATTCTTACATTTTTTAAAGCTAGTTGTGAAAAGATATGGCAGATTTGGCTGTTACAATTGTTTCCCTGTGTCCAGTGTCAGTAAACCATGTGTGTCTCAGAATATCACCCCAACATGTTCTTGCCAATGGATAATTCCCTTGCAGTTGGGACATCATTTCACATGTAGCTCCCGTTGCCTGTAGTATCATGGGACTTCCAAAACCTTAAAACCGTGATTGGCTGATCTCTTCATATATGGCCTTTTGACTGGATGAATCCGTGCACATTTCTCTTTATATGATTGGTTGAATCCTTGAGTCTGATTGGCTGCACATCCCGTGGGTCTCGAGGGCCAGGATTTAACCTGTATGTCTCTGTGGTGTTGTGTAGATGTGCCGTCGGCACCCGCCATCGAGCGAGTGGAGCCCTTCTCCAGCACCGCCGTTGTGGAGTTTGAGGAGCCCGATGCCAGCGGCGGCGTTGCCATCCTCAAGTACCGGGCAGAGTGGCGCATGCAGGGTGAAGACTGGACCGGCAGGGAGTACGATGCAGAGGAGGGTGAGTTGTACACACACACACACACACACACATACAGACACACACACAGACAGACATACTGAGCAGCCCACCACAAAATGACATTGCCAGTAGGACTCCAAGTAGACTAGTTTATGCCAGATGGTTGAAATGTGAACGTCAGCCTTCAGTTCTGAATAAGGCCCGTTTGTTGAAACATAACCTAGTGTCAGAGCATTATTAATACCTTTCATATTGAGTCTTTGCCAGTGTTTTCTTGGAAGAGACAAATCCATCTCAATGGGATAAATAACATGTAAATAAAATATCAAAACCTATGTGAGATGTTGGGGTTGATATTAGAATTTAATTGTCAGCACAGTGATTCAGCCGAAATGACGACAAACACAAAGATGCACTAAATAACAAATCTGTCAGGGGCTGACAGGCCCTCCTTCCTGTCGAGTATATGTGGCACTGTGTTTATCTGTTGGTCTGTCTGTCTTATCCATGCTCACATGGGATATGTCAGCAGATTGTTGACAAGCTGTTCTGTCAGCCTTGAGCCCAGCCTGACACACGCACACACACACACACACACACACACACACACACACACACAGGAATCCCTTCTAGCACAGAAGCACACAAACTTAAAACAACTTGGTTCACACATAAGTCACACGGTGTAAGGCCTGCCGACGAATGCATGCAGATATCAAATAAAATTAAAGTTTATTTGTCACGTGCGCCGAATACAACAAGTAGACCTTACATTGAAATGCTTACTTACAGGCTAACCAATAGTGCAAATAAAGGTATTAGGTGAACAATAGGTAAGTAAAGAAATAAAACAACAGTAAAAAGACAGGCCATACAGAGTAGCGAGGCTACATACATACACCGGTTAGTCAGGCTGTTTGAGGTAGCATGTAGATATGGTTAAAGTGACTATGCATACTGTATATGATAAACAGGGAGTAGCAGTAGCGTAAAAGACGGGTTGGTGGATGGCGGGACACAATGCATATAGCCCGGTTAGCCAATGTGCGGGAGCACTGGTTGGTCGGCCCAATTGAGGTAATATGTACATGAATGTATAGTTAAAGTGAGTGTGCATATATGATAAACAGAGAGTAGCAGCAGTGTAAAAGAGGGGTTGTTGGGGGTGGGGGGCGCACAATGCAAATAGTCCGGGTAGCCATTTGATTACCTGTTTAGGAGTCTTATGGCTTGGGGATAAAAACTGTTGAGAAGCTTTTTTGTCCTAGACTTGGCACTCCGGTACCGCTTGCCATGCGGTAGTAAAGAGAACAGTCTATGACTGGGGTGGCTGAGGTCTTTGACAATTTTTAGGGCTTTCCTCTGACACCGCCTGGTGTAGAGGTCCTGGATGGCCGGCAGCTTAGCCCCAGTGATGTACTGGCCCATACGCACTACCCTCTGTAGTGCCTGGCGGTCAGAGGCCGAGCAATTGCCGTACCAGGCAGTGATGCAACCAGTCAGGATGCTCTCAATGTTGCAGCTGTAGAACCTTTTGAGGATCTCAGGACCCATGCCAAATCGTTTAGTTTCCTGAGGGGGAATAGGCTTTGTCGTGCCCTCTTCACAACGGTTTTGGTGTGTTTGGACCATTCTAATTTGTTGTTGATGTGGACACCAAGGAACTTGAAGCGCTCAACCTGCTTCACTACTGCCCTGTTGATGAGAATGGGGGCGTGCTCGGTCCTCCTTACCTGTAGTCCACAATTATCTCCTTTGTCTTGGTTACGTTGAAGGATAGGTTGATATTCTGGCACCACCCGGCCAGGTCTCTGACCTCCTCCCTAATGGCTGTCTCGTCGTTGTCGGTGATCAGGCCCACCACTGTTGTGTCGTCTGCTAACTTAATGATGATGTTGGAGTCGTGCCTGGCCAGGGAGTACAGGAGGGGACTGAGCACACACCCCTGGGGAGCTCCAGTGTTGAGGATCAGCGTGGCAGATGTGTTGCTACCTACCCTCACCACCTGGTAGCTGCCCATCAGAAAGTCCAGGATCCAGTTTCAGAGGGAGGTGTTTAGTCCCAGGATCCTTAGCTTAGTGATGAGATTTGAGGGCACTATGGTGTTGAACGCTGAGCTGTAGTCAATGAATAGCATTCTCACATAAGTGCTCCTTTTGTCGAGGTGGGAAAGGGCAGTTTGTAGTGCAATAGAGATCGCATCATCTGTGGATCTGTTTGGGTGGTATGCAAAATGGAGTGGGTCTAGGGTTTCAGGGATAATGGTGTTGATGTGAGCCATTACCAGCCTTTCAAAGCACTTCATGGCTACAGACTTGAGTGCTATGGGTCTGTAGTCATTTAGGCAGGTTGCCTTTGTGTTCTTGGGCACAGGGACTATGGTGGTCTGCTTGAAACATGTTGGTATTACAGACTCAATCAGGGACATGATGAAAATGTCAGTGAAGACACCTACCAGTTGGTCAGCACATGCCTGGAGCACACGTCCTGGTAATCCGTCTGGCCACACAGCCTTGTGTATGTTGACCTGTTTTTAATGTCTTATTCACACTGGCTACGGAGAGCGTGATCACACAGTCGTCCGGAACAGCTGATGCTCTCATGCATGCCTCAGTGTTGCTTGCCTCGAAGCGAGTATAGAAGTGATTTAGCTCGTCTGGTAGGCTTGTGTCACTGGGCAGCTTGCAGCTGTGCTTCCCTTTGTAGTCTGTAATAGTTTGCAAGCACTGCCACATAAGACGAGCGTCAGAGGCCGGTGTAGTATGATTCAATCTTAGCCCTGTATTGACGCTTTGCCTGTTTGATGGTTCGTCGCAGGGCATAGCAGGATTTCTTGTAAGCTTCCGGGTTAGATTCCCGCAACTTGAAAGCGGCAGCTCTACCCTTTAGCTCAGTGTGAATGTTGCCTTTAATCCATGGCTTCTGGTTGGGGTACGTACAGTCACTGTGGGGACGACGTCCTCAATGCACTTATTGATAAAGCCAGTGTACTCCTCAATGCCATTGGAAGAATCCCGGAACATGTTCCAGTCTGTGATAGCTAAACAGTCCTGTAGTTTAGCATCTGCTTCATCTGACCACTATTTTTTATTGACCGAGTCACTGGTGCTTCCTGCTTTCATTTTTACTTGTAAGCATAAATCAGGAGGATAGAGTTGTGGTCGGATTTACCAAATGGAGGGCGAGGGAGAGCTTTGTACACGTCTTTGTATGTGGAGTACAGGCAATCTATATTTTTTTCCCCTCTCGTTGCACATTTAACATGTTGATAGAAATTTGGTAGAACTGATTTAAGTTTCCCTGCATTAAAGTCTCTGGCCACTAGGAGCGCCGCCTCTGGGTGAGTGGTTTCCTGTTTGCTTATTTCCTTATGTAGCTGGCTGAGTGCGGTCTTAGTGCCAGCATTTGTCTGTGGTGGTAAAGCCACGAAAGTATAGCTGAAAACTCTCTAGGCGAGTAGTGTGGCCTACAATATACTCTACTTCAGGTGAGCAAAATCTAGAGACTTCCTTAGATTTCGTACACCAGCTGTTGTTTACAAAATATGCACAGACCGCCCCCCCCCGTCTTACCGGAGTGTGCTGTTCTATCATGCCGGGTCAGCGTATGTCCTGCTAAGTGAATCTCTACATCGTCATTCAGCCACGATTCAATGAAACATAGGATATTACAGTTTTTGATGTCCCGTTGGTAGGATATTCGTGATCGTACCTCGTCTAATTTATTGTCCAATGATTGCACGTTGGTGAGTAGTATTGGCGGTAACTGCAGCTTTTCCACTCGCCTTTTCCGGGTCCTCACGAGGCATCGGCTCTTTGACCTCTGTACCTGCTTTGCTTCCTCTTGCAAAAAACGGGGATGTCGTCCCTGTCGGGTGTTTGGAGAATGTCCTGCTTGTTGTGGAAAAAAATCTACTCATGAAACAAACATAACCAACCTCAACATATGACTTTCTCGCACACCCTCGCCCCCACACACACAGGGTCAAGCAATACACCTCCCCACACACTCACTCAAACAAACGAGGACGAGCCTCCACGCTCGCTCATACACAAGAAACAGTCATGCCATCACACCCCCTCTCCGCTCACAATCTTCTCCACCACACTGCCTTGCTCCTGGAAAGAGAGGAGATCAAAATAACAGCCAGCACTCTGTCCTGTCCTCTACTCTTTTCAGCACAAACCCTACCATCGCATTACTCTTCCTAGACCCATCCAAGACAAGGGTTTCATCAGCCAGCCGGGTGACTGGGTCCATGATGAGTCGCTTTATTGGAGCTTTCTAAAACCCTTTTTCCTCCGACAGGCCTGAGCATGATCACCATCGTTGGCCTGAAGCCCGAGACCTTCTATGAGGTCAAGATGTCCGCCATCAACGGCAAGGGCGAGGGCGAGAGCAGCTCTCCCCAGAACTTCAAGACTGAGCCAGTCCGTAAGTGCCTCCCTCCTTCCCTGTTCCCTCCTGCTCCCTCCCTTCTTCCCTGTCCCTCCTGCAGAGCGATAGCACTCACCTGACCGTAATGCTTTTCCTCCCCATCACCACCTAGTGCAGTCTAGCCATCCAGCCACGACCACCCCAAGCCCCCTGCGCCAAAAGCATAATGCATCCCCCTTCCGATCTCTGATAGACCAGCCACTCCACTCCGGGGATGCATTGCCAACTGACCCCAGACTGCGTGTCTGTTTGCATGGAAGATTTGGGGAAGGAGGGCTAGGGACCTAGTGCTTCATATAATGGAGGGTGAAAGGGGGGTGCAATCCTAGTTTCTGTACCACCCTCCCCACACACACACACACACACACACACACACACACTGCTCCTTGTGACCATAGTGTCTGTGTGTTTGTCACAGTTCTTCATGAGGACAACTGAAGTTATCAGAGCATAATCCTTTGTCATTTTGAGATTTTCTCTCGACAGATATTTGATGGATCAATGAATGCTACTACCTAATAATTGATTGAAAGGAGTTTTGTGTGAACATCACTTTGAAGCATCACTTACTACACAACCATCACTGAAGCATCACTCCTGGAAATTCTTAAACTTCTAAAGCATAGTGAATTTGGAATAAAACCATACATTATACATTTGCCAATATAATGGAATATCGTATGGAATAATGGTATCTTCAGATAAGTCAACACTGAGGGATTGTTATTCTGAATCTCAGATGCCGTCACGAGTAAGAAGAGGTTGTTTCTGCACATTCTCGCTACGGAAAAATCCAAAAGTCAGGCAGTGAAAATATTGTTATACTTCTAGAGTAGCATGGGCATAGTTAGAGACAAATGTACTTCCTGATTAGTTTATAATTGCTCCTCTTTTTGGCTGTTTTTTTAAGGCCACTTTACACACATTAAGTAAGTGGAAAAAACTTGGAAGAGCTGCTTAATGAAATAGCATAATATTAATCTGGCGAGATTCACACACTGCGATAGCCATCCCAAAACACAGGTGCTGAAGGAATTAGAGAGTTGGAATGGAATAGCCACCCCATCTTTTCTCTTCTCCCTCCTAGTTTGCCAGTCATGCTGCTTGAAGTTGCTGTGCTCGCTAGTTATAAAGGTTTATTCCGTTCTGATTCAACACATTGTATTTAAGGCATGAATCAGTCTGATTCGGTTCTGCTTCTTGCCACGCTTCCATCTGTGCTTTAAACCTTCTGCTTCTGCAGCAGTCACCCTTAGCTGCCACTTGGATTTACCCTTTTTTCAGTCTGAAGTCTAGAGGGATGCCTTGTCCTGTTATTACTTCGTAATTTGGAGCATTGAGTACCTTTTTTTAAATCAGATAAACAGTGATTTCATAATGCTCTGGATGTTTTCTTAGCTTAAAAGTACAGTGACATAATTTTAAGTCTATCCAGGATCCTTAAAGAGCAACTCTCCCACTTTTCAACCTCATATTCATTATCTCCAGAATCAAACCAGTGTTTACATATATGAAAACAGCGTATTTGTTTTGTAGGAGAAAAAAAAATATGTTAGAATGTTATACCGAATGTCATCATCAAAGTTTTTTTTTTTAATTAAGTGATTTTCAAACACTGAGATTCGCGGCGACGTGGGAATCAAGAAAAAAACCTCCCTCTGGCTAGAAACCCTTTCCAGATTTTGAAAATCCCTGTTTTTTAAAAACTTTTAATCCTAACCTGTGATTTCACAAAGAAGTATTTTTTTAGGACCTTTCTTATCTTTTTAACCATAGATCATTGAAACGTGCCATTTTTACAAATGTAAACACTGGTTTGGTGCTGGAGATGAGGAATATGAAATCAAAAAGTGGTGCAGTTGCCCTTTAACATGCCTAATTGATGATAAAGTACATTGATTTGGTATTTTTATTGAGTTCTCTAAATTTAGAATACTTGCTTCTTTTTTTACTGTTATATATATATATATATATATTACAAAAGTGAACTATCCTATTATCACTGTCGGTCATGGTTCATAGTCAATTCTGAAGTGACAGGACAGTCAACTTCTACCATTCTGTTCTCATTGTTTCTATTTCTACTGATTTTGTTATTCATGCTTACCCATCTCTTTTTGTTCACTTTGACTTCTCAGGCTATGCTTTCACAAGTAAGTTCTCATCCCTTTTCTTTGTCTTTGTTTTCATTTCATCCGTTTATTTTAAAAATTCATTTCTGAAATCTTTGTAAAAAAAATACTGAATTAACTATTGGTGGTAGTAGTAGTGTAGATAAAGTGTTTCCCAACTTCAGTCCTCGAGTACCCCCAACCCCCAAATGTTTGCCCTGGTCAATCCCTCGATGAGTTGAATCAGGTATGTTTTTCCAGTGCTACAACAAATAAAATGTGTTCTGTTGAGGGTATTCAAGGACTGGAGTTGGGAAACTGGTGTAGATACATTTACTTTCAACAATGGAATTTGGTCTGTTATGTCATAGAATTAAGAATTTACTTGACCATTGCCTCAACCTTTTGATTGGGGCATTTTGGTAGAGTATTTGCCTTCAAGCAAATACTCACGCAATATCTCTTGTCTCATAAACCTTTCCAGGTGGCATACCATTTCATTACTCTAACGTGGACTCAGGTTTGTCTTAGTTGTTGTAGTTTCTTAACATAGACATTGAATTTATAATAAGTGAGTGACCATGTACCATAGCAATTCCATAGTTCCATAGATCATTTATAGTACTTGCTTCTCCCCTGTGACTTGTCCCCTTTCCCTTTGTACAGTGAACTGATTGACCCCTGATTGACTGCAAATAGTCACTCATCCCTTAGCCAATTGTACATATACGCAGTAATTAGTATGAACATAAGGAGAAATAACAACATGTTGGGAGAGTGTCATTGCTAATACAGTAGCATTTACAAACAAAGGCCTGAGCCGCAATGATGACTCATGGTTAATGCGGAACAATTTTAATGTAACTTGAGAAATCGGCAACAGACAGGATTCAGCCTCGGTTCAGCCTCAGCTGATAGTTTGTTGCCGTTATTAAGGCATCCCTAATTCGCCAGACAATCTGCTTTTCCTCTGGGTTTATAGTATCTCTGTTCAGCCATGACAGTGTGAGGCCCCATTACTGAGAAGCCTATTTTTCCCCTCACAAGACTCTGATACAGAAGGCAGAGAAGCGCAACAAAGACCATATCTCTAAATTATACGGATTCTCTTGGAGGAGATGGATCGCATCATCTGTTTTTGTAGTGGAGGTGAACCCGTCTGGATGGGAGAGGTGATTGGTGGGATAATGGTCCGAACACTCAACACTCACTTAACATTCATCAGGGCCTGCGTGAATAACCAGGAGCCCAGGGATGTCATCAACTTTAGTCTTCTCTATTGCTGTATGCAGTTACTATACTATTTCGAGTGGAAGGGACAACTTGTAAATGTAGTCCAAAGCTGTTGATGTTAAATTACATTTAATTGAGGAATTATTTCAAAGTATTGAGCTAAGTAGATGTATTCTGGTTATACAAGTTAACTCATCTCCTTTAATTAGGTTGTGTGTGCAGGCGTGTATGTCATAGTAGGGACTACAAGAAAGGTCCTAGTGAGTGCTCACATGTACATTTGTGTCATGCCATTGTACTAGGTCCCCGTGTGGCCCAGTAGGTAGAGCATGGCGCTTGCAACATCAGGGTTGTGATTTCCTTTCCCACGGTGTACCAGCATGAAAATGTATGCACTCACTCTGGATAAGAGCATCTGCTAAATGGCATAAAACCATTCTACACAGTGTATTCATCAGTTGAGGACAGAAGACAAGTCTTAATTTAGAAATATAGTGACCCAGGGGTCCATATAACCTGCAAAGGGATAGGATGATTCCCTGAGGGCTGACACAATGCTTGAGGTTGCTGTAACTTACCAGAACCCCAGGACATTTCAACCAAAGAGAGTACAGCTGAGGACCAGGGAGGTGTAGTCATGGGCACCATGTCGAAGACAGAGGACACTACCCCATGTATTGAGGTCCACCTAACAACCTACAGAGGGCAGCACGAATGTCCAAGGTACAGTATCACAGCTGTTTCTGTAGCAAGGCCCCTCCTTGTTGCCATGACCACACTGAGCCTCCGTCCAGCCAAGGCAACAGAGACCCTGTGACCCATGGCAATAGCCCTGAGAACAACATTGTAGGTGGCATGGATGAGGAGCTCTTTAACTCTGTAGGTGGAGTCACCAGTGAGCCAGCCATGGTGATTGAGGCTGAGGTGGTGACGGAAGTTTGGAGACCCCTGAATTCGACTGTTCTAACATCATCAACCGCACTTCAAATTACATGTACAACAACAGCTACCACACAAAATGCTCCCTACACACTCAGGCTGGGCAAAAGGAGATCACTGGCAGCATAACGAGCAGCAGTACAGCTGGTGACCTGACGTAATTGGACAGTGAGTACGCCTTTCTAGGGATGTCTCAGCCTCTCTTGGCATTTTTCAACTAATTGGTTTTTCAGAAACACTTCTAACATGATTTAGGTGCCTTGGCTG
Organism: Oncorhynchus tshawytscha; assembly: GCF_018296145.1. Lineage (NCBI taxonomy): Eukaryota > Metazoa > Chordata > Actinopteri > Salmoniformes > Salmonidae > Oncorhynchus > Oncorhynchus tshawytscha. The sequence continues at coordinate 40,393,092 of NC_056437.1, read as the reverse complement.
GGGCACCGTAGAAACTTGGCTATAAATACCTTGGCTGCCTCTTAGCTTTTATGCAATTGCGCAGACATTTTTTAAATTGGTAATTTTTTCTTGTTCTTTATTTGTAATCTTACATCATTTTCGGTATATCCAATTGATAGATACGACCTTGTCTCATCACTGCAATTCCCCAATGGTCTCGGGAAAGGGGTAGGACAAGACATGCTGCTTCTAAACCCGGAAGTCTGACGACCGAAGTCAGCTTGCAGGCGCCCACAAGAAGTCGTTAGAGCTCCCCTACCTGACTTGGTCGGGGCTGGGCCAATTGGGACTCCCGGTCACTGCTGGCTGTGGTGCCTCAGCACTGTGATGCTGTGCCTTAGAACTCTGCACCACTCGGGAGGCTATTGAATTGGTTCTTATCTAGCTAGCCAAAATGTCCTAATCCCTATTAATAATTAAAAGGTTAAAAAAAAATCCTTAAGTAATTTTCCCCATTTTCTCAAAACATATCTTCCCTGGAATTTACCACAAATATGTCATTTGCAATATCTGCGCATTGCCAGACAAAGTTGCTGGCCTGCTCATGCAAGATGGATTATCACTCAACTTCTCACCGGTGAAACAACTCTATTGTGAGTTTCTGATTGTACTTCTGTTTCTGAACTGATGAGAGTTTACAGGGAGTCAAGCAGTGTGATGCTTCTTTGCAAAGTCGATGGCTTTTGAGCGGTTCTTGCAAATATCATGTCAAAAGTGGACATGCTTTTTTTCAAAGATTTGTGGAGTGGATTATTGCTTTCTGCGATACTGCACTACTTTCAAATTAAAACGATTCTCCTTTTAAATTGACTGTGTTCTACCAAGCGTTCTGTCAATGTTGCTTTTATCACTTTAGTGTCTTTGTCTGCCATAACATTTCTCACCTCGTGTGTGTATCTAAGGAAGGCCTGACACCCCTGGAACAAAAACTCTGGTTACCTTAGACAGTTCTACCCCCACTTGTGTACAAACAGCCTAGCAAACTAGGCTGATTTTTACACTGATAGTCTATTTTATGGTTCCCTTACACAATATGCTTTTGTCACTAATAACACGATGTGTGTCATACAAGAGAATCGTTTCTAATCTCACTCTTTTCAGCTGACAAACAATGATACATTTTTCATTAAGTCATCATGAGTCTTTGTACAGATCTGTGGTTCTTACGAGGACACCTACCTTGTGGGTAATGACTCGTGATTATCTTGAGAAATCAGCTTAGTTGGAATGAAATTAGTTTGTTGCTAAAGTGGGTTCAATTCTATTGATGATTGTCGAACAATGACAAACAGCTATTCTACCTGCTTTAAACAAGCCTTGTGCAAACTCATCTGCCCTTAGGAATTGTGTGGGGAATGTGGGGAAGCCAATTATGTATTTAGAATTTACGGGGCAGTACATGTGCTACCTGCTGGTGTTCCTAATGAAGATAAGAATCATTTTTGGTGTGAAACTTTAGTTTATTGCTGTACAATGTAGATTCCAGCTGATTTTACTGATAAAAACACAGTAAAATACACTGCTCTACATTCCATGGTAGAAGCATCTCAGATAATGGCATGAATAGACCTGTGATATGACATATTCTTATTATGAATGTGATGTTGTCCCGTACATCATGATTTTGAAGTGCTCTTGTTCGTGAGGTGTTTCATGCTGCTCAGCATAAGCCTTATGTGAAAGTCGAAATTACGCTCTGTGGTGTGTTGGTGCCAGTAGATGACTGATGTGTACCGAGGTGGTGCTCTGCCATCAGAACAGCCAGTCGTCTGTAACACTAACGACTGGCACTGCCCTCTCTGGGCAATCACGGGCACCTCTCACCATGTTTTCACCATCTTGCAGTTTCGTCAGTGACACCAACCTTCATTCCTTCAACAAGTGCAGCCCTTAGTGAGTATGCCGGCAGTATGTGGTGTGTCTCTCTCTCTACCCCCGATGTCCCTCTATGTCTGCTTGGTCTTACCACTGCTTAGTGCTGTGTCATCACTCTGTAGAGAGAACCGGTGTAGTGACAAGGAGCTACTGATGTACTGTTATTAGTTAAAGGGATGTGATACAGAGAGACAGTCACTGACTCTGCTCACTGCCTCGATCCTTAGTAGAGTTCCACTGACTAACCTCCGCCTGCGAGAAACAGGTTTCCCCTCTACTGCCTCTACTATTTCCCTCTAATTTCCTTCCAATGAACGCATGTATTCATCAGCAATATTCACACCACTGTGCATTTAGCATCGGCCCCCACAGTTTGCCGTGCGTTTAATTTAGAGTGTAAACTTCCGATTGGGATTTACAGACATTATTTATTTTGATGTCAAAGCAGTGCAGCGCGCATTTTATTAGGGGATTGATCACTGTAACATTAATGATCACTGCTGCATGTTGTCTGATTAGTCTAAAGAAGGAAGTGACCATCCTTCCATTTAAATAACATCGCCACCATTAGCGTTAGCACACCAAGAGCTTCTCTGCCCTTTAGATATATAACTAGTCTGCTCATTCTATCTCTCTTCCTGTCTGTGTGTCTGTGGCTCCTCTGCTAAGCCAGGTGCAATGTTTGAACACTCTTCTAAGATGTAGGCAGCTCCCTCCCCTTCTCTCTTTCCCCTGGTGGCTATGGTATTGACAGTGACGTCAGGTAACATTCCGGGTGTCCCATGGGTAACCATTACAGCATGCGTTACATATACCTGTCGAGAATAAGGGAGCCTGGTTTGACAGACAGTGAGGCGAGACAGAGATTATTCTGACAGACCGGAGGTTTTTGAAAGAGAACCATTCTGTGATTTAAAAAAAAAGGAGGGTGACGGTGTCTGCTGCCTACAATTGGACAATGTTGCCCAGCCATCGGCATGCTGTGCTTTGAAGGATGGCCACAGGGATAATACCATACAGTAAACAACATGAAGATCAGACTGCTTAGAAAAAAAAGACAGCAGTATTTTGATTTGACCAATATTTTAAACAAACTAATGAATGCCAAACCGTAGGGATGTGAATCCGTCCTAACATAACTCCTGTCCTTCATTAAAAGAGAAGGATGGAAAGGGAAAAGGGGAGGGATAAAATAAAAAAAGGCTCAGGTGGTGAAGAACGAGAGGCATGAATAAGCGACTTCCTTTTATACGATAAAGCTATGTTTTCTTGTAGAATTGTACTGAGACTCATGGTTGTTGATGTCACTTACTGATGAGATTATTTTTGAATTGACTAGGAAAGTTGTGGTTTGTTGTTTAAATTTTGAAGTTCCCACATGTGTAGCCTTTTCATATGTTTAATGCTCTTAAGAATTTGGATACATACATGTTTGGGAAGGGCAAATCGGGTATCCCTAAAGTATTGTTGGGATAAGCATGGCTGATTTGATTGGCTGAATGCTTTGATGCTGCTATGGGTCAACATTGGGCCCTGGTGTACAGTATAGTTGTGTTCATTGTGTGTGGCTGTGCTATGGGTCTGTCAAATTGCTGTTATCTGTCTAATGTAGAAAATCTAAGGATACCTGAGGAACTATTTTGTAGGTCATGTGCCAAGTATATTTCTAGGCTAACCAATATACATCATATAACAGCTCTAATATAACAGTGCTCTATTAGTTACAAATTTGATTTTGACTCACTTGTAGAATATTAAATTGTAGTGCATATACAGTGCATTCGGAATGTATTGAGGCCCCTTGGCTTTTTACACATTTTGTTACGTTACAGCCTTATTCTAAAATTGATTAAATACACATTTTTCCTCATCAATTTACACACAATACCTCATAATGACCAAGCAAAAAACAGGTTTTTACATGTTTTTGCTAATTTATTAAAAATAAAAAAACATAACTTATTTACTTATTACATATTCAGACCCTTTGCTATGAGACTCAAAATGTAGCTATGGTGCATCCTGTTTCCATTAATCATCCTTGAGATGTTTCTTCAACTTGATTGGAGTCCACCTGTGGTAAATTCAATTGATTGGACATGATTTGGAAAGGCACACACCTGTCTATATAAGGTCCCACAGTTGACAGTGCATGTCAGAGCAAAAACCAAGCCATGAGGTCAAAGGAATTGTCCGTAGAGCTCCGAGACAGGTTTGTGTCAAAGCACAGATCTGGAGAAGGGCATCTAATATTTCTGCAGCATTGAAGGTCCCCAAGAACACAGTTACCTCCAATTTTAAATGGAAGAAGTTTGGAACCAGCAAGACTCTTCCTAGAGCTGGCCTCCTGGCCAATCGGGGGAGAAAGGCTTTGGTCATGGAGGTGACCAAGAACCTGATGGTCACTCTGACAGAGCTCCAGAGTTCCTCTGTGGAGATGGGAGAACCTTACAGAAGGACAACCTTCTCTGCAGCACTCTACCAATCAGGCCTTTATGGTAGAGTGACCAGATGGAAGCCACTTCTCATTAAAAGGTACATGACTGCCCGCTTGGAGTTTGCCAAAAGGCAACTAAAGACTCTGACCATGCAAAACAAGATTCTCTGGTCGAATGAAACCAAGATTGAACTCTTTGGCCTGAATGCCAACCGTCATGTCTGGAGGAAACCTGGCACCATCCCTACGGTGAAGCATGGTGTTGGCTGCATTATGCTGTGGGGATGTTTTTCAGCGGCAGGGACTGGGAGACTATTCAGGATTGAGGGAAAGATGACTGGAGCAAAGTACAGAGAGATCCTTGATGAAAACCTGCTCCATAGCACTCAGGACCTCCGATTGGGGTGAAGGTTCACCTTCCAACAGGACAACGACCTGAAGCACACAGCCAAGACAACGCATGAGTGGCTTCGGGTCTGAATGTCCTTGAGTGGCAAAGTCAGAGCCCGGACTTGAACCTGATCAAACATCTCTGGAGAGACCTGAAAATAGCTGTGCAGCGACACTCCCTATCCAACCTGGCAGAGTTTGAGAGGATCTGCAGAGAAGAATGGGAGAAACTCGCCAAATACAGGTGTGCCAAGCTTGTAGTGGCATACCCACGAAGACTTGAGGCTGTAATCGCTGCCAAAGGTGCTTCAACAAAGTACTGAGTAAAGGGTTTTCATTTTTTTACTTTTTATTAATTTGTAAACATTTCTAAACCAGTTTTTCCTTTGTCATTGTGGGGTATTTTGTGTAGATTGATGAAGGGAAAAAAACAATTTCATCCATTTTAGAATAAGGCTGTAACGTAACAAAATGTGGAAAAAGTCAAGGGGTCTGAATACTTTCCGAATGCACTGTAAGGTCTATGTAAATCATATTAAAAGATTTAGTCATTTATCAATACTGATTGCCTTCATGTGTGATTAGTATTCTAGCTGGCTAAATGTGAAATATGACATGAGGAATTTGCACTAAAGGCTTCAGGTGTGTTTGCATGTGCATACGTTAAATGTATTTGACACCAGCTAATCGGAGTAAGTATGTTTTATGTCTAGTGGTGTGTTTAGAATTCATAAAATGAAGTTCAGAGTCCACTCTGTGTTTCTGTAATTCATGTTTCTTTCCTCTATAAACATATTAAGCATAATATCTTAAAGTATGGGAATTTATACTATGGTATGGGTTTACACTGCATTCTCATACGTCGTGACCATATCTTTTGACAATATGGCCTTAGATACAGTATGCAATTGTACAATGTGTGACTGAATGTCAAATGTGTCCCAAATACTTTAACCCCCCCCCCTCCCCCAATGCTTCATGTGGTCATACAGTAGTTGTCATATTGGCATACCATATTTCATTGCGCATGTAACATTTTACAATGTGCTTTGTCAATCAGTATTGTTAATACTGCAGAGTTTCCTCTGTTTTTCTTTTCTTTTACATAACTGTCTTGGTTGGAGCCAAAATGTTCAATTTATACAGACCACAAGGCTGTATGAAGATCCTTTATGGTCAAGAGCCAAAGTATAAGCGACAGTCTTATACAAAGCCACTATTTTTTGTGTGTAGAAATAGTATCGAACTGATTTTCGCATTATTTCCAGTCCAGAGGAAATACTGTTTCAAAGAAAGATGCACGAGGCAATTTTAGACAAATAGCATTTAATGGAATTGGTATCCAGTCAAATTTGTGCATATATGAATGAACTTATTTCTGGTCATGACATCTTTTGAATACACTAAAAACCTGCACTTGCAATCCTGAAATGCTTCATGTATCTAATTGCTGTACATGTTTTCCATGTCTATTTGATGTGCAAAGTAGTTCTGTTCTGAATGTATGTATATATTTTGTCATGTGTTTCTGTTTTGAATCATTTTGTCTTTAACATTCTTATTATTTTGTTCCTTACCCATGTTTACATCATTTTTAAAATGTTTTGTATTTTCCATGTGACCCCCCCCCTTCCACTTTTCTTTCAACCAATCATGTGCGTGCGTATCATATGACTATGTCATGTGGCTCTTGCATGGTGCTGATGATGTCGTCTTCGCTGGTGAACAGAAGGTAATTTTTTTTGTTCTGTTTGGTCCGATTCATATTATAGCAATAAGAAGCAGTGGAAAATTAGACATGGATTCAAGCTTAGATACTTTGATAGCCATTAAACACATTTTTTTGGTCAACTTGCATTCTATCTACCTCCAACCATATTAACACAATTACATGCAGATGTGTGTGCTTACTTGGTTACCCACTAACAGAGGTATAATTCACGTTTTTTTTCTGAGAGGTGCAGAGTATTGTAATGAAACCGTCAGTGAGCAGGTTTCGAACCCTCTACCTTCTAGTCCGAAGTCCAGCACATTATGGGGCGGCAGCGTAGCCTAGTGGTTAGAGTGTTGGACTAGTAACCGAAAGGTTGCAAGTTCAAATCCCTGAGCTGACAAGGTACAAATCTATTGTTCTGCCCCTGAACAGGCAGTTAACCCACTGTTCCTAGGCCATTGTTGAAAATAAGAATTTGTTCTTAACTGACTTGCCTAGTTAAATAAAATAAAATAAATTGACTGTACCCCAAAAGCATGCTCAAGCAGGCAGAGTCAATATCCCTGCTTACACTACTCCCTCCCTTCAAAGAGCGCTAGCTTGCGACTCTAAATCTTATAGGCCAAGCACACACACTGTCATGGATACAAGGTCCGATCACTTCTGTCACCAATGTAATGAACTGGTAGGGATCAGGTCTCGAACCAGAGTCGATATCTGCTTTTATAACCCCAAGGTCATTACAGTATATTTCCCTCATTTCTATAGCTATGTCACATATTAGATATGTCATATAGATAGCTATCAGTAAGCATTACATAATGTATTTGGAAATAAGTAAAGGGTTGACCTCTAACCGGATATATTTTTTTATAGTACGTTCTTTGGGGGTGCCTAAGGTGCCATTACTACCTCCTATGGCTATCATGTGCAAACAGAACATGTTTTTTAAAATGTACTTTTTTGTTGCCAAATCACATCATCTCAATAGCAGCATTGAAACCATCGCCTTTAGCAACTGCATCGCACGCTCATTGAATTGTGTTTACCTGGAATGACGTATTCATCCTTGGAGTTAACTCCTTTTCAGTCTCCCAGAATGCTTTTCTGAACTGACTATCATTGGTAATCACTCCACATTACTGCATGCATGTTCACTCCTCTTTCCTTCAACTCCTTTGTTTTCTTTACTGTCTCACCAGACAGAAAGGTCTGGCCTTTCTGCATGTCTGTCCCGTCTGTGTTTGTCTTCCAGAGTGCCTCTATGTTATTCACATGTATTGATATTGACTGAAAAATGACAGTCCCATTTACAATTCATGAGTCCTTTAAAACTCATCTGGTGTGACAAACTTTTCATTGCATTTGGGCACAGCAAACCAATAAACTCATTGGTTCACACATGCAGGGATGTTTTTAAAGGGCTGAAAAAAGTGAATGATTCACGTGATTCAGTACAGGAAGGTAGCTCCAAGTTTTATTTACACATAATTTCCTTGCTATCCATGTCAGTTTAGAGTAAAGGATCTGACACATCAAACATTTGTCTGATGTAACATTCAGAAATTGCTAAGTATACATACACTACTGTGCAGACAAACTTAGAGTAATATTACTGTACAATATTTACATCAGGTTTAACTAGATGAGACAACTTTTGGGGAGACCAATGGAAAGTTGAGTTATTGTTGCATCAGATGAAAATGGGAACGATCATGGGACTGTCACAAATTGATGTATCGAAATATACCCAAATCACTACATATTGAATAAAAGCGGTGTTTGCATGATAGAGCATGTTTTTGTTAATATCTCTAATTCACATAACCCTAATGGCGCTTCTTTCTTCTTAACATTTGAAAATTCCTCACCTAACTGGGAATGACGCTCACGACTGGATAAATTCCCTATATACCTCCCTGTACATGCCACCGTTTTGACGGGTTTTTCTTATCACTAACTCTGTTTATATCAAATCATGCTTACTCCAATACTTTTGAGTCCAATGCATTTGAGGAGAATTTAATCAGATAATCACCTGAGATCAAGATCAAGTGCCTTCACGCATGTCTGATTGACTAATTGTGTAATCACCACTGAAGTGAATGCTTGAAGTGTCATTAATTAACAAGATTTAACGTCAATTTAAATTTAGAATACAACCGTAAACATTTTTAAAAAACAGTTCAACTGCAGACATGATCTTTTATACATTTTATGAATGATTGAAAATTAGAGAAAATTAAAGACGGTACTTACCTTTTCAGGTCCAAGGTAGAGGATAAATAGGAGCAGACACTGGAAAATATTATCCAATCATAGGATTTAGTCAGGCTGAAGTCAGGGAGCTTTAGGCCAAGATCCAATGGATAGCGTGAGCAAAAGTGGAGCAGGTTTCATCTGTCTGTCTCTCACCCTATTATTGCTTATCGTTCTTAACTAATTTTGGCTGAAGTCAAAGGAGGTGATCCAAACAGTCTTCCAGGCCGGAGTATAGGTGAAAGTCCAACATTAATATTCCCTGCTGCACTTCCATGGATTACTTTCAGAATGCCTGGCAGGATTGCTGTTGTCTGCTGCTCTTTCACTGCCCTCTGTGGGAATAACCTGCTCTCAGAGTTCATTGGTGGATAAATATCATCAGGGTGATCAAGGGCAACAATGATCCCTCAAGCATGGCAGTGAGCTTCAAAGCTTGTACCCAGTGTAACTGAAGGTCAGGGCGTCTGGCTGCAACATTTCAGAAAAAAACTAAATCGGGACAGTAAATAATCTCCTTTGATCTCAGCCAAAAACAAACAAATCAGTGTGCATTGCAGATGTGCTGTAGCAGCAGCCATTTGAAACCTGATACCACCTTTTGGGGCAGTTAGTGATGGTGTGTAGTAGAATACTGGAGCTGTATGTAACATGCTGTGTTCTGCTAATTATTTTATAGCATATTCACACTGCTAACTGTGTGTAACCAATGTTCCCATGATTAATGAGTTCTGGTGATTAGAGTCTCCTCCCCTACACCCTCTGTGACTGAGGTGTCATGGCTGTAAATTTGAACACTAACATCATTAGACACAGACACACTCAAAAGGCAAACACACACACACTGTACATACGATGTAACACACCGACCCTCCCCTCCCAACGGACCATGATAATGTTATTAAATGTAATAGAGTAACATGTCCAATCAAGACGAGGAGGCTAATTAGCCTGTTCCCTTTTCTCTGGAGGAGAGGACATGTAACGAGCTGCTTCTGAACGAGAATTATCTCCCCACTGGCTCTCTCCCTCACCCCACCGCCCACTGCCCTCACTGTCTCTCCATCATAAAACCGTCCTTGAGTCTATGAGGGACAAGACTGAATTTTATCGTCTTGGAACGTCCTCTGCCGCTGCCACCGTCAAAACAGTCCATTTTTTCTCCAGATGTACTACATTTATAGCAGTACTTACACAAAAACCAGAGGCAAGGGATTGAAATGAAGTGAGAATCCCACAGCGGCTTGGGTTTGTTAAGAATTATAATCCCACTCCTGAAGCGAGGGCAGATTTAGTGATGTAGACTGTTCCTCCGACAATGGGAGTTAACGAGGGACAGCTGCATTCAGCCATGCCACCTAGGTTAAGGGCCCTGGGCAGGAGACTGAGCTGAGCATGTAGGCCATCACCATGGTAACTGACTGACCGCTATGTCCTGTGTAGGGGAGCCCAGTCCCCCTAAACTGGAGGGCAAGCTGCAGACCACGGGCAACGCCCTCAAGGTCAACTGGATCAAGCAGGACGATGGAGGCTCGCCCATCAAACACTACCTGATAAGATACAGGGCTGTGAGTATGACGGAGCATGGAGGTTTAACACTGTGTATACCGATTTGCTTCCTGGTTTTCCCCCCAAGAGAAGCTATTCAGCATGTATTGGTTACATATCTCTCTGGTTTTATCGCACGGTCATTATTTCAGATTTGGAAAAAGCAAATAGGCTCATGGATATTTGAAAAACATGATTTGTAAAGATTGACAGATCACCATTGTGTTTTATGCCTATATTGATAAATGGTTAGTGATTCACATAGGAAGATTAATGGATGACCAAGTAACAAGTGTGAATGCATGGAAACATTTACAGTGATATAAAGTGATGGGCAGTTTTCTGGAGTGTCATAGCCACGGATGTCTTACCGAGTCAGGTCTTCTGAGTGTCTCTCTTTTTGCGACCCTCCCTAGAAGCACGTTCCGGACTGGAAGCCGGAGATCCGCTTGCCCAACGGCAGTGAGTACGTGGTGCTGAACAGCCTAGACTGGAACACGGAGTATGAGGTATACGTGGTGGCCGAGAACCAGCAGGGCAAGTCGCAGCCCGGCACCCTCTTCTTCAGGACTGCAGCAGAGCCCACCGCCATCCCAGGTACTGCCCACCCCCACCCCCCTGCACTGCAAGGACACATACACTTCCAACAGAGAGAGTGCCACCGTGACCCAATGTATACTGTGTTTACCCCTCCAGTTCTTCACCCAAATGGACTTCTAGTCAGGTTTTGAGACTACCTAAGCCCTGACACTTCACAGATGTAGATGTCACTCCTCTGTCCTGATGTGTTAGGCTAGCCTGTTAAGGCAATTGATTGGTTTGAACATTTCTGCTGGTATTTTCATTCGGTCTTGCAATTGGCACACCCTCATCAAGTTTGTTCATCCCAAAAGAAGGTTGGAAAAAGGTCAAAGTTAGACAGACAGAAAACAGAGTAGCAAAGTCATCTTCTGACTGTCAGGGCTACATTTTAGAAACACTTTGCCCTCTGCAGTCTGCCTCAAAGCCTCAATTCCAGAGTTTGTCGCACCATTGCACAAGGCTTTGGGGTGATAAGAATTGAACAAAGACTGTGGCAGTTTGTCTCGCTGTTTGTGATGGAATAGTTTTGCACACAGTGAGTCTTTGTTGCTGTAGAGTGAGATTGGTCATTTGGTCTCGGCCTATAACCTCTCTGGCTGACATTGCTGTGCAAGTTCAGTGAGCAATAATGTCAGGACAGATGATATCGGTCAGGCCCCAAACATTCTCTTTATGTCCATAGCAGTGCCCCTACCCTGATGGTCACGGTCAGCTGGTGCTCTGTTGACAGTGTTGTGGTGTGAGAGGTTTGAATTTCAACTTGGGCTGCCTCCCCACTGACCAAACCTGAGCTTGGAACCTTTTCCTTACTATTTCTCTCTTTCTCATAAATCCCTCCTTGCACTGAATCGTTCTCTCTTTCTCTATATGTTATTGTCTCTTACTTTCCCACCCGCACTTCTCTCTTTCTTATGTGTCTATCAGTAGCTCCATGCATCTCTCACTTTGTCTTCACCTTCTTTAGCTCTTTTTCCCTATCTTCCATGCTTCCTCTCTCTTTCCATTTCCCTTCATGTCATGCACATTCTCTCTCTGACTTTTTGATGTTTCAGTGAAAGAGCATTAAAAGTCCGTGTCTCCCTCTCCTCTCTGTTTCTCTCCCCTCTTTCTCCATCTTTCTCTTCCAAAGCCAGGTTTAGTCGGTCTCAGTTCAGGCTCACTGCTGTATTTACTGACCTGAATATGTGCCTTGGCTCAGTGGGGATGCAGCCTTCAGTCTTGCATGGTGACACGTCAACAGGATTAATGTCTTAATGCTTTACTGGAGACCTAACAGGCATCTGCCAGTGCATGGCACAGGGACTGACTTTTTCTCATCCACTTGGTGGGAACCAACCATATAGCAGTGGGAGGTTTGGATCACTTATTATTCTGTCTGAGCAGGTTCACGTGGACACCGTCCAAGTTCCCTTTTTATTTACTTCTTTATATATATATATATATATTTTAAATGTGTCCCTTTGCCGAGCTTAGCTACACATGTAGCAGTGCCAGTAATTTTTATGCGAAGCATGTGGGTATTTGAGGAAAAAACGGAGTGTATTTTTAGACTCAACATCTGCACCGACTTAAGGTCCACAGCTGTTCTTAGTAAAGATGGCCAAAAACAGGGTTGTTCCATCAAATGGTTGCCTTTTGGACATGCAAACTGTTTAGAAATGTACTTTTAGAATATCTCTTCTTTCAACATTCAGTTGCATGGAGGATATGTTTAGCCTACAAAAAAATCACATTTTCCCATCTCGGGCATTGAAATCCTATGAACTAAGAGCATTTTATCTACACATACCACACTGGCCATGTTTACATGCGCACAGTATTCCGGATAGTAGCTCATATCCCACTTAAGATCTTATTCAGGATAAGCTGTTTATATGCACCTTTGATATCCCTGTATCCATGAATAAACAGAATATTTCTCATTTTAAAATCATATTGGTTAAGTGGAATAGAAACGGAAATCTGGACACTGATTGTAGGCCTATTTCACATGTAGCCTAATATAATAACTCCTGCAGAATTATGCATTGTTTGAAGTAAAATTATACAACAAATGTACATTTTGTTTAGGGAACAGGAGTGGAGAAGTACGATTCCTTTCTTTCAGCATCTCTTGAAAATGTGAATATGCGTGTAACTTGTTATCTTTGACACTGTAATGCAAGCGGACAGTGTTTCAACCACATAAAATATGCACCCAAGCCAACTGAAATCTTATCAGAAAAGTGTTTCATCGTTTTCTCAGCTTTTCATTTCCTTAAAACCGGTTAAACTGATGACATTTTGCACGGGAACCATCTTTCCACTGTTTTGGAATTATTGTGTTTTCTCCCCGGTCCTTAATTGAAACTGAAGTTAACTAGATTACGAATGCATTCATTCTATTGACGTAAGACATTACTCTTGGGAGAACTACTTTATTTAGTTTCTAGGCCAGGGCAACAAGTTATGTATGACAGAAGAGAAGCTGCATTTATCTAACTATATTTGACAAACAAATGGCATAGCAAATGGTCGGAAATTATAGTATGGCCTACCAAATGTTGGAAATTATAAGCCGAAACCTGTCTAAATTAGGCGTGAAAGTAATCTAAGCCATTAGCCTATATGGTCCAGTAAAGTGTATCAGCAAAATAAATTATGGAATTATTAAGGTGGATTGTACTGTACAGGTATAGCCTACTTTTTTAAGTGATTTTGATTTGACATTCAGATGAAAACATCATCACACAACACCTATGATATGCAAAACTGAGCATGCACAGACCTCAAAAAACAACCAAACGGGATTCGTTGACATGCCATAGTATTCCGTCTAAGATCAGCATATCCCTGGCATCTTATCCAGGTTTCTCATAACCAGGATACAAGCTTTTTCGTTTTATTGTAAACGGGATATGGTGTTTATATGTGTCAACTCAAAAACAAAATACTTGAGTATTCCCAAATAATAATGGGGATTTGTTGTGCATGTAAAAGGTGGTCACTGTCTGTCAACCCTGTTACGGACACCGATGTAACTGCCAACATTTTATCCTTGATCAAGTATCCCTTGTACAAATAAACTCACATATAATATCAAACTCATGAAGTTACCATTGGGCCTCTAACAGGGTTGACAATAATGGGGTTTACGTAAAGACCGGCATTACTCCTAATGTGGTGAAGAGCATGGTGTTCATGAAATTAGGAACTATACGTATGTTCCACACATAATGAAAGTTAAATCAAACTCATGTTTTCCTACCATTAATTGAGTGAACAGGGTTGACGGGTTGAGCTCGACCACCTCAGTGAAAGATGAGAGAACAATTATAAATAGACCAGAAAGAGAGTGAAGACTTACTTATTTTTAAACCATGCTGTTCAGAAAACCCAAACGATGTCACCTGCTGTGAATAATTTAACTTGGGGGAATGGTGCATTATTTTAAAGGGATAAATTGTTTGCATAACAGGCTTGGCCTTAAAATAACCGACAGACGTAAATGAATCACTAATATAACATGACATCTTCCTAGTCGTGACACAGGGTTGACGGAGGGACATGTCAAAAGGCACTTCAGCAAACCTTTATTCATATGAAAAATCTGATTTATTCAATTCTCCATGTGTTCTATATTAAAGTGCACTTCGTGTAATATAACAGGCTTTTAAAATTCAATATTGGTGAATAATTTCTACTTGAAATATTAAATGGACTCAAGGTGCCCATTTCGTGGAACGACCCAACAGCTGCTGTGTCAAAAATCCAGACTCTCTCAGTGTTATATATTGGCACTGCAACATATTAGATAAATATAGGTGAGTGTAGATTATATGAAATGTACTTTTCCTTTTTTGTTTACTTACTGGGCATATATACAGTGAGCTCAAAGTATTGGGACAGTGACAATTTTGTTGTTGTTTTGGCTCTGTACTCCAGCACTTTGGATTTGAAATGATGAAGTGCAGCCTGTCAGCTTTAATCTGAGGGTATTTTCATCCATATTGTGTGAACTGAAATTACAGCACTTTTTGTACATAATCTCCCCATTTTAGGGGACCAAAAGTATTGGGACAAATTCACTTATATGCATTAAGTTAGTAAAAAGTGAAGTATTTGGTCCAATATTCAATGACTACATCAAGCTTGTTGATTGCATTTGCTGTTTTTGGTCATTTTTAAGATGATTTTGTGCCCAATAGAAATTAATGGTAAATACTTAAAAAAAAATAAGAATAGAATGTTACTAAACACTTCTATATTAATGTGGATTATACCATGATTATGGGTAATCGTGAATGAATCGTGAATAATGAGTGAGAAAATTACAGATGCACAAATATCATACCCCCCCAAGGCATGCTAACCTCTCACAATTACAATAACATGGGAGGTTACAAACTTTCTCACTTATCATTATTCACAATTCATTCAGGATTATCTGTGATTAAGGAGCATCATCATTAATGTAAGAAGTGTACTTAACTTTTTACTCCTTTAATACACACATAAGTGAATTTGTCCCAAAACTTTTGGGGGACTATGTACAAAAAGTGCAATAATTTCTAAACCCAATATAGATATATTTATAGATAGAGAGATAGATAGATAGATAGATACAAAGTATGTGGATACCCCTTCAAATTAGTGGATTCAGCTATTTCAGCCAAACCCGTTGCTGACGGGTATATAAAATTGAGCACACCGCCATGCAATCGCCAAAGACAAACATTGGCAGTAGAATGGCCTTACTGAAGAGCTCAGTGACTTTCAATGTGGCACCGTCATAGGATACGCCCTTTCCAACAAGTCAGTTTGTCCAAATTTTGCCCTGCTTGAGCTGTACTGGTCATTTGTAAGTGCTGGTATTGTGAATTGGAAATGTCTAGGAGCAACAACAGTTCAGCCACGAAATGGTAGGCCACACAAGATCACAGAACGGGACTGCCAAGTGCTGAAGTGTGTAACGCGTAAATATCGTCTTTGCAACACTCACTACTGAGTTCCAAACTTCCTCTGCAAGCAACAACAGCACAAGAACTGTTCGTCGGCAGCTTCATGAAATGGGTTTCCATGGCCAAGCAGCCGCACACAAGCCTAAGATCACCATGTGCAATGCCAAACGTCAGCTGGAGTGGTGTAAAGCTCACCACCGTCAGACTTGATCAGTGGAAACGCGTTCTCTGGAGTGATGAATCACGCTTCACCATCTGACAGTCCGACAGACGAATCTGGGTTTGGCAGATGCCAGGAGAACGCTGCCTGCCCCAAAGCATAGTGCCAACTGTAAAGTTTGGTGGAGGAGGAATATTGGTCTGGGGCTGTTTTTCATGGTTTGGGCTAGGCCTCTTGCTTTGAGAGAAATCTTAAAGCTACAGTATAAAATGACATTCTAGACAATTCTGTGACTCCAACTTTGAGACAACACTTTGGGGAAGGCCCCTGTTTCAGTATGACGATGCTCCCGTGCACAAACTGAGGTCCATACAGAAATGGTTTGTTGAGATCGGTGTGGAAGAACTTGACTGGCCTGCACAGAGCCCTGACCTCAACCCCATCCAACACCTCTGGGATAAATTGGAACGCTGATTGCGAGCCAGGCCTAATCGCCCAACATCAGTGCCCGACCTCACTGATGCTCTTGTGGCTGAAGGGAAGCAAGTCCCCGCAGCAATGTTGCAACATCTAGTGGAAAGCCTTCCCAGAAGAGTGGAGGCTGTTAATAGCAGCAAATGGGGGACCAGCTCCATATTAATGCTTACAGCTGTGTCCACATACTTTTGGTCATGTAGTGTGTATACATAGAAGTTTACTTTTGAGGAATATATATATATATATATATATACACACACAGTGGGGCAAAAAAGTATTTATTCAGCCACCAATTGTGCAAGTTCTCCCACTTAAAAAGAAGTTACAGGTCTGTGAAAGCCAGAAATCTTGCTTGTTTGTAGGTGATCAAATACTTATTTTCCACCATAATTTGCAAATAAATTCATTAAAAATCCTACAATGTGATTTTCTGGATTTATTTTTCTAATTTTGTCTGTCATAGTTGAAGTGTACCTATGATGAAAATTTACAGGCCTCCCTCATCTTTTTAAGTGGGAGAACTTGCACAATTGGTGACTGACTAAATACGTTTTTTTGCCCCACTGTGTACACACGCACACACTCACACACACACACACACAGACAGACAGACAGTAAACTTCAATCGATGTTCCTCAGTGCAGGTCAAGTAAAAAAATAAGGAAAGGTTGAATAATTGGAAATATTGACCCACGTGATTCATTGGTTTGAGCATGCTCAATACTGTGTGCAAGGACCACTGGAGTTCTAAATTGACCAATCCAAATCTCCCCAGCTAAGGTTGACATTGAGTAAAGCTATAAAAAGCAATTCACTTTTGCAGTTTTCGTGACATGAGATCACCCATTAATCCATTCCAACTGCCATCTGATATCGCCTTGACATTGCACCAGTTTTTGAATGTGTGTTTTGCTTGGGCAACTCTACCTGCCATGGAAAATTTGATTTGATCTCTCTTGGATGTGTGCTCACGTTCAGGGGATAGCCCATCATTTAATTGATACAAACATATGTGTTTATGTATGTGTCTTTTTCAACATTTCCCATCACCCAGCACCTTTGAACTTTCTCTGACCTTTCACCTTTGCTTGCTGTGATAGACGTCATTTGCTGTGCTACTAACATACTTTTTTAGTATTACTTTGATCCTCTAACTTGCTTGGATTTGCTTTTTTATTCCTTTGTTTATTCTCAATGAATCTTTCAAACTTGCGTTTTTGTATTTATGACCTATTTTCTATCTCTTTTTTTTCTCTCTCCCTTTCCCTTCTTCTCTCCCACCTCCCCTTCTGTCCTTGTCCTGTCTTCACGTGTAATGTTGGGCACTATGTGGACCATAACATTTGTCATACATACTATTTTGTTGTATTTTTTGGTGTAAAATTGTATTTTCCAATTTTTTGCTGTGAATATCTCTGTGAACAATCTTTGGTGTGTTTTGGCCTCAGCTACCCTTGGTTCCTCGTGTGTGACGTACACTCTGGCATCTCTCATGCTCTCCACGCTGACTGTGTTCTTGCTCTCATAAACTGTGTCTCGCTCAATGAGAGAGGATAGCTTGGCCTTTCAAATCTCAGCCAGACCCCTTTGTTTTCTATGCCTTTTGACCCTTGTGCAGACACACACACAAGATGAAGAATCAAGATATCAGTTTCATGTTAAATGGTTAAAATGGGGTGCTTGATACTTATATCATTCTGAATGTTAATTTTTTTATCATCAATGTTTATTTTGCATAATGAAAAAAATATGGATTTGAATAAGGCAGCATTGTTTGTGAAAAAGTTCTGTCATACCACAGAATGGAATTGAGTCCTATTGGGAAGTTGTGAGAAAAAAAACTGTGCCTACCTTACGTGTATCTGGATACAAGCTTAAATTGTCATTGTTCCCATTGTACATAAAAGGGAAGGCACACGTTTCAGAGGAATTTTGTATTGGTTAAGATTGGTCATGAAGATTAAGACATCTCACGTTTTTTACGTCTTCTTTTCATAGTCACAAGGCTCCTTTTGAAAGGGATGGCTATATGAAGGACGAGCTACTGCCTTGTCTGTTTGACGGTCATTCGAAACATGTTTTGTGTACATAATCTTTTCAAAAGTTCAAAACTAAATACAGGCTGTTCTTTTGGTTGTTTCTTTTTGCTCTTCTTGTACCTGAAAACAGAAAATGCTTAACATTTATGCTACAGCTGTTTAATACAAATCTGTCAGTCATTTTCAGTAATGTGAAATAATTATATTATATGACACATTTTTGTAAGTACATACCAGTGTGTTTCCATGCTGTAATCATTGTAGGTTTTAAGAAGATATGATAAAATAGTGTTAACATTTTTCGACATAATAACGGCTAGAGCTCTAGACTTACATTCTGAAATGCAAGTGTGTGACACAGTGCTGAATTCTGTTTGACTGTTCATCCTCAGAAATGCCAAGGTTGTTTTATCCCATATCTTGTGCTTGTCTGAAGCTTTAACAAAGTGTCTTATATTGTGGCGGCCCATTCTGGGGTTGTAAACTAAGGTTAGGACTGTCCCTAAAGCCTGGCTGCACTTAAAACACCCTGCCATGGGAAAGAGTGATAGATGTCCTTTGTTCAAAACTCAGATGAGCATTTTGTGATGAGTCTTCTCACAGTTTTGGTCTCCCCCACCATTTTAAACGGACTTGGAAGGTAATAAAGTGATGCACCGGGAGTTTGGCTCCTGGATTCGCATGTGCCAATCACATTGTTTGGTTCTTCTTTCATACAAGCAAGTGCCACTCCTCAGAAGCATCCGGCAAGTTTTCATAGGCGACTGCCGGTTGAGATCGAGTTTGATAGCTGTGGCTTTTATGATATCAAGTAGGAAGAGCTAACTGTCATGAGATAACAAGCACAATATGTGCATAGTTTAGAACCTCTGTGGGTACCCATATGTTCACTTTTTTAATCCATGCAGTACCTTATAAGCTTAACCATACTGTACCACTGTGCTTCATACAATCGGAGTCACACCCAGAGGGCAAAACTGGTTGCAATGATGTCAGGCCAACGTCCTTGGTGACATACATGGTCAGGTTGCATACTGACTGTAAAGGGACCAGTTACCATATTTCAACCAAAATATTTGGTCTTTTCCAGGCATTTTGATGCCATAAAAGATGTCTTAACTTTGCTCCAATTTGATCAGAAAACCAATTTACAACCAGAAAACGACAACATTATGACATCCAATGCAAAATGTTGCACGCTGGGTAGGACACTGAAGCTTTATACGGTAATGACTTTTATCTCTTGGAGAATTTTTTCAATTGGCTTTATTGACTGTGTTTCTGTCCTACTTCCTGTATTCTGTTTGTTATCTGCAAGATATGAAAAGGTGCGTCAAAAATATATTTTATGCTCCTTGTTGACACAGCATGGCTCTGTTTCTCCATTTCCGAGAAAGCTTTGTGAGGCGGCCCCTTCGGTGTTAAAATGTGTGATGTGATTTATTGCACTTCTTAAGATGCAGCGGGAAAACAAGAATTGTCACCCTGCCCTGCAGGTAGATGCTTATGCTCTCTCCCACTCTTAGCAACGGCAGTAAATAAAGAGCTGCCGGTCGGCGCTATTGCCGCCACAGAGGTTGACTCAACTTTATAGACTTTCAGAGAATATGACGAATCAATGTGAGAGGAAATAACAATTGGCCGCTCTGCTGTACTCTGCCTCTCTTTAGAGGTCTTATGCCTTACAGCTAATTGCTGCTCACTGTAGCTTGGAGCCAAGCCAGCGATTTGCCAGGACTTTGTTTAAGAGTTGTTCCCCAGCACTGCAGCAGTCACTGAAAAGTATTTTCCTATCAGCTCCCTGGTGCATGGTATTAATAATTCAGCTGCCATCCAATGCATTAGCTTTACCCATATGAGGGGTATAATTAAGCAATAAGGCCCGAGGAGGTGTGGTATATGGCCAATATACCACAGCTAAGGGCTGTTCTTAAGCACGCTGCAACGCGGAGTGCCTGTCCACAGCCCTTAGCCGTGGTATATTGGTCATATACCACAAACCCCAGAGGTGCCTTATTGCTATTATAAACTGGTTATCAACATAATTAGAGCAAGAGAAATACATGTTTTGTCATACCCATGGTATACGGTCTGATATGCCGCGGCTGTCAGCCAATCAGCATTCAGGGCTCGAAACACCCAGTTTATAATGAGGGTTATATCAACAACTGTAATTTAAAGCCGTTTCATCAGAGGCAGAAACACTTCGCACTAGATTTATAGGAATGTATACCACAGGTATCCATTTTGGCTCAAATCTGGTGACTCACTTAGATGATGACCTTTTTGACCATTTACTATCATTTCCCAGATTAGATTTTGATATGATTTGAAAGTTCCATTTGCAACGTACAGTATTAGTACATATTGCATGGTGCTAAATCTTTGTCAACTATTGCCAATTAATATTTTTTTTAACTTATTGTTATATCCTCCCTCTCTATGCTTAATGTAGACTGGTGAAATTATAGAATAGCTTTCTGTATTTGCCTCCAACCAAACCGTATGCAGTCAACAACATTATTTCAAAGAAGTGACAGATATAATACACTCCGGTCTGACAAGACGATTACATTATACAAATACATCAATCAGTGTGTGTGTGTGTGTGTGTGTGTGTGTGTGTGTGTGTGTGTGTGTGTGTGTGTGTGTGTGTGTGTGTGTGTGTGTGTGAATTTGTGTTTCTGCCACACAAAGTATCCTCCCTCTCAAGGTACCAGTGTATATAGAGTGGATTTGCATAAAGATGCACATCCTCTTTGTGCAGCCTAGTCTGTCTCCTTACACACATTTGTAAGCCAGTGATACTGGAGCCCAAACATCGGCTACTGTTTGCCAAAATCACTGTGTGTGTTACAGTAAGATAAGACCCAGGCTTCCTGGTCGTTTGGAGGGAACGCTGGAATACGAGACGGAGCAAAAATCTCAACATATTTCAATGGGAATGAGCACTTTGCTGATTTTTGACATGTTTTATTTTTTAAATGAAAGACCTCCTTCTTGTGCATTTCATTGAACTCGGAAAGGGAACAATGTCAATGAAATTACATGATGGTTCATATGACCCAAATAAATGCCTACATTGAAGCCTACCCTGTTTGATAAGTGATGGTTTTCCAGTAAATCATAGAATTATTCAAGTACATTTTGTTGCATTGATTCTACTGTGAATACTGTGTGGTGTGTGAGTCTGACATTTGGACATCCTGATATTCTCAATATGACAAGAGCAAAGAGTAAGTCCAAATCGAGGATTGCCTGTGTGTTGCTTTAATTCAGAATATAAACTGTCTCATATTTGACACCTAACAGAGCTAACAAAAACTGGAATTGAATTTTGTTCTGTCATCATAATTCTATCTAACCTGTTTGCCATGTGTAGAGCATTATGTGTCAAATCAACCATACTCCAAATGCTATTGTTTGATTTGAATTAAGTTTTAGATTATTCTGTTTGATCAAATCTCCGATCTCATTGTGTGTCTGTTTACTGAATGCAAATTAGCTGCAAATGATTTCCAAATTTGATTGTGTGAGATTGATTTGACATAATTTTTTTGTGAAGCATTAATCTGTTTAACAGTTTTGTGGTTGGGTTACAAGCTCGTATTAATTCTGTTCATGATCATGTGTGGTGTGTGTGTGTCGAAGGCAGAGTATTAACAGTGTGGATACATGGTCATCCATTGTAGTGGAGAGATACATACAGAAAGTATTCATCTCCCTTGACTTATTCCACATTTTGGTGTGTTACAGCCTGAATTCAAAATGGATTAAATGTATATTATTTCTCACTCATCTACACACAATATCCCATAATGACAAAGTGAAAACATGTTGTTTTTTTATGTTTGCAAATTTATTGAAAATGAAATACAGAAATATTTAATTTACATAAGTATTCACACCCCTGGGTCAATACTTTCTAGAAGCACCTTTGTCAGCAATTACAGCGGTGATTCTTTCTGGATAGGTCTCTAAGAGCTTATTTTTTATTCTGTTCTTTTCAATCTGTCAATTAGGTTAGTATTGTGGAGGAACTACAAAGTTGTTGATCAACCTTAGTTTTCTCCCATCACAGCCAATAAACTCTAACTGTTTTAAAGTCACCATTGGCCTCATGGTGAAATCCTTAAGCAGTTTCCTTCCTCTCCGGTAACTGAGTTAGGGCGGACGCCTGTGTCTTTGTAGTGACTGGGTGTATTGATACACCAGCCAAAGTGTAATTAATAACTTCACCATGCTCAAATGGATATTTGTTTGCTTTTTTTTTACCTATCTAATTATTATTATTATTATGTGATTTGTAAGCACATTTTTACTCCTGAACTTAATTAGGCTTGCCATAACAAAGGAGTTGAATACTTATTGACTCTAGACATTTCAGCTTTTCCTTTTTTATTAAAAACATAATTCCACTTTGACAAAAAATCTCAATTTAATCCATTTTAAATTCAGGCTGTAACACAACAAAATGTGTAAAAAGTCAAGGGATGTGACTATTGTAAATTCTTATTAATATTGTAGTATTTTACATAGTCCTGGATATTAATTTTCTGGTAAGTACTGTTGCTTCATGAAAACACAATCCATTGCCTTTGTTTTGTGCCCTTCTTATAGGCTTTATTTCCGCATTGTTTATTTGTTTGTGTGCAGGATTCATCTATGTAAAAGAGATTTAAACATATTTGCATAATGTTTGATTGATTTTACTGTCTTTCCACTGCCTTTTGCTTTGTCTTGCAACTGTCAACAATAATGAGAGTGGGTAAGCGACAGACCCATATGGGGTCATAAAGGCATATAGACCCGTATAGGAAGTGATGATAAAACAAGCATCTTTATTAAATGAACCAGGTGCTCCAATGGTTGACTGTTTTATGATTTTTGATTGATGCCCCATTAGACTTCCTTCATGTTCTGATGTTTAGATTTGATTAGTGTAGGATGTCGTGATGGGCATGTCTGGTGTGTGACCCTAATATGGGTAAAATATTTATCTGCTCACCTCTTAATATAGTACCTTAGATGGCTGATACATGTCGTGTGTCTAACATTAACTTGGATAGTAACTGACCGTTGTTTATTGGTTGAATGCAACTAATGCAATGCGTTGTGATTTCTCTCGGTGTGTATTTTTTGATAATCTGATTATCAACCTATTTTTAGAGTCTTAACAGATCAAAATTTGTTTTGTTTTTCTGTGTAGCATCACTCTGATGTATTTTTAGTAGAATATGTAATGATTTGGCCCAGAGCCTGTTCAAAGAACAACAACACACTTGACACCTGGAGAGAAGCAGTCTGACAGTATGAAGTTATGGATGAAAGGGTGGAGATTAATACTGACCCTAATGCAACGTTTCTCTGTCTCTATCTCGTCCTCTCTCTCCAACGTTCTCTTTAACTCCCTCTCTCCCCGTTTCTCTTCCTCCCTCCAACTTTCTCTCCAACCCTCTCTAACTTTCTCTCCACGCTTTCGGTCTCTATTACTCTCTCTCTCTTCCTCCCTTCGTCCTTCCCTCTCCTTCCTTCCAGACACTATGCATAGCGGCTCAGGCCTAGGCACAGGGGCGATCGTGGGGATCCTCATTGTGGTCTTTGTGCTGCTGCTGGTGGGCGTCGACGTCACCTGCTACTTCCTCAACAAGTGCGGCCTCGTCATGTGCATTGCCGTCAACTTCTGCGGCAAGTCTGGACCCGGAGCCAAGAGCAAGGACCTCGAGGAGGGCAAGGCGGCGTTCACGTGAGTCTCTCTTCTTATCTGCTCCCTGGCTCCCTTGCTCTTCTCTCTGAAATGATGTATGCAATTTGAGTGTCCTGTTTATCCAGCATCCCACAGTAGCTGCTCTCAGACAACGGACCACAGTTTGACAGGGCAGAAGTGCAGGATTTTTAAAACAAAAATGACTCACTACAATGTGCTTGCACTGCACCAGCATTTATTTAAAATACTTTTTCCCATTACAGGAAGGATGAGTCCAAGGGGCCCATTGTGGAGGTGAGGACGGAGGAGGAGTGCACTCCTAACCATGAAGGGGGGGGGCCTACAGAGCCTAACGAGACCACCCCTCTGACTGAGCCTGAGTGAGTACTCAGCACTGGCTATGGGTAGACCCCCTGCTCTGGGGTTGCCCTACACTGGCAAACCCATACTAATCCTGTAATATGTATATGCATAAAACATACTTCTTATTCCATAATGACAGCAGTTGAGTGTTTTGATCATGTGTTTGCTGACATATTGGCTAAACTAATTGTTCAAATAATGGGAGAATGGAACATCAAAACCTGATACTGAAGATGTGCTCGGATGTTTGTTGTTTACACTGATGGTAGCAAAAATAGTTGTTGTACTAACAGCCTCGAACATTTAATAACTTGGACCCTTAAGCACCTGTTTTGCACCTGTTTTGATTTAATTTTCTTTAGTTTGCTTAAGATGGTGTCTATGTCAAAACCTCACTCCACTTTAACATTTTGAATCTCTAGTTCTTTGCTTTATCACTGCATGTAGCACTCACTCTGGATGTCTGTCTGTGCCTTGGCCTCACCCCCCTACCCCTCCCTGCTCTCTTTTTCCTCTCACCTTCTTGCGGCTCGATGGCTCTTCTCTTTCCTGCTTTCCTCTCTTCACAGGCCCGCTGCTGACACTACCGCCACGGTGGTGGACTTGCTCCCTTCTGTCGCCACTAACTCTGAACCTGTCACTGAGAGCTTTAGCACAACCCAGAACAGCCCAGCTAGCGAGAGCACCACTCTCACTTCCAGCGCAGCTGTCCCAAC
Organism: Oncorhynchus tshawytscha; assembly: GCF_018296145.1. Taxonomy (NCBI): domain Eukaryota; kingdom Metazoa; phylum Chordata; class Actinopteri; order Salmoniformes; family Salmonidae; genus Oncorhynchus; species Oncorhynchus tshawytscha. Next base: position 40,367,864 of record NC_056437.1, on the reverse strand, counting down.
CCCTGTCCCGGCTGAGTCCAAAACTGCCCCCAAAACCTCCCCTAAAAGCAAACCTGCCCCCGTCCCCCAGTCCAGCACGGCCAAACCTAGCACCCCCGCCTCCCAGCGTGCCACCCAATCTGACGTAGCTCCCCTCGTTGACCTAAGCGAGGCTCCTAAAGCCACACCCTCGTCTGACCCCAAGCCCCCGACCCCCACAGCCCCATCCTCGAAGCCAGTCAAGGTCCCCTCCAACCCCCCCTCTGCCACAGCCGATGCCGCACCACAGAGCCAGCCCGAGTCTGTCCAAAGCCCCTCCACCACCAGCAGTCAGAATAAGGACTTACAGATAGACGGCCTGGCCAAGGATGTGTTTGATGCCCCAGGCAAAGGCTCCAAGGCCCCGGCAGACTCCACTGCTGCACCCGCCCAGGACGAGTATGACCCCCCCCCTCCTCCTCCTCCTAGTCTGTTTTACTGTGTCTGTCCTCGCTCACCCTCTATCACCACCTCCTACTGTGTCCTGTTCTCATAGTGATGGTCTCTCTCTCTCTCTCTCTCACATCAGAAGTTTTACCAAATCTGATAGATACGACGGAATTATGGTCCTGATATTACTGCCACAATCATTTCTGTGGTTGTTATCTCCTGAAAACAATCTTTCTTTGCAACAATACAAAGCCATTTCGATCAGCGCCGTATGAAAGGGCTTTGTTCTCGGCGGAAGCTCGTACATTTCAGTCTTATCTCAGGCAAACCCTAAGGATGATCAGGCGAGCTCTGTAGAGCGGTATTCCAGGAGCTTGCTCCGATTGCACCCTCTCTCTTGTCCCATGCTTTTCACCCATAACACCCCAAACATAAAACAGAGATCAGTGATGAATGTCAGGACTTAATGTATCCGTTCGTGGCAACGGGGTTCTCGTCATCGGCATGATGAAACATGACTCTTGAACGGGCAGATATATCTTCATAAGTCTAGCGGGTCTGACGCATCTCCTCCTCCCCGGGCTCCACAGTGATTTGTCTGCCACACGACAACCAACCAGTCTTGCCAGGCATCTTACAGGCTTACTAGATTCCTGAGCTTGTCCACTGAGGACACCTTCTTCCTCTCCTGCGGAGGTAGAATATTCTCCTCCGCAGGCTGTGCTACAGAATACTGATCCCTCTGTACATTCAAAGGACTAGTGTTAGACTATGCCAGCCTTGTTATGTGGACTGTCCTTAGATGGTACTTTTATTTGACTTAGCTGTCCGACTTGTTTGACAGACAGCCCTGAAGGCTGGTTTCGAAGGCCACCCCTAAGAGGTGGACCTTGGACACCCTCGGATCATCAATGTTTGAAAGCCCATTGGGCTCTTGCTTTCCCCATTTCCCATGCTTTTCCCTCTTGCTTTTCCCATGGTTCCCCTCAGCCAAAACATAGGCACTTAGTTTATCTGCATTCTGGCTGTGGCGGGCATGCATAAACACCAGCCTCTTTAGTACCTGGGACCTGCCGAACTTGGCTGCAAACATAGATGTCCACAGGGCATGAACAGGAATGGGGACTATTCAAATATTTACAAGACACTTTTGTTTCTTCCTCCCCCTTCTCTTTTCGTTGCTCAACGGTTTGTTCGCCCCCCCCCCCCCACCTCCCTTTGCTGCCTTTGAGTATTGGGCTCACGCTTCTATGTCTGCCGCTGTCAGCTCTGAGCCCAGGGCCCCAAGTGCGAACTGCTTTAATCAGGGGCAGAAAGCAAACAGAGCCGCTACACTCTCCCATCTCAGAATGGAGGACTGTGTATATATTAAGGCAGAATGAAACTGCAGGATGATTTGGCCCCCCACAGCATTGTACACATACACAGACACACAGCTCTCCCCTCCAGCTGACATACACACAGACACACAGCTCCCCCCTCCAGCTGACATGTGCGCACACACACACACACACACACACACACACACACAGCTCTCCCCTCCAGCTGACATGTAGCTACAGTAAAGTGCAGCTGGCAGATGTAACTGCTCCTCCACATCTGGGTGCTAACAAACAGACAACTACTCGGTTCCTCTGTTTTCATCCATTATATCGTTATATTGGACAGATATCGAGTTCCACTGAGATTTATCTTCCTTGCCTCCCAATATTATCCACACCAAGGTTCCCATAGCAACAGGGGCTCACCCTCCAGCCAGTCCAGACCAGGCTAGCCTAGTTTCCCCTGCCCTGGCTAAGGCCAGGCTGCTTAACAGACCCTGTCATCAATGATCATGGTTGTCAATGGCAGTTTGTCCTCCAGGCGATAACAACACTACACTTGTATAGCTATCCAAGGCCGTTACCCTAATTAGCTACGTTTATGTCACCTTAGCAGGATTCGTGGAGAAAAGCCTTTCAGGCTCCCAGTTTATCTTCATTGTCTAGCACAGGGATGGGCAACTCTAGTCCACAGGGGCCTGATTGGTGTGACACTTTTTCTCCATCCCTAGCAAACACAGCTGATTAATCAAATTACATTCTAAACTGAAAGTCATGATTAGGTGATTATTGGAGTCAGGTGTATTAGCTGTGGTTCAGGCCCTCGAGGACTGGAATTGCCCACCCCTGGTCTAACAGCTAATTTGCCTGACTTGCTATTTGTTTTGGTGGTTGTTTTGCTACACAAACTTTATTTGTCCCCGTTGATACCATTCCTGTGCTACTCTCTACTGCCAAGGTCAGTCAGTGCTGAGATCAATGACCCTATAACTTAATCCGGCAGCCAACCTGGCCATTTTATGAGGACGCTACTCTGACACGTTCAACCGCAGGGCGATACAGCACCAGACGTCTGACAGGGAACGCCAACCCTGAGGTGACAAAATATCCACTGTAATAGTCCTTTCCTTGCCAGGTTGAAGGTGGCCTGAGGTTTCCCACTCTTTCACAGTGGCCGGCAGAGTGCTTTGGCCCTGACACTACCAAAGAGGAAAGCACATTTTCACTGATGCTACTAATCCCCGCTGAGCCGCAAGGCGGTGGGTGGTGGTCTTGAAACATGCATAGCCAGCCGGGCAGTCACCCACTGTGGCCAGCAGCAGCAGTCCTCCCAGAGAGGTTTATTATGGACAAGGTAATGGAAGTCCTGCTGCTGTAGTGATCAAGCCCAAATCTCTGGGATCAGTTACCTTTTGTGGAGTCTGGCTGACAGTAGGAGCCAGATCCCGGTGGACTCCAACAAAGCCCAGTCCACCGGCGGATGGTGTAGATAGTAACCTAAGACCCTTTTCGCTTTGAGGCCGCCATAATGACCCACAATGCATCTGTCACTAATGGAGACTCACGTCTTTATCAGCAATCATCAGTTACTCCAGTTCCTTGTTGACTCTGTCACTGCCCTTTTATACAGGGGCTGTTCACCAATGAGTTACCCTGGTAGTATAATAGATGGTTTCCCAGGTACAATACGATGCCATGGTAGGTGAAATTCTCCAACATGGTTCTTTGCCGTACAGAGTACCGTACTACTTAGTTAGCCTGGGAATCCTCTGGCTTAGTTCTTACCAGAGAGAGGGCAAGTCCATCCTCATTATCTAGCCCATAGTCATTATTCATCACCTGAAGTGTTTATTTGAAGAATATAATTTGAACAGGAAGGGACGGTACCAGAGGTTGATGAAAAGCATAGGTCAACTGAGGCACAACGCGCCAATGAAGACTTATGCCAATTCACTCCAGAATTCTCAGCTCTACAGCTTGATCCGTTTTGATCATTCATTAGCATTTATGATTAGGCTGACAGATACAGGCCCAAAAGTTAGTTTTTTTCCCTTGACAGTCAATCAATACAGACTAACCCCAGACTAATCATAGAGGGAAAAGCAATTTGCTGTGAAGTAGACTAGACTGCTCTGTCACATCTGATGAGATACAAGTTAGGCTTCATTTCATTTAATTATCAAAGTGCGATTTGCATGACTTGTGAAACTGCAGGACTAGGAGAAAATGTCTGGCCCAGTCACAAAGCTTCTGTACTTTACTGCACTTTTGGATGGAATGAAAGATAGTAATCAGTGACACATTTAGTGACCACCAGACCAAAGGGATAAACGACAATGAGGTGTAATTTTGTTGCAGTCTTGAAGTGGATGTTATGTAGAACAGTCAGTGACTTAATGTTGGCAGTTTTTTCTCCATTCTACGTTTCTCCCCATTCATCATTCGCTCCTCCTTCGAGTCAGACCATCTGTACCGCCTCCCAGTGTTGCTTCGTATTGATGTTCTGTTCCAGTGTGCCGTTCCCTCATGTACTGTATCTCTGCTCTCTCAATATAATATAACAATGCATTCTCCCATGAAACGGCTGTGACATCTGCGTGACCGTCTTTGATGTCAGGATAGGATAGCAGAGCAGATCCTGTTATGTGTGAAATGCATTTGGTTCCAGGGGCTACACGTTGCCTCAAAAACCTGAAGCAACTGTTTTTTTTTTCCTTCTTTTTTTAAGACGAAATGCCGCTTAGAACAGACAGTTGTGTGCTGCAAGAGATTGGTATTCATCACTTAATGAATCTGTCTTTTTGTGTGGTTCTCTCCTTCCCTTCAGCGGTAAAATCATGACAGGCGATAAAAGTAAAGCCCCGGAGACAGCGACAGAGGTGAAGAAAGCCCTGTCTGAGGTTAAGACAGTCCCCAACGAAGCTGCAAAGACAAATGGCAACGAGAGCAAAGCATGATCCCGACAGCGAGAAGGGAGGGGGTCGGGTGCACCACGGTCACAGACCTCCAGAGGGAAAGAAAACGTCACACACCACTCCGTCAAACAACAAAAAGCTCAATAAAAGGGTGTTTTTCTTCAGTGTCTTCTATGAGTTCTCCGAGCAAAAGATGAGTTTGTTAGACATGTAGAGCGGGAATAAGACCTAATGCACCTGCTTTAGTGTTTCTTTATCTGTTATTCCTTTTGTAATTTTCTCTGTGTTCACGTGAAGGAAAATCCTTACCTCTAGTTCACTCTCCTTGACCTCCTTTTATATGTCACATCAACGCTGCCAGTCTTTTAAATGGGACAGAAGCTAAGTATCATTGGCACAGATAACCATGGGAGTTGTAGCTTTACTTCAGAACAATGCCTTTACGATGTGCACACACCTGACCCACACACTATTTCCAGTTATGCTCTCTTTTGTTATGCAGTAATGCCATCGTTATTTCCACTGCTAATGGATTTTTGGGGTACTTTTTAAATGTTTTGTTGTGTGTTTAAATAATGTGCAGAAGTAACTGCATGTTATTGTATCTTTATTTTTCATGTATAATTTGAGAACTAGAGAGAGCATATTTTTTCATATGTGGTTGTCTTTTGTTTTATTTTTGTTCTTGAATGTTTACATTGTGTTAACTCTGTCCCAAGATTGTGTAGACACAACAAAAACAAAAGAAGACACAGCAGAAGTACAATGTTTATTCCACAGTTATAGAGGTCGGAGTTGGCGGTTAGCATTACGCAATTTATCGTCTCTAAGATTAAATGTTTTGGTTAATTTGTTTTGGCAAATATATGAACACACTTTCTCTAACACACAAATACACACACCTCTATATCTTCTTAATGAATGATCCTATTAGATGAGCTGTGGACCTGTTCCACTCCAGGGGTTTCAGGGCTCAGCTTTAACCCCGGAAATGTTGCAGGTCCCAAGGAAGAGACGGGCATACAGAGTAGCATGGCTTATGGGAGAATGATGTAATCAAAGGCCGGATATGAGTGGTAGCAGCTGAATGTATGAACAGAAGTCCTTAAAATAGCCTAGAAACAGTCTTATTTATTCCCCCATTTGATGGCTTTGTCCCATAACTTCAGAATACTGTGCCTGTTGCGAACAGCACTTCCAATTTAGTGATTGATTGAGCTTCATCTCAAAATGCAAGGGAATAAAAATGTATGTTTTGTGTTTTTCAGCATATTTTATGCATATAAACAAAAGTAATGGCCGGATTTATACATTTCTTATTTAAGCCATAGTACTCCGGTGTGGATTTGGTCAAATCAAAAAATATTAAATCTGACCTTTTTGTACAGCGTTTCTCATACTTTAGACTGCAAGCTTGTGCACTGTGAATGCGTGAATATCCTAGTGTGAATACGTGTTCTTTGTCATAGAATTAAAATATGCATAGTTTGGTTGTGAAAGGTATAGCTAATAGTACAGACAACAAAAAAGTTCCATGAAAAACCATGAAAGCAATGAGCAGACGAAAACAAGAAAACAAAATAAGAAGACGGTGCCTTCTGAAACGTCAAAATGGCAGCACGCGTTCCATCCTGCTCAGTGTCTGCCTGTTCTAGGAGGTGACAGCATAAGGTTTCGTGTCCTAGTTCTGTCCATTGCCATTCCTTCACTACACAGTCCAAGGAAAACACACAGGAAGAGTACTGACAATGTAACTGGTTTGTAAACTGTGAAATGACTAAACCGCTGCGTCATTGTGTTAGTGCATAAACTCAGCTCGGGGGGTGAAAATGGAGGTGGTCAGTTGTGTCCACATCGTTTTCACAAGGCTCCTCATTCACTGGTTCTCCATGTGACTAATGCAAATGAAAATGTTATCCCCAAACAAGCAAGGAAAAACAACATCCATTCCAATGATTAACTCATGATCACTACACCAAAAGTTCTTTCACACAAACACAACTTTGGACATGATCAAATATTTCCAATCCCAATTGGCTCAAATGACTTGCAGTCACGGTTGGTCTTCAAAACCGAACATCATTAATGAAGGAAAAAATGTTTTTTTCTTGAACTGAAACAAGCATGCAATGTACTCTTATCTTGGATTTCATTGGTGTGGCAGCACTGAAAGGTTCCTGAGAAAGGAATTGACCAAGGCTTTATCTGTTGTACATTGATCTTTTGAAGTGTTCTGTAAACTGTCTGTTCCGAACTTTTTTGTTTCCTTCAAAATAGACATCAAGTGCTTTTACTCCACAAGGCTCTGTAATGTAAAGAGGTGTGTTCAAATGACACAGTTTCTGATTAAATGTGTATAAACCATTCCTAACCATGTAATAAAAAAAAAGATATGGGTTTCTCTTGACCCCAAAAAAGCTGGACTGCTGTGGCTTTTGACCTATATGTTCAAATGCTATGATAATGTGGGACCAATTCCTATGTACGTTTACATTGACATTTTCATTAGTGTACTGTGCCATGAAACTTATTTCAGGAAAGAAGTCAGGGGAACAAAAAAAAACGATTTTCAAAAACTTTAGAAATGCCATGAGAAAGGGAAAAACGCTCTTTCTCTCTGACTTCCTGAAAGTAACCACTCACCTGACACCGTTGGCTTGGTGAAAGTGAGGTGTCACCGTATTGCTTCCACCTCACCAAGCATGCCAGTTTATTTCAAGGAATACAGGAAGTATGGAAGCGTTTTTTCAAGTATTTGAATGGAGTCTAGGGCCATGTTCAGTATGAAAACATTGTGGAATGTTGCAGATAGAATTGCCATGATTAGAGATTACGTGATTGCTTAGTCTATATAAAGATAGGTATTTTTGTTCTACATCATATATTTCTATCTGAACATTGGCCAATGTTGTGACCTGCTGAACATTGCCCAGGCAATCCAACGAGGTTTGGAGTCTCTTACTCCGATAGCCAAACAAAAGTTGGTAATGTGACATTTTCAGTCAGATAAGGGCGTTTTCCCCACCAAGATGTTTCCCAGAGACCTCCATTCTCATTCTTACCCACCATTCCCTGCTTTTGGGGCCTTCTCTCTTGTATACAGATTTTTACTAAGTGAAACATTGGTACCACCTCTCTTTCCACTGTCACTGGTGTAAATACGGAGTACTAACCAACAAAAAAAACAGTTTGACTTTGCATTCTGTCAGAAATTGTGTTCAATAAAGTTAAAGGAAAAATATCATTGCGTAATTGACTTTTACTTAGCCACAACAATGACAAGAAGTCCATCAAAGAAAGTATTCTGACAATGTTTTGTTGGAGTTTTTGTTAGTCGTGACTTTCAGTAATAGTGTCAATAAAAAAAATTGTATTTTATGGTAGTTTGTAGTGTACCGCTTGTTGGAAATTTGGAAATGATGAAGGATGCACTTTGTTAACCAAAAACATGTAATGACAATTTGAGTGAAGGGCTCAGATTTAGCGGAATCCATTGTTGTTTACAGGATTTACTCAGTCACTTAAGTAAACAACAATGGGTTGAAGTACGCAGCTAAACACATCTGAGTAAATATTGTCATCCATGATTATCATAATATGCTGTACCACAACCAACCATACATTGCCCATACACTACAACCATGATGCTGAGGATTATAACCACTAGATGGTAGAAAAGGGCAATTCCATGGTAATGGATTTACCCTGAGACTTCTATTTTTCACTTTAAAATTGTTGCTAAACAAAAAAACATTGATTTCAAAGTTTAACAAAGCGCACAACACTATGCACTGATTACTTTTAACATTTTACACAGAACATTTACTGAAAACTGTGCAGATGCAATGTTTAGTAACAGAATTATAGTAAAATCTCCCCCCCAAAAATTTATCTGACCAAGTTTACCAAAAACTGTTAAATATCTGCTCCGAATTAAGATGCAAAGATGTCAGAAGGAATGGAGTGTCAGGTATGATATGACACATTGACCTTGAAAAAAATATTTGGGTTATTAAACTACAGTAGGTGAAGTGGATTTACATCCGGTAACGAAATTACTGTAACGGAATTAAATAGGGATGTAACATTCACCAATACGCACCGGTACCTGATTTTAATGTTTAAGATACACGTGCATCGGTCTGCGAACCCCAAACAGATCCAAATGTAGCATGCATTGGTCAAATGATACAAATCGACGGTTCATATTACTTTCTTTCTACCTTCCCGAAAATACCTCATATTTTGTGACAATTGATGCGTCCTCTTCTTCAGTGTCGAACTGCAAGTGTTGACCGCCATTGATCCCAAAGCAATATCAATAGCCTGGTCAAATGCGCTCTGTGCCCAGCTTCGTGCGCTGACCAACGCGAGGTATGTGGCCTGTTCCTGATCTTGGACATCTGCGTTGCACCTTCAGCATTCAAATTGTATAATCGCTTGCGTGATATTGGGCTTGTCACGGTGTGCGCTACTGGTGGATAAGTCAGGTGCAGGAGAGCAGAGGGTTGTGACCAGCGCACACTTTAATAAGGCAGAGGCAAATAAAACAGACAGACGCCACTGCGTCAAAACCTCCAGCCAAAGGTAAACGTGCTATGCGCGAAACTGTCACAAAAATTGAGCAAATGTTGTACAATAAACATCCCTCGTGAAAAGTCACAGAATAACGGGGGAAAACCCAGCCTGGCGCGTACACACGAACATGTAACAAAAACAATTTCACACAAAGACATGGAGGGGAACAGAGGAATAAATACATGCAGTGTGATTGGGGAATGAAAACCAGGTGTGCAGGAAATAAAAGAAATGGAACAATTGAAAAATGGAGCGGCGATGGCTAGAAAGCCGGTGACATCGCCCGCCGAACGCCACCCAAACGAGGAGAGGAGCCGACTTCGGCGGAAGTCGTGACAGGGCTTTATTAGTGGAGTGACAACCTATGTCATTTGCTAGGTTTATTTTTATATAAAAAAATGTAATCTATGGGGTGTTGAAAATTTGGTTTTACCGGAATCAAAGTAAACTAGAAGAGACAAGTCTGGCTATACCTAAGGCTTCGAACACACCGACAGGGTTTTTGCGCGAAATAGTACGCAGCATCACCTGGATATTAAAAAAAATATTTGTTTAAATTTAACTAGGCATGTCATTATTATTTACAATGAGGCCTACCCCTGCCAGATGTGATATAGCCTGGATCCGAACCTGGGACTGTAGTGACGCCTCTTAGACCACTGCACCACTCAGGAACATTTGTATGCAGCAGAAGTTCAACATTCACCTTCAGCTACCATTTATGTCAAGCCTTCTACCATACAGTTTGACAAATCCAACCTATGCACCACACCGAACGCACTGCAACGCAATGCTGCAATGCAAACATAGCGTTTCATTGGAAATTCATGTAATTCTGGTGAACCAAAATGCAATAATGCAAGGCATGCAGTGCCACAACCACCAGTCCCATAGGGCGGTGCACAATTTGCCCAGTGTCATCTGGGTTTTTTATTTTACCTTTATTTAACCAGGCAAGTCAGTTAAGAACAAATTCTTATTTTCAATGGCGGTCTAGGAACAGTGGGTTAACTGCCTGTTCAGGGGCAGAATGACAGATTTGTACCTTGTCAGCTCAGGGTTTTGAACTTGCAACCTTTTGGTTACTAGTCAACACTCTAACCACTAGGCTACCCTGCCTCCCCTACTTTTCTGGTAGTACTACACTACTTTTCTGGCAATGGTGTTGCGTGTGAACGCTATCCTTTTAAGCTTGGAAAAGAGACCCAGACATGGACCACACTCCCTCTCCACCGAATAGCAGGGGAAGGGTTTGGCCATGGGGCTTTACAAGTAGGTTGTCGTTGTAAATAAGACATTTGTTCTTAACTGACTTGCCTAGTTATTAAGTAAAGGTTCAATTAATAAATACAACAAAAAAATACCCAGTGAACAAGCATTACAATATCCTTTATTATGATCGTTCAGGTTCACCATCAGCAATAGTTTTGGTAGTTTTGCTCTACACAATCAATGCATTTTTAGATATTGCCCCACTAATTTGATAGTGGTAGTGGGATAGTCGATGCCTAGCCTCCTTTATGGCTCAGCTCAGGTGCCTACATAGTGCAGACACCATAAACATACATAATGTACACAAACTCAAGTCTGCTCAGACAGACCCAGCTCAGAGGCCCAGCTCACGAGCTCCATCAGAACCAGATGTGCATGTATATATACTGGAAAATGTGTGTTTATGCAACAAATGTTAGTGCATTAAATCATTTCACATCAAACCAAATCCCGTCGATTCATTCTCTACTCAAACTGAATCTCACTGAAGCGTTTCAAACTAAAAGGTATGGTTCCTGTATTGTATCTAGATACATAGGCTCTGATACGTATCGAATCATCTTTGAAAGGGAAAGATGCACATCCCTATTTAAAGAATGGGTGCCTGATCTGTATTATACAGAAATGCATAATTATGGATATGAATATCATTGTCTTCATGGTGATGTATCCTGAATAGGTACACCAGTGTCAATTTTAGCATGTAAATCTTGGTGGGGCAAACCCCCCAAAATTTTGGAATGCATGCCAGCAAAGCCACAACACAACACTAAACAATACATTAATTGCACTATAACGGTGACAGACGGTACCCACAAACTGTTAGGGCATACATAAATCTGTCTAAACAGCAGAGCTTTCTTTTCAGCACCATTGAAACTATCCTTACTACCGCTACACCTGGATATCAGCAGAGCCTGGCAGCGAAACTGCCTTTTCGCTGCCTTTTTACTGCCTTTTTACTGCCTTAAAAAAAACATAGCTGATATGGCTGACTTGCTTAAACAAATGTGGTTTCTGCTGACAATTGAGATGTACAAACTATGGCATAAGGAAACGATTAGCGGATAAGAGGCAATCCGTAATTTCGATTAAGATATTAAGGAGAGAGCTAAGACGGACGTAGTCAATATAACTATTTATTCAGCACTTTTGAAATGTACAGCGACAGTATTCAGAACATGGGCCGTTCTTACAGTATTCTACCTGTACACCAAGTCAGAACCGTTGGATAAATAAAGGGGTATATAAGCAGACAATGAAACCTCTTACAATATTCAATGATGTCATTTCTCTAAAACAGGCTATAGGCTAGATGTGCACCACCAAGTCAGAACAGTAGGCTAAGTTATGAGGGGTGAAGGGACCAAATTATTAGGGTGAGGCACATGGGCAACTAACAGCTTACTACACTACTTTTCTGGCCCATGGTGTTGCGTGTGAATGCTATCCTTTTAAGCTTGGTAAAGAGACCCTTAAACCCAGACTTGGACCACACTCCCTCTCCACCGAATAGCAGGGGAAGCAAAATAGTGATTGCTTTGCAAAGTTTGCAGTTAACCACGGATTCCTTCCAAACCACTCATTGCTGAATTTGCGATTTCGATCTTGTGTAATGTTTATGGCCGACGAGCGCTGATACGTTTTATCTATAATATATTTTCATATGCCAAGGATTGAAAAGGATTTGCCAGTAGATTGACGACATGATTTATGATGACTGCTTGCTTGCTTGCTAACTAAGATTTGGAAGGTATGATGTTGACATGATCAGTCCAATCAAAGCTACAGTAGATATAAAGTGATTTGGCGTCCTTTTATCTGTGGCCTTCTTGGATGGGCACTCTAATGTAAATCTATGGCAGCACCCAAGGGGGCTTGTACTTTCTAGCTCTCCCTGTAAATGTTGTGGTGACGTAGGGTCCCCATGAATGACAGAACAGGGTGCACTTGAGTGACAGAGCAAATCACGGTGCAAATAGAGAAGATTGCCAACCCCTACACTCTGTATTTTCCGCTGGCTGCCCTTCTACTACAGAAAGCACTGAGCTAGGCTGAAACACCTGCATTTTGGAGCTGCCTTAATTAACTCAAGAAAGCAAAAAACAAAAAAGAGACCATGTTTGTATGTGGCTTTATTAACACAATACATTGTTTTTTATTTTACTTTTTATTTTACCCCTTTTTCTCCACAATTTCATGGTATCCAATTGTTTTAGTAGCTACTATCTTGTCTCATCGCTACAACTCCCGTACGGGCTCGGGAGAGACAAAGGTTGAAAGTCATGTGTCCTCCGATACACAAACCAACCAAGCCGCACTGCTTCTTAACACAGCGCCATCCAACCTGTGTCCGAAGAAACACCGTGCACCTGTCAACCTTGGTTAGCGCGCACTGCGCCCAGCCCGCCACAGGAGTCGCTGGTGCATAATGAGACAAGGATATCCCTACCGGCCAAGCCCTCTCTAACCCAGACGACACTAGGCCAATTGTACGTCGCCCCACAGACCTCCCGGTCGCGGCCGGTTACGACAGAGCCTGGGCGCGAACCCAGGGTCACCCGGGAGGCCAATACATTGTTTTTATAGTGTTTGCAAACTGATGTGACACGTATTAATGCCAAAATAACAACAACAAAAATTGCAGAACAGGTTGGGCTCAAAACAGGTGGGGCTCAAAACAGGTGGGGCTCTGCCCTACCTGCCCTGAATGACAGGTTGCCACTGAGGTACACAAAGGTAGGAATATGCAATATACTACTTTTGCATATTTGGGTATTATTCTACACAGTGGCTATTATTCTAATGAGCTCCGCCTCCAAACAAGATCACATTTGGTTGGTCCGGACCAGACCAAATCTGAACCAATCATAGACATCTATGTTTCATGAGTTTGGACAGCACAGTAGAGCACAGTAGAGTACAGTATATACAGTGCATTCAGAAAGTATTCAGACCCCTTGACTTTTTCACATTTTGTTACATTACAGCCTTATTGTAAACTGGATTAAATTGTTAATTAAAGCAAAAACAGTTTTTTTTTTGAATTTCTGCAAATGTATCAAAAAAAAAAAAAAATGAAATATGACGTTTACATAAGTATTCAGACCCTTTACTCAGTATTTTGTTGAATCACCTTTGGCAGCGATTACAGCCTTGAATATTATTGGGTATGATGCTACAAGCTTGGCACACCTGTATTTGGGGAGTTTCTACCATTCTTCTCTGCAGATCCTCTCAAGCTCTTTCGGGTTGGATGGGGAGCATTGCTACACAGCTATTTTCAGGTCTCTCCAGTGATGCTCAATTGGGTTCAAGTTCGGGCTCTGGCTGGGCCACTCAAGGACTTTCAGAGACTAGTTCTGAAGCCACTCCTGTGGTTAGGGTTATTGTCCTGTTGGAAGGTGAACCTTTGCCCCAGTCTGAGGTCCTGAGCGCTATGGAGCAGGTTTTGATCAAGGATCTCTCTGTACTTTTCTCCGTTCATCTTTGCCTCGATCCTGATTAGTCTCCCAGTCCCTGCCACTGAAAAACATCCCCACTGCATGATGCTACCACCACCATGCTTCACCGTAGGGATGGTGTTGGCCAGGTGATGAGCGGTGCTTGGTTTCCTCCAGACATCTTGGTTTCATCAGATCAGAGAATCTTGTTTCTCATGGTCTGAGAGTCCTTTGGGTGCCTTTTGGTTAAGATTTTGTTCATCCAGGGCAGACTGACCAAATTTGAACAACTTTTCAACGTTTTTGGAAGTCTAGTGTCAGTCGGTGCTCAGTGCGTGAGGATGCTCGTTAAAGTAAATAGAAAAGAGAGTAGGTGGTAGGTGTCATGGTAAGTGTCAGTTAGAGCCGGGAAAGGTGACATTAACTGAAGAGCGAGAGCGGCAGAGAGCGGGAGCATGAGAGCGAGCGGTTTGACCACCAGCCAACAGAAAGAAACAGTTATAAGCGGAACACAAACGTATGCCAGTGGAAGGGAGGACAGTAGCTGGTGACCCAACTGGTTTGTGACTTCAATGATTTATCCATTTAGCCAATTAAATTTAAATTAAATTAGCCCCCCACTCCTGCCTTGGGCCAATCAGCGTAATTTTGTAAATACTGGATTTCAATGACAAGACGCATCATTCACCCAAGTGTCATCTAAATCCTCCCAGTGCTATCTGAGATATCGCATGTGACTAACGTACGAACGAATAAGAACTAACAGAGACAGATCCAGAGTCCCTTCACCGATTTCATTGTGGGGGACAAGTGTCAGGTATACGTCATGACAAATGTATGCTAGATTTGAGTGATACTCACTGTGCTGAAGAGAAACCATGTTAGATGAGTATAACCGTGTGGATGCATTTCTAACTCTTATCCACTAGATGGCACAGTGGTACTATTTGTCAAATTTGCTGGCTCAAAGGCTGGATTGATAGCAAAGCACAATGTGTACAGTACCTGAACAACAAATATATAATGATTCATCACATAGACTTACAATCTATATCATTCAGTCTAATAACTCCAAGATTAAAATATAACAAAGCACAATGTGTACAGTACCTGAACTACAAATATATAATGATTCATCACATAGACTTACAATCTATATCATTCAGTCTAATAACTCCAAGATTAAAATGTTAATAAAATAAGCATGTAGCATTCTTATCGATTCTCTAGCTTGTTTTAGATGCATACAGCCATAAAGTACAAATTATACTTTATATGTATCAGCTTTCAAATCTATTGGTTTCATAGTTTTGACCAGTGTTTGGCAGTCGATATTGGCCCTTGAAAGGTTAAACTATGTCTAGTACATCTCCAGCCTCAGTCATGGAGAATCACTGTCACATTTCACCAGACAGTACCAGACCAGGTCTGTACCAACACCAACCCACTTTCACCACACTTTGTGAACTCCGATCTGGCAGCAACAAGATATTTTAGTAAACACTTGAATGTCAGTTGGCTGAGAGGTAACATTTCTGTCTGACTGACTGAATGAGAGAGAAGTTAATGAAGAAGTGAAGTGTAATGATGACAGTGGATGAGATTGTGACGTGTCTGTCTGTCTAGCTGGTGTGGCTGTCTAAAGGCCAAATTTGGAGTTCAATAGAAGCTTCTGGTCTGGTGCCTTGTTATGAAACAATCTGGCAGATACAGGAGAGACGAAGAGAGGGGGAGACAGACAGAAAGAGCGAAACTGAGACAGAGCGAGAGAGTAGTCCCACAGGTTTTGCCACAAATCTGTCTGGCTAGTTCAAAATGTTCCCTCAGAGGAATGCCACTGGCCCATCTCTGCTGTTCCCTTCCTTTGCAGTGAGGAGAGAAAGAGTGAACATGCATGGCTTGTCTCTTTCTTTCCCAACACTCCTCAGAGTTAAGTGGCAGTAAATAGGTTACAGGAACTTGTCCCTAACAAATGATCCCTGTTTATCCACTTGATAATGGAATGACATGGTAATGACTTAATTATAAATCTGAAGGAGAAATACTGTATATTCTTATTACTTTATGTTCTCCTGGAAATGTGAACTCCGTCATTATCCCAATGTTAAACTATTTAAGAAAGGGACTTTATAGCCATGTGTGTGTGTCACACTGTCACATAAGCAGTCCTGTGACCTCCATAGCCACTATTATTGCTAGTCTCCAAACCATCCCACTAACCCCTAACCTCACAGGCCATAAGATTAGGGCCCTTTCAGTGTGGCCACCCCTCCCCCTATGTACAACAATGGACCAGTGTAGGCCCAGCCCAGAGTAGATCTCACACACAGATAGTAGCGACAGCCTGGGCCTCATATACTACCTGTCTAAACACTGCCTTTGTCATCACTACTATAGCACTACAGACTACACTAGCAGAAAAATGCTACCGGTTGCATGCATTTTAGTTGATAATATGTTTTGTAAAATGCACAGATTGGATGTTTATGTCCTAGCTATTGGCTATTTTAGGCTAGTTCCTTGATTTTCGGTAACTGTTTGTTGTTGATATATAGCATACAGTGCCTTGCAAAAGTATTCACCCCCTTTTGCATTTTTCCTATTTTGTTGCATTACAACCTGTAATTTAAAGGGATTTTTATTTGGATTTCATGTAATGGACATACACAAAATAGTCCAAATTGGTGAAATGAAAAAAAACTACTTAACATAATTAGTTAAATAAAGTCCACCTGTGTGCAATCTAAGTGTCACATGATCTGTCACATGATCTCAGTAGATATATACCTGTTCTGAAAGGCCCCAGAGTCTGCAACAACACTAAGCAAGGGGCACCACCAGGCAAGGAGCTTTCCAAACAGGTCAGGGACAAAGTTGTGGAGAAGTACAGATCAGGGTTGGGATACAAAAAAATATCAGAAACTTTGAACATCCCATGGAGCACTATTAAATCCATTATTAAAAAAACGGAAAGGATATGGCACCATAACAAACCTGCCAAGAGAGGGCTGCCCACCAAAACTCACAGACCAGGCAAGGAGGGTATTAATCAGAGAGGCAACAAAGAGACCAAAGATAACCCTGAAGGAGCTGCAAAACTTCACAACGGAGATTGGAGTATCTGTCCATAGGACCACTTTAAGCCGTACACTCCACAGAGTTGGGCTTTACAGAAGAGTGGCCAGAAAAAAAGCCATTGCTTAAAGAAAAAAATAAGCAAACATGTTTGGTGTTCGCCAAAGGCATGTGGGAGACTCCCCAAACATATGGAAGAAGGTACTCTGGTTAGATGAGACTAAACTTGAGCTTTTTGGCCATCAAGGAAAACGTCTAGCGCAAACCCAACACCTCTCATCACTCCGAGAACACCATCCTCAAAGTGAAGCATGGTGGTGGCAGCATCATGCTGTGGGGATGTTTTTCATCGGCGGGGACTGAGAAACTGGTCAGAATTGAAGGAATGATGGATGGTGCTAAATACAGGGAAATTCTTAAGGGAAACCCGTTTCAGTCTTCAAGAGATTTGAGACTGGGACAGAGGTTCACCCTCCAGCAGGACAATGACCCTAAGCATACTGCTAAAGCAACACTTGAGTGGTTTAAGGGGAAACATTTAAATGTCTTGGAATGACCTAGTCAAAGCCCAGACCTCAATCCAATTGACAATCTGTGGTATGACTTAAAGATTACTGTACCCCACGGAACCCATTCAACTTGAAGGAGCTGGAGCAGTTTTGCCTTGAAGAATGGGCACAAATCCCAGTGGCTAGATGTGCCAAGCTTATAGAGACTCCAAGAGACTTGCAGCTGTAATTGCTACAAAAGGTGTCTCTACAAAGTATTGACTTTGAGAGGGGTGAATAGTAATGCACGCTCAAGTTTTCAATTCTTTTGTCTTATTTCTTGTTTGTTTCACCCCAAAAAATATTTAGCATCTTCAAAGTGGTAGGCATGTTGTGGAAATCAAATGATACAAACCCCCCAAATGTTTTACTTCAAGGTTGTCAAGCAACAAAATAGGATAAATGCCAAGGGGGGTGAATAATTTTGCAAGCCACTGTATGTCTGATCGTTATTGTATGTCTAATTACTGATACTGACACCTATCTTTTGAAGTTACTTTGTATTTAGTCTGTTTGTTTTTTCTCCTTTTAGTAATTTGCAGTGGTTGGTTTTGGTAGCACTATAAAGTATCCACTACTGCCACCCCACCCCATTCCGATCTATTCCTAAGAGCCTAGGCAGCATTCCCATCAAGAACACTTTGACCCATCTCTGGTTCCCAGCTTTTAATCACGTAAGAGTTACATAACAACACATTCAGTGATATTCTCTTCTAGGCTGCCATGCCAAAATATCCAGTTCCAGTATTAGTTAGTGGTAGAGGAACTGAGAGGACCGTTGGCCTTTGACCTGCAGGATGTGCATCCTCCTGCAGATGCCTCACAAGTCCTCAATTGGCAGCTTCATTAAATAGTACCCGCAAAACACCAGTCTCAATGTCAACAGTGAAGAGGCGACTCCGGGATGATGGCCTTCTTCTTCTTTGTTTCTTGCCATGTTGAGCCTGTAATCGAACCCACAAATGCTGATGCACCAGGTACTCAACTATTCTAAAGAATACCAGTTTTATTGCTTCTTTAATCAGACCAACAGTTTTCAGCTGTGCTAACATAATTTCAAAAGGGTTTTCTAATGATCAATTAGCCTTTTAAAATGATAAACTTGGATTAGCTAACACAACGTGCCATTGGAACACAGGAATGATGGTTGCTGATAATGGGCCTCTGTGTGCCTATGTAGATATTTAATTTAAGAAATCTGCTGTTTTCAGCTACAATAGTCAAGTACAACTTAAACAATGTCTACACTGTATTTCTGATTAATTTTATGTTATTTTAATGGACAAAAAAAATGCTTTTCTTTCAAAAACAAGGACATTTCTAAGTGACCCCAAACTTTTGAATGTTAGTGTACATGTTCCCAGGGAGACAGCAATCTTACTTTGGTCCCGGACCAGCTGTCTCTCTTGACCTCTTGGTCGGCCAATGCAAGCAGATTATTATTTATTGTGTTGTCTATGTCTTAACAAAGGAAAAAATCTCAGTCACCAATATCTATTTTATACTTTTTCTCTTTATTTTCCATAAAACATCCTTAAAACCCAAAGATTCCCACCGTAATGCCAGCACGTTTTGGACATTTTACACAATGTGTGTTTGAACTCAGATAGATGCAAATGCTGGTTTTTGCAGGGGCCTTCGGGATAGGGCTAAAGAGACCAATATGTACAGTATAAATACTAGAGCTCTAGTTACATAACCTGACTACAGAGACCCTTAACTCTGAGATAAAGCCATTCTCAAAACCAGAAACCAGTCTTAAACCAAAACTATCAAATTCACTGCTCTACACTAAGGTAATTTCTTCCTGCCAAAAGTCTCTGACTTGACCAAACCAAGGGACAACCTGTAACCCCTTTGTTCTAAACTGAGAAACCAACCATTCACTCGGCCCATGGTCATAAGCACCAAGCTCCATCTGATATGTAGCCAGCGGTAAGAGACTTAGAGCAACCACCACCAGGGACAAGTAAACGTCGACCACAAACTTTCTCCCCTGTATGCAGCCCTTCACTCATCTGCTGTTTCGAAATTGACATTTCCGGTTCTAGCCTTGCTATTTCCTACAAGTATTCCTCCTATTGACTGCAAAGCTCCACCCTGTCACATCGGGCCCCTTCCAGAGTGGACAGGACTTCCCCACAGAAGAAAGCCCCAATCAGAAGAGACCAATGTGGTTGATGAAGTGTGTGGAGGCCCAAGTCTGGTTGTGTTTCTACATCGTCATCAGAGTGCTCAGCTGAACACTGTACACTGGAAACACTCAACAAACATTTTAACTGAAACATAACCAATATTTTGTTAAACATAAATAACAAACTTGTTTTTGCATGGATTACGTGATGCGGTTGGCTTTTAACAGCTAGGACCACTATTTCTTGTCACAGAATCCTGCTTAACTGTTAGGTTAAAGTCTGCTTGAAAGAGCCACTAGCCTAGCTAAGCTGCTAACGTTAGCCATCAAGCTAACAAAGTTAGTCCCAGATGAGTTTTCTAATGGAGCCCTCTTTGTCTGGAGAAGTAAATGTATGGTTCCAGCCCTGTAGGAGCTGTATCAATTATGCTTGTTTCGGGACAAAATCGGGGTTGGGGGTACCTGTGTCTGCAAATGCTGTGCTTACTCCTACTCCTTCCCCTATGATTTTGAAGTTGACGTCGGCAACCTTTTGTCCCTGCTTTGGATCGAGAGGGACTTCTCCATCTATCGGAGGCCTGCACCATCCTGTGAAGCGTGGGAGTGGGCGGATTTCTTTGTTCTTCTTGCCAGCGGTGATTTTGGGCAGCTCCATGGTAAGAAATGTGACTGTTCCTGGTGCAAAAACAGAGCCCGGAGCTCAGGTAAATGACATTACTATGCTGCTCCCGAATGTACCACGCCAGGACATCAATTCTACCATAGTCCATCTGGGTTTTAATGACATTATGAAGGGCTAGCAAGTTATTAATGAACCTTGTTTCTTAAACATATGTTAATGTGGGCTATTTTGAGCACATTTCTGGGATGCTTGCTTGTTTTCATTGTTTTACTGGGAAGCTTAGCAGGAGTAGATATTCTCATGTTATTTATGTTAGTGCAGGGTGAGTTGTACACAGTGGACTTCCTACTAGAGCACACACCGCCTCAGTGCTAACAGCATACATCTGGTTCATAGGCACATGATTGCTGCATACAATAGCTGTAGGATCAGCAGAGACATTCAGGGTAGTTAGAGGGACATACATGAGGTTACTTACATTGTGTCTACAAACGCCCCTGGTATAATATACATTTGCTAAAGCATTATGATGACTCTGAGCTGGGCTGGGCTTGGGTCATTGACAAGTCATTGTCTCAATGTAGCCTTATATTGCTGTGAAAGGATCCAGGAACCCAAATGATTTGGGTGGATCCCATCCTCCTTATAAAATGTGTTTTGTTTCCAAAAGGTATCAAAATTGTCAACAAAAGTTACACCCACTGAGCTGCAATAATCATGTAGACAGTTGTGAAGAGAAAGAATCCTGCTAAAGTGTTCAATGCCACGATTCAGAGAGGACACAGGGCCAGATATGATGGGTCTTTTAATAGTGTCTAGCAGAGAGTCAATCAGCTCTTTGAAATCCAGTTTCAACTGTTCAGAGCTGCCCGTAACAGATGACATTCATATTCTGAATATCTCTGAAACTCACAGACAATACCTTTGATGATACAATGGTAGAAATACAATGTTATAACATTTACAGAAAATACAGAAATGCCATTGGTAGAGGTGTTGTTGTTTATATTCAGAACCACATTCCTGTAAAGATTAGAGAGGATTTCAAATACTATTGAAGTAATATGGCTACAGGTTCATCTGCCTGACCTAAAGCCCAATCTTGTGGGAAGCTTCCATAGACCACCAAGTGTGAACAGTCAGTATCTGGATAATATGTGTGAAATGCTTGATAATGTATGTGATATCAACAGAGAGGTATATTTTCTGGTTGATTTAATTTGGGCTAGGTGTCCCGTGGGACAACTTCTGGTGAAACTGGAGGGCACGCAATTCAAATAAATAATCATAAATATTATGGATTTTAAACATTTATGTACATAAGTGTTTTATATCACCTGAATGTTTAAATTCTTGTTAATCTAACTGCACTGTCCAATTTATAGTAGCTATTACAGCGAAAACATGCCATGCAATTGTTTTAGGATATTTTTCCACCAGTACAGGTTTCATACAATCACATATGATTAAATATTCACTTACTTTCTGAAAATCTTCCTCTGATTTGTCATCCAAAGGGTCCCAGCTATAACATGTAGTGTCGTTTTGTTAGATAAAATCCTTCTTTTATATCCCAAAAAGTCTGTTTAGTTGGCGCCATTGATTTGAGTAATGCACTTGTTCAACTTGCAGAGTAAGGAATCCGAAAATTTACCCCTAAACTTTGTTTCAACAAGTCATAATATGTTTCTATTTACTCCTCAGATACCCTAGAATGTAATCAAACTATAATATTTATTTCGGAAAGAAGTATGTTCAATAGGAAACCAATTTTAGCAGGTGTGTAATGTGTTCATGGTGCACGCAAACACGAATTTCCAAGACTGTGTTCTTCTACTAAAACTGATATTTCTTGTTAGTTTTTGAAGTTACAAGCCTGAAACCTTGAACATAGACTACTGACACCCTGTGGAAGCCATATGAATTGCATCTAGGGAGCAATATATTTAATGTGACCTTTCTCTTGCTTTTCTAAGAGGATGGTCTCTCAAAAAATAAAATGTCTGGTTGGCTTTTCTTTGGATTTTCTCCTCCCATATCTATTGTGTTACATTCTTCTACATTATTTTAACATTTCACCAAACTTTGAAGTGTTTTCTTTCCAATTTTGCCAATTATATGCATATCCTGGCTTCAGGGCCTGAGCTACAGGCAGTTTACTTTGGGCACGTCATTCAGACAGGAAGTGGAGAAAAAAGGGGCCTAGCCCTAAGAAGTTATTAAATATTGACTGGCTTTCATCAAGCTGCCCACTCAAGAAAAAGCTTCAAACTGTAACCAGTGCCTGCAACCTGGTTCAGGTTATCAGCCAACCTACCAGGGTAGTAACAAACAGTATTGACCACATCTTTACTAATGCTGTAGAAATGCGCTTGAAAGCAGTATCCAGATCCATCAAATGTAGTGATCGTAATATAGTAGCCATATCTAGGAAAACCAAAGTTCAAAAAGGCTGGGCCTAATATAGTGTATAAGAGGTTATACAATATGTTTTGTAGTGATTCCTATGTTGTTGATGTAAAGAATATTTGTTGGTCCGTGGTGTGTAGTGAGGAACAAACAGACGTTGCACTTGACACATTTATGAAATTTCTTATCGCAGTTTCTTATCGCAGCATGCACTCATTAAGAAAACGACGGTAAAAACTGATAAAGTGGATTGATGAGGAATTGAAAAATTGTATGGTTGAGAGGGATGAAACAAATGGAATGGCAAATAGGTCTGGCTGCACAACCGACTGGCAAACGTACTGCAAATTGAGAAATTATGTGACTAAACTGAATAAAAAAAAGAAGAAACTATGAAACAAAGATAAATGACAAAGAATGATAGTAAAAAGCTTTGGAGCACCTTCAATTAAATTTTGGGAAAAACTCAGCTCCATCATTCATTGAATCTGATGGTTCATTCATCACAAAACCGACTGATATTGCCAACTACTTAAATTATTTTGTTCATTGGCAAGATTAGCAAACTTAGGCATGACATGCCAGCAACAAACGTTGACATAACACATCCAAGTATATCTGACCAAATTATAAAAGACAAGAATAGTCATTTTGAATTCCGTTTTTGTGGGCGTGGAAGAGGTGAAAAAATTGTTGTCTTTCAACAATGATAAGCCACCAGGGTCTGACATCTTGGATGGAAAATGACTGAGGATGGTAGCGGACAATATTGCCACTCCTATTTGCCATATCTTCAATTTAAGCCTACTAGAAAGTGTGTGCCCTCAGGCCTGGAGGGAAGCAAAAGTAATTCGCTACCTAAGAATGGTAAAGCCCAATTTACTGGCTCAAAGAGCTGACCAATCAGCCTGTTACCAACCCTTTAGTAAAGTTTTGGAAAAAATGGTGTTTGACACGATACAATGCTATTTTACAGTAAACAAATTGACAGACTTTCAGCACGCTTATAGGGAAGGACATTCAACAAGCACAGCACTTAAACAAATTACTGATGATTGGCTGAGAGAAATTAATGATAAAACAATTGTGGGGGCTGTTTCGTTAGAATTCAGTGTGGCTTTTGACATTATCGATCATAGTCTGCTGCTGGAAAAATGTATGTGTTATGGCTTGACACTCCCTGCTATGATAATGTTATTGTGGATAAAGAATTACCTGTCTAACAGAACACGGGTGGTGTTCTTTAATGGATGCCTCTCAAACATAATCCAGGTAGAATCAGGAATTCCCCAGGGCAGCTGTGTAGACCCCTTACTTTTTTCAATCTTTACTAATGACATGAAGCTGGCTTTGAGTAAAGCCAGTGTGTCTTTGTATGCAGATGACTCAACACAGTACACGTCAGCTACTACAGCGACTGAAATGACTGCATCACTTAACAAAGAGCTGCAGTTAGTTTCAGAATGGGTGGCAAGGAATAAGTTAGTGCTAAATATTTAAAAAACTAAAAGCATTGAAGCAGTGAAGCAACACAAACATAGGCGCAGACACATGCATACACACGCAAAATAATTTTGCACACCCAATTTTTCAGTTTTTGATTTGTTAAAAAAGTTTGAAATATCCAATAAATGTCGTTCCACTTCATGATTGTGTCCCACTTGTTGTTGATTCTTCACAAAAAAAATACAGTTTTATATCTTTATGTTTGAAGCCTGAAATGTGGCAAAAGGTCACAAAGTTCACTGGGGCCGAATACTTTCGCAAGGCACTGTACCTTCAAACTCAGTGCCTCTTTCCTTGACATCATGGGAAAATCAAAAGAAATCAGCCAAGACCTCAGGAAAAAAATATATAGACATCAACAAGTCTGGTTCATCCTTGGGAGCAATTTCCAAATGCCTGAAGGTACCATGTTCATCTGTTCAAACAGTACGCAGGTATGAACACCATGGGAACACGAAGGAGATGCGTTCCGTCTCCTAGAGATGAACGTACTTTGGTGCAAAAGGTGCAAATCAATCCCAGAACAACAGCAAAGGACCTTGTGAAGATGCTGGAGGAAACAGGTACAAAAGTATCTATATCCACAATAAAACGAGTCCTATATTGACATAACCTGAAAGGCCGCTCTGCAAGGAAGAAACCACTGCTCCAAAACAGCCCAAAAAAAGCCAGACTACAGTTTGCAACTGCACATGGGGACAAAGATCATACTTTGCGGAGAAATGTCCTCTGGTCTGATGAAACAAAAATAGAACTGTTTGGTCATAATGACCATCGTTATGTTTGGAGGAAAAAGGTGGAGGCTTGCAAGCTGGAGAACACCATCCCAACCATGAAGCACGGGGGTGGCAGCATCATGTTGTGGGGGTGCTTTGCTGCAGGAGGGACTGGTGCACTTCACAAAATAGACGGCATCATGAGGCAGGAAAATTATGTGGATATTTTGAAGCAACATCTCAAGACATCAGTCAGGAAGTTAAAGCTTGGTCGCAAATGGGTCTTCCAAATGGACAATGACCCCAAGCATCCTTCCAAAGTAGTTGCAAATTGGCTTAAGGACAGCAAAGTCAAGGTATTGGAGTGGCCATCACAAAGCCCTGACCTCAATCCCATAGAAGATTTGTTGGCAGAACTGAAAAAGCGTGTGTGAGCAAGGAGGCCTACAAACCCGACTCAGTTACACCAGCTCTGTCAGGAGGAATGGGCCAAAATTCACCCAACTTATTGTGGGAAGCTTGTGGAAGGCTACCCAAAATGTTTGACCCAAGTTAAACAATTTAAAGGCAATGCTACCAAATACTAATTGAGTGTATGTAAACGTCTGACCCACTGAGAATGTGATGAAAAAAATAGAAGATGAAATAAATCATTCTCTACTATTATTCTGACATTTCACATTCTTAAAATATAGTGGTGATCCTAATTTTTACTAGGATTAAATGTTTGGAATTGTGAAAAACTGAGGTTAAATATATTTGCCTAAGGTGTATGTAAACATCCGACTTCAACTGTAGTTGTCCTCGCAAGAGGAAGTTTCTTCCTGTGACTAATGCCTGTAACATGACCCAGGTTATCACTCAAACAAGTAAATTTAATCAAATGTTATTGATCACATACACATATTTAGACGAATGTATACCAATAGTGTTGGATTTGTGAAATCCATTTGTATGGATCATAGCTTTGTTCCAAAGCAATATCAGTTCCCATTGGCTGCAGTGACCATAACGATGTGCCAATAACAAGGAAAGCCAAAGTACCAAAGGCAGGGCCTAAAGTTACACAACATGACTAAAAGTATGTGGACACCTGCTCGTCGAACATCTCATTCCAAAATCATGGGCATTAATATGGAGTTGGTCCACCCTTTGCAACCTTCATTTACCTAGGCAAGTCAGTTAAGAACAAAGTCTTATTTACAATGGCGGCCTACCAGGGAACAGTGGGTTAACTGCCTTGTTCAGAGGCAGATCGACAGATTTTTACCTTGTCAGCTCAGGGATTCAATCCAGCAACCTTTCGGTTACTGGCCCAATGCTCTAACCACTAGGCTCTTCTGCTGCCCCAGCATCCACTCTTCTGGGAAGGCTTTTCACTAGATATTGAAACATTGCTGCGGAGACTTGCTTCCAGTCAGCCACAAGAGCATTAGCGAGGTCGGGCACTGACGTTGGTCCATTTGGTCCGGCTCGCAGGCGGCATTCCAATTCATCCCAAAAGTGTTTGATGGGGTTGAGGTTCGGGCTCTGTGCAGGCCAGTCAAGTTCTTCCACACCAATCTCGACAAACAATTTCTGGATCTACTGCGCTTTGTGCACGGGGCATTGTCATGCTGAAACAGGGGGCCTTCCCCAAACTGTTGCTCCAAAGTTGGATGCACAGAATCGTCTAGAATGTAATTGTATGCTTTAGCGTTAAGATTTCTATTCACTGGAACTAGGGCCTAGCCCGAATAATGAAAAACAGCCCCAGACCATTATTTCTCCTCAACCAAACTTTACAGATTGCATTATGAATTGTGGCAGTTAGCGTTCTCCTGGCATCCACCAAATCCAGATTCGTACGTCGGACTGCCAGATGGTGAAGCGTGATTTATCACTCCAGAGAACACATTTCCACTGCTCCAGAGTTCAATAGCATTGCGCATGGTGATCTTAGACTTGTGTGCGGCTGCTAGGCCATGGAAACCCATTTCATGAAGCTACCGGCGGACAATTATTGTGCTGACGTTGCTTCCAGAGGCAGTTGGAACTCAGTAGTGAGTGTTGCTCTTCAGCACTCGGTGGTCTGAGCAGTTGTTGCTCCTAGACGTTTCCACTTCACAATAACAGCATTTACAGTTGACCGGGGCAGCTATAGCAGTGCAGAAATTTGATGAACTGACTCGTTGGAAGGGTGGCATCCTATGACGGTGCAACGTTGACTGTCAATGAGCTCTTCACTGTCACGGCTTTCTTCTGTTGAAGGAGAGGCGGATCAAAATGCAGCGTGGTTATTGTGATACATCTTTAATGAAGATGATAAATGAACAATATACAAAACAAGAAATGTGAAAAACCAAAAACAGCCCTATCTGGTGTAACAAACAAAGACAGGAACAATCACCCACAAAACCCAACACAAAACAGGAGGAAGGCTCTAGCAGCGCTGGACAGGCGCTATAGGCCTGATGCGTGGTGCCGGCACTGGTGGTACTGGGCCGAGGACACGCACCTCAGGGCGAGTGTGGGGAGCTGCCACCGGAGGGCTGATGCGTGGAGGTGGTACCGGATAGACCGGACCGTGCAGGCGCACTGGAGCTCTTGAGCACCGAGCCTGCCCAACCTTACCTGGTTGAATGCTCCCGGTCGCCCTGCCAGTGCGGCGAGGTGGAATAGCCCGCACTGGGCTATGCAGGCGAACCGGGGACACCATGCGCAAGGCTGGTGCCATGTAAGCCGGCCCAAGGAGACGCACTGGAGACCAGATGCGTAGAGCCGGCTTCATGGCACTTGGCTCGATGCCCACTCTAGCCCGGCCAATACGCGGAGCTGGTATGTACCGCACCGGGCTATGCACCCGCACTGGGGACACCGTGCGCTCCGCAGCATAACACGGTGCCTGCCCAGTCTCTCTCGCCCTCCGGTAAGCACAGGAAGTTGGCTCAGGTCTCCTACCTGGCTTCGCCATACTTCCTGTGTGCCCCCCCAAGAAATTTTTGGGGCTGCCTCTCGGGCTTCCTTGCCAGCCGTGTTCACTTCACCAACCTCATTCTCCTGTAACCTTCCTCGCACTGCTCCATCGAATCCCAGGCGGGCTCCGGCACTCTCCCTGGGTCGACCACCCACCTGTCTATCTCCTCCCAAGTTGTGTAGTCCAGATTCTGCTCCCATGTCCCGAAATCCTGACATCGCTGTTGCTGTTGCCTGTTACCATGCCACTTGGTCCTGTTTTGGTGGGTGATTCTGTCACGGCTTTCCTCTGTTGAAGGAGAGGCGGACCAAAACGCAGCGTGGTTATTGTGATACATCTTTAATAAAGATGATAAATTAACAATATACAAAACAAGAAATGTGAAAAACCAAAAACAGCCCTATCTGGTGTAACAAACACAATCACCCACAAAACCCAACACAAAACAGGCTACCTAAATATGGCTCCCAATCAGAGACAATGACTAACACCTGCCTCTGATTGAGAACCATATCAGAACCATATCAGGCCGAAACACAGAAACAGACAAACAAGACATCCAACATAGAATGCCCACTCAGATCACACCCTGACCAAACAAAACATAGAACATACAAAGCAAACTATGGTCAGGGTGTGACATTCACTAAACAAATTATACTATAATTGTCTGTCTATGGTATTGTGTGGCTGTGTGCTCAATGTTATACACCTGTCAACAACGGGTGTGGCTGAAATAGCCGAATCCAATCATTTAAAGCGGTGTCCACATACTTCTGTATATATAGTGTATTTATAAGAAATCATACAAAATCGTTTCTTAGGATTCTTTGGTTGAAGATGTAAAAAATGTTTGTTGGTCTAATGTATATAAAGAGGAGAATCCAGATGCACCACTAAAATTATTGTTGTCAGACATGCATGCACCTGTTAAGAAACTAACCATGCACATTGTTAGAGCCCCCTGGATCGATGATGAATTGAAGAATTGTCTGGTTTATAGAAATTATGCATAAAAGGTGGCAAGCAAGTCATGCTGCTCAGCTAATTGGTTGACATCATGTCAATTGAAAAAAAAAACATGTTACCAAAACAAGATAAATTACATTAAAAACCATTGGGAAAATAGTGTGGAGCAAAAACCCAATTAATCTCCATCGTTCATTGAAGTTGATCGATCATTTATAACAAAACATTTTGATATAGCCAATCATTTCAATGACTATTTCACCAGTAAAGTGGACAAACTGAGAAGTGAAATGACAACATTGAGCAGTGAATCATCATCAATTGTGCATTGAAGATCTAATAATGAAAGAGAAGGTTTGTATTTGGTCAAGTTTGTGTGGAAGAGGTGGGAAAAGATTGTTATCCATCAACAATGATAAGCCACCCGGTATAGACAACCTAGATGGGAAACTATTGTGAATGGTAGCCTAAAGCCTAAGGGAGTGTGTGTCAACAGGCGTGGGAGGAAGTAATTCCACTACCTAAAAATAGTAAAGCACTGTTTGCCTGCTCAAACAACCGCCCAATCAGTTTGCTGCCTGTTCTTTGTAAACTGATGGATAGAGTTGTGTTCGAAGAAATACAATGCTATTTGTTAAATAACAAGTTAACTACTGACTTTCAGCATGCATATTTATTATATATATATTTTACCTTTATTTAACTATGCAAGTCAGTTAAGAACAAATTCTTATTTACAATGACGGCCCACACCAGCCAAACCCTAACTCTGACGACGCAGGGCCAATTGTGCGCCACCCTATGGGACTTCCAATCACGGCCGGTTGTGATACAGCCCAGGATCAAACCATGGTCTGTAGTGACACCTCTAGCACTGAGAATCAATGCCTTAGACTGCTGCGCCACTCGGGAGCCCTTCTCCAGAAGTTGACGTCGGTAGAAACTGAATGAGACTCTTGGAAAAAACATTAATCTGTTTTAAGCTGTTTGGCAAATAAAAATAAGGCTTTGCGCTTTTACATTATTTCTTAAACTCCTAGAATTGAGTGAAACTATAGACAATGACAAAGTGGAATATAGAACAGAAAGTACTACAAGCTAAACAACAATCGCAAATCGAGTAAAAATTAAGAAAAAGAACAGTGCTGCACACCATATAAATGTAAATGATTGAATGAGAATAGTTTAAGCATGACAAAGGCAACTGTCAGACCAAGAAACAACAAAGAGCTTGCTCACTGCCTGCGTATACTGCAGCTAAAAATAGCAGAAGTGAGAGAAAAAATAAAATAGTAAACATCCATTACTCCAGTAGTCCTCTGCAGTTAGACCGAAAAAAGAGATCTGCTCACATATAGGGAAGGGCACTGACTCAGATGACTGATGATTGGCTAAAATAAATGGATAATAAGATGGTAGTTGGAACTATATTGTTAGATTTCAGCGCAGCCTTTTATGTTATTGATCATCATTTGTTATTGAAAAAGCTCACTTCTTATGACTTTACATTACCTGCTATCACATGGTTGGAGAGTTACTTATCCAATAGAACTCAGAGTATTCTTCAATGTAAGCTTCTCTAGCATCAGATATGTACAGTGCAGTATCCCTCAGGGCAGTTGCCTTGGGCCGTTAGACTTCTCTCTTTTTACAAATGATTTTCCACTTTTCTTACAAGAAGTGCTAATGATTGCACACTGTACACATCAGCACCTATAGCCAGTGAGCTCACTGAGACTCTTAGCAAGCAAGGAGTTACAATCAACTGGTCTTATTAACAATAAACTGGTCTTAAATACTGTAAATCTAAAACCAAAAGCATTGTATTTGGTTCGAAGCATTCTCTTAGAGTTAAACCTTCACCGGAGTTGTCCATAAAGGGTGTTACCATCAAAAACGTTGAAGAAACTGAACTCCTATGAGTAACATTGGATGGTCAGTTATCATGGTCAAGTCATATTGACAAAGTTGTTGTGAAGATGGGGAGAGGTATATCTGTTCTAAAAAGATGTTCTGCGTTTATGTTCAGTTTTTGATCTTGTCCCTTTTTGGGTACTCTATCTTTTTAAAGATATACTTTAACTGTACTGTGTATATGAATGTGAATATTGTGTAAATAGTATTATTGTTGTCTTTTTTTCTGTCTTTCCTCATATATAGTGCAAGTCAAAAGTTTGGACACACCTACTCATTCAAGGGTTTTTCTTTATTTTTATTATTTTTACATTGTAGAATAATAGTTAAGACATCAAAACTATGAAATAACACATATGGGAATCATGTAGTTAGCAAAAAAGTGTTAAACAAATCAAATTCAGTTCAACGCATCCCAAACCAACTCTATTGGGTTGAGGTCGGGTGATTGGGGAGGCCAGGTCATCTGATACAACACTCTATCACTCTCCTTCGTCAAATAGCCCTTACACAGCCTGGAGGTGTGTTTTGGGTCATTGTCTTGTTGAAAAACAAATGATAGTCCCACTAAGCGAAAATCAGAATGGATGGCATATTGCTGCAGAACGCTGTGGTAGCCATGCTGATTAAGTGTGCCTTGAATTCTAAATAAATCACAGACAGTGTCACCAGCAAAGCACCCCCACACCATCACACCTCCTCCTCCATGCTTCACTCGGAGGAGGATCATCCGTTCACCTACTCTGCGTCTCACAAACCAAAAATCTCAAATTTCAAAATCTCAAATCAGACCAAACGACAGATTCCCACCGGTCTAGTGTCCATTCCTCATGTTTCTTGGCCCAAGCAAGTCTCTTATTATTATTGGTGCCCTTTAGTAGCGGTTTCTTTGCAGAAATTCAACCATTCAACCACTGGGGTGGCAGACAGCCTAGTGGTTAGAGCTTTGGGTCAGTAACCGAAAGGTTACTAAATCGAATCCACTGAGCTGACAAGGTAAAAATATGTCGTTCTGCCCCTGAACAAGGCAGTTAACCCACTGTTCCTAAGCCACCATTGTAAATCAAAATTTGTTCTTAACTGACTTGCCAGGTTAAATAAAAATATATATTTTTAAATGAAGGCCTGATACATGCAGTCTCCTTTGAACAGTTCAAATC
Source organism: Oncorhynchus tshawytscha (assembly GCF_018296145.1). NCBI lineage: Eukaryota > Metazoa > Chordata > Actinopteri > Salmoniformes > Salmonidae > Oncorhynchus > Oncorhynchus tshawytscha. The sequence continues at coordinate 40,335,917 of NC_056437.1, read as the reverse complement.
AAATCAAATCAAATCAAATTTTATTTGTCACATACACATGGTTAGCAGATGTTAATGCGAGTGTAGCGAAATGCTTGTGCTTCTAGTTCCGACAATGCAGTAATAACGAGCAAGTAATCTAACTAACAATTCCAAAAAAAAACTACTGTCTTATACACAGTGTAAGGGGATAAAGAATATGTACATAAGGATATATGAATGAGTGATGGTACAGAGCAGCATAGGCAAGATACAGTAGATGATATCGAGTACAGTATATACATATGAGATAAGTATGTAAACCAAGTGGCATAGTTAAAGTGGCTAGTGATACATGTATTACATAAGGATGCAGTCGATGATATAGAGTACAGTATCAACGTATGCATATGAGATGAACAATGTAGGGTAAGTAACATTATATAAGGTAGCATTGTTTAAAGTGGCTAGTGATATATTTACATAATTTCCCATCAATTCCCATGATTAAAGTGGCTGGAGTAGAGTCAGTGTCATTGACAGTGTGTTGGCAGTAGCCACTCAATGTTAGTGGTGGCTGTTTAACAGTCTGATGGCCTTGAGATAGAAGCTGTTTTTCAGTCTCTCGGTCCCAGCTTTGATGCACCTGTACTGACCTCGCCTTCTGGATGACAGCGGGGTGAACAGGCAGTGGCTCGGGTGGTTGATGTCCTTGATGATCTTTATGGCCTTCCTGTAGCATCGGGTGGTGTAGGTGTCCTGGAGGGCAGGTAGTTTGCCCCGGTGATGCGTTGTGCAGACCTCACTACCCTCTGGAGAGCCTTACGGTTGAGGGCGGTGCAGTTGCCATACCAGGCGGTGATACAGCCCGCCAGGATGCTCTCGATTGTGCATCTGTAGAAGTTTGTGAGTGCTTTTGGTGACAAGCCGAATTTCTTCAGCCTCCTGAGGTTGAAGAGGCGCTGCTGCGCCTTCCTCACGATGCTGTCTGTGTGAGTGGACCAATTCAGTTTGTCTGTGATGTGTATGCCGAGGAACTTAAAACTTGCTACCCTCTCCACTACTGTTCCATCGATGTGGATGGGGGTGTTCCCTCTGCTGTTTCCTGAAGTCCACAATCATCTCCTTAGTTTTGTTGACGTTGAGTGTGAGGTTATTTTCCTGACACCACACTCCGAGGGCCCTCACCTCCTCCCTGTAGGCCGTCTCGTCGTTGTTGGTAATCAAGCCTACCACTGTTGTGTCGTCCGCAAACTTGATGATTGAGTTGGAGGCGTGCATGGCCACGCAGTCGTGGGTGAACAGGGAGTACAGGAGGGGGCTCAGAACGCACCCTTGTGGGGCCCCAGTGTTGAGGATCAGCGGGGAGGAGATGTTGTTGCCTACCCTCACCACCTGGGGGCGGCCCGTCAGGAAGTCCAGTACCCAGTTGCACAGGGCGGGGTCGAGACCCAGGGTCTCGAGCTTGATGACGAGCTTGGAGGGTACTATGGTGTTGAATGCCGAGCTGTAGTCGATGAACAGCATTCTCACATAGGTATTCCTCTTGTCCAGATGGGTTAGGGCAGTGTGCAGTGTGGTTGAGATTGCATCGTCTGTGGACCTATTTGGGCGGTAAGCAAATTGGAGTGGGTCAAGGGTGTCAGGTAGGGTGGAGGTGATATGGTCCTTGACTAGTCTCTCAAAGCACTTCATGATGACGGATGTGAGTGCTACGGGGCGGTAGTCGTTTAGCTCAGTTACCTTAGCTTTCTTGGGAACAGGAACAATGGTGGCCCTCTTGAAGCATGTGGGAACAGCAGACTGGTATAGGGATTGGTTGAATATGTCCGTAAACACACCGGCCAGCTGGTCTGCGCATGCTCTGAGGGCGCGGCTGGGGATGCCGTCTGGGCCTGCAGCCTTGCGAGGGTTAACACGTTTAAATGTCTTACTCACTTCGGCTGCAGTGAAGGAGAGACCGCATGATTCCGTTGCAGGCCGTGTCAGTGGCACTGTATTGTCCTCAAAGCGGGCAAAAAGTTATTTAGTCTGCCTGGGAGCAAGACATCCTGGTCCGTGACTGGGCTGGGTTTCTTCCTGTAGTCCGTGATTGACTGTAGACCCTGCCACATACCTCTTGTGTCTGAGCCGTTGAATTGAGATTCTACTTTGTCTCTGTACTGGCGCTTAGCTTGTTTGATAGCCTTGCGGAGGGAATAGCTGCACTGTTTGTATTCAGTCATGTTACCAGACACCTTGCCCTGATTAAAAGCAGTGGTTCGTGCCTTCAGTTTCACACGAATGCTGCCATCAATCCACGGTTTCTGGTTAGGGAATGTTTTAATCGTTGCTATGGGAACGACAGTTGATGTTGAGATGTGTCTGTTACTTGAACTCTGTGAAGCATTTATTCGGGATGCAATCTGAGGTGCAGTTAACTCTAATGAAGTTATCCTCTGCAGCAGAGGCAACTCTGGGTCTTCCTTTACTGTGGTGGTCCTCATGAGAGCCAGTCTCATCATAGCACTTGATGGTCTTTGCGACTGCACTTGAAGAAACTTTCGAAGTTCTTGACATTTTCCGGACTGACTGACCTTCATGGCTTAAAGTAATGATGGACTGTCATTTCTCTTTACTTATTTGAGCTGTTCTTGCCATAATATGGGCTTGGTCTTTTACCAAATAGGGCTTTCTTCTGTATTCCACCCCTACCTTGTCACAACACAACAGATTGGCTCAAACGCATTAAGAAGGAGAGAAATTCCACAAATTAACTTTTAACAAGGCACACCTGTTAATTGAAATGCATTCCAGGTGACTACCTCATGAGGCTGGTTGAGATAATGCCAAGAGTGTGCAAAGCTGTCACAAAGGCAAAGGGTGTCCACTTTGAAAAATCTCAAATATATATTTTGATTTGTTTAACACTTTTTTTGGTTACTACATGATTCCATATGTGTTATTTCATAGATTTGATTTTATTTTACTAGGCAAGTCAGTTAAGAACAAATTCTTATTTTCAATGATGGCCTAGGAACAATGGGTTAACTGCCTGTTCAGGGGCAGAATGACAGATTTGTACCTTGTCAGCTCAGGGGTTGGAACTTGCAACCTTCCAGTTACTAGTCCAACGTGCTAACCACTAGGCTACCCTGCCGCCTTCACTATTAATCTACAATGTATAAAGTAGTAAAAATAAAGATAAACCTTTAAATGAGTAGGGGTGTCCAAACTTTTGACTGGGACTGTATGACTCTTATTGTATTTTTATTTTTTACATTTAATGTAATATCTTATGTTGTTCTTATCTATTACTGTTCTGTACATTTTATGTGGACCCCAGGAAGAGTAACTGCTGCATGTACCGTATCTAATGTGGATCCTAAATAAACTTAAACTAACCCCCAGACCGATGGCAAGCACTCACTCCACTTTTCCCATAAGGTATTCACCACCTCTGCTATTGCAACTTCCAGCATTTTTGCCACCTGACCTAACTGATCCCTCGTTACTTTGAGAAGACCCCAGCTATCCTCTACCTTAGCACGAAACACTGCTGACTCAAACGCCCCTTAGTCAAAATCACCACGCCAAACACAAAAAATAAATAAACTGACAAAGTCCTGATAGCCACTTGCTCACCGCTAACCAACCAATACATGCACGCTCTCCAAGCCCTAGAGATAACTACTTATACCAGGCAAAAACCAAACCACCATGCCATGCTCAAAAGCTACAAACCATAGCCACAGTTAGCCACTAGCTGAGCACTAACACAACCTAATTTACCAAAGCTACAAACCATAGCAACCGTTAGCCACTAGCATAGTGCTAATACAAACGCATGTGCCATTTCCTACATACTCCAAACTGGGAAATATAATCCTGCAAACAGGACTAGCAAAAGCTACTAAAACCATAGCCAAAACAGTCAACAAAATGTTTCCGTCCCACGAGCAAAACACCTCATCACCCCTACAGTTGCTTATGATTACCAGCTGCCATAAATGTACTACCATGGCAGGCACAGCGACACCAAACATTTCTGTTGACCAGAGCCATCAGCTATCTTCAAACTCACACTAACACTTCTGCAAACCACTCCTAGCATGCTAACTCAGAACAAACACCTGCTACAGACTTTGTCAACAAATGCACTGAGCCGTACTGGTTAAACATCATTAAGGACTTAACATGGTCCACACACACCGCACAGTCATGAAGAGGGCATGACAGCACCTCTTCCCATTCAGGAGAATGAAAAGATTTGTCATGAGCCCTTGGATCCTCAAAAAGTTATGTATCCGCACCATCGAGAGTATCTTGACTGTCTGCATCACCTCGTGTTAGACCGCAAAGCACGACGGAGGGTGGTGCAGACAGCCCAGTACATCACTGTGGTCGAGCTTCCTGCCATCCAGGACCTCTATATCAGGCGGTGTCAGAGGAATGGACGAGAAATTGCCAAAGGCTCGAGCCACCCAAGCCATAGACTGTCCACTCTGCTACTCTCAAGCAAACGCTACCAGAGCATCGACTCTCGGACCAGCTGGCTCCGAGACAGCTTCTACCCCCAAGCCATAAGGCTGCTAAATAGCCATAAGACTGCTAAATAGTTCATTATTGGTTACCTGGACTATCTGCGCTGACACTATCTTGCACTGGCTCTCTGCGCAATCTCAAGACTGTACTGTATATGCACACTATACAGTGCCTTCAGAAAGTATTCATACCCCTAGACTTCTTCAAAATGTTGTTACATTTATCAAAATGGATGAAAAAAAAACATCTAAACACAATACCCCATAACAACAAAGTGAAACATGTTTTTAGAACATGTTGCAAATGTATTGAAAAATTAATACAGAAATATTTCATTCGCATAAGTATTCAACACCCCTGAGTTAATACTTTGTAGAAGCACCAGCTGTGATTATTTCTGGGTAAGTCTCTAAGACTTCTCCACACCTGGATTGTGCAACATTTGCCCATTTAATATTTTCTAAATTCTTCAAGCTCTGTCAAATTGGTTGTTGATCAATGCTAGACAACCATTTTCAGGTCTTGCCTTAGATTTAAGTCAAAACTGTAACTTGTCCACTCAAGAACATTCACTGTCTTCTTGGCAAGCAACTCCAGTGTAGATTTGGCCTTGTGTTTTATGTTATTGTCCTGGTGAAAGGTGAATTTATCTCCCAGTGTCTGGATTTTTCCTGTGCTTGGCTCCATTTCGTTTATTTTTTATCCTGAAAAACTCCCCAGTCCTTAACGATTACAAGCATACCCATGAGATGATGCAGCCACGACTATGCTTGAAAATATGGAGAGTGGTACAAGTATTGTATAGTATTGGATTTAACTAGAACATAACACTTTGTATTCAGGTGTCACGGCCTTCCTCCTCTTCATCTGAAGAGGAGAGGCGAAACGGATCAGAGGACCAATATGCGGCGTGGTAAGTGTCCATGGTAAATCTTTAATAAAGAAAGTACTGACACTGCATACAAAACAATAAACAAATGACGACCGTTACAACATAGACAATTGCAACCCAGGTATTGATTCTCAATCAGAGACAACTAATGACACCTGCCTCTGATTGAGAACCATACTAGGCCGAAACATAGAAATGCCCCAAAACATAGAAAAACAAACATAGACTGCCCACCCAACTCACGCCCTGACCAACTAAATAAATACAAAACAAAGGAAATAAAGGTCAGAACGTGACATCAGGACAAAAACTTAATTGCTTTACCACATTTTTTGCAGTATTACTTTAGTGCCGTGTTGCAAACAGATGCATGTTTTGGAATATTTTTATTCTGTACAAGCTTCCATCTTTTCACTCTGTTAATTGAGGTTAGTATTGTGGATTAACTACAATGTCATTGATCCACCCTCCCTTTTCTCCTATCACATTCATTAAACTCTGTAACTGTTTTTAAGTCACCATTGGCCTCTCTGAGCAGTTTCCTTCCTCTCCGGCAATTGGGATAGGAAGGACTCCTGTGTCTTTTTAGTGACTTGGTGTATTGATACACCATCTAAATTGTAATTCATTAGTTCACCATGCTCAAATGTATATTCAATGTCAGATTTCTCTGCAAGGCATTGGAAACCTCCCTGGTCTTTGTGGTTGAATCTGTGTTTGAAATTCACTGCTCGACTGAGGGACCTTACAGATAATTGTATGTGTGGGATACAGAGATGAGGTAGTCATTCAAAGATTATGTTATTAAACACAATTATTGCACACAGTGTGTCCATGCAACTTATTATGTGACTTGTTATAAGGAACAGACTAAATGTGTTCTGGGAATGTTCTTGTAACATCAGATGAAATGTTTTACACCCTAAAATAAACATTCTATAATCCTCTGCACAACTGGAAAGTTGTTTGTGTTTTGGGAACATATCTTTTGCGATGTCCCCACAATGTTCCCACCAGACTGTTCCTACAACCTAATAAAACATTCTGGGAACCTTAAAAGAACAGACAAAATGTGTTCTGGCAACGTTCTTGCAACATCAGGTAAATGTTTTATGCAAACGTTGTATCATCATCAGCACAACTGAACCATTTTTGTGTTATGAGAACATTTGCTGCAACCTAACGAATGTTCTGGGAACTTTCACATAACTCATTTTGGTTTGCTGGGAAAGCATTACTGATACATTGTGTTATTACATTACCTGGAAGCTTAATGAGAACTTTTGGGAAATGTTCTGTGGTGGTTGTTACAGATGTTATGTGTACAACATTTTAAGGAATGTTAGGAGAACATTCCAAGGATATTTAATTTAAAGCATAATTATTATTATTTTTAAAGATTGTGTTATCAAAAAAAATGTTTTGTATCATCCTAATGTTAGATAAGACCCCAACTAGAACTTAATGGGAATCTTAGCTAATGTTTTGGGGAATGTTCCCGGGAGTGTGGAAATGTAACCTGGATAGTGTGTTTGTCTATGTCCTAACACTAACCTTCCCACCATATTATGGCAACTGTATATGCTATGCAAACTGTTATTCTGATATGAGCTGTTTTCTGAAAATCCCAGGTGCGTTCAGACAGATTCTGAGACTACCAGTTTCTGATCATAACTATTCCAGGGGGCTTCTTCAAAGAAATAACTTCCCACTTCACTTCCTAGTCGGAACAAAAAGTCCTCTCGAAATGAATGGCTTTTGCTCACAGCATGTGGCCGCAGCTGGCAGTATTGTTGCCCACTCTCTTGCTCCGGCCAGAGAGCGAGGGAGAGAAGGCCACGCTACAGGTACACACATGAAAGAAGTGTAATTATACCCTCGCTTCCTTTAAACACTGTGTTCACTGCTCTGCTTTGTAAGAGTCGCAGTTTGACTGTTTGAACATTGTTGTTTATAGGTGGGATATTCAATTGCAATTTGTATCATTGAACAGAAGCAACGGATGCTTACTTGATGATTACTGTGTTTTTCATGGTCTTGAGATGTGGCCACGGAGGGTTGGATTCCAAGCTGCTGATGATGATGATGGTATGATGACAACTACAACAAAGAACTGGATATTCAGCCAGCAGAAACTCTCACAGCATGCATGAGATCCTCCATCAAAAGAGGTCAACGATAAAGATCACCAATGTGTCAATAAGATATTGTTGTAAGCTGTTGTGGTACATAAACAGATACTCTCATCAAGCATGAGCGGTCTGTGTGCAGTCCCACTGCATTAAAAACTGTACACCGAAGCCTCAGTCAAGCATAAAGTCCCTACACTGCCACAAAGGGTTTATGAATCACTACTAAACAGCATGTGCCTCAGAACGACAGCAGTCATGTGACAGGACATCATGCTCTATGATCAATGACATGACATCAGCTCCTGGGTAGTGCATGGCACATAATGTCATATATCACTTATCATATACGGCCAACTGTCAGGAAACAGTACGTAAGTCATTCATACAGTATATGGCTCCTGTTGAGTAACACCCCGTGGCTATAACGTATGGATAACACAAGGTGAGTTATGTCTGGTGATGGTGACATACTTCAAAGAATGTACATACTGTAACTTGTACATAAAATGGCATTTGGCTGTTTTGAATATGTGATGTTCCCCTTAGGTTATATTTTGCACATACCGTACTGTATCTAGGTGCTTTGGTGGTACTGGTGGGTAAATTGTGCAGGAGGCATGCATTCTATGAAGGCACTCTTTTAAGAGAGAAAGTTAATGGTGACTAGCTGATTTCCTCTGTTGTGTATTTACTCGTCCCACATTTACTAAAGAGATCCATATGCTCCCCACACACAGTCCCTGAGTCTTCAATGTACATCATAGCCATTCTACTATCCCGGAAGGTAAATAGCTCCAGGGGATCAACATTGCAACTGACGTTGTCCTCCTCCTAAGTATGGTATATGTTTAAGTTTTGCAAGCAGAGCAAAAAGACACATTTCCATTGTAAATATTTGAGGGACTTCCCCCACGCTACCCTTGATTGACTTTCCAATGACCCAAACTCCACCCAAACAAAAATACATATCTCCATTGTAACATGTGGAGGATAACATACTTTTCTATTCTAGGCAGATACCTAGTTTCTACTATCACTTACAGTCTAATTCAATCAGAGTGCTGGAGAAGTTCCAGTGTCACCTCCTTCCTCCCTGCATCTCCCCAGTGTTACAGTAGTGGCTCTATCATGGGTTTTGTTTATTATTCAGACAGTGGCTTCCTCATGTATATTTAATGAGCATCAGGCTCATTTTAATACCACTGGTCGTGGTTCAGGGGTGGTAAATCTACACCCGTGTCCCACTAATGTGTTTAATTACAGGTGATTTATCATGCATATTCATTATTGATAATAAGGCTATGTGATGTGCAGTCAATGGGGTGTAGAGAAATAGAGCGCAGGTGATGAAGGGACCCAAATATAATGGCAAATGAGATGTAGAGGGCAACGTCTTGCAGAAGTACTTCCTGACCTGATAGCACACTCTGTCTGTTTGTGTGTGCGTGTGTGTTTTTGGGTGTGCTCAGTCCTAAAATATATTTACAGTACAGACAATATGTGTACAGAAGTGTTTGTGTAAATGTAAAAGTGTATGTAAATGTGTATTAAGTCCAGCAGAGTGGTCACTGCAAACAAACATCTTGGTTTTCACAGCGTTCATTGAACATCAGTCACCTCTACACTCTTAGACAAAAAGGTGCTATCTAGAACCTAAAAGAGTTGTTCGGCTGTCCCTATAAGAGAACCCTTTGAAGAACCCTTTTTGGTTCCAGGTAGAACCCTTTCCACAGAGGGTACTACATGGAGGCCAAAAGGGTTCCACTTGGAACCAAAAAGGGTTCTCCTATAGGGACAGCTGAACAACCCTTTTGAAACCCTAAGAGTAAATACTGTATGTGCCTCTGGACAGACAGTGTGTATGTGTACTCTTACTGTATATCCAGGTGAATGACTAAGGAGGGGAGGGATCCGAGGTAGTGGAGCCGACATCCTTGATCGGTTAAAGGATCCTCCGTCTCCAGAACTGCTCTGAAAGGCTGGGATGAAAAAGGGAGAGAGAGAAAAGCCAGGGATTAACCAAAGGAGCTTCCCTGTGGCTAGCTGTCCTTCTTTCCCAGGAACACTGTAATATGATTACTCTGTTGTTTGCCATCGGTCCAGTGGTTAAGCACTATGGAGAAGAGGGCTTGACTACCTCCACTGGGGAAGTTTTGGAATTCTGCTCCACTGGGAACAGCTGGGTTCTTACACTGGGTGAGCGAGAGGGGGGCAGAGAGACACACACATGCACCTACTGCTTTTCACAGCACCGAGGAATGCGCAGTACTCCACGACCAACCACTCATTGGCTAATGAGCATTCTTAGTTTGGCCCTGGCCCCTTTCTCTTGGTCTGCCCAGCTGAAAGAGTGGATGCACTCCTAGAGAATGGAGCTATGCAAGACATCCCACAGAAAAGCTTTATCTCAAGTGGTCCAAGGAAAAAGACCACATGGATGGACCCTCCAGGCCTCCATAGTTCTAACTTTCCACATGGATATCGCTCAGGGACACTTGAGGCTGAGCTGGTGAAATGGACTTCTGACCTTTGATTGTCCTCCAGGTTTTTCATCATAGTTGGAAATACAAGTGGATTCCATACTGATTTGTAAATAAGGACTTTGTCAGTTAAAAGTAGATGTCAGCGCGATGTCTTAGATGTGACTCTGTGCATGTGTGTGTGTGTGTGTGTGTGTGTGTGTGTGTGTGTGTGTGTGTGTGTGTGTGTGTGTGTGTGTGTGTGTGTGTGTGTGTGTGTGTGTGTGTGTGTGTGTGTGTGTGTGTGTGTTATACACTGAGTGTATAAAACATTAGGAACACCTTATTGAGTTGCACCCCCTTTTGCGCTCAGAATAACCTCAATTTGTCTGCGCATGGATTCTACAAGGTGTTGAAAGCATTCCACAGGGTGGTGGACCATTCTTGATACACACGGGAAGCTGTTGAGTCTGAAAAACCCAGCAGCTTTGAGGTTCTTGACACACTCAAACCGATGCGCCTGGCACCTACTACCATACCCAAATCTTTTGTCTTGTCAATTCACCCTCTGAATGGCTCACATACACAATCCATGTCTTAATTGTCTCAAGGCTTAAAAATCATTCTTTAACATGTCTCCTACCCTTCATCTACACTGATTGAAGTGAATTTAACAAGTGACATCAATAAGGGATCATAGCTTTCACCTGGTCAGTCTATGTCATGGAAAGAGCAGGTGTTCCTAAGGTTTTGTACACTCAGTGTATGTACAAGATAAACATGACTATGTCTATGATTTATTTCTGTGTGAGTTTGACAGTAGGTGTCACACAATGCTATATTGACACGTCACATAATTTACAAACACAAACTGCAGCATATTTAACTTGCCTTCTATTGGGTCCCTATTGCTTGTGTGGGGCGGAGACACACACGTGAAATACATTTTATAACATTTTCGCTGAAAGGGAACTCCAGGGAGCCGCCTTTTAATGGGCTTGGTATTCATTGGGCCCTTGACCAAGCAAGGGACCCAGGGCTCCTTCTGTGAAAGGCAGCCCAACTCCTGAAAGGACCTCAAAACCTCATTAGCCAACAGAGGGGCATTTCTGAGATACGAGATAGGTTGGTGGACCATGTGGAAAGGTATAGGAGAGGTAAAGGGGAGAGAGAGAGTGACCGAGAGAGAGAGAATGACAGAGAGAGGGAGAGAGAGAGAGAGAGAGAGAGAGAGAGAGAGAGAGAGAGAGAGAGAAAGACAGAGAAAGACAGAGAAAGACAGAGAGAGAGAGAGAAAGAGAGAAAGAGAGAGAGAGAAAGAGCTCATCTAGGGCAGTACGCGACAGGCATGTACTGTTAATGTGTCTCTATGACTACCTGTCAGAAATAACTGGCCTCACATGACAATGGATATTTTTTGTGTATATCATAGAAAGAGTTCTGTCTTATGAAATTAAATTGTTAGATAATTACGAGGTAATCACCTAATGATTACTATTTGGTGTCTTTGTAAATCAGTGAATAAAGCACAATTCCAATTCCATTAGGATTGTAAATAAAGTGCCACCTCGTCTCCATTTCTAAATGCATGTTCTTTTTCACAAGCAGTTCTGATGATTTTTTCGCTTTTGTGTCCATTTAACATTGAACCCCATTAGCCATTACTGTGATGTCATCAGATTAGATGTGTATTTATTTAGTGGGAATATTAATGTCTGGTCTCTTCTTGATTATCATCCATGCAACAGATGCAACAAGTGGCTAATTTTCAGGCTTATCGTAGATCATAACAGCTGCTAATTGACTCTCTCTCTCTCTCTCTGGGCATAATTCTAGTGTGGCGCTCTCACTAAAACAGTAATTAGTCTGTTGGAACACTAGCAAGCATTTACAAGGCCCATGCCACCACTGAAAGATAATAACTACTATAAGAAACTATTGGTCCAATTACTGTCATATTTGGTTGAAAAACATTCAACTGTAGTTATAGATCTGTAGTTATAATGCAACATTTCAAGGGCAATGCATTGTCCTTGCAGTTTTTGAGTTAGTTCAACCGGGTCATCACAATCGATTTAAATGACAAAAATGTAAATGTCATACGTATGAGAATGATCTGGAACACAAACACAGGAACAGCTTAGAGTTGGGAAGGCATGGGTCCTTTCAAATGATGTGCATTGAATCAGGGTGCTATGGTGCTGACTAATTAGTCACATGGTTAATCAGTCTCTCTGGTTGAACTTCCGAAAACTCCCTATTTATTGGATAGGCCACATTCCTAACCATCGCCTTGGTGAGGCGCTCCCATTGGACCGTTGTCTTTGTAGTACCAGCGTACAGTCAAACCTAAAGACATCTCAGTGCCTCAGTCTGTGAGAGCCCTGGGAGAAGAATTTTTCTTTCTTGAACGCAGATTGAGTTATATCCCCTCAGAGCGCATTTATTGTTCCCTGATTGGCTTAGTCCAACCAGCCAAAGAGCTCAGCTAACACCAGTGAAATGTTTAAATGGGTTTAAATATGTTAATTATTAATGAAGCAATTATCTGGGTTTGGCGTGGGTTTGGCGTGGGTTTGGCGTGGGTTTGGTGTGGGTTTGGTGTTGTTTTGGTGCTCTCCAGTCCCTCTGTCTGCCTATCACCTGTCAAAGACAAAGGAAATAACTTCCTGTGGTTAATTAGTGTGGGGAATTCAATAAGAAAGGCATATTTGACAAACGTTATTGAAACGGCGCTGTACAGTCTTGACAACAGTGTGGGGTCAGTTGAGTCTCCTCCTCCCCCTCCCTCACATGGATGGAGGATTGATGGTGAGACCATGGAGACCTATTACATTATCTATTTAATTAGGTGGGTGAGACCGCTTAAAGCAGAGACGTTTGGTCAGAGAAGTGAATTGATAACATAAACTATACTGAGACAGGTATGGATTTACTGTACCCGAGAAGACGACAGTGTGAGTGTATTAGAGAACGTCATCACTCTGTACTTTTTTTGTCGTTTATGATCTTTTCATTATTAGCGTTCCTCTTTTCTAATTTCTTCTTGGGAGCCAGTGTTCAAAGCAGTAGTGAGTCATCATGTAGTGTTGGTAGAAATAGAGAAATACCATGCTCTGGATGGAACGCTGAAAACACCCAACTTGGTCTGTCGCAGTCAGGAAGACAAACTTATCTGCGGTTCTAACCCCTAACTGGACATTCATGTAGACATGCACAAACAGACATGAACACAGACACAATACCCTCTCTCACCTCATCATAGTGTCTTGAACTAAACTAGCCTTTCATTGGCATCTGCCTACATGTCTATGTGGATTGGACAACTGTCTACTGACATCCAGGGTTTAACTTTCATAACACCACTATGAGTAATATAGTCAATAAATGCTCTGATCTCTTTCCAAACCCACTTATATTACAAACTTTCAACCCGTGGTCTTTTTCAGACTTTATTTGTTTTGTTTTATAAGCCAATGCTGATTGGTTCTTTCCCCAGGCCTCAGCCCAGACGTTTGCACATCCAGACAATGTTATCCAGACATATGATGACGGAAGTGTGTTCACTACAAGCCTGCGGCACTTCAATAATTAGTTATTAACCCATATCTATTTCCACAAAATATGACATGCATATTGTGACAGTTTAACTAATGGTCAGAGTGAGATTTGGACGATCGAGCTGAGTGGTGATAGAGAACGGAAACTTTCTGAAAATGTTGGGGGTGAAGACAATTGGCTTTTATTTTCCAGACTTTTACAGAGTGCTTTTATAGTTTCCCTGTTGCCAACATTGTTAAAACGCACTGAACATGTTTCAGCAACATTATTATAGTTCATAAGAATACTTCCTCAGCTAACTAAGGTCATTATACTTGTCACCTGAAACTGACCAAGCAGCCTTGTTGGTACAACTGCCATTCTTCTGGTCTGACAAGACGAACCGTATTGATTAGGGATCATCTTAACTGAGGCACTTTGTCTACTGACCAGCCAGGTGAAGGCTGAAGCCTTAGAATGGATGGGTAAATATGCACTTGGTAAACAAAACACCTAGGTCACCCATTAACCTAACCTAAAGGAAGAAGACCACTGTTACTAAAGGAAGGACAGTGAAACTGCACTGTCAGTTAGGGGCTTGTAAGTACGAATTTCACTGTTGTATTCGGCGCATGTGACTAATACAATTTGATTTGATTTGAATAGCCTACAAGGAATTCTGCAACCAACTCGACAAACAAATATACATTTTGAGTGTTGGTTTTTTGATAGATTATTGTTTTGATTTTGGATTATAGTGCAAATTGGGGTGGCAGGTAGCCTAGTGGTTAGAGCATTGGGCCAGAAACTGAAAGGTTGCTAAATCGAATCCCTGAGCTGACAAGGTAAAAATCTGTCATTCTGCCCCTGAACAAGGCAGTTCACCCACTGTTCCTAGGCTGTCATTGTAAATAAGAATTTGTTCTTAATTGACTTACCTAGTTAAATTAAATAAAAAATATAGGACAACATCAAGCTTTTCATGTAAATTGTAGAAATGCAAAGACAATGTTATGTTATTGTCTTGTGGCTATCCCTGTACATAAACCCGGGAAAGGCTTGTTTTAAAAGTAAGTTCCACACGAAAGTATGGTGTAGCATGATAGAGATTGGTAAATAGAGAAAACATTTATTTTTGTTTTACGAAATTAAATGAATGCATGTAAGATATGTTCCTCGTTACTATTTTTGATTTCATACTGTTGTTGGTTTTAGAGAAGAGTCACTGAGAAAGAGTAGTTGACTTCAGCACATGTGAACGGCAATGTGTTTAGGACTAAATCCACTGGTGGTCAGAGGTTGGGGTCAGGGGTCAGAGAGGCAGGCTACAGTCCCGGAGAAGCCCCCAGATTTATACAAGTGTAAAAAAAAAAAAAAGGCCATTCAGTGTGTGTGTGTGTGTGTGTGTGTGTGTGTGTGTGTGTGTGTGTGTGTGTGTGTGTGTGTGTGTGTGTGTGTGTGTGTGTGTGTGTGTGTGTGTATGTGTGTGTGCGTGTCTGCGTGCGTGCGCGCGCACCTGAAACCATTTCTGAGGTGGAAACATTGACACTCGTCAGCCATATTGATACTGACTAGACAAACAAATGCAAGAGAGAAATGGCTACGAGGAAATTAATGATTTCAGACACTCGTGATTAGTTTGACAGCCAATCCCTCTCGTGCGCTCTTCAGGACAAATCTGGTATTTATTCTGTGTTGATAATTCTGATGGCTCTGATTATCTCTGTTTATCAACCGGGATTTGGGCTTATCACCGTAATTAACCAGATACTTTGAATGAGAAAACTAGCAATTACTGTGGAAAGTCACTATCACTCCCCAATATCGCACAGATAAGCCCCAACCACGGTCTGCTAGTGAAATGAAAATGACTTAATTTATCAAAACAAACTAGGGTTAAAGGGTATGTCTCAAGATCATTTGATATTTTTTTCTTTCAGATTTTGTCCCCCAGACTATCTGAAGAAGATATATATTTCCACTCTATTCACACTCTGTCCCATGTTTATAAAAGTCAAATGTAGTCAAAAAATTTGATTTTCCTGTGTTTTATATATATTTCCACACTATGAGGTTGGAATAATTTTGTAAAATTATGATAATGCCCTTTTCGTATAGGAGCTGTTGGAAAAGACCACCTGAAATGTCCGCCAGCTTTGGTCGGATGGTGTTGTGGCCTGCCTGGTGACATTACAAGGCAGGTACATTTTTAAATGTATTTTATTTAACCTTTAATTAACTAGACAAGTCAGTTAAGAACTAATTATTATTTACAATGATGCCCTACCCCGGCCAAACCCTAACAACACAGCTATTTTTTTTCTCCATTTTTGACAATGTTTATTAAAAACAATTACAGTAAGGTACTTGTTACCCAGTAATGATTTGATATTGAGATAAAAACGGCTGCATTTGACTTTTAAAGATGGACAGTTAGCCGTGAAGTGTGAAAACACTAATATACAGTGCATTTGGAAAGTATTTAGACCTCTTCCCTTTTCCACATTGTCTTAAGTTACAGCCTTATTCTAAAACTGATTAAAATAAATGTTTGTCCTCATCAATTAACACACAATATCCCATAATGCAAATCTTTAAAAAATAAAAAACAGAAATACCTCATTTACATACACGGTAAGTATTCCAACCCTTTGCTATGAGACTCCAATTGAACTCAGGTGCATCCTGTTTCCGTTGATCATCCTTAAGATGTTTCTACAATTTGATTGGAGTCCACCTGTGGTAAATTCAATTTATTGGACATGATTTGGAAAGGCACACATCTGTCTATATAAGGTCCCACAGTTGACAGTGCATGTCAGAGCAAAAACCAAGCCATGAGGTCGAAGGAATTGTCAGTAGAGCTTCGGGACACGATTGTGTAGAGGCACAGATCTGGGGAAGGGTACCAAAACATTTCTGCAGCATTGAAGGTCCGCAAGAACACAGTGGCCTCCATCATTCTTAAATGGAAAACGTTTGGAACCACCAATACTCTTCCTAGAGCTGGCCCCCGGCAAAACTGAGCAATTAGGGGAGAAGGGCCTTGGTCAGGGAGGTTACCAAGAACCCAATGGTACCTCTGGCAAAGCTCCAGAGTTCCTATGTGGAGATGGGAGAACCTTCCAGAAGGACAACCATCTCTGCAGCACTCCACCAATCAGGCCTTTATGATAGTTGCCAGATGGAAGCCATTCCTCAGTAAAAAGCACATGACAGATCACTTGGAGTTGGAAAAAAGGCACCCAAAGGACTCTCAGACCATGAGAAACAAGATTCTCTGGTATGATGAAACCAAGATTGAACTCTTTAGCCTGAATGCCAAGCGTCACGTCTGGAGGAAACCTGGCCCCATCCTTATGGTGAAGCATGGTGATGGCAGCATCATACTGTGGGGATGTTTTACAATCAGGATCGAGGGAAAGATGAACAGAGCAAAGTACAGAGAGATCCTTGGTGAAAAAATGCTCCAGAGCACACAGAACAACGACCCTAAGCACACAGCCAAGACAACGCAGGAGTAGCTTCAGGACAAATCTCTGAATGTCCTTGAGTGGCCCAGCCAGAGCCCAGACTTGAACCTGATCGTACATCTCTGGAGAGTCCTGAAAATAGCTGTGCAGCAATTTTCCCCATCCAACCTGACAGAGCTTGAGAGGATCTGCAGAGAAGAATGGGATAAACTCCCCAAATGCAGGTGTGCCCAGCTTGTAGTGTCATACCCAAGAAGACTCGGTGCTGTAATCCTTTGTCATTATGAGATAATGTGTGTAGAATGATGAGGGAAAAAAATGCATCAATTTTAGAATAAGGCTGTAACGTAACAAAATGTGAATACTTTCCGAATGCACCGTGAAAACCATTGACTTGTATTGGATTTGCAACACAAATGCTAAAAAGTTTGCATTTGAAACAGTGGCTAGGTAAACAAAACTCAAGCATGGATTGTTGTCATACCTTTTCCATAGACTCCTTACAGGTTAAGGAAACCAATATATAATTTAGTAATTTGGGTGAACTCACCCTCTAAATTACCACTCAACCATTTGCTTGGACAGTTGCAGAGTCACACCATGTGCTGGCAAGTCCATATCACATTAGAGTTTAACATTTAACAGCAACCTCTGTATTGTTTGTAGTGCAGTGATAATGATATAGTGTTATAATTTACCACTTTATTTCCTTTCCCCCAGTAAAATGGGGATTAAATGGAGATTAAGGCAGTGCCTTTTTTCTTTATCCATGGGTAAGCCAGCACAGCATGCAGCTCGAAGGTGATGAAGCACTCTGTGATCCTCACACAGATGGAGCTAAAAACTCTCCATGCACCGCTGCACATTAAAATACTCTACTTACGATCCACATCTATCTCATGTTTCCCATCTTAATATATTTTTGCAATGTAACCATTGGTCAGTATGAGATGACAGACCTGTTGCTTGTGGCTTGTTTTGTGTGAGGGGATTCAACATGCTAGCCAGATGTTAAATGTAACTAATAAGAAACTATTTTCTGCACACAATTCCGGGGACATTTTGACTATTAGGTAAATAATAGAATATGTTATGATTTTGGTTTAGTTAATGACAACCACGTTCTTCCCATAAGGGTTTGGCAGCATCTTGCAGTAGTCAATTCATATAAACAAAATATTTGAAAAAGTTTGAAAATGACAAAAATATTGCTACCACAATTAGCAAAATACTGTGTCTTTCCAAAAAAATGATAGGCCCACCTTCTCTATTGTGTGCCTGGCTATGCATGTTAAAATGCAAATACTATGTAACACACATACAGACTGGTATTTCTTGGTCCAGCACAACTAGTTATAGCCTAGGGGCTATTACAGTATAAAACAAGTTTTCTCATCACAGTTTAAAACACAATTGGTCAGTCGTTATTATTGTACTGATACAGTAGCAGTGGGTGTGTTTTAGTACATACAGCAGCCTATACCTTGTAACTCCCAATAGGCCTACTGTAGACAGCTCAACGCCTGTTGGCTACAAGCCAACAAGTTGTAAAAACACAAGCTGTAGTCAAGTGGCACTGGTGGGACAAAATAAAAGGAATATAAATGTTATATTTTGATAATTGATAAAGTAGATAGATATCTATTTTTTTCATCAGCAAATATTTATATTCATTATTCATACACTTTCTTGGACAATTATCCTCAAAATTCTGCATGTACTTGTTAATTTTCTCTTACTATATGGGTTACCTAATTACATAATGATTTCGACTTATAAAATGTTCCGATTTATTTGATTACTCTAGGCAGGTAGCCTAGTGGTAAACGCGTTGGGCCAGTAACCGAAGGTTGCTAGATCGAATCCCCGAGCTGACGGGGTAAAAATATGTCGTTCTGCCCCTGAACAAGGCACTTAGGCCGTTATTGAAAATAAGAATTTGTTCTTAACTGACTTGCCTGGTTAAATAAAGAAAAATACAATAACCTATTATCACCATCGCTGATAATTGTATCAGTTCCTATAATTCCCCTACTTCCTAAACGTTAAAAAAAAAAATCGGCAGCCCCCTAGGTGTCTCACTTTCGCAGTGTTTGCATGGATTCAAGAGAGGGAAGAGTGACTCGGTTCGTTGACGTCACCATTGTGTTGATTTGCTAACCCGAAAGAACAGAGGAGTTAGTGCGTGTGAGAGCGGGCACTGTGAACTGCGTTACTATGCTGTAGCCCAATAACCACACATTCGGAATCAAAACGTGCAATTTAGGTGAGTACTGATATGGGCGCCCAGCTTTCATGTTGCAGTGACAGACCCGCTTCTCTGCATGCTTACAGTTGTTTTTCCTGTGTACTCTAATATTGTGAATGCTTTAATAGTATGTTTGCTATCCTCACTTCAACCCTCATCAAGTTACAGTTCCTATAGCGCTACAATGTGGCAAGGGAAGTTGATGTATCAATTCCTGTTTGCGCTGATTTGTTTTAAATTGCATGTATTTAGCTGTCAAATAAAGCCAAAAGTCTGAGCGGACGAAATGTGTTTAAGTTTCCAGAAACACTTGGGCTTCATTGGCCATGTAAAGATGTTAGGTTGACGTAATTGTCTGTTTTAGTATTCGGGAGATCGCAACAGGAGAACGTGAGGTCTGAGGCTTACATTGCGAACCAGACAGGGT
The DNA here is from genome assembly GCF_018296145.1 of Oncorhynchus tshawytscha. Lineage (NCBI taxonomy): Eukaryota > Metazoa > Chordata > Actinopteri > Salmoniformes > Salmonidae > Oncorhynchus > Oncorhynchus tshawytscha. Next base: position 40,316,264 of record NC_056437.1, on the reverse strand, counting down.
GACGTTCGTCCATGTGGTTTATTCTGAAAATAGTGTTTCTGTTGAAATGAGAATACAGTACGCTGACACCTTATGCCGCTCTTATATTCCTGGAAGTTTTAAAAAGCGAACAAATGACGCACTTGAGGAGCTCGTGCAGCGGTGATGACAAATCATCCTAAACACAAGGGCAATAATCTGAACTGGGTCCATCTATTTATTCACTGACTGATGTACATTGTAGGCCTACACCAGAGAACCACATAGATAACTGGTCGACTGTTGCTTATTCCTTGATTCTTAATGAAATATTGCCTCCTCTTGACGCAAATAAATATAACATTGTTTATAGATGGAATGGCAAATTGAATTGCTATCGATATGGGTTATCTCTTCCAAGCTCAATCATAATGACATGTCCAAATAAAATGCTCTCAAGCTGTAATGATTTCACATCAAACGATTCCACCTGTGTGCTAATCAGAATAGCAGGCTAGTGAATTTAATCATTGTTGCAACCTGTCCCGGTTGCAACAATGTATTTGGGTCTCATTCGACCTTATGTACTTTAGTAGACTCTGTTGAGAGAAGTGTGAGTATACTGTTTGTTCGTTCTTGAGCAAAATGTGTTTGGATACGATTTCCACGAGCATAGGTTTTTATTGTCTCAGTTTTTTAAACATCAGGACGCATTGAACATAATGCTAAAGAGATGCGCGCTTCGGACAGACAACTGTCTTCGTGGATACAGTTGGTCCTTAGAGGGTTCTCGTATGATTGCGTTATGTTGGCGTTGATATGCTGTCAATACAGCATAACCTATTGATTGAAAATAATAATTAACCCTTCAATGGTGTCTGATCACACGAGTGTGTGAAATTATTTGGTGACATTAACGCGCCGTCTCGACGCACTGTCTTAATCCAGTTCCTCATACAATTTGTGGGCTTTACGTTACCTATCCTTATTAGGCAACTTTCGATTGTTTCCTATGGTAAACCTGGGGCATTAAGCTAATTACGGAGCGCTATAGACATGGACCTATTTACTGGGTCATAAATTAGCGATAAATTGTTATTCGTGTCATAAAGTAACATTTGTTGTCATTTGTTGGACGTCCACCACTCACATCAATACCAAATGTATACAGTCTTGAACTGCTCTGTAATGTAGGCTATCTGAAATTGAATAGAATTTTCATTGAGTATTTCCAACGATTGCCAACTGTTGACTTCATTTTTATGAGAGCCACTGAGTTTAATGTTAGCCTTGTCTACCTGTTTAGGAATTGCGGATGCATAATGTTAGCATAAATTAATCGATTTTAATCTGCGCTCTTTATCGATATCCTTTCGGAAAAATTGAAAAAGTCTGTAGCCTACCGTTTCTGATTCTTGTTGAACTCTAATGGAATATTTGAAAATGTAAATTATAAAATCACTTGCCTAAAATGAGTATAAGCTACTGTAACGACCCTGGGTAATCATATTAATTGTAATAGGCTACTGAAATAACATTTTATATTTATAATAATAACGGTGATTATATCATAATTTAATATTATTACATGACAGGTTATTCCTCATGTGGTCTAATCTTTTGTGAGAGCGGGCAATGGCATGCCAACATGCATTCAAATCATTGATCGCCTAGTCTACTGTACATTCCATAGACATTCCAAGTAAAAGCAGTAATGGAAACTATTCTGTCCTAGTATAAACCTGCGCTTCTTTTAATAAATTGTGTTTTCAGATCAGATTACAATAGAATTGTAGTCGTGTAGAGCAATTTATATTACGTAACCAAGTTAGAGGTGTCCAAAGCAATGACTCGTGCGTTTCTTTGCCGTATGTAATATAATCTTGTTGGCGCTACATGACGTTTTCTTTTTTTTTGCGACATCCTCTGTTCCAACTATTCCTGGCACGCTGCTCGCTCCCTTCTGTGCTCACTGCTCTTCTCTGTGATAAGAATACTGAATAAGATGCCATTTCATTTCAGAATGGGTGTTGATGGTCTTTGTGAACCAAGCATCAACGCATTCTAACAAAGACTAGGGTGTTGCAAGGCTCTCAGTGGTCCATATTTGTTGCTGTTCATGTTTCACATAACTATACATTGAGTGGGAAAAGATGGGGTATTTTTTTTTATATTTTAATTTAGTTTAATAAGGGTGATTTGGTCTGCTTGGCATTTGACTTGTGTTATTTAGCTATTGATAATTTGCTCTTATGGCCACTCATTTTAACTATGATGCCATTGCATACAACCTACTGGGATGGTAAGAATTGTATGTCCATAGTTGTATGTACAGAACAGCTCAGTGTCATGTGCATAGACCTGTTTTCATTTTATGAAGTGTGCAATGTTAATGTAGCCTATTTGGATGAGAGGTGAGAACAATTTGATTTCAAAATGCCCAGAAAATAAGGATAAATTGCTGATCTTTATCTAATTGAAATCAATTCTTATAAAAAAGACAAATAACATTTATGGTTTGCAATAGCATTTCAAATAATCTGCAGTAATTCATACAACAGCAATTGATTGTTTTAACTTAACACTGCAGAACTGTTTGGATTTTTTATATAAAAGTGTAGGTTTAAATATTGATCTGTGATCTTATCTACCACAGTTATTTGATGTTTATTGGGCTAGGACCAAATATGATATATAGTTGAGAAGCCAACAGTTTTCATATATTATAAAGTATTTTCCTAAAATATTCTGATATGCCTGATCTTTTTCTCTCTTCAGATTGACTTTATCTTGTTTACAAAGATAAGTGAAGAAACTGCTGAGGAGGGAAAGCGAGCCTCATGAGTTGGCCTGGCGGATCTCAGCGACGTTATGGATTTGACTAAAATGGGTATGATCCACCTCCAGAACCCCAACCACCCCACGGTCCTGCTGCAGAAGGCCAACCAGATGCGTCTGGCAGGGACCCTCTGCGACGTGGTCATCATGGTGGACAGCCAGGAGTTCCATGCTCATAGAACCGTGTTGGCCTGCACCAGCAAGATGTTTGAGATTCTGTTTCACCGCAACAGCCAGCATTACACCCTGGACTTCCTTTCACCAAAGACCTTCCAGCAGATCCTGGAGTATGCCTACACTGCCACACTCCAGGCCAAAGTGGAAGACCTTGACGACCTGCTGTACGCAGCAGAGATCCTAGAAATCGAGTACCTGGAAGAGCAATGTCTCAAGATCCTGGAGACCATCCAGTCCTCGGATGATAATGACACGGAGGCCAATATGAACGATGGCGGCACGGAGGAAGAAGACGAGCGCAAGGGCCGGCAAGGAGGGAAGAACGCTAAGAAGCATTCCATGGAGGGGAGCTTCCTTTCAGCCACCCAGCAAGCCTCTGCCCTGGACCAGAGCCCCTCTGTCTCCACATCCTTTGGGCTCTCCACCATGAGCCCAACCAAAGCTGCCGTGGACAGCCTGATGAGCATCGGCCAGTCCCTCCTGCAGCAGGGCTTCGGGGGAGAGCACCTGACTCACGGCAACTCCCACCGCCAACTGATGACCGAGATCAAGACGGAGATGATGCAAGTGGATGAAGGCGGAGGCCACGAGAGCCCCAGAACCATGGAGTCCAGCGCCTCCAGCAATGGTGAGAGGAGCAACGAGTTGGACAAGAACCGTGACGGCCCAGGGACCCCGACCAGGAGCAGCGTGATCACAAGTGCCCGCGAGCTGCACTACGTCCGGGAGGATGGCATGGGCGACCCCCAAGCAGATGGTAGCCAAATGGGTCTCGAAGCCATGGCTGGCATGACAGGCATGACTGAGAAACAGCTGACCTCCCTGTACTCTCTGCCTCCCAATCATAAAAACGAAGTTATGCGATCCATGCCGGCCTCCATGGCCTCTTCTCTTCACATGTCCCCTGCCCTGGCCATGTCCATGGACTTCAGTGCCTACGGGGGACTTCTGCCCCAGAGCTTCATCCAGAGGGAGTTCTTCAACAAGCTGGGGGAGCTGGCCGCTGGCATGAAGCCAGATGGCAGAAACCAGCACGAACGCTGCAACGTGTGTGGCGCAGAGCTACCAGACAACGAAGCTGTAGAGCAACACCGGTAAGGTCAACTTTGTGAATTTTTTTCTGACTAGTTTGGTTCTATTAACATTTGTAAACTTGTTGATCTTTGCCAAAAACCTTTTCTTCAAATCAATGATTAAATATAAATAAATTCTGCCTACAGTTACTTCATTTAAGTTTACTGATCGACGTACATAAAATATAGATCTAAATTTTTCTACCTTTTCATAATTCAGGAATCTACTTAACAAAAGTTTGAGTCCTTTTTTTCTGTTGAAAATGTTTTCAAATCATCAAATCAAATCAAATTTTATTTGTCACATACACATGGTTAGCAGATGTTAATGCGAGTGTAGCGAAATACTTGTGCTTCTAGTTCCGACAACGCAGTAATAACCAACAAGTAATCTAACTAACAATTCCAAAACTACTGTCTTATACACAGTGTAAGGGGATAAAGAATATGTACATAAGGATATATGAATGAGTGATGGTACAGAGCAGCATAGGCAAGATACAGTAGATGGTATCGAGTACAGTATATACATATGAGATGAGTATGTAAACAAAGTGGCATAGTTAGTGGCTAGTGATACATGTATTACATAAGGATGCAGTCGATGATATAGAGTACAGTATATGCGTATGCACATGAGATGAATAATGTAGGGTAAGTAACATTATATAAGGTAGCATTGTTTAAAGTGGCTAGTGATATATTTACATCTCCCATCAATTCCCATTATTAAAGTGGCTGGAGTTGAGTCAGTGTCGGTGTCAGTGTGTTGGCAGCAGCCACTCAATGTTAGTGGTGGCTGTTTAACAGTCTGTTTTGTTTTTTTGCATGTGCTAGCTAGCAGCTTAGTAAACTCAACTCCGTGTCGGCAGAATGTACCACAGACTACATCGAGACGCTATCAGTTGATACCTGTAAAAATGTTCATTCTTTAAGGCTTTCCTTGTCCCAATGTTTTGTCCTGTAACAAGCTTTTTCTTTGGGTGCTGAAATCTGTATTTTTTTGTAAGTCATTGCATGGCAGAGTTTTTAGATTTCGCAAGGGATAGAAGGCAAATTAGAAGGCAAATTATCACAGAAGGCAAATTATCAAAACGGTGGATTCCAAATCCAACTGACAACTCTAATAATCAGGACAAGCACAGGTACACAGTAAGAATTAAATAATGGATATTTTTAAAGTATCAAGTGGTAGTGCACGTTTAACTTCCGACTCAGTTGGAAACAGTGAATTAAAGGGTGCAGTTTTTATAAAAACTATGGATTTCAGCATCCAAAGAAAAGCATGCAGTTAAACAGGACTGACATTGGTACAAGGAAAGCATTACGGAATTTACAAGTATCGAGTTTTAGTTGCGGTACACCCTAATGGGCGCATCGTGTATGGAAGGTATCCATATTGCAGGGATCTAAACTAGAGCTAACAAGCTAGATGACTATTAAGCTAAAATCCATGAATTACACTTCCTTCAAAGTATTCACACCCCTCAACATTTTACACATTTTATTGTCAAAATCCTGAATTTAAAGTGGAATTATGTTTTTTGAAAGTTTTAGAAATGAATCTAAAATAAAAATCTGAAATGTCTTGAGTCAATAAGTGTTCAAACTCTTTTGTTATGGAAAGTCTAAAAATGTGCTTAACTAGTCATGTGATAATTTGCATGAACTCAAGTCTGTATGCAAAAATATTGCTTAACATGATTTTTGAATGACAACCTCCTCTCTGTATCCCACACATACAATTATCTGTAAGGTCCCTCAGTCAAGCAGTGAATTTCAAACACAGATTCAACCACAAAAACCAGGGAGGTTTTCCAAGAAGGGCACCTATTGGTAGATGGGTAAAACATAATGTGTATCAATAAACCCAGTCACTACAAAGATACAGATGTCCTTCTTAACTCAGTTGCTGGAGTGGAAGGAAACCGCTTAGGGATTTCACAATGAAGCCAATGGTGTCTTTAAAAAAGTTGCAGTGTTAAATAGCTGTAATAGGAGAAAACTGAGGGTAGTTACTCCACAATACTAACCTAATTGACTGAGTGAAAAGAAGGAAGACTGTAGAGAATACAAATATTCCAAAACATGCATCCTGTTTGCAACAAAGCACTAAAGTAATACTACAAACAATATGGCAAATAAATAGATGTGTTCTGAATACAAATTGTTATGTTTGGGCCAAATCCAATACAACACCTTACTGAGTACCACTCCATATTTTCAAGCATAGTGGTGGCAAGCATCATGTTATGGGTATGCTTTTAAGCGTTAAGCACTGCGGGAGTTTTTGCGGATTAAAAAGAAACGGAATGGAGTTAAGCACAGGCAAAATCCTAAAGGAAAGACCGAACCAGGTTGCTTTCCACCAGACAATGGGAGAATAATTTCTCTTTCAGCAGGACAATGACCTGAAACACAAGGCCAAATCTACACTGGAGTTGTTACCAAGAAGACAGGGAATGTCCCAGAGTGGGCAAGTTACAGTTTTTACTTAAATCTACTTGAAAATATATGTCAAGACCTGAAAATGGTTGTCTAGCAATGATCAACAACTGATTTGACAGAACAAATGTTACACAATCCAGGTGTGGAAAGCTCTTGGAGACTTACCCAGAAATACTTTCTAAAGGTACTGCAAATATAAACGTTTGAGATTTTACCCCTCATTTAGATATTTTTCTCGGCCAAGAGAAAATGTTGAATTCTGATGCAATAGATAATTGTCAGGTTAGCTTCTTGTGGTCAAGATCGCCTGCTTTGATGATACATTCCTCAGAAGGATTTAACCAATGAATATGCCTTTTCACTAGAAATTGTTCAATTCATAGTTTTTTTGGCTACATTTTTGTAACCAAAGGTAGAAAAAAGTGAGGTTTCATGGAAATAAGTAGCATATTTTCCATTAGACTACTGGTATTTGCATTGGATTTTATGGTTGTCAATTTTCACCCAGAATTGGGAAAGAGTTACTTTTTCAAACTTGTGTTCTAAAGTCAATAATGTAGGTACTTTAAAGGGCAATTCCGCCACTTTTCAATCTAATTCATTCTCTCCAGCACCATACCAGTGTCTACATGTCAAAACGGAGTTTCTAGCCCAGAGGCAGGGTATTTTCTTGCTCCCCACATCACCGCGAGTCTCTGTAGTGTCTGATGGCCATCGTGAAAAATGATAACTTTATATGTTTATGTAAAATGTATAATTGCGCCGTTTTCACATATGTAGATACTGGTATTGTGCTGGAGATAATGAAAACGAGATTGAAAAGTGGTGTAATTGTCCTTTAGGCATTGTAACTCAATAGACAGGTTGGTTTGGTTATTTAGCAACAAAACCGACTAGTGCGTAACTATGGGGAAAGACAGACTGGGTTGGCAGTAGATTGTTGATAACATGCAAACTATATTTCAACTCCATTGTTCATTGTAAACAAAGTTGCACAATGAGCGCTGGTCTCTCTCTCATACATCGTTACAGTTGTTGGTTAGCTACCAAATCTTTTGCCATATTAGCGTAGATGTAACATCAGTCAAAACACTTCTAATCAAAACATGGTATCAATAACAAGATCAAACAAGCTGAAACGAGCCACTTACGGTTCACCTCACACAGTTTCTTGTTATTGTTGCTAGCTATCTGGCCATCCAGAACCATAACACAAGTCGTTTTGACCCTTTGAATTACGCGCATCGTTTTTGTGGCGTTGTCAGCTAACCCGTCTATGCCACCAGGTTACTTGTTGCTGTTACTACATGACACTTGAATATTTTCTTTCATATGATTTTTAAAGACATGCTCTGGAACTTTGGCAACTAAGTATTTCAACTTCCTACACTTTGGGCTGGATCTGTCAATGTGTAGTTCATACATGCATAATCTATGAGCAGAATTACAGTCTTTCCTCAATTAACCACAAAATCCCTAGTTTGAAAGTCACTGTTTTTCTGGAAGTTGGGATGCCCTATTTCCCAAAAATGTTCCCCCACATGGACCAGCCCTCTAGCAATTTGAGTTCAATCAATGAGCTTCAGTCCGTCAACATATGAGTGGCAGCTATCAAGATGCACATCAGGAGAGTGAGAGAGAGCAATGCCTGGTGCACATATGTGACATAGTATGCCATTTTCAGGGGCCACTTTTGGCTTGTGAGCTCTACTTTCAGAACTACTGGCCAAAACGTATACAAAAGTACAGGTGAATCCCTTTGTAAGTTTGAAGTAGGCTATCATATCAAGACAACATTGTTGTCGCTCTCTCTGAAACCATCAAGTCTGTGGTTGGTGACCGAAGCTGAGGTCCTCTCCCCTGATGACTTCCAGGCCTGTCCGGGTGACTAGCGAGCTGTCCTGCCGTGGCGCTGGCTGAGCCCATTAGTCGCACCTGGTGAAGGGGGCCAGCTAATGGGAAGCAGCCCCCCCCCCCTTCCTCACACCCATCTCAGCCCACCCCTGACCCCTGTGGTGTGGCCAGTGATTGAGAGTTTGGGGCCCCCAACCACCGGGGGGACAAGGAGGGCCTTATTAGCTTTATAAGTGGTGCAGACTGTCCAGCCCAGGAAATGAGGGCTGTGCACAGGACCCGAGTCCTGACCTCTGCAGCCTAACCTTTCGGCCGCTCGGCTGGCCTCTGCTTCTCGTCAGCATAGCCAGAGGGCGGGGGTGGTAGTAATAGTAGTAGTGTGGATGTAGGACTGCAAAGGAGGGGGAGGGTTGGGGGATTTGAGAGGTATACAGCAAGTAAATCCACGCCAGGTGTGCACCGCTGTTCAAATCCCACCATGCACTCCTGTTGTAGACCGGTCAGCGTGCTGTTGTCTGCACATGAGAAATGTTGCTCAACTTCCAAAACTGTCAAGGAACTGTACTAGTGTCTCGAAATTTGGGAAATAGGCCATTATCTGCTTTTTAAGAAACACTCCGTTTCTGCTAATGGCCTGCCACTCTCGCACATAGCCCAACACCTCATGAAGCTAGTAGGATTTGGAATTGGTAATTTCCATGTAAAAGGACCAATGAGCACCATCTTGTGAAGTTCATAGGAGCATGAGTAAATAAGGCAGGTATACATTTTTCAATCCAAAAAATTGTGAATAAGCGAAGGCTTTGATTTCTTGTCAAACAGATAGAAAAAGGGGTCTTAGAAAACATCTAGGAGAAAAAGTCTTAAAATGTATTAGAAATGCATCAAAACACAATGTTGAGCGCAGTGGTTAAGGGCGCTGTACTGCAGCACCAGCTGTGCCATCAGAGACTCTGGGTTCGCGCCCAGGCTCTGTCGTGTCGGTCCGTGGGGCTATGCACAATTGGCCTAGCGTCGTCCGGGTTAGGGAGGGCTTGGTCGGTAGGGATGTCCTTGTCTCATCGTGCACCAGCGACTCCTGTGGCGGCCCGGGCAAAGTGCATGCTAACCAAGGTTGCCAGGTGCACGGTGTTTCCTCCGACACATTGGTGCGGCTGGCTTCCGGGTTGGATGCGCGCTGTGTTAAGAAGCAGTGCGGCTTGGTTGGGTTGTGTATCGGAGGACGCATGACTTTCTACCTTCTTCTCTCCCGAGCCCGTACGGGAGTTGTAGCGATGAGACAAGATAGTAGCTATTAAAACAATTGGATACCATGAAAAAGGGGTCAAATAAAAAAAATACACAATGTTGAAGTAAAGACCCGTGCCAACGCATATCCACACTTTTATATTTTGTTTTGGAGAAATTATTTGCCTTCTGTAAGTTTAAGAAACATTGCCTTGTGCCTTGAAATTCTCTTATGAAAACCCACATCTTTTTAAGAAATTCTCTCCCTCATGAGGGAGGATAATGAAAGTTCACAAAAGTAAAGGTTAGTTAGTGTTTTTACTGATATCAATTTTGTTTATGAATGATTAAGTTAATTAAAACTCTAAATTCTTTTGCCAAATCGGTAACAGAATTTCAGAAAAAAATCAAACAATTTCTGCAATTGAATTGGCTACAATGATTTCCCATTGTAACCACAGTTGGGTCATGTGCTACTGTCCTACTTTCCACTGGCATACTGTTATGTTCAGCTGATAACCGTTTCCTTTCTCTTTGTCTGGTAGTCAAAGCAAGAGTGAAAAATCGGGACAACCAATCCCTCTCTTTCCTTCCTCTCTCTCTCCAATTAATGTCACCTCTCTTGGCTCTTATTGATACTTACCCACGAGCCTCCTCTCTTTCCATTTACTGTAACCAGCATCCTCAACCACTGAGCACTGGATGTAATGGACATAGAAAAGTAGTTGAAATTTGGTCAGTCCGCCCTGGCCTTGATTTCAACGTCAATAGATGTTGATTTTTGGTCCGCTCCGGACCAACTATGATTTCAACTTCCACAAACGTCTGGACCGGCTTTCATTTGGCCCGAACATAGACATCCATGATTGGTTCAGATTTGGTCTTGTCCAGACCGGACCAAATCTGAAGTAATCATAGGACCATATCATAGATGTCTATGTTTCACAAGTTTGCACAGCACAATTCCGTTACTGTGGAATTGCCGATTTTGGGTTTGACTCAGTGTGTCAGAATTGATTGAGAGCTCACATTTCCAGTTGCTTAAGATTATACCGAGACAAGGAATGGGAGGGGAGCGGGTGCCCCTGGTCAGTTTACAGGTCCTAGGTCATGTTTGGAACTCCAGGCTTTTACGCAACATAAAAGAGTCGGATGACATTTTAAAGATTCCAAAATGTTTGTGCTCTGCTGAACGTTGTTGTTACTGTACATTAAGTTTATGTAATGCAATAACACTGAATGTGTCCAAGTTAAATTGGCTGCCAATAGAGAAGGAAAGAGAGCACTTCCTGGAATTTAATTGCATCACTACTACATGCACTCTCAGAATGTATTTCTTTCTTCTACCGGCCTCTTTTACCTTGAGTGGACCTGCTCAGCTTGAAATGTTTGTGCTAATCAGATGGAATGCGCCACGGTTAAGGTTCACGTGAGGATTCTGTTTCAGCAGCCCCTACCAAAATATTGGTATGTCTACAGCATGGCCGAAGCTTTTGTTAAATCAGTCTATCTAATTGGCAGATTTGAGTGTGTTCCGTCTCGGTTACTGTATATTCCCTTAATGAATTTTGGAAGAAATACAGAATTACTTGTTCAGAGAGATGGCCTTGTGTACCTTCACCCACTGTCCTTAAAATTAATGAGGAATTGAATAGAGCCTTTGTAAGCTATAATAAACAAAAACGTTAGTGTTTTTGGATTTATTTGCCATGAAATAACTTGGGTTAGTGTGAACAAAATGGCAAACATTTAATTTTGCGGTGTTAAAACCAATGGTTGTCTTTAATAAATCATAATTTATCCTGAATGTCTTTCAGGTTTAGGTAAGATCTATTGAATGCTTATTTAATTATTTAATGTGAAAGCTGGAGTGTGTTTTACGTCAAAGGACGATTTTTGTCATTTTCAGGATACGTCTTTTGCCTGGATAAATTGAGTGGTGAGGTTGCCTATTTTTCAAAAGTGTTATCAATGTGACCATCCCTGGTTGTGCAAGAGATGGGAAATCTAGGATCAAAAGAGATTTCCAAACCGTTTCATGCATTGATCTGTTGGCTGCCCCAACAGAATACTAATGGGTTCATTTAGATTAGTAGATGTTCCATGACATCCCTAAATATTGTAAGCCCTGTTCTAAAGCTTCCTCAAACAGACTTCAGACATTTGAAGTATAAAGTCAAACATCGCGTCATGCATCGCCTGTTTTATCATCCATGTATAATGAATTGCCGTTGTATCCAGAAAATGTCTGCCTTTAAATATATGCAGATCCCTATCTTCTTCTTATGGCTCTAATTTATAAGGATAAATTGCCAGAATTATGAGTCATGATTTGATTTAATATGATTTTCTGATTCCCTTCTGTTTATTATCAGCAAACTTGTACATTCTTTCATCCGATTACTTTTTTTTTGTTTATGTTGGCGCAATTGACAGAAATCGTGGTTCCCCAGTTGATAGACCTACGTGTTTGTGTTTTCTAAAGATTTGTCAGAAGCTTTGATTGTTGACAGCTCGCAGCACACAGAGCAATGGTTCTGGTTGTCTAATTACAGATTATATCCCAGCAGCCTTGTGCCAGGGTTGCTGCCATCTCCAGTTACAAACGTGAAAAATATTTCAGTCTGGGAGTTCATTTGGTGCAAACAGGTCAAGTTAACCGGCCATAATTGTTTCCAGACGTGGCACAGGTCCTTTGTGCGTGTGTGTGCACAAGCGAGTGTGTGTGTGTGTGTGTGTGTGTGTGTGTGTGTGTGTGTGTGTGTGTGTGTGTTAGAATGAATGCATCAGTAAGTGCTTGCTTCCTGTATAATTTAGCCTGCTCCATTCATTCGCCCATGCCCTGGGTTCTATCGTAAAGCCTCAACAACTGGATGAGATGTGGATTGGCTCCACAAATGGAGCGAGGGGGTATCCCTTGAAGTAGCCCCCCAGAGTCATGTATTGATATCTCCCGGAGATTTATGAGTGAGGGATTGGTAAATGAAGGGCTGTGTTTGTTTTTCAATCGCCCCAGGTTTCCTACAGGGGCCAAATCAAAGCTCCATCTCACCACAACAACAACTGCGTTTTTTTTCTCTCCCTTTCTCCAAAGCCGGGACATATTTGACAGGCTCAGATTTATTTCTTGAAGGAAGTCTGGGTGAGTGTACTCGTGGCTTTAGGGAGACTGGATTACAGCAATATTTTAGTAACCCCGTGATAAGCAAATAATCATCTGGCAAGGCTGAGTGATTTATTAGACAAATAAATTAATCGTACAGGGACTAACTCTAAGGAAGAGAACTCTGCTTGATATTCCAAACACAGCATCCTATTCAAAGACCCATAGCCTTGGGTTTATCCCTTTCACTTAACACCCATTATCATGCAGATGCCTGGCCTCTAATGTACTTACAACCAAACAAGAATGCCCCCTCCAGAACCCTTTCAGAACATAGCTGTTAAACATAACTAACTGTCAATGTTTGAACCATCTCCTTTCATATCCAAGCCACACAGTGTATGAATGAGCCCCTGTCAACGATTGTCCACCTCTCGTCGGCCATATTTGACATAGAGAAACCTTTTCCTCAGCAACTGACTCGGATATTCAATTTCCTCGGTTGTCCTCCGTCGTGGGCGGAGAGGGCATAGTCAAACGCAGTCGGCGTGGTTCTAATACCCAGGGTCCCTAGTGTTTAAACAGGAGTCTGGGGCCTTATCTGTGCATATCAGGAGGACTGATAACCACGCGTGCTCCTCTTCAGTAAACCAAGAGCAGATAGGGCCTGATAACGGCCATCCTGCGTTGTCGCAGGATATAACACACAAACTGCATCCTGAAATTATGTGTAGGGAGTGGGAGAGACAGGTGCACATCAGAAGTTGCCCTATAAGGTGAAGCACACCTGATATCATATCCACCACCAAGAACCACAAGGCTGCTTTAGGCATAAACCTTAACACCAATGGTCAAGATGACCTATTCCCTCCCCAATCTGTGGTCCCAGATACAAATTAAATTAACATATCGTTTCTAAGGGATTTAGTTATTTTACCATATTTTATTGATAGGTTTTTGTATGTCAGTGAGCGCTCTTTCTTTCCTCATTGTGTTGTGGGTGCTTTGTCATAGTCTGCATTATGGTGGGAAAGAAAGTACAGATTCATTACCTAAGCTTGGCTCAATGTAGAAGCTTTTTATTGCAAGCTAAACTGGCAGAGGAACATCCATTACATGGAGCAGGATTATCCCCCCCATTTAAAATCTGTGAGCGAACTCCCCTGGAGAGCACTCCACACAGGTACAGTAGTACATCAAAGGGTAATAACCAAACAGCACCACAAAAGCTTTTTGAAGGGGCACATGTGCCCGGAAGGTCCTCGTCTTCCAGAACAGACCAAATTTGAGGACGGGGAAAACATGAAGCGTTAGGTTGTCCTCCCGGACTAACTCTTCTTCATAGTCTCTGAGTCTTGATGCCTTGTTGACGTAGTGTCTGGTGTCAGTGTTTGTTTATGCATCTGAGGATAAGCTATTGGCTGGCCAGACGCTGCAGTCGAGCAGACCCGAGCCGAGGCAGCTGGCTGACACCCAATTATAGACAGGTTCTAAAAGGCCCTGGTTGAACTGTAAAGATTTACACCGCCATCTCTCTGATCTCAGATCTGTGCTCTGTCCGCACTGTCATGCCGGGAGATGTATCGATTAAAGACTTAACACTGGGTTACATCATGTGGATGGACTGCACACCCCTGACTACAACGACAGATTATCACAGAGGCATGTTCTCTATCAGAAGGAGCTCCCCCAAAAAAAAAAATGAATTGCTATTGGAGAATCCGTTCATACCGTCATCACTTTATGCAGTTATTTTTTTTAAAATAATTGATGAATTAATGTTGTACACAGATTCAACAACACAAGCACCCTTTGATTTTAACAAACTAAATACAGTAAAAATCTAATATATATCACCCCAAAAAAGAAGAACCAGATCACACAGCTTATTAACCAGATAAGCATTGTTTGGCGCCGGGTGCATAGACTCGCTACTGTTGCGCAAGCCTCCTCCTTTCTTCAGTGCTTTGGCTCCTGTTATCTTACCGCTGCAACTGGAGATGGCTGGATTACAGGCGGGAGAGCGTGGTGCAGACTCGGTACAGAGCCAGGTGGCACAACACCTCTCGCCTAACATCTGAAATAGCCGTTTTTTTGGACCCGGGGAGAAGAAAGACCGTGGCCATGGCAATGGGGAATCAACCGAACATCGGACAGACAGAGATAAGAACCGAGAGGAGGGCTGTTGTGTAACATTAGTGTCTGTTTTCTTGGCCCAACCTCGGCCCTGCCTCTGCGTGGCTAAACCTGGCTAGTGCTGAGAGCGCAGCGCCTGGCCTCGTGGTCAGGCAGGCTGTTATGAAACGTGCGAGCCGAGGCCCCTATCTTTTGTCCTTCTGGGGAGCTTGTGGTCAGAGGGAGGAAGGTGCTGGGGACAGCCCACGCTCTTCTACGCCTGCCTACCTGCCTTGGTGAGAGTGGAAACGCACCAGTGGTTAGCAGTTACAGCCAGTTATCAAGTGACATGTACATTTATTATCTGGCCTACCTTCCTGATGGCTTTCCCTCTCCATGTAGTGCAGCTACACTGATGTCTGCCTGAAACACTTGTGGAGATAAAATGTTAAACACTTTTTTCTATGATTATATTCTGTCATTGGCTCTTGAAGAGAATGTTTTTTTGTTTTTCCTTGAATTTTGAAAACCCATTTTGGGGTTATTTTAATTCTATTTACCACTTGTGCTCACAGATTTTCTTTCTTACTGAAACTAAACACAAGCAACTTTCCCATTAAAAAACAATTGAATTACAATGATCCACCTGAAAGCCCCGTTTTTAATTTCATGTTCATAGGGCCGCTCCCTCTCTGCCCCTCCCCTCTGGACCTGAACCTCTCCACCCCCTTCTCCGGACCTGAACCTCTCCACCCCCTTCTCCGGACCTGAACCTCTCCACCCCCTTCTCCGGACCTGAACCTCTCCACCCCCTTCTCTGGACCTGGACCTGAACCTCTCCAACCCCTTCTCTGGACCTGAACCTCTCCAACCCCTTCTCCGGACCTGAACGCCGGTGTTTTAATCCTGTCGATATCCCATTAGCATCTCCTTGCCGGGTCCTGCCACATGAAAGAAGACGTGTCGGTTCCCCCTCGGTGGTTCTAACGCGCTGAGGAACAATGAGCGGGGTCCCGAGCCAAAGGGCCAACCCAAGCGTGCACAAGTCCTGTGTGAATGCGGCCGCCGCGGCTCCTAGCCTCCGCTGGAAGTATCAAATCGGAGCCCTCTGCGGGCTTCCACCGAGAGAGACTCTCTAATTAGCCTCTTTGTTGCCTCCTGAATGGGGTGCCAGAGATTGGCAAGGGGCCCCAATGGAGTGATACGAGCGTGCTAAGAAGGGGGTCATAAAACTCCCATCATAAAGGAGCACTCAGGTAGGGGACTGGGTTGTGCGGTAGGCTGGACGGCACCACATAGGTCCTGTTTACTACTCGGCCATCTCCCTCCTCTCAGGACCCTAGCCAGGTTATGTCCCATAATAGACACACAAATCTAATCAGGCAGGTTGTTGGACAGCTTTTTGCCAGTCTGCATTCCTGTCTGGCAATTTTTTGTTGAAGTTTATTTTCTTGTGGTTTTGTTGACCAGCTGTTTGGTCACATATAGTTTAGTTCTTCGCTGCTTTTGCAAGTTAACCCTCTTAGCTCTTGGAACCGCTCTTACATTTTTTCTCGGTTTTCAATGGCTCTTAACATCGCATTTTAAGGTATACATTATGTCTGCCCCTCTTTGACTGCTACTAGCAGGGAACGCCGAGTGCGGCCCAGAAGGGTTTAGCTCGAGACACATTTTAAGCCTTACTGTAATCCAGGGGGGATCAGTTGGGTAAATCATGGCATCAAGCTTAAAACCATAATTGATTTATGTATTTGCTGACCGAAGACGTCCAGAGAGATTAGCAGTGGCAGAGAGCTGAGGATGGATAGAATGGCCCTTGGAGAGGCCGCATGTCAGCTGGAGTCAGTCGAAGGAGATGATCTTAATATGGCAAAGACATTTTTGGATCTCTCCTGAAATGAGTGATGTTTGACAGGTTTATACGGTACAGTTTGTATTTGATCCTTTAGGTTGGATGAAATTTACATTTAGAGATTTATATGAGTTGGTTTATGCTATTAAATCTCATAATTTGTATTGGTAGGTGTATCAAACTCTTTTTCTTGTTTACGATCTTGCTGTCAGTTTCCCCCCAAGGTGTTTATTTTTTAAAATCAGATCGGGATTGTTTTGTGTTGGTGTCTGTGGTCCTCAAATGCGGAAAAAAGCCATTCCATTTCCTGGACGGATCACCAAAGCGGGAGGCTCTGACATGTCATGAGTCAAACGGCATCATTTCTGCCACTCCTGTCTCGGCCAGGAAGTTACTGATGATGCTGTCAGGTCTCGTCGAACGCCATTAAGCATAGTGTAAAATAGGCCTGGATCTCCTCCCCACCCCCCTCCACCCCACACGCCTCACTTCCAAATAAGGGTTTGCTTGTCCAGCCAGCAGTTTTACACCCCCATGCTCCTGCTTTGACCTTCCAGCTAAGGAGACGCCCATTGATTCTCTGTCTCCGGGTTCACTCTGGCGTCCTCTCTCAGAGCGACCCAGAGTTTCTTTCTTTTTTTCTTACTGGCATCTGGTGCATTGTCTATGGCTGCAGCACACGAGGAGCTGGACTCCCTAACAGGTGCTTGGGTCCTTATCGCCCCGTCACACCTTATCTCGGGCCCTCAGCTTCCTGCATCCCCTCACATACCTCAGTGGGGAAATATTTGACTTAGCCTCTGACCTGACGCCCCCCACACCACCACTTTACACTCTACACACACACACGCGCGCACACACACACACTAGTCGAAAAAGAGACAGGACTGTGAAAGAGTTTCACCATCAACGATACCGATCTGCCATAGTGGCCAGTTTTTTTTCTTCTCATTTTTAGTGTCTTATTATATAAGAGCAACTACTCTAGGGATTTAAATACTGTAGTTCCATATGTATTTGTGTGATTTATTTGATCAGTTTATACACTTTTTCTCATTCTGACGAAGTTAATCTTCAGAGACTCATGCAAAGGAATATCAAACAGTCAAGTTATTTCCCTTGTTTGGATCTATCAATTTGATCTGGCCTATTGCTCATATCCTGGGACGTAGGGTCCCAGGGTTTAGTGTGTCCCCTTCTCTCCCAGTCCCTGGCACTACACAGGGGGCCAGAGGACAAAGGCTAAAGTGTCTAAGCTGGGGGGGACACCCTTGGAGTCGTGGGTTGGTGAATCTGACAGGGGCGCTCTTTTTTTTTCTTCCTAATCCTGCCCTCAGTGGGTGTAGAGGCAGAAAGCTGCGGGTCTTAGAGCCATGAGAATCACTATTGTGAGAGGTGGGCTCTGTTACAGTAGAGTGGATGCAGGGGTCTCGGCCCAGACAAAGGCAGGGTCAAACAGGCCCCCATTTGTTTACAGTAGTCCCTTTCATTGCCCGAGTGAAATGGGAACCTGCACAGGCCTCGTGGGAGGACCACTGTTTCTGCTAAGTCAGGCCTCCGATAAGGTAAAAGAGCATTGGGGGTGGAGATGTATTTGGGGGCTGGCCCAACTTCCAGTGGATGCTGCTTCATAGAGAAGGGGTATTTTTATTGTTCAGCAAATAATTTTGTCACTCAGGCAAAGTTTTAGAACAATAACAGTGCGTCTGTGGTGGGCGTGAGGAGAAGTGCAGCGTGGATGTGAAAGATGGGGACCTTAAGGTTTCCACATGCTTCTGTTCGGCTGGCACCTAGCAGAACTCGGCTACTATTGTAGAACCGAACGAGTGTGCTCACATCTCCCTTAAAATACCTTACCTTGAAAAAGAAAAACAAGAAAAACAAAAAGTAAGCAATAGTGCTTTGTCCATCTTGTGGCTGTGCATGAGAAACGAGTCTATCGTTGAATGACAACAAACACTTCATTGAAGAATCCTTACTGTTGACCAATCACCGACGAAGGGGCGTAGACTAATGCTTCTGAACTTCGGCTTGCCTCGAGAAAAATATTGTGCGTGAACTGCCGAAAAAACCCGTACTAAAGACCAAAACGAACAAAAACATGTCGTCATAATATATCCACAAACTGTTTTGGATGGGAAGCCTTTACTGTCTGTCAGCAGATTAATGCTCACAACAATGGAGGGAGCTTTTTGTTGTCAGGGTGTTATTTAGGCAAGTACAATTCTATACCTTGTGGACACCCCAACTCCGCGGTACATTACTTAAGCAACCGCTTTGAGCCACTGTAGTACAATAAATGTAAAAATATTTGACTGTAGCATGTAACCTAATTCTCTGTATCCAGTTAGGTCATTGTTGATACCATGCATAAGAATAAACTCACTACTCTGCACAATCAAGATATTCAAAAACTAAAAGCATTAGTAACTTTGCACAGTTTGTGCTTAAATAATCCTACTCCACTGCTGGAATTTCACCCAAACAGTTTGATTTCAGTGTACTTGATATGTTTATTTAGCTTAATCTCAATACTGGTGCATCAATATCATATACAATTTTATAGGACTCAATGATCAAATCCTCTTTGGCGAGGCAGTCCTATTAAAAAATAAATGAATAAATAAAAAATTTGACAAAGAAATGGAAAGTCACCCGAGCTCTGAGCAAGGGGGAAAAAGGCACCATCTGCCAGGAGAATCCTCTAATCTTGTTTTCACCGTCGGCGATGAGAAACGGATGCTTGGTGAAGAAGGACAGGAATGGCCGTACAATATGAATAACTAAAGTCTGTCGGAACAGATTTTATTATTCTTAGGGACACAGTGACCCTAGGGTCAGAGGTTGCCTGGCCTGGGCCTTAACCGGGAGGGGTTGAGGGCAGGAGAGGTCCTGGGGTCTGGGTTAACCCCCACTTCTCACCCCATTGTCCTTAAGAACACAAAGAGGCCTGCCATCCAACTGGTCAGTCCTCTCCTCAACCCAAGCCGTGTTTGACAGAGTCATTGAATTTGGATGACTGAACACCAGTGAGTGAGCGAATAAGAGAACCATTTTATTTCCTTCATAACCGTGACAATATGAACAATGACAATATGGCTGCCGCTGATATTCAGGGGAATGTCCCAAAAACGGAATGACCTCATTTGGCTGAATGCCGAGTGGGCAGAATTTCATTGTGGTTTGAAGATTTTATGAGCTGTTTTGATATTAAATAGTTTGAATTGTGGTACTGATCATGTAGTGTCAAAATATGACATTTTGAAATGAACTAAATTGATATATTTGACATTAGTCTTGCAAATTAACCAAGAATATACAATAAATGTTCATTTTCCTGCAAACTGATGCGCTGAATATATTTCAGTCCTTCTCCTCTCACAATTTCTGGCAACCCTATTTCCTGCCAAATTCAGCATGCATTAGGCCCGTCATTAACATTCTACCAACTTTTTCCCACCAATTTCACCGCAGCATTGCCTTCCTGGGTAGTATAGTTTCTATGTGGACTGGTCAGTTGAAACAGAGTTGTAAGAGAAGGGTTTTCTGCCCTGTAATGGTAGAGATACTGGGTCTCCTGCCCTCTGCTCTCTCTCTCTCTCCCTTCCTCTCTTTGTCTCGGCATGCTCTTCTCTATCCCACCATTGTGATGAAGTAGTGGCTCAACTTCATTCTCTAGCTGTCAGCCGGTCACTGTTGTCCACTGTGGTGGAATGGTTAAAAATAAACCTTTTGTATTTACCACAAGAAGAGAACAAACACACACTGCTTTAAAAAAAATCCAACTGAATGCAAGTAGGTTATTGACAGAGAGACAGACGTGCGCACACACACACACACACACCATAGTGAATTGAATAGCACGTTGAACCACCGTAAATGGGAGAGAATACACACTTTGCATGCAGAAATGTAATACGGTACATACAAAATTTTACCATGTCACAGATGAAGGCCATGGAAACCATTAGACAATATTCATGTAACATGACATGAAATACGTATTTTTCAGTAACATTTTTGATATTTATTCTTCAGTATTTTAGTAGCATGTCTACACCAACCGGCCTTAAATTAAATATAAAACAGCATATTTAAGAAAAATAAGAGATTTTGCCTGCGGTCATAGAGAAATATCAAACAGAATCCATTTCCATCTTCAACAGATGTGAGTCTTGGCCTGTTGAATATGTCATTTCTTTGATCTGCAGCTAGACTATACTTTTTTGTATTGGGTATTTAGATTATTTTGATAATGCCTTTTTAGATATGAGGGGGAAAAAGTTTAATATGGTGTTTGATCAGAAAGGTTATATATGATTCATGTTGTGATTATCGTTAGTGTAAAAAAACAGCTCTAAGCTTTTGTTGGAGCTGAATGTTGCCTTGAACAGGACAAATGCATATGTCAGCTATTTGTTGTAAACCAGAGTAGTTATTCGTCTAACTGATCTGGTGACCCATGAGAACGAGACGGGCGTTTACATCAAAACCCCTCGTGTGGCACATGAAAGTCACTGTGACATTTTGAAAAAGTCTGTCTGAATGTTGTGGATCAGAGACCCAGCTGCAATGTGAAGAAAGGGGGTTTGCATTACAATGTCTCTGCCTCTCTTAGTCTTTCTCTCCAAATACCCTTGACATATCATTGAGGAGATCCAAAGCCCACTGTAGTGTGTGTGTGGGGGGAGCTAGAACCTTGCAAACGGATGAACGAATATCTAGTGCCCACATTTCTGTCTTCGCTCGGCGTCATTGTTTTTCGTTGTTATTGTTGTTGTTTGGTCGACACCCAGCTTCACAGGGCTCCATTCTTTTCTTCCTCCTTCCGAGTCGGGAGTGGTGACATTTTCGTTGCCGTGAACCATAACAAATGCGACGGAGGCCTGCCTCCCTATTGCAACCCCAAAGGCCAGCACAGCGTGGCCAGTGTGTCTGCAGAAGCATTCCGAGTCCGGGGAGGTACAGCTTTCACATGGCCTCAAGGTCCCGACCCCCACCTTTGTTCAGTGTGTTCGCTTTTCCACACCGAGAAGAGGGCCCTTTGAGCCAGCCCTCGACCCCCCGCTGAGCCCGCTCCTTCAACACATTAATAGTGGCACTGGAACAAATTGTGAACCTTAGATGTCTTGAGACCCAGATTGCCTCAACACCACCACCACTGCCCCCACCCCACCTCACAAAAGAGAAAACCACGAAGAGAATGTTAAAATTGGCGGTCCATGGCCTCAAACCTTTTTTTTGGTGTTATTCAGAGCGTCTGAAAAAAACACTAGTGTGTGCATGTACTGTAAATGTGTATTTACACATGGTGTTTTCAAAATGGCTCTCTGATTTGACGGTTGACGATTTTGGCTCTCCTAGATGGGAGAGGAAGGCTGCTTTTATCCGGAGAGCAGATGGGAATATTTACTATTCTTCAGTACCTTGGCGAGACATTACCCACACATGTTGTTGCTTCCATTTTTCGAACGCATTCACTTGTTGAAAACATTATTTTTGTTATCTGTACTTGGATTAATCTCTACTGTTATCCCAATATGCATTTCCAATGCGTACATTTGCACACGGTGTACAGAGTGCAGAGTGACTGGGATAAAACTAAAGTCTCGAGCCAGACAGCTGTTCATCTCCTAGTGTGATCTCTTTGATTGTGCCCATTTCCCTCAAGTGGGAAGACCCTTTACTTGATATTTTATTGTAGCAGAATGTATGTGTTGATGTGCATGTATCTGTGTTTAATCCTCCACATGCATATACATGAACACAAAGCAAGCGCATGTGGAAAGGTGTGACCGAAGTGAGGGTTGGTTGTTTTAAAAGCTCCTTGACCATTCCAGTTGAAAACAAATGAAAGTACTTTTCTTACAAAACAGAAACTCAAATCAACAACTACTGGCTGTAGTCTCACAGTGAGTCACAGGCTGCATGGGCATCACGCTGGTCACATCAACACGTCCGTGCTCACTCTGCCTCTGTCAACATATATCCCAATAAAATCCTGCGACCTCTCCATCACAGTCAGGAGCCTTGAGTGTGTGAAGATGGAAGCACTCCCAAAGGTGCCCAACACACGCATGTGTGCGCACTTCACACACACACACACACACACAGACGAAGGGGTCAAGTAAAAAATGCTAACCGTTTGTTGGAGGACAAACGGCAACAAAGGGGGTCAGTCTTCGGTTAATGATCTTTCACAACATTAGGAGAAACAAACCTTGGGGCTGAGATACTTCAAAGCCTAACTGACGATATCAAACGTCACATACAGTAGCCACGCAGCACAGTCAGCAATCTCTGAATAGCATCTCTGGAGACTGTATGTGACTGCGTGTCTGGGTTTCAGAAAGGCTCTTAGACATCGTGGTTTGAGAAGCCATAGTATTGTCTCCACCTCAATAACAAGCATCTCTAGGGGAGATGATGGGGAGAAAAGATGCTTCTGAACCCAAAGAGGGAGCATTTATCCGACATGGGCAGGAGGATTTTCTAACTCCATTGATATACATTACCTTCCTCATTGAGGAGTTCATATCTACAGTATTATAACATTATTCATCTACACTTGGGTTCATAACACTCTCATACTGTAACACGAGAGCAGATGCAATTCATTTCATAATGCTTTTGTACATGATAACCATTTTCCCAAAGTATATTAAGTATTTTTAGGGAACATTTTGGGCATTCACTTTTGCTGGATTGTTGATCTGAAGTCTTTTCGGTGGGAGTAGAATGCAAACTTGTAACGAACTGACTCGAACTCAGCATTACACATTCATTCTAGGCCTACATAAAACCAAGTAAAAGCCATAGAAATGCCAGTAAGACTTTTATAAGGAATGTGTTGTCCAAAAATACTTATTTTATGGGCCTGTAATTCATTCAGAAAGGTCATTAACGATGCCAATTAAGCAGACAGGAAAAGCAAAATGCCAACTTATTTTCCTGCACCACAGATATTAAACTGTAAACATCAGCGCTGTAGGGTGACTGTAGTATACGATCTGCATTTTCCGTGTTTCAGTGATGAGTCATATGAATTATTACAGGCTGTTCAGACAGATTTATTATTAAATGACTGAAGCAACTGTTGTCTTGACCTTAGAGCTGTAACGTCTGAAAGATGTTGTTTTGACGCCCCCTTACCCAACCACTTCTTACAATGGCATATCTCTAGTGAGCGATGATATTATGCCAGTTCGGAGTTGGCACACGCCAGGGGGAAATTGATTGCACCTGGGCATGAGGGACATGGCAGAGGAGTGGAAGAGAAGAGAAAGAGAGACTTGGGGGGGGGGGGCGAAGTGTGTCGTCTTATCCCCAGCCAATTTCTGCTGCCACATTTTCCAGTTCTCTTGTCCACATGATAGAGGTCTCTCTTTTCTAGGACAGTCTCTGCCCACAGAGAATAGCTGTTGCTCTACTACCTGTTATATGTGTCATGATAACTCACTCTTGCACTGGAGCTTTGAGTCAAACTCTGTGAGCCAATATTTACCTCTATTGAAAACTAGAGTAGTGATCTTGACCATCATTCCTTCCATTCAATGATGTGTATGATGTTGAAGTAGAACATCCATTCAGACAAAAGTGGTCACATTTTCTGTTGCCTGCTGTTATAAGATCCGTAACTACCTATTGCTCAATTAGTCCATCAGGCAAATTTAGGAAAGCACACGTGATTGGCATAAGTAGTTATTGATGGCTTAATATAATAAACCATTTGCTGAACGATCAATACCCAGTAATGAGATGTGAGTTCAACTACACTTAATCTTATCTCTAACATTTGAAGTTGCACGTTAACCAAGAATTTGTCATTTAACGATCAGTTTTAGTTCATTGAAAGTGAACACACACACACACACACACACACACACACTCTGCACTCTTTCACGAACACACAGTCTGTTACTTGAGTACAATTATGGGGGATGAACAAAGTCCTCAGAAGAGACACACCAGGCAGGTTTTGTGGACCTGGGAACAATCTGAATACATTACCTCTGGCTTGGTGTGTCAACACTATTCTACAGTGCCAAGGCCTAGAATAGAACTAAGGCTTTAGAAAAAAAACAACACTGAGAAAAGGTGTTGAGGCTGCGTTTAGCTGCAACAAGTATCTGCGTTTCTCACAGGAACTTTAGCAGATATATGAAACATAAGGTGAAAGTTCAGGATTGATTTGCTTTTGGGCATTTTTTTGAGGTATTTAGACATTTGAATGTGAGTCTTGCTTGTCTACAAAGTAAATGTGTAATAATCAAATAAATGATGTTTCCCAATGCAATTATCATTAGAGCACATAGTCAAAACAACCAGTCAGTCTTGTAACTGCTTTCAGAACTTCAAGAGGCCCTTTTTGGGCACCCCTGGTTAAAGCGGCTGTGAGTGGGCTTACACGATACAAATTAACCTCTCATTTCATGCTAATCATGCCATTAGCACCCAGCGACACTTGTGAACAGTTGTAAGTAGCCTTGCACAGGCCTTGGCTTGTGTGAGCTGGAATGGCTCCTGCTCTTATCTCCTCCTGTTTCTGTAGTGTGAGGCAGCTTGATGTACAAGTACACCACCTGGACAGGATGCTCGTCTATCGCACGGCTTTACCCTAAATCTCCTTTAACCCAATGAGTCCCACCATAACGCCGGTGCCTTTTGGACTAACCTCTTTTAAACATTGTGTGTCTGAGTTACAGACTTCTGGGTTGTACTGTTGGAAAAGTTGTCACAGACTAGTTCATTTCCCAGTCAGCAAACAATTTCTGAACTTACAGCATTTGTGTATATATTCATTTTTATCAGGTTTTTGCTTTGGCAGACCTTTTTTATTTATTTGTCAATCAAACCCATGAAATGCAACTAATTGTCACTTTTTGCTGGAATCTCAGGACTGATAAAGTGAATGTTGAGTGCCCAGCAGAAAAAGCATCAGGTCCCATTTTTAGTCTATGGTATGACTCAGCCAGGGATTGAACTCCCAACCTTGTAATCTCAGGGCATATACTCTAACCACAAGGCCACTGAGTTGGAACAGGTGTGGAGGAGCGAAACCCACCTGGAATTCCCTCTCTTTGTGTCTGTCTCCACTCCCCAGTGCCTATTGCAGTCACAGGTTATAGGAACTGATGTTGCAGATTATGTAGTTAATGTATCTGTTCATTTCCATTTCTCTTTACACGTTTTCATTGTTATAAATGAAAGGCACAAAAAGGGTGGTGGATCCACATATGTTTTTTTCTGAATAATTAGTTGAAGTCTGAAGTTTACATACACTTAGATTGGAGTCATTAAAACTTGTTTTTCAACCACTCCCCAAATTTCTTGTTAACAAACTATAGTTTTGGCAAGTTGGTTAGGACATCTACTTTGTGCATGACACAAGTAATTTTTCCAACAATTGTTTACAGACAGATTATTTCACTTATAATTCACTGTATCACAATTCCACTGGGTCAGAAGTTTACATACACTATGTTGACTGTGCCTTAAAACGGCTTGGAAAATTCCAGAAAATTATGTCATGGCTTTGGAAGCTGACTCAAATTGACATCATTTGAGTCAGTTGGAGGTGTACCTGTGGTATTATCTCAAGGCCTACCTTCAAACTCAGTGCCTCTTTGCTTGACATCATAGGAAAATCAAAAGAAATTAGCCAAGACCTCAGAAAAGAATTGCAGACCTCCACAAGTCTGGTTCATCCTTGGGAGCAATTTCCAAATGCCTGAAGGTACCACGTTCATCTGTACAAACAATAGTACGCAAGTATGAACACCATGGGACCACTCAGCCATCATACCGCTCAGGAAGGAAAAGTGTTCTGTCTCCTAGAGATGAACTTACTTTGGTGTGAAAAGTGCAAATCAATCCCAGAACAACAGCAAAGGACCTTGTGAAGATGCTGGAGAAAACAACAGATACAAAAGTATCTATATCCACAGTGAGACGAGTCCTATCTTCGACATAACCTGAAAGGCCGCTCAGCAAGGAAGAAGGCACTGCTCCAAAACCGCCATTAAAAAAGCCAGACTGCGGTTTTCAACTGCACATGGGGACATTTGGAGAAATGTCCTCTGGTCTGATGACACAAAATAGAACTGTTTGGCCATAATGACCATTGTTATGTTTGAAAAAGGGGGAGGCTTGCAAGTAGAAGAACACCATCCCAACCGTGAAGGACGGCGGTGGCAGCATCATGTTGTGGGGGTGCTTTGCTGCAGGAGGGACTGGTGCACTTCACAAAGTAGATGGCATTATGAGGGAGGAAAATGCTGAGGATATATTGAAGCAACATCTCAAGACATCAGTCAGGAAGTTAAAGCTTGGTTGCAAATGGGTCTTCCAAATGGACAATGACCCCAAGCATACTTCCAAAGTTGTGGCAAAATGGATTAAGGACAACAATGTCAAGGTGTTGGAGTGGCCATCACAAAGCGCTGACCTCAATCCTATAGAACATTTGTGGGCAGAACTGAAAAAGCGTGTGCGAGCAAGGAGGCCTACAAACCTGACTCAGTTACACCAGCTCTGTCAGGAGGAATGGGCCAAAATTCACCCAACATATTGTGGGAAGCTTGTGGAAGGCTACCCGAAACGTTTGACCCAAGTTAAACAATGTAAAGGCAATGCTACCAAATCATTTTCTCTACTATTATTCTGACATTTCACTTTCTTAAAATAAAGTGGTGATCCTAACTGACCTAAAGACAGGGAATTTTTACTAGGAATAAATGTCAGGAATTGTGAAATACTGAGTTTAAATGTTTTTGGCTAAGGTGTATGTAAACTTCCCACTTCACCTGTAATGTAATTATGTTTATATAAATGATATGCATAATTTACTGTGAAATAGTAATGTATCATCCATCCAAAGACTTAGGCTGTATTCAAATCTCCACTCTGGGCTTCAGAAAATGAATAGTTCATAAAGATATATATATATATATATATCTATATCATTGAGTGAAGGAAATGTAGTGGTAGTTCTACAGCTTTGGGCATTCTCTCTTTTCTCTGGTGGGCTGTTGTGGTGCAGCCAACCCTAATCTCCTGGGCCTAAACCTGACGCTTCTCGGTATTTACTCTCCCCGAGAGACATTTTAAATATACAGTGCCGAAGGAAAGTATTCAGACCTCTTCACTTTTTCCACATTTTGTTAAGTTACAGCCTTATTCTAAAATGGATGAAAAATAATAATAATAATCCTCAGCAATCTACACACAATACCTTATTTCGACAAAGCAAAACGTTTTTTTGCTAATCTATTAAAAATAAGAAATACCTTATTTACAT
Source organism: Oncorhynchus tshawytscha (assembly GCF_018296145.1). Lineage (NCBI taxonomy): Eukaryota > Metazoa > Chordata > Actinopteri > Salmoniformes > Salmonidae > Oncorhynchus > Oncorhynchus tshawytscha. Next base: position 40,288,320 of record NC_056437.1, on the reverse strand, counting down.
AAGTATTCAGACCCTTTGCTATGAGACTTGAAATTGAGCTCAGGTGGGTCCTGTTTCCATTGATCATCCTTAAGATGTTTCTGCAACTTGATTGGAGTCCACCAATTGATTTGGAAAGGCATACACCTGTCTATATAAGTTGACAGTGCATGTCAGAGCAAAAACCAAGCCTTGAGGTCAAAGGAATTGTCCGTAGAGCTCCTAGACAGGATTGTGTAAAGGCACAGATCTGGGGTAGGGTACCAAACATTTCTGCAGCATTGAAGGTCCCCAAGAACATAGTGGCCTCCATCATTCTTCAATGGAACAAGTTTGGAACCAGCAAGACACCTCCCTGGCTGCTCGCTCTGCCAAACTGAGCAGTCAGTGAGGTGACCAAGAACCCAATGGTCACTCTGACAGAGCTCTAGAGTTCCTCAGTGGAGATGGGAGAACCTTCCAGAAGGACAACCATCTCTGCAGCACTCCACCAATCAGGCCTTTGTGGTAGAGTGGCCAGAAGGAAGCCACTCCTCAAGTGACAGCCCACTTGAAGTTTGCCAAAAGCACTTAAATACTCTCAGACCATGAGAAACACGATTCTCTGGTCTGATGAAACCAAGATTGAACTCTTTGGCTTGAATGCCAAGCGTTATGTCTGGAGGAAACCTGGCACCATACCTACGGTGAAGCATGGTGGTGGCAGCATCATGCTGTGGGGATGGTTTTCAGCGGCAAGGACTGGGAGAAGATGAACGGAGCAAAGTACAGAAAGAACCTTGATGAAAACCTTCTCCAGAGCTCTCAGGACCTCAGACTATGGTGAAGGTTCACCTTTCAACAGGACAACGACCCTAAGCACACAGCCGAGACAATGCAGGAGTGGCTTTGGGACAAGTCTCAATGTCCTTGAGTGGCCCAGCCAGAGCCCGGACTTGAACCCGATATAACATATCTGGAGAGACTTGAAAATAGCTGTGCAGCAACGCTCCCCATCCAACCAGACAGAGCTTGAGGATCTGCAGAGTAGAATGGGTGAAACTCCCCAAATGCAGGTGTGCCAAGCTTGTAGCGTCATACCCAAGAAGACTCAATGCTGTAATCGCTGCTAAAGGTGATTCAACAAAGTACTGAGTAAAGGGTCTGAATATTTAAGCAAATGTACAATTTCAGTTTATTTGTTTTACATTTTCAAACCTTTCTATGGGGTTATGTGTGTGGATTGATGAGGGGAAAAACAATTTTAGAATAAGGCTGTAAAGAATTCTTTGGGGAAAAAAGTCAAGGGGTCTGAATATTTTCCGAGGGCAATGTAGGTGACATTTTGCTCCACTGGTGTTATCAATGGAGACAGTCTGTTTTAGGGACACAGGCCTACATCACAAAGCTCTGTGCTCATAGTCCTCCAAAAACGTGTTTTTTTAAACTATATTGTCATACTTGTCATGTCTTACCAGGTCAAGGTATCTAACGTACATTGATTCTACTCCCTGGTTGGAGGATACAGAGCTGTATATTGCCTGGGCTTAGGCAGTGGAGTGTATTTGCGCTGGTCCATTAATGTATACCTTCACAACAGTGACGACAACAGCAAGCTCTCCTTTGTAACAGAGCTAATTAAATAGGGATACTGTTATGTTCCAATGCCAGCCACCGTTCTCTGCCTCAGTTGCTTTTTGTTTGGTGGCCAGGATGTTGCCAACAGGAAACAAGCAAGAGGCTTCTTGAAAGGATCTCATTTCAATGCTTCTAAAGACCCCGGAACAATTACTGTTGTATTTCTGTTATTGAAACATGGTAGCGGACTCGCCAGCAAACACCAGCTGAACATGGCCCATTTTGCGGAGGAATGCGGTGTAGTGTCAATTTAATAGAACAATTGGCTTGGAAATGCAGTCTTGAGGAGGATTTATGTTACAGCGTGGTTCGGTCGTAAGAATTAATCGCTTTTCCAATCAATTATTGTGTTTTGTTCCAAGAATAGACCTGCTTTGAGAAATGCCCACTTTTTAATAGACATTCGACTATAATAATTGCGCGTGTGCTTATGTGCGTGCCTCTGTTTGTGTGTGACACATACTGTATGTCGGTGTGACCAACCACTTCCTGTGTCAGCGACGTCGTGCCATGCTAGAGCTGTGGAGAGAAGCTGCTGACGAGCCTTCGGCAGGCAGGCAGGGTGGAAATAAGGAAGGGGTAGTGAAAGAAAAGAAGACCCGCTCTCCTTTAGTATTGTTAGCTGGTGTAGAAACGGATGTCACATAGCATACTAGAGATCACTGGGTGCATGACTTACAAAAGTCCAGGCCTGAAGTATTTCCATATTTTATGAATATATTTTAGGTCACTGTTCAACACTGATTAATTGTGGTTTACTGTGCAATCTTTAAATGTCAGTTGACTTGAAAATACATTAAGTAATTCCTAAAAGTCCAGGTGACCTCTGGAAAGAACCGTTTCTGACTCTTCACTCCACCACAAACATGCTTACCATTGCTCAGCGGAAACCAACAATGGTGCCAAACCACCTGAGTGAAGTGAGATTGATTCTGGTATTTGGCTGGTGCCAGATAGTGTGCGTTAGGGTTAAGGGATGTGGCACGCTCAGTTGTCAGCTCAAGAGACAAGACCTTGTCACCACCTGCCCTCTACCCCCACCCCAAAAACAATCCCAAAGACCCAGGCCCTTGTTCTGTACTGTCACGCACACTGAAGATAAGTAAACGCCGGAGCCGATACCCAAACAGGCTCTCAGGGAGTGGTGAGTGTCCGGACGACCCCCGCGACCCCTTATTTAGATCCAATTGACATGTTCAAAATGGATGCCTGCCTTGCATTGTCCGCTTGTGGCTATTCTCCCTGTGACGAAGATCATTTCTAGTAACAGAATAAAGCCTGGTCCATTAGGGCATGGCTGATGAATGACTGACCACTCTGGCCAATCCCTGACCCAGTTTGACTTTAAGAAGAGCTCGAAACTCTGGCCCCTAAGAGAGTGGAGGATTCCAGTTGGTCAAGCTTTTACTGTATCTGTTTGCCCAGGGGCTGGTATCAGGCACACACAGGATGCTTTCAGCTCTTATCTCTGGCTTTTAGGCTGACTGTTGAATGCTAGGGTTCACCTCTGACCCCCAGACCTCCCCTCCATAAATTCCTTCCCCCTCCAACTCCAGCAATGGAATTTTTTTTGGCGTGTTGTCTTGTCCATGACCCAATAACATTTGAACAATTTAGGATAGACACTTCCTTCAGTAACTGTAGGTGGTACTGGCTGTTCTGTTTTATTTGTATTAAAATTGTATTTTTATTTTTTATTGAATAAATAATCCGTACTCATCTAAACATTCACTTCTGATATATTTGCCTGTTTCACTATTAAACAAATATAGATAATGACATCAACATCAAAATGGCATGAATGTATTTAAATGTGTGTTTTACCCTGTGTGGTGGAGGTCTCTTTAGGTCAGGAATGAAAAGGGGAGTAAAAAGGGGCTTTCTACGTCCGTCCGCTCACTCCTTCGTCAGCGTTTGTACTTACTTAGCCCCCTCTGTGGGTGAGCTCTTCTCCCACCCTTCTCTTCCTCTCTCTCCCGCCCTCCCCCCTCCGACCCTGACTCATTTTAACCCGTTGGTTTCCTGAAGGGGATAGGGGCGGCTAAGTTTCAGCCCAGAGGGCACTACTGCCTTCGACATGACCACCACAGCGTTCAGTTTACCTAAGCCTCAACCCTGACCTGAACGCATAGAATGGGCATATTGTCCACATAGAATGGACAATACCGACGGGGAGTGTAATCCATTGATAAGCTGAATGGGCCTCTCTCAGCTTAGTTTATAATTACTGCGTCTGAGGATCTTAAATTGAAATAAGCCAGCTCTTCTATTATAATTGTTTTCATGCAGATTATAGCATGTCAGAAGGATAGGTATGCAATTATACATTTTCATAACAAATTAAAATTAATTTATTTGGTCCTTGTTGTTTTATGAGATCTCTTTTTAAAACCACTGGCTCATCTCTGCGGTATGGAACATGTTACGATCTCAGTTTATTCTTCCTGTTTAAACTTTCACCCTGAATGTATGCAAGTTGTTCTTTTCCTGTACTATGATGTATTACCGTCATGTGTGGCCAATGGCAGCTTCATTACTCCCCCAACACGCAGTCAGTTGCCTATTATATACATCCTTAACAGTGCAACCGCTATCCATCAGTTAAGACCGATAGAGCCACGCGTCTGGTGGTAAGCCCACTTGAACTTTAATTGTTGTCTTTCTCCACAAACACAATTCTCTCATGCGCTGAGCGAAATTGATATCAACGTTTTGAGCTACTCTTGCGTTGAAGACAATAACAGAGAGGGGAGAGAGCGCAAACGGCACTTGACTGCTCTTGACAATACTGCCGGACGAAATGCACATTGATGAATTAATTAGAATCCCTTATTAGCAAATTGACTGTCTCAGGTGATTATTAAATGTGGCTTCTTTATTAGCATCAGCTGCTCCCTCCTACTGTGTTATCTAGTCAGGCACATTGCCCAGGATGACTCGGAGACATTATAGCAGGCATCAAGCTTGTTCATAGAGAATAGTATAGATCCCACTGTCAGAGTATAGTCCAAGCATCCCTATTCCCTACAGATGTGCACAGTAATGATTGGCTCACATGACATTCCATGAGAGCCAGGTGTTGCCTCTAATGAGCATTCCTGGAATGAATTTCAAGTGGTACATTTTTATCTAGGTGTATTCTGCACGTGTGAGGTGTTTTTTAAGTGTGTTTGCACTTTTAAACATTAGGTCAGACTTCTCACATTGCTTTTGTGCATTGTTCATAACTGACCAGTGGGTTGTTTATTGATTTACAGAGTCACGGCATCACACCACTCCACACACACACTCACAGATGGCCCTATTCACCCTACTTGTGCCAGGAAAAGGACCAGGGCGCACGCATACTCGCACGCTCACACACACACACACACACACTGACTGGATAACAGTGGAAATGGTTGACCCCACAGGAGCAGATGGATATCTAGGTGCTGGGCCCACTCAATGAAAGGCCACTGTGTGAGCCCGGGCCTGGCCATGGGACTTGGCTGTGTAGGGCCATTGTGGCCAGTGGCTTTGTCCAGATGGTTCACATACCTTTAGTCATGCTTTGGGTGAAGAATGCACTCCCTCTGGAGGGCTCGCCGCCTGGAAACAAGGCCAACATAAACATCCTTTCTTCCGTGCCCCCCAAAATAATCCAATCGAGGTCCCATGCACCAAAAGAAAGAAGGGGGGGGGGTTGGGGTGAGAGAGAAACCCTAACACAAAAGAAAACCCATCTTGGAACATTTTGGCATGACGTGATGCTCCAGAGGGTTAATAAGTGCCTTCTCACAGGAAAACCCCTTCATCATAATGTGTTCTCCAGACATGTCAACAACAAAAAAATCCCAGGCAAACTAATCAGCTCAATAAAATGTGTTCTTGCCTTTTAAAACAGTAATAATACCATTGGCCAATAAAATGTGTATTAGCAAAACTACAAACAACAACAAGGCTTTGTTAGAAGCAACCATTATTTGCAGCTGTCTTGTAATGTGTGGTCTCTATCAATGAGCTTGTTCCATTACATCAGTCTTTTATTTTCATACATGAATTATTTGTAACAAAAGTTATTTATAAATGCAATATTTCGGCAGGAGAAATGCCACATGAGCGGACATTCAACTGTTCCCAGAAGATAATTGTTTCATTTGTATTTTCTCTGAGGAATAGCCACGTGGAAGCAGACAGGAAAATACAGTGTTCTTGTATTCTAACCTTAACATTGTTGGGCATTTCTGTAAATATGAACCTTTCCAGTGCTGTGTCTTTGTAAAAAACATGTTTTTGTAAAATCATGTATTTTTTTTCTCCCTGAGGTTTGTGACTTGTCCCAGATGGGTGAAAAGTCCAAATGAGAGATGGAACAAAACATTTTTAGACAACCAAGTGGTAGAACATCTCGTACTTGGCTTCCAAAATGGACAACGTGTAAAAAAAAAAAAACTACTTCTAAATCATTGTCAAGCTCTCAGCAGCACTGGCATTGCTTCCCTCAGTTGTGCTTTTGGGAAAAATGTATTCCTTTTTCATTTGGGCTTTAAGGTCTCCCAATGAGAATTGGTCTATGAAATGGAACAGTGTCCACGTCCATTGAAGCTGTACTGGTTTGTGTTCTGTATCAGTCACCAAACACTCTGGTCGTTATCAGTGAGAGGGAGCCTCAATTACAACTTCTCATTGAGGCTGGAGGAATGTGTCTGACACCCATTTTGACACCCATTTCTCTGCGCGACTCGGGCCCCCACAATGGAGAGAGAAACATATCCGGACTCCTCCTCATCCCCCAACCCCCTTCTCACCGGGATCCGGCATCTGTCGGCACGTATCCGCCGCTCAATCGCTCTCTCAGTGCGCTGGGTTCCCTAACAGCTCAGTATCGCTCTTTCATTAATCAAAGACACTTCCAGTGTCCCATTACAGAAACACAACTACTCGCCCTGTCTGAAGTAGACAGCTTGCCAATTCATCTTCTGAGGGAAAAAAGGCGGCCTGGTGCCTACCTGTTCAAGCGAAGCTGTTAAGACCGCAGGAAGACCCTTTGAAATTGTTTTCTCTAGGTCAGGCAAACAACAAAAAAAGGTAAATTGCTTGTCTCAGGTAACATTTCTCTCTCTCTCTCCAGCGGAGGAGGAGGGGAGGTTGGGAACATGTTTGTTAAGATGCTGATTTAAATGCAGCGGGGGTCTATCAGTGCTAAAACACAGCCGCCACGTTAGCAGCCCACTAAAGCATCATGTGGCCTTGGTACCCTCCCCAGAGTCTGGCCAGCACTAAATACAACTGTTTAAATCTGATCAGCACCCTGAGGGGAGATACTGAGGCGGCTGGAGCCATTGTGCTATGAATATTGGAGAATTATGCAACACCTTTTGAAGAAATTGAGAATATCTTTTACTATGGAATATTGTAGATGAATAGAAATTGCCTTCGAGAATAACAGTAAAGGCAAAATAGTTCCTCACAGATATGTTACCCTCTTCAAATAGCCTTCTATCATTGGTGGCAGGGAAGAATAAAACAATCTAGGAAAAGGAAAGCTGGTGGTGAAACCTCCAACTGGGGTTTGTGGCTTGGTGCTCATGGCTGGTAAACCAAGCAGATTTTAGTTTTGGCAAGGGCAATTGTGGCCAGCAACGACCAAGCCGACGTTTAGTGGATGAAGCTGTGTACGAGGCGCCTCTCTGCCATCGCACGGGTCAATATCAATATGTAAAACCTTCTCCACTCTTGCAAATTGTGTAAAAGAGTCATGAGCGAGGGCTGTGTGAATGAAAATCGACAGTCTAGCCCACCTCGCTCTTCCCCCCTGGCCCAACCCCTCCCACTGAACCTCTGTTTGATTGGCATAATTAGGTGAAGCGTGGCCTACAGTAAAGTGGCCAGGGCCCGCTGCTCCTGGGAGGCAAATGGAGACATATTGTGTGTGTGTGTGTGTGTGTGTGTGAGAGAGAGAGATTCAGACAAGCTGGCCCACTGTGCTATTAATTACCTATTCTGTAACGTGGCATCTGTTGAAAGACGTGACACAGAGTAGCGGGAATGGAGTGGCCGCTCAAGCGGGCACCACCACAGCCAGCCGCCGCCCAAGGACCCCAGGTGCATTCTCCCGTCATGCTTATTGGATTCATTGTACATATGATTGATTCAAGATTGGGCTCTGTTCTTTCTTTCACGACGACACACAAAATAAAAAATGCCCCAGCTGGCAGATATTTAACCAACCCCAAGGACATTTGGAGACTCCAACTCTGTTCGAGTGGATAGGAAAATATACTGCCCTTGTGTTGCTTCTGTCACTTCCTCAGGAGAAAACTGTTGTTTTCTTCATTCACATAAGGAACTGTGGGACAGATTTTTGGTAAAAAGAATCAGCATTGAGGGAGTTGTTAATGTTCCTAATTTAGGATTTAAAAGAACTCTTCTACAATGCAAGTTATAATGGACTTTTCAGGTGCCATCAGAACATCTCCTTGTCATACAGAATAGCCTTGCTCTGAATCTGCTTTTATCTAAAAGCACAGAAATACTCCCACACTTTCTCCATTTACCTGGCCGTGTCTTCCCATTGCCTTTTAATACTTCAGCCCCCCACTCATCAGGCCCTATGGCAGTTTGTGTTGTTACCAGGCAGCCCAGCCAGTGGTGCTCCCAGCCCTGTGTGCTCCAACCTACTCTGCTACAGCTCTGTCCTGGCCTGCTGTGCCTGTGCCTGGCTCTCTCTATCAGAGCACAAGCGACTGACACGTCTGTCTGGAGGGCAGCCTCACTGATAGTTATTAGTTTTGTAAAGGCGTCCGTTTTGATTCCCCCCTCCCACCGCTGCCTCCACGCCCGGCCAAAAGGCACAGTGGCGAGTGACTCTCAGCAGCCGTATCGATTTCTCCTCACGCTTCTCCCTCTTGCCCTTTGCCTCCCTCCAGCAGAACCCCCCTCTCACACACACACACACCTCACCCCTCCCCTCCACCATGCTGCTTAGACTGGGGATGAGTTTACCCCCCCCCCACACACACAGTCCTCAAAGTCGTTTCTTAGAAACACAGGGTCAGGGAAAGTCTGCTCCCTGACTAGGGAATGACCCTGGCCTGTCATACAGAGGCATTTCAGAATTCCGCCCCTCCGGCCAAAAAGCTGTCAGCAGTTTTCCCAGATATTTTTTTCCTTCTCTCTCTCCCAAAGAGCTACTTAGTCCCTGCCACCCAGAGTGAAATGGCCAAAATGGTTCTGCTCATATTATAACTAATGCAGTTTAACAGACACCATGCGCCGCCACATTATCCAGCCAAACAGAGCTAAAGCAGCCCCTTTGTGCCACACGGAATGTCACCAGACACGGCATCATTAACTTATATTTCAATGGCCCCCTCACATATGAATGTAGGTCAGTATGGAATAGCATATATTCAATCTGGCTGACACTCCTGGCATTGCCCTGCTCTGACTGGCTGGCTGACTGTCGCAGGTCTTTTCGCTGACTGTTTTTCTCCGTCTGTCGACTCGTGTCATAAAGGGCTTCCAGTAGTGGGTGATTGGTGAGTGGTGACTCTGCACGTAGCGGTCACTGGATTTCATTCCACCCCACTCCCGCCTCTCTGCCCAGGCTAGAGGGACTTGTTTACTGCAGCCTCTGTGTGCTCTGGCTGGGGCTATTTGGGACCTCGCTGGCGCTCTTGGAAAGCGGACGTGCGGGGAATGACAGTGCAGATACCTAGCATTTTGCCACGGCTGTGCCACACTGCCACCTGAACCTCCCTGAGCGACCACGAGGCACAGCAACGAGAGGGCATAATATTTACCACACACACTGTTACCGAGGTCAGCTGCGTCACAAACCATCTGCCCTGGACATCTCAAATATCAAAATATGACCTAGTAAATTGATCTTTGTAAAAGCTGTTTTCCAAGAATGGCCTCTTAAGATACATTCAGCTTTTTTTGTTGCAAATAATGGCTGCATTTGTGGTACTAAGTTTGGCCATGCCCCGCTATATGCTTTCTTAAAATGCGCTCAACTCTGGGCTACACAGAGGTCTACAGTAAATCAATCCAGAAGGCATTGCATAATATTTTGAGAGTTACAGCCAAAAGTTTGAAATAATGGCCTCCTTGTCATACTGGTCTGCGCTAGTCTCTCGGGCCTCTCGCTCCGGTGACCCAGAAAACACGAACTGTTTACAGTGAGTGTCATACACTGGTTCTGACACTGATATGAACTGATCTATCTGGATGGAATGTAGCAAACCATAAACGGCATCTGTGGAATAGCGTAGCCTGAACAACAACATTGCTCGTGATTGCTCCATAGGTCTGTCCCAAAAGTTTGTCTCACCGTTTAGCGAGCTTGTTTTTTGGAGCACTCTGCTGCGTTGTACAGGTTGTTGTTGAATGTCATCTTTACGGATGTAACAGGTGCTGGCGCTCGTTATGACTGAGCTAGAAAGACGAGCGGGAGGGAAGATAAAACATCTCTCTCTTTCCCTTAAGCATCGTAGATGCAAACTGCAACACTCAAGAGGGTACAAGTATTTGATGTCATCTGAACCGGGAATAAATTATACACATCAGCAGCACAGAGGGAACGTTGCCTCAGCCTGGCTCCTCTTGTCTTCCCCTTTTTCAAACGCACAACCTAAAGTTAGACATCCTTGAGGTTTCTACCACTTGATGGAAGGTGATGCCCATGAATAATGCATGGCAGAGGGAAGACTCTGGGTCTTTTTATAGCTCGGGCCCCGCTCCCGCCGCACTGCACTAGCTCTAGCACGCCACTAACCTCTCAGATCTGAAGGATCAAGAAATGGGAACAGAAGAAAACAAGAACATAACAAACTGCGACATAGAAAAAGACAACGTCTATTTTCAGATGGCGGGTGGCGAGGAAGATTCTGGTTGCTTTTGAGACTAAACAGAAAGAGGGGGTATAGCTGTCATTGCTATTTTACAGTATTTAGCCCATAAATCGGGTGGGCTTGCAGATATAGATGTCTGTGATCTCTCGCATATGCCGTTTTCTTCATTCCATCTGGTTGTGTTGAACCACTGCGTTGAGGCCTTGATTAAATGACAAGGCTATTATCCTCGTGTCAGGGAATATCAAATCATGGCATTAATTTGTGAACACAGGTCTCTGTTTCACGCATGTACTCATAATGGCAACTGCAACTATTTGAATGTGTTGCAGTTTTTTTCTTTCAAAAATCCTCACATTTCAATTATGATTAAATCGAATCAAGCCTGGTTGTTGTTGTTATGTTGTGTTGCTACCATACAGTGTTGTCGTGTATTGCTGCCTTGCTATGTAGGTCTCTCTTTATGTAGTGTTGTCTCTCTTGTTGTGTTGTGTTTTTTGTCCTATATTTATATTGTATTTATTTCATTAAAAAAACTTTTTTATCCAAGGCCCCTGACCCCCACAGGAGACCTTTTGCCTTTTTGGTAGGCAGTCATTGTAAATAAGATTTTTTTTCTTAACTGACTTGCCTAGTTAAATAAAGGTGAAATAAAATACAAAAATAAATAGAATATAGGGTGTTCCCTCGCTGCTCTAGAATGTAGTAAAATAAGGTTAAATTCAAGAGGGTGCCCTATGTTATTATGAATCACATACAATTAATCATCAGATTGTTCTCTACAATATTACAACCTTTAATATGCTTGTACTTAACAGTGTTGATTAAATAACGTTAGTTTGTTGTGACCATTTGCCAGGGGGGGGCATCTCCATTTTCTGCATTGGGAGGTGGTAACATTTGAGGTGTTTTCTCTCTTTGGACCAATCAAAATCAACTTGATACCCTTGTCACTTTCGTCACCAGATAGGTGGCATTCTATTGCTCTAACCCTGGTCAATCAACGTTGAGATGGACCGTTTCTATGGCGACGTAAAGGGAACTAATCACACCATGAAAATTGGAACTAATTTTCTTTGGGGAGGATATACAGTTGAAGTCAGAAGTGTACATACACTTAGGTTGGATTCATTAAAACTCGTTTTTCAACCACTCCACAAATTTCTTGTTAACAAACTATAGTTTTGGCAAGTCGGTTAGGACATCTACTTTGTGCATGACGCAAGTAATTTTTCCAACCATTGTTTACAGACAGATTATTTCACTTATAATTCACTGTATCACAAGTCCAGTGGCTCAGAAGTTTACATAAACTAAGTTGACTGTGCCTTTAAACAGCTTGGAAAATTCTACAGAAAATGATGTCATGGCTTTAGAAGCTTCTGATAGGCTAATTGACATCATTTGATGTGACAATTGGAGGTGTACCTGTGGATGTATTTCAAGGCCTACCTTCAAACTCAGTGCCTCTTTGCTTGACATCATGGGAAAATCAAAAGAAATCAGCTAAGACCTCAGAAAACAAATTGTAGACCTCCACAAGTCTGGTTCATCCTTGGGAGCAGTTTCCAAATGCCTGAAGGTACCACGTTCATCTGTACAAACAATAGTACACAAGTATGAACACCATACTAGACGCAGACGTCATACCGCTCAGGAAGGAGATGAGTTCTGTCTCCTAGAGATTAACGTACTTTGTTGCAAAAAGTGCAAATCAATCCCAGAACAACTCTGTGGTCCAACTCAACCAAAAAACAAAAAAGGTTGGGTGATTGTGGAGGCCAGATTATCTGATGTAGCACTCCATCACTCTCCTTCTTGGTCAAATAGCCCTTACACAGCCTGGAGGTGTGTTGGGCCATTGTCCTATTTAAAAACTAATGATGGTCCCGCTAAGTGCAAACCAGATGGGATGGCTTATCGCTGCAGAATGCTGTGGTAGCCGTGCTGGTTAAGTGTGCTGTTTTTAATTCTAAACAAATCAGACGGTGTCACCAGCAAAGCATCCCCACACCATCACACCACCTCTTCCATGCTTCACGGTGGGAACCACACATGCGGAGATCATCCGTTCACCTACTCTGCGTCTCACAAAGACACAGTGAATGGAACTAAAAATCTCCAATTTGGACTCATCAGACCTCAGGACAGATGTCCACTGGTCTAATGTCCATTGCTTGTGTTTCTTGGCCCAAGCAAGTCTCTTATTATTGTTGTCCGTTAGTGGTTTCTATGCAGCAATTAGACCTTGAAGGCCTGATTCACACAGTCTCTTCTAGCAGTTGATGTTGAGATGTGTCCGTTACTTGAACTCTGAAGGATTTATTTGGGCTGCAATTTCTCTAACTTATCCTCTGCAGCAGAGGCAACTCTGGGTCTTCCTTTCCTGTGGTGGTCCTCATGAGAGCCAGTTTCCTCACAGCGCTTGATGGTTTTTGCGACTGCACTTGAAGAAACTTTAAAAGTTCTTAATGTTCCCGTATTGACTGACCTTCATGTCTTAAAGTAATAATGGACTGTCGTTTCTCTTTGCTTATTTGAGCTGTTCTTGCCATTATATGGATTTGGTCTTTTTACAAATAGAGCCATATTCTGTATATCACCCCTACCTTGTCACAACACAACTGATTGGCTCAAACGCATTAAGAAGGAAAGAAATTCCTTTAACAAGGCACACCTGTTATTGAAATGCATTCCTGGTGACTACCTCATGAAACTGGTTGAGAGAATGCCAAGAGTGTGCATAGCTGTCATCAAGGCAAAGGGTGGCTACTTTGAAGAATCTCACATTTTAAATATATTTTGGTTTGTTTAACCCTTTTTTGGTTACTACACGATTCCGTATGTGGTATTTCATAGTTTTGACGTTGTCACTATTATTCTACAATGTAGAAAATAATACAAATAAAGAAAAACCCTTGAATGAGTATAGTAGGTGTCCAAACTTTTGACTGGTAATGTGTGTATATATACATATACACTGAACAAAAATATAAAGGCAACATGTAAAGTGTTGTTCCATGAGCTGAAATAAAAGATCCCAGAAATGTCTCAAATTTGGTCTGCAAATTTGTTTACATCCCTGTTAGTTAGCATTTCCCTTTTGCCAAGACAATCCATCCACCTGACAGGTGTGGCATATCAAGAAGATGATTAAACAGTGTGATCATTACACAGGTGCACCTTGTGCTGGGGACAATAAAAGGCCACTAAAATTTGCGGTTTTGTCACACAACACAATGCCACAGTTGTCTCAAGTTTTGAGGGAGTGTGCAATTAGCATGCTGACTGCAGGAATATTAACCAGATCTGTTGCCAGAAAATGTGCTTTTCTTTTCTCTCGCATAATATACCGTAGTTTGAGAATTTGGCAGTACATCCAACCGGCCAAACAACCACAGAACACGTGTAACCACGTTAGCCCAGGACCTCCACATCGTGCTTATTCACCTGTGGGATTGTCTGAGACCAGCCACCCAGACCGCTGATGAAACTGAGTGTTTCAACAACCGAAGAAATTCTGCACAAACTGTCAGAAACCGTTTCGGGAAGCTCATCAGCGTGCTCGTCGTCCTCACCAGGGTCTTGACCTGAATGCAGTTCGCCATCGTAACCAACTTCAGTAGGAAAATTCTCACCTTCGATGGCCGCTGGGAATCCCAGTTTCAACTGTGTCGTGCAGATGGCAGACAGCGTCTATGGCATTGTGTGGGCGAGCAGTTTGCTGATGTCAACGTTGTGAACGGAGTGCCCCACGGTGGCAGTGGGGTTATGGTATGGGCAGGCATAAGCTATGGATAATGAACACAAATGCATTTTATTGATTGCGATTTGAATGCACAGAGATGCGTGAAGAGATCCTGAGGCACATTGTCGTGCCATTCATCCGCTTCTCCATTCATCCGCCGCCATCACCTCATGTTTCAACATGATAATGCACAACCCCATTTCGCAAGGATCTGTACACAATTCCTGTAAGCTTAAAATGTCCAAGTTCTTCCATGGCATGCATACTCACCAGCCATGTCACCCATTGAGTATGTTTGGTATGCTCTGAATCGACATGTACGACAGTGTGTTCCAGTACCCACCAATATCCAACAACTTCGCACAGCCATTGAAGAGTGGGACAACATTCCACAGACCACAATTAACAGCCTGATCAACTCTTTGACAGATAAGTGTCGCACAGCGTGAGGCAAGTGGTGGTCACACCAGATACTGACTGGTTTTCTGAACCACAACCATACCTTTTTTTTAAGGTATCTGTGACCAACAGATCCATATCTGTATTCCCAGTCATGTGAAATCCATTGGTTAGGGCCTAATGAATTTATTTTGATGGACTAATTTCCTTATATGAACTGTACATCTTTGAAATTGTTGCATGTTACATTTATATTTTTGTTCATCGTATATTGGCTAAATTCTTTGTTTTGTATTCTGCAGATTTCATTTTCTTAAAGTCCTGTTATCGCATGCAATCCTGCAGCCACTACCTAGCTTGTCAGTTGACATTTGACCTTTGTGCCGTTCTGCCCGCAGAGCAGTGACGGAGTTCTATTAAACAGCACCAGTTTTTGACCATGGCCGTAATGACATTCTATTCACTAATCATGCTTAATTCTCTGAGTAAATTATCTACCTTTTGAACCATACATGGTAGAGGCATTTGGATGATTGTTTTTCTGATGCAATTCTCTATTGAACGAAGTGTTTATATAAACCTAATAGTATACCTCAGATGGTAAATTCTTGAGAGAAAGAGAGGGGAGGACCCCAGCTTCTAAGCTTGGCGGAGATTCAGGCATAAAACCTGGGATTAGCCGGAAATGATGTGTCTCTGCCCAGGTATGGCTACTAGGAGTGGCGGTCCTATGTCAGGGCCCTGTACAGAGCCAATGTGTGGGGCTAATACTCCAGTTCTGCCTGTTGACTACACAGAAAAGAGGCTTCCGCCAGGGATAATGAAAGGAGCGCTGTGTCGCGTTCCCCTGGACGACATAATTGAGCATTGTTCAACGCCTGCAGTCTCTCTCTCCCCCACCATCAATACACCTCCACTGTCTGGGACTGCTGCTCGAGAACCACTCTCTTTCACGACGAGAGGCACCGAACAGCAGCGAGCCAGTCAACACGGTGATTATTTAACCAATCTCCCAGCAGAAGCCATGTTAGAGCCACGGGTTTGGGTCTGTAATGATGACATAGACCGTGATAATGATGGCAGAGTGTGAATGGGAATTGATTAGTGCGGGTGGTTTTGAGTCGACCACTAACACTGATATTACAGGCAATAACTCAATTGATAACATTGGGCCATTATGGAAACGAATATCCTTTTGGCATTCAACAGACATCTCCCTAATGCCGCTCTATTATGCCCTCCCCTCCCCCCCAACCGCCCACCCTCCCTTGTAAATTCATTTAATTTAATATATTTCCCTTTTTACCCTCAAGAATATTGTCTTGCTGTATCTATCCCTGTACCCCCAGGCAAATTTGGGGGTGGTAATCTTTGGGTATTATAAATAACGCCTCTGTACCAGGGATGAAAGGCAGTGGCTCTCTCTTTTTCCTCCCTCCCTCTTCTCCCAGCCTGCCTGCTACTTGTCTATGCTTAGCACGTAGCTTGCAGCATGTGTGAGTGTGGCTGGGAATTCATATGAACGTCTCGCAGCGGGGGGGAAAGGGGGCTAGTCATTGACATGTGTAGGACGGCTCTGGGCTAATAAGAAATGGATGTGGCATTTGTTTTTATGAATGCCATTAAAATAGGGCCCGAGCTGTGATGGCGTTCGTTTTGTTTGTTTTTTCTGTATCTCTTTTTTCCTTTTTTTTTATCCCTTTGTATTATCGTGCTCCAATCTCCCCCTCACGCTGTCTGATGGTCGTCATCTGCGTGGCTCGCCTGGTCCTAATGGGCTGGAAACGCCTGTGGAAAAAAGACCCTTGCCTCACCGCACGGCTCTGGAGATCGGGGAAAGAATACCAAAATAAAAACCGCTGGCAGAGCCAGAGGCATCTCGTAGCCACTTATGGCTGCATTAGGATCATCTACCGATGTGTCATCTAGCCGTCACTTGCGTTATTACAGTTTTGTTCACAAGTGCTCCCCCTCCCACATGTTGTTATATCAGCCTCTGGATGTAACAATGTCTGGTTTCTTTAATATCATAGATGGTTGTTTTTACCCTTGTGTATATGAGGCAAGGAACAGCTAACCTTAGCCACCACTAAAGGATAGCTCGGTGGAAGAACCCAAAAAAGTGCAAATGCCACTCCGTCAATTAAGATTAATCATCATTATGCAAATGTTTTGGCAGAGCGGTGTCGACACCTGACTGAGATCTCTATTAAAAAGCAGCTAGTGAGGCAAATAGACAGACAGCTTGAGCTCCCCTTCTTCCTCCCTCTTTCTCTCCCTCCCTCTCTGTTCTCCCTGCCACATTGTTGGCCCCCTCTTTTGACAAATACCTTAATCTGACTGTGTGTGCACATGGGACGGATGGCGTGCGTGCTTCTTAGGGCCCCGAGTGAGAGACCCTCCCCCCCAGAGGAGGAGACTAATGGGACTGGCTCCCCCAGATAGGCCACTCAGCCTCTCCATTTCCAGGCACATTGAGGACAAACACTCACTCTACAATTTATCATTTATTTTATGGTGACCCTGCCCCAATCTATACACGTGCCTCTTTCTCCTCCTTTTCCAATGCCGTCTCGTCTTTTCCTCTCCTGTTCTCTCCATTTGCCCCCTCGCCTGTATGCCAAGTATCATCTCAAGTTGTTTTAAGAATGCCGTCGAGAAGGGAGACTAGAAAAGGATTGGAAAGATGAAAGGCGATAAAGGAGGAGTTCAATGTTCCTGGGTTTCGGCGGAGAGATGTTTTGAAGTAGCTGTAAAGGCGTAAGCGCAGCAGTCAAGTTTCTTTTTGTATTCGGTTCATTTCTTTTGATTGGACTCTTTGTTTTGATGAGCTGACGTGTGACGTTAATAGGAAAGCCTTTGACGACTCCATCCAGGAATATAAAGATTTTAAGGACTTATCTTTAATGCACTTCCAGAATGTTTCCATACTGAAGGCGTAGATTATTATTAGATTATTCAACCGCTTAACCAAACAGATGACTAAACTGTTGTTGTGGCAATTCAGTTGAGTATACTGTTGTTTTAGTGGTGTTACTGAAGCTTGTTTCAGTTTTTTCTTTTAATGGCGTCATGTAGCAGAGACCCCTGCGTTGAGGGCCGTCCCCGGACAGGAGAACTCCCGGATGTAGAGCCAGCGTGGTCTACTGGCGAGTGAAAAGGTTCAGGTTTATACGAGGCACGCTGTAACAGCTCAATAACACAGGCCTGTAATCTACTCCCGTTTCAAACACTTCCCTGATTTACGAGCCCGCGCACCACTCCAGCGCCCAAATGAGGTGTTCAGCGTATGTTTTGTTTACATACATTTTTTATTTATTGCCGTTGTCAAAACTGACTGCTGGACAAAGTCTCTTATTAACTGAGTAAATGGCTTGAGTTTTTTTTTTATGTCAGCTTCCTTAATGACTACAGTCAGTCTGTTTCAAACGAGCCCCCTAACCCCCCCCCCCCACACACACACACACACACATATATACACTACCACCCCCTCATGTCCTAAGAGAGGGGGGTTGGTGTGTGTGTGTGCGTGCGCATAGGGAGGGAGGGAGTCCTGAGGGGACTGGGAGCTGCCACAGTTCACACATGGAGAGGAAAGGGAGGGTGGCGGGAGGGCGAGGGTCTTTTGTGCAGATACATCTGGTGGAGGGGTCAGAGCTCCTTTGGTCAGAAAGTAGAACTTGTAATAATTGCTTGGTCGTTTCGGCTTTCCGCCTCCGTCCACCGCCACCCACCCCCAAATAAACTGCTTTTTATCCAGGCTAATGGACCTGCCACCAGCACCGAGACAGGAGGCTGTTAGCACAAGTCCCAGGATGGGCTGCCAGGCTGCTGACTGCCGCTGCGCTAAATCACCAGCAAGGGTCACTCTGAGTTTCTGCCGCCTGTAAAATTAAGTAGCTGTAAAAAAGAAATGCTTCCATAAAAAAACACAAAGTTAATGGTAATGTTAACATTGTGTGGCTCTCTGCCATTAACTTTTTGCAGCAGGAGGGTGTCGTTTCATTCAAAGTAATTTTGAATCTTAGCAGTGTTCACATTTGTTGTGGATGCTATTTTTGGGGCAGATGGCATTCCATTGTGTACAGTTGAAGCTGGAAGTTTACTTACACTTAGGTTGGAGTCATTAAAACTCGTTTTTCAACCACTCCACAAATTTCTTGTTAACAAACTATAGTTTTGGCAAGTCGGTTAGGATATCTACTTTGTGCACGACACACGTAATTCTTCCAACAATTGTTTACAAACAGATTATATCACTTATAATTCACTGTATCACAATTCCAGTGGGTCAGAAGTGTACATACATTGTTTTAAAATTCCAGAAAGTTATGTCATGGCTTTAGAAGCTTCTGATAGGCTAATCGACATCATTTAAGTCAATTGGAGGTGTACCTGTGGATGTATTTCAAGGCCTACCTTCAAACTCAGTGCCTCTTTGCTTGACATCATGGGAAAATCAAAAGAAATCAGCAAAGACCTCATTAAAAGAAATTGTAGACCTCCGCAAGTCAGGTTCATCCTTGGGAGCAATTTCCAAACGACTGAAGGTACCACGTTCATCTCTACAAGCAATAGTACGCAAGTATGAACACCATGGGACAACGCAGCCGTCATACCGCTCAGGAAGGAGATGCGTTCTGTCTCCTGAAGATGAATGTACATGGTGCGAAAAGTGAAAATCAATCCCAGAACAACAGCAAAGGACCTTGTGAAGATGCTGGAGGAAACCGGTACAAATAAAACGGGTCCTTTATCGAGACAACCTGAAAGACCGCTCAGCAAGGAAGAAGCTACTATTCCAAAACCGCCATAAAAAGCCAGACTACGGTTTGCAACTCCACATGGGGACAAAGATCATACTTTTTGGAGAAATGTCCTCTGGTCTGAACTGTTTGGCCATAATGACCATTGTCATGTTTGGAGGAAAACGGTGGAGGCTTGCAAGCTGGAGAACACCATCCCAACCATGAAGCACGGGGGTGGCAGCATCATGTTGTGGGGGTGCTTTGCTGCAGGAGGGACTGGTGCACTTCACAAAATAGATGGCATTATGAGGGAGGAAAATGGATATATTGAAGCAACATCTCAAGACATCAGTCAGGAAGTTAAAGCTTGGTCGCAAATGGGTCTTCCAAATGGACAATGACCCCAAGCATACTTCCAAAGTTGTGGCAAAACATGTCTTAAGGACAACAAGGTATGGGAATGGCCATCACAAAGCCCTGACCTCATCCTATAGAAAAAGTGTGTGTGAGCAAGGAGACCTAGAAACCTGACTCCGTTACACCAGCTCTGTCATGAGGAATGGGCCAAAATTCACCCAACTTATTGTGGGAAGCTTGTGGAAGGCTACCCGAAACGTTTGACCCAAGTTAATCCATTTAAAGGCAACGCTACCAAATACTAATTGAGTTTATGTAAACATTCTGACATTTCACATTCTTAAAATAAAGTGGTGATCCTAACTGACCTAAGACAGGGAATTTTTACTAGGATTAAATGTCAGGAATTGTGATAAACTGAGTTTAAATGTATTTGGCTAAGGTGTATGTAAACTTCTGACTTCAACTGTAGGTATTCTCAGCTTTCCAAATAAAAATGCCACAATAGTGATTATTCCGTAACAATTGCAATAGCCCTTGCTGAGCATTCTCAATTGCCCAGCCTAATTTGGTTTTAAACACAAAACTCCTCAAGCCCAATTGCGAAGACGTAGCATGTTGCAACTATTCCCTAGTATGCTAAATATATAGAGCCCTATAAACCACTGTCATTCTGTCTGCCTCTGTCTTTCTGGTCGAAACACCATCAGGTTCCTCTCTGCTTTAGACGAGCTGGTCCTCTGTTAGATTCAGCTCCATCTCTATCTCTCCCCTCCAGATGGACAGAAGCCTCCCGTTTCCAACACCTCCCTGGCCTCCATGCGTATAAGGTTGAGTCGGTACACATGCTCCCCTCTCTCCAGCCCCTTGCAGTCCCCTTAATAAGTCCATCTACTCTTCATCAGCTTTCTGTACCAGGGGACAATGGCCAGATTGAGGGGCCACAACAAAAGGCCTTTGAAAACTCCCCTACAGTAAGATGTTGTGTTTGTGTGCATCACTCAGTGTCCCCAAGGTGTGCGGACCCCTGGTCTTTTCCCCTCCTGCCACAGCCGCTCGCCCACCATCACGTTTTGAAGTGGCCCTTTTATTTTTGGAGACGTTTACAGGCCTTTTTAATTACTTACAGCTTGCCAAAGGGCTTTGCTGCCTCATTCTTCCTTTTGTTTGTCGAGGTCTTTCCACAAATCCTACTCTTGTTAAACCAGCCATCAGGATTTTGTAAGGTTTCTAGTTTTTTTCTCACTCTCTCTCTCTCTCTCCCCTTTTCCTTTTGTTTATTTTGATTTGTGATTTTTCACTCTCTCCCTCGGTCCTCAAAGCGGTTTTCCATCAATTACTCTTAATTGAAGTCACACCAGACTTCCTTGCTTAATAATTCTTGCCACCATTGTCACAGATGGCTTGCTCTCGTTTGCAGCAGGAGCTGTAAATCAATTTTGATTTGGCATTTGACATCAATCAATCGTCATTTTTCTCCCCAAACATCCTCTGCTCTTTTGTGAGAAGCGAAGATGGATCGCTGTGTCAAGTTTACGAAGTTCAGATCTCCTTATCAAGGGTATTGTTTCCCTGAGAACTCGCACACTAAGACAATTTTTTCCGTCGTCTGATTTGATACTGAGACAATCCAGCTTGAAGTGCTCTGATTATCACTTCATTCAGGCATACAATGCACTCGACACAAAACCGCTCCTCACCTGAACATAAAAAGGAAACTATTTTGGTGCATTCTTCTCACTCACATCCTTTTTTACATACCATTTTCTCTCAGCTTTCGACAGTTTGGTGACTAGTTTAATTGTGCACAAATAGAAATGTGAGAACCGGAACATATGTCTTTTGTTTCCCATTCTGAGACGTACAACAGTTGGCGCCAAGGTGCAACCATTGAGCTAATTACTTC
Organism: Oncorhynchus tshawytscha; assembly: GCF_018296145.1. Classification (NCBI taxonomy): domain Eukaryota; kingdom Metazoa; phylum Chordata; class Actinopteri; order Salmoniformes; family Salmonidae; genus Oncorhynchus; species Oncorhynchus tshawytscha. Next base: position 40,266,726 of record NC_056437.1, on the reverse strand, counting down.
TCTGGTAACAATTCCAGAGAGCTGTAAGCATGCTAATAAAAATACATTTGGCTTACCATTTTTAACGAATTGCCAGCGGTCTTTGAGCCGGTCAGTGGGCTCCGGCGAGGCCCACTTAGGCAAGAACATCAATAAAACAATAAAAGGGCATACCTGCTAGGGGTGAATGTTTGTATGTTTTATGGGGGGGGGGTGACCTGAGCATTCTCTCTGAGTGTTGTGTTCTTAAGCGCGGCATTGTTTGAAGTCGTTCTGTGTGTGTGGACTGTCAAGCCATTCTTGATCTGCTTATCTCTTCCTTGAAGGATGCAATATGTCTTAAAGATAACATGGCCAAACTACAGTGTGTGTGTGTGACGTTCTCGAGGGGCTTAGCGAGGCTATCTGCAAAAATGGCAATTGTTTGCCAATCTGTGTCCTTTAATTGCCTCAGAACAGATTTAGATACATCTGAACAAAAGCTCATTTTGGATCTGCCCCTGGGGTGTTTGAGGATTTTGCAACAGATTGAGTTGTCAAGGTTCCTACTACATCGCCAAACTGAAATCTTCACATAGGTTGTCCAAGGTTACCGAAGGTTGCATAGTTATCTAACCCCCATTTTCCTTTTCTGTGTAATTAAATAGTTACCCTTAGTTTAGGCTTGACCTTCTGGGCCACAACCATGTAGCTCTGCACCAACACGTGTTCCTTCGGGTGGTGGCCATTTTGACTGAGCGATAAAGGAGCCATTCCCATAACAAGGGTCCAAAATAATAGGAATTGACAAGGGGACTCAAAACTGTCACGGTATAATAAAGGCTCATATTGTAAACCGGCTTCGTCTCTCTGTGTAAATCATAGTCCACTTTATAGGACCTAATCCTTCCAATGTGCGTCAATTCTATGACGGGTGTGCATGCTTGCCACAGTAACACCTCCAGTGGAATAACAGTTAGTGATTTTATAGCTGGAATAATGTCGAGCTCCGTTTACTGTTATGCTTTGATGTACTGATTCATGGTCGGTGACGCTGTCTTACCAGTATCTGAGAAGCAAAGTGTTTGACAATACAAGGATATCATTGTGAGCAACACTGAACAGTGATGTAGGCAGCTGAATGTCAAATCACAGGTTTCATTCATGAATGTATATCTCTGTCTGATTTTGATATTGGATGTAAAATCCAGACAATGTCCTGAAGATACGCATCTCCCTCGTCTTTACAGGAAGCTGCACAGCGGTATGAAGACCTATGGATGTGAGCTGTGTGGGAAACGCTTCCTGGACAGCCTACGCCTTAGGATGCACTTGCTGTCTCACTCAGGTAAGAATCAACACTTTTGTGTCTGTATAGATATGTCTATGAATGTGTATCTATACTGCATGTATTTACAAAAACAATACTGTACATGTAGAGATTTTTCATCCTGTGTTTAATACTGTGTAATACCCTATTTTAACAATGCATAGCAAAACAATTTAACTTTTTTTGTTTACATTCTACACTATATTAGAACATGACATTATGGAATTTGATATAGTCCCAGTCGGTATTGAATAGAACTCTGCGGTCCCATACGCCTTGGTTGAAAACAACCCATGGGTTCCTACCACAACGCCAACGTTACCCCAATGTGCTTGTTTAAGTCAGTTACATAACTTCATTCAAGAAAAGTACATGTCTAAAGATGACTTTTCAACATCGCCTGCTCCCGAGTGTTCTCATTACGTAATATTCTAGAACCTCCCTCATGCCCCTTTTCATGACGGTGCTAGCAGCCACGTGAGTGCTAGCTACCAACCGGAACATTAAGCTAGCCAAGACCAACATCACCAAAAAAGAGATTATACAGATGCAAGTAGTGAGTGGAGTTAAACGGACTATACATAGCTACGTGTAGCCTACCTGGACACCAGGTCCCCACAATTTCCCACGCCAAGTAGCCGGAAGCAACAGAGCTTTTCGCTCAGGCTCTATATCATTAAGTGGGAGCATTGCGAACCGTAGGTTGGGATTTTTGACCTGGTTACATGGTACATTGAACAACACAGCAGCTTCTCTGCATCTTTTGTTACTTCTGATATACAAAAAAATGTACAACGAAGTTGGCTCTTTTATACTGGGGGTTAATGGGATAGAATTTTTTGTTTTTTTCCTAATTTGTGGGCGTGTGTCACGGTTGTCGTAAGAACAAGACCAAGGCGCAGTGTACGTAGAGTTCCACATCTTTCTTACTAAGTGAAACTTCAGCAAAACAATAAACGAACAACAAAACGTGACTAAGTGGTGCACAAACACAAAACAATATCCCACAAACACAGGTGGGAAAAATAACTACTTAAATATGATCCCCAATTAGAGACAACGATTATCAGCTGCCTCTAATTGGGAATCATATAAAACACCAACATAGAAAATATATACTAGAACACAACAGAAATTATAAACTAGAATACGCCCTAGTCACGCCCTGACCTACTATACCATAGAGAAACAAGGGCTCTCTATGTCAGGGCGTGACATCGTGGTCTAGGGGAATTCCTTACTATTGTGTGAATATCGACTCAGGGTATTGGCTGTGCATTGTACAGGCTTGATATTGAAATGGGATAACTTCACTGAACAAAAATATAAACGCAACAATTTTACAGTTCATATAAAGAAATCAGTCAACTGAAATCAATTCATTAGGTACTAATCTATGAATTTCACATGACTGGGAATGCAGATATGCAAATAGCTTTAAAAAAAATAGGGGCTTGGATCAGAAAACCAGTCAGTATCTGGTGTGACCACCATTTCCCTCTTGCAGCACTACACTTCTCCTTCGCATAGAGTTGATCAGGCTGTTGATTGTGGTCTGTGGAATGTTGTACTGCTACTCTTCAATGGCTGTGCGAAGTTGCTGGATATTGTTGGGAACTGGAACACGCTGTCGTACAAGTTTATCCAGAGCATCCCAAACATGCTCAATGGTGACATGTAGCGAGTATGCAGGCTATGGAATAACTGGGACATTAACTTTTTGTAATCATCATATTATGAAAATGTTATTTTACATAGACAACCAAACAAAGTGCACCACCACACAAAGTACAATCAAAGGAATAAGGATACAGGAAAACATTACACAAAAAGGCAGTCATAAAATTGAGAAAATAAATATACAAACATCACAATTATAACATGGGGCATTTTATGGGAGCTTTTCTACATAGGACCTTAATGGAGACCAGATTTTCCAAAATGTATCAGACTTTAGTGTAAATCAAAGGTAAGTGCCTTCATGGGTATAATAGCAGACGCTTGAGAAGTACCATCTGCGAGAATGTGTCTATCAGGCGTGGACCATAATAACAATATACATTTTTAGGCTAAGTAAACAAGGGTATTGAACAGATGTTCAGAGTCCGGGTCAAACGCAACATTTCCAATCAAAGTAGAGGAAAATATACATTCGGTGAAAAAGCTAATTGCAGATATTCTTTGTGTAAATGAATATCATTCCAATAAGACTGGATTCTGCTACAGTACCAAACAAATGTGCATGAAGGTGCCAGTATCCTGTTTACATTTGAAACGTAACTGTGATGCATTGGGAAACATTTTATGAAGGCAGACAGGTGTAAAGTAGGTTCTATGAAAACATTTGAAATGTAGTTATTGTATGCTTATGGAGGTGCATTTGGGGTCGACCCTTTCGCAGATAAAAGCCCATTCTTCCTCACCAAATGCATGTCCAATGTCTCTCTCCCAAACATGTCTCAACGCGTCATAGAATGAGGTACTTCTGTTCGCTAAAATAGAATATATGTCGGAGATTAAAACTCTCCGAACAGTACGATTCTTAAATAGTTTTTCAACTTCAGTCATTTGAAAACATAGTATATTGACTTTCTTCTGACTCTCTATGAAGTATCCAAGTTGTAGGTACTTAAACAAATCTTTGTTGGGTATGTCAAACTCAGTTTTTATCTGTTGAAACGATTTAAGAGTGTCCTGAGTAAATAAAGGCATAAGGTCAGCAATACCCTTCGTCTTACAGTCCAGAAGTCCAATACTCCTTTTTTGTGGGGGGTGGGATCTGAATTAAGGGCAATCGGTGACCAGAGTGATGTGGTCGGGAATCTGCAAGTACCTCCTTGCATCTTTCAAAGCTAAGAGTGTATTATGTACTGAAAAATCCCACTCCTTTTTCTATTCTGGTTAGAGACCGTTTGCCCTGTTCTGTGAAGGGAGTAGTTCACAGCGTTGTACGAGATCTTTAGTTTCTTTGACATTTCTCGCATGGAATAGCCTTCATTTCTCAGAACAAGAATGGACTGATGAGTTTCAGAAAAAAATGTCTTTTGTTTCTTGCCATTTTGAGCCTGTAAAATCGATCCCACAAATGCTGATGCTCCATATACTCAACTAGTCTAAAGAAGGCCAGTTTTATTGCTTCTTTAATCAGGACAACAGTTTTCAGCTGTGCTAACATAATTGCAAAAGGGTTTTCTAATGATCGATTAGCCTTTTAAAATTATAAACTTGGATTAGCTAACACAACGTACCATTGGAACACAGGAGTGATGTTTGCTGAAAATGGGCCTCTGTACGCCTATGTAGATATTCCATAAAAAATCTGCCGTTTCCAGCTACAATAGTCATTTACAACATTAACAATGTCTACACTGTATTTCTGATCAATTTGTTATTTTAATGGACAAAAAAATGGGCTTTTCTTTCTAGAACAAGGACATTTCTAAGTGACCCCAACCTTTTGGTGTGTGTGTGTGTGTGTGTGTGTGTGTGTGTGTGTGTGTGTGTGTGTGTGTGAACACATTCTTATTTACAATGATGACCTATCCTGGCCAAACCCTAACCTGGACGATGTTGGTCCAATTGTGCGCCGCCCTATGGGACTTCCAATCACTGCCGGTTGTGATACAGCCTGGAATCAAACCAGGGTCTGTAGTGATGCCTCTTTCACTGAGATGCAGTGCCTTAGGCGGCTGCAAAACTCGGGGGGGATCTTAATCAGATATTTTGGCATTTCATTGTTCGATCTTGTACATTGTGAAGTATAAAGAGATTTATAGAAGTCGCAAAACGTATTATTGATAAGCAATGATCATAAGAAGTGGAGCCATCTGCCATCCATATAGACTTAATCAATCGTTCATTCTGTTATTTTTTAAGTTGGTGTACAAGTAGACGGCTCAGACTGTTACCAAACTCATAATATTTTTGCTTGGTAAAAATCAATGTTTTTTTTTATTTTTTACATGCTTTGTATGCTCTAAATTGAGTTTGGCCTTAGCACAAGCTAGTGAATTCCAGTTCACCTGGGTTGATTATTAAGAAGTTCTAAATGCTTTACAGCCTCCAATTTGTTCCTATTTTCCATTCTAAGCTTCTTGATGATCGAGGCTTGGGAAATGATATGACCCCTTATACTTTATTTAGCAGCATCCCAGATAGTTGCAGCTGAGACAGGAGAGAGTTGATTGTCGAGACAGTAATGTGATCATTTATCTTTGATCACAGAGCAGAATCCTTCATTGTTAAGCGGAGACATCTCGTTTTTGGGGATTGTTTTGCCAATTTCAATATCTATATACACTGGGGCATGGTCAGAAATGACTATAGAACCAATAGCACATGACTGGACAAAATGCTAGTAAGTAGAGGGCCTAGAAAATAGTTCAATCTAGAATATGAATTATGGGGTCTAAAGTAGAAAGTATAGTCTCTGACATTAGGATTTAGCTCTCTCCATACAGTATGTCTACTAAACCAGATGAATCACAGATGTATTTGAGGCTCAATGATTCGAGACTGGAGCAGTTGATGATTTATCCAATTTACCCAAAGTACAGTTAAAATCTCCTGAAATAAACCCAACTCCCTTTCAGTATTGATTAAATAATCAAATCATGTCAGACATAAATTTAAGGGAGTATAGTAATATGTTGAAGTATTTTACCTGTAATCAAAATAAACCATCCTTCATGGTCTGTATCTTGGTGCTCAAATATAAATTGGACATTTTCTTTTATTTAAAAACATTTTTTAACCCGTTTTCTCCCCAATTTCGCAATTTCCCAATTTCGCTGTCTTTAGTTAGTCTTGTCTCATCGCTGCAACTCCCGTACGGACCCGGGAGAGGTGATGGTCGAGAGACCCGTGCGTCCTCCAAAACACAACCCAACCAAGCCGCACAGCTTCTTGACACAATGCCCACTTAATCCGGAAGCTAGTTGCACCTTTGTGTCGGAGGAAACACCACTTCACCCATGCACTTCACCCAGCCCGCCACAGGAGTCGTTAGTGTGCAATGAGACAAGGACATCCCTGCCGGCCAAACCTTCCCCTAACCCGGACGACACTGGGCTAATTGTGTGCCATCCCATGGGTCTCTCGGTCGTGGCTGGCTGCGACAGCGCCTGGACTCGAACCCAGAATCTCTAGTGGCACAGCTTGCACTGCGCTGTAGAGCCTTAGACCACTGTGCCACTCGGGAGACTGACATTTTTATTTTCAAAGATGGCAGTGCCTCTTTTGTTTGAACTAAAATAAGAAAAGTACACATGGCCCATCCAGTCCCTCTTCAGCTTAGCGTGTTCTGTTGAAGATAAATGGGTCTCGTGTAGCATCGCAATTGAAACCCTTTCCTTTTTTAAGGATGTTAGTATTTTCTTAATCTTGACCACATGCCCACTACCCCGAACATTCCAGGAGACTGCTTTAAATGAACTGTTTATGTTAGTGGTATTAGACTTAACCCAGAATGAGTAGTGCATCACAAAAACAAAACAATTAATAACACGCTTGTGTAACGCTAAACTAAAATAACACCTACAAATAAAAATATAACCCCACTGCCAAGTCTCAAAATGAAATGACAACCAAAAATAGTACCTACACTATTTTCTGTCACGCTACTAACAGGAAGCCCATTAAGTGTTTATGTCCTATGTTGAATAATGGCGAATTAACATAGATCTATGGACATGTGAATGAAAAATGAATAGCCTAATATTTTAAATTGTCCTAAACATTATCACTATTGAACTCATATGCACGTGCTGAACACACACACCATAGTCACATGTAGCCTCGCCTATATACTGTAATAAGAATGCCACCCCATTTTGATAGTTAAAAGGTTCAAACAGAAAAGGTTCACCCCTTTAGTGGAGAGGCCTCAGAACATGTCTTTATGTAGCCATGTTGAAACCGCACCCCCGAACTGGGACATTTTCAACTTCCAGGAATTCTCTACAGATTCTTGCGACATGGGGCTTGTGCATTATGTTAAAATATTTGGTGGTGGAGGTGCATTCAAATTCCCATCAATAAAATCCAATTGTGTTCATTTTCCGTAGCTTATACATGCCCATACCATAACCCCACCGCCACCATGTGGCACTCTGTTCACAAAGTTGACATTAGCAAACCGCTCGCCCACACGATGCCATACATGCTGTCTGCCATCTGCCCGGTACAGTTGGAATTTGGATTCATCCGTGAAGAGCACACTTCTTCAGTATGCCCGTAGCCATCAAAGTTGATCATTTGGCCACTGAAGTTGATTACAATGCCGAACTGCAGTCAGGTCAAGAACCTGGTGAGGACGACGAGCACACAGATGAGCTTATCTGTGATGGTTTCTGACAGTTTGTGTGGAAATTATTCGGTTGTGCAAACCCCCAGTTTCATCAGCTGTCCGCTGGTCTCAGATGATCCCACAGGTAAAGAAGCCAGATGTGGAGGTCCTGGGCTGGCGTGGTTACACGTGGTCTGCGGTTGTGAGGCCAGTTGGACGTACTGCCAAATTCCCTAAAACTACATTAGAGGAGGCTCATGGTAGAGAAATTAACATTAAATTCTCTGGCAGCAGCCCTGGTGGACATTTCTGCAATTAGCATGCCAATTGCACACTCCCTAAACTTGAGAACTGTGGCATTGTGTTGTGTGACACAACTGCAAATTATAGAGTGGCTTTTTATTGTCCCCAGCACAAGGTGCAATGATCATGCTGTTTAATCTGCTTCTTGATATGTCACAACTGTAGGGTGGCTGGATTATCTTGGCAAAGAAGAAATTATAACTAACAGGAGAGAAATAAGCTTTTTGTGTGTGAACATTTCTGGGATCTTTTATTTCAACTCATGAAACATGTGACCAACACTTTGCATGTTGCGTTCATATTTGTGTCCAGTGTAGTACTCACGGATATGATTTAATGAACTGATAAAGACCCATAACATGAGATATATTTCCGGATTTACAACGGGCTGCAGTGGTTTTAAATCAACATTCAGTGGAGATTTTGGACCCATTGGTTTAGGGCCTGGGCCATGGCATTAGCCATCTAAAAGCCATGTAATTCAACACACAGCGGCTATTGATCCAGCCAGGCAGACACTGGCCACGGACAGCCTGTGGATTCAGGGCCTACTTAGTGCAGTTGGGCTTTTTTCTTTATTGGACTCCTCTCTTCCTCGGGCCTTAAGTGCAGATGGTTTATAGACGGTCTGTAAAAGCCATTGGACTCTGGGTTCCCTGTTGTGTAGGTTTCCCCTTACCCCTCCACGTGTTGGCCTGATCCAACCTCCTGCCCACCCACACGACATATGGGACTCCAGCCACCCTAGCCACTGTTCTCTCTGCTACTGCCCCTTAAGCGGTAGTCTAGGTCAGCACACTAAGTCTAGGTTCAAGAGGCTTCTAAACAACTTCTACCCCCAAGCCACATGACTGAGGGAGAACAAACAACGGTGACATGACATCTCTCATTTACATGTAATGGGAGAGAAACGAACAACACTTGACTGACTGTTTCCAGTGTGCAAAGAACATTGTGGTCGTATGTGGAAACATATGTAAATCAAATTACATTTTCTTTGTCACATGTGTTTGTCACATTCCCCCCCCTCCTGAACATCTAATGAAATGGCTACCCAGACTCTTTGCTTTTTTGTTGTTGACCCCTTTTTCTCCCCAATTTCCTGGTATCCAATTGTACAAGCCCTTACCAAAAATGCAGTTTTAAGAAAATATCCCCCCCCTCCTGAACATCTAATGAAATGGCTACCCAGACTCTTTGCTTTTTTTGTTGTTGACTTATACCCCTTTTTCTCCCCAATTTCCTGGTATCCAATTGTTTTAGTAGCTACTATCTCATCTCATCGCTACAGCTCCCGTACAGACTCAGGAGAGACGAAGGTTGAAAGTCATGCGTACTCCAATACACTACCTAACCAAGCCGCACCGCTTCTTAACACAGCGCGCATCCAACACAGAAGCCAGCCGCACCAATGTGTCGGAGGAAACACCGTGCACCTGGCAACCTTGGTTAGCATGCACTGTGCACGGCCCGCCACAGGGGTTGCTGGTGCGCTATGAAACAAGCCAAGCCCTCCCTAACCCGGATGACGCTAGGCCAATTGTGCATCGCCCCACAGACCTCCTGGTCGCGGCCGGTTGCGACAGAGCCTGGGCGCGAACCCAGAGTTTCTGGTGGCACAGCTGGCACTGTAGTACAGCACCCTTAACCACTGCGCCACCCGGGAGGCCCTCCCAGACTATTTGCATTGTGTTGTCCCCCCTCCCTCTCTCTACACTGCTGCTACGCTGTTACTATCTATGCATAGTCACTTGAATAACTCTACCTATATGTACATATTACCTCGACACCGGTGCTCCCGTATAAAACCCCGCTATTGTCATTTACTGCCGCTCTTTAATTATTTGTTATTCTTATCTCTTACTTTTTTGGGGGGGATATTTTCTTAACTGCATTTTTGGTTAAGGGCTTGTAAGTAAACATTTCACTAAGGTTTGCCTACACCTGTTGTGTTCGGCGCATGTGACAGATAAAATTTGATTTGATTTTCATATGTTTCCACATACAACCACAATGTTCCTTCCACACTGGAAACACAACAGTGTTGTTCGTTTCTCTCCCATTATATGTAAATGAGATGTCATGTCACCGTTGTTTGTTCTCCCTCAGTCATGGTTCAAAGGGGAACAAACAAATTAGTATCTCGCAATTAATGCCGGAGTCTGGGGCCCCAGGATGTAGCTACACAGGTTTTGATTTGTCGCCGAGGTGCCTCTCCCGCCATGTTGCGGCGGGGAGATGAATGACGCCTCACGCTGTGCCGGTGAATTGGCTCTGTGCACGACTCAGCATGTAAAAATACAGCTTTAAGGAAATATATTATGTTTATTTTAGAATCCCCTTCCAAATCCCCACTACTACACATTCGCTAGTCGGAAAGACCACAAATACAGCACTTGTTTGACATCCATAATAAAAAGCATGTCTGTATTAAAGCTGGCTGTGACATTTATGACTACAACAGTGTAATAAACACACTGCAGGTCGGAGACCCCAACACATTCTCCCAGCCTCCCCAGTTTCTCAGATCCTGGAGCCAAAGTCCCATGACACAACATTGAGTTTCTTCTTCTCTCTGAAATTCAGCAGAGTTTGTATTGTACACTGCCACCTCAGGCATCTCCTGCTGCGACAGTAAGACGGTGCGTGTAATCAAGCAATCCTTAGGGGAAGAATTATTGCGATGTGGAAGTTTTAAAATGAGTCGGGTAATCCCGGGCTCAGCCGCTTCTCCTTGCCTCAGAGAAAGACTGGAGAAGACTTCAAAAGAGGGTTTTACTATGGCTTGCTTAGCTCCCGGGTGCCTGTGGAAACAAGTCTTCAGCACCTAGGCTGCATAGTAAAGGCAGACCTGGTTGGCCTTAGTTTCCCCATCCTGATTGAGTCCAGATCTGGTCTAGCATCATCATTAACCAAGTCATTCAGGAGATCATTGGTCCAATCATTATCAGAGCTGTGAGTCATGACTAGTATGAAGTGGTTACTGGATGATAAAGCTGACTGCTTTCAACAGGTGAGTAGGTAAATACTCTGACCTGACAAATTCTTGGCCACCCTCCAGAAATACTTCATTGAAGTTGTCAATGGGTGGAAAGCTAAAAAAGGAAATGGCAAACAACCGTCTGCCTGCCTTTTCACACACATTTGAAACTCTAGGAAGAACCGCAAGAAATGATTCCCCTCAACAATGAAAAGTGAGTGAAGGATGTGGGCAGTGTATTTTTAGCTCAAGCGCTGAAACTTTCGCAGGGCTGGCTGGCTTGACGCACAATGCCAACCTGTGCTGTGTACATGTCAGTGTTGACTCATTGGAGCTTTGGTCTGGCGTAAAGCAGACAGGCGCTTCTATCAAGACAGCGACGGTTAGGGAGAGACGAGCGACGAGCCGAGGCCCTTTGATATATTTTTTTGCCTCAGACTTTCAACTTCTTTTCCATCCCGACCTCGGTGCGTGTCTTGATTTTTATCATCTCTTTCTGAAATGACAGCTCACAGGTCCCTGTATCTGCCCCCCCCCCAAACCAGCCCCCACCCTTCACCTAGCCTCAGACATACAGACAGAGAGTGAAAGAGAGATGGAAGGCGGGAGGGAGGGAGGAGGACGAGGAATACTTGTTGGTATGCACAGTGTACTGTGTGGGGATGTTTACCTTTTCAGACGTCGCTGTCCCTCCCCTCCCCGCTCCAGTCCGCCAGTGCAGCCTGTCTCACTCACATTCTCTTCTCTCTCTGTCTCTGTCTCTCTCTGTCTCTCTCTGTCTCTCTCTCTGTCTCTCTCTCTGTCTCTCTCTGTCTCTCTCTCTCTCTCTCTGTCTCTCTCTCTGTCTCTCTCTCTCTCTCTCTGTCTCTCTCTCTGTCTCTCTCTCTCTCTCTCTCTCTCTCTCTCT